>NC_134277.1:143799338-144999338 GCF_949628215.1 Phalacrocorax aristotelis
CACGTGTGTTAAAAACTGGGTGTTCTTGTTCTGAAATGTTATGTATGGTAATATTTTTCAGAAGCTCCTAAGCATAGACCTACCTCTGCTTCCAAGATTAGGTCAATCCTGAGCCCTCCGACGAATCCCACTCCTCATTTTCAGATAGCTACCTATTCAAAGACTACGTTTCCACCAGTGACCCTAGGTACGGTGGTTCATGAAGACATCTCAGGTTCACATGTCCAGAAGTGATCTGCACACAGCTCGGTTCCAGTGAAGCTGAAGATTTGCTGTATTTCAGTCTGTCAGAAATCTTCTGAGATTAGACACACAAAAACTTGGGTTTTCAACAATTGGAAGCTCCAAGGAAAGACTTGGATTTGTTTAATGAAGTGAAATATTCCCCCATGAACAGTATAGGCAGCATTTTAGGAACTGACATTCATATACTGCAAAAAGACTAATTATAAAATTGCCATATGTGATGCTGAGATATAAAATCTAATTTTATCAGGAAAGCTTGAAAACAGGTGTTGATGGCAGACAATTCCATTAAGCTTTCTGCCAAGGAAACTCTAAGAAAAAAAACCCAGTAAGTCACATTTTCCCTCAGAAAGGAACTCACAACTTACAGCTAAGGAAGGGTATAAGGGCCTAAGAAAGGAACAGATAAAGAAAAATTGCTTAATACTGCACTCACTGTGGGCAGATCCTCCCACCTGCTTCTGTGACGTATGTAGTCGATTTAAATCCTTTCAAGGTCTGGCCTGTAAGAGGTTTGTTCTTTGGGTATTTTTTTAAGAAAAAAAAAAAGACATGAGAGAGCAGATCATCTGGGTTTTCAAGAGTAATCATGAATCTGTATAAACTTTTTCTTGAGTGCTCAGCCTCTTCCCTTACACAGTCGTACAGGGATCAAACACTTGTAACGAACAGGCAGAAGCCACTGTTTCCTCTCTTTACGCGTCTAGGGATTGGTGCTATAAAACATACTACTGGTACTCATTGGGCAGAACCCACTCTTCAGATCCTTCTGCTTTTCCATCCCATTTATTACATATAATGTTCCTATTAATAATTTTTTAATTATTTTGGTTTTACTTGTGAAGACTAGAGAGATTCAGAAAATAAATTCAAGCTATATAGAAGAGAAATTAAAATACTAAAGCTCAAATGGTCATGTTTGGAAGCCTGTGTTTGTGTACCGCAACAAGGAGCAGCCCAACTGGCACAATAAAGCAAATACGGTATGAATAGGTAATTCCCCCTTTTTAGACTATTAGAGGTTGCTGTCTGGTCTGGATCAGCTCCACCTAAAACTAGAAATCTAACCACTCAGGATCAGATTCCTGTATGCCCAGTGACGTGAAATAACTTACCCCCACCGCCACCATTTCCTCTGAACACCCTCCCCTCACGGCAGTTAGTAGTTGATTTAGGCCGTGAAGCGTGAGGGAAACGGGTCCTTTCTAACCTTACCAAAGAAAACTCTTGGAGATTTCAACATAGCCTGCACAACTTATAAAGTTAATAGGCAAGACATTGCTTGCTGTCCCTGAAAATCAAAGAGCCATATACATGGCTGTGAAGGTACATTTAGATAACCCAATTTAGGTGTCCAAACTTGAAGCATTTTGCTAAGGTTTTCACTTCTGGAGGGCTGGTTCAAGTTCTCTGCTGGGTCACAGGCATAGATTCAATAGTCTTGTCCCTGCTTCATATTGCACGTGTGTAAACTATCATACACCTACAAACACCCGTCCAAAACACGGCACAGAACTAGGTTGCCTCTTGGATTGAAATGCCATGGAATAAGGGAAGAGACGGGCTTGTGCAGCACATACAGGTTACATACAGGTTACATGCTGCAAGGGTGGCAAACTCTTCCACTTATGTTGCAGGACACTGCAAGTTCTCACTAGGTCTGTTGGTTGGGGGCCTTCAAGGAATCCAGCGCCAAGCAGTGGAGCAGTGGTTTTATCTCAGTTTCACAAGCAGTAAATTCAGAGTTGAAAACCAATGACTTTCAGGGCAGTTATTTGAAAAGACCTGTAAACTTGCCAAAGAGTCACAAATTCCCTCAGCTGTTGCTAGTTTAGCATTGCAAAGGTTGGATCTAAACTTTGCAACACATCATTTCAATAATCTATAGCTTATCTTATGTTCTAGATTTATTATTATTCGTAGGGCTGATGCTCTGTCATTTCGGCAAATATTGAATGGAACGTGTCCAAATTGCATTTTACTAAAGAAAATGAAATGCCCCAAGGAATTATGACTTTTATTGTACTGGTTGAAAGGAATTTTCATTATTGCTTTTTTATATAAATGCTTTGGATCAAAGACACTAAATAAATAAAGTACTGAAATTTAATATGTTCTTATTATCATGACAATGACTTTACACAGTACACAGGAATTCCCTTCATAAACTTAACTAACTCCATGTTAAAAGTAGTCAGATTTTTGCTCCCCCCTCCTCCAACGGAGCATTCCAGAGCTGCGCTGCTCTCCAAGGCTTGTGCAACTTCTAGCATAATTTTATTAATGGCTGCTTTATATCAGCTTTTTTTTCTCATGCCACCAGTGTTCTTTTGCTTAAATATTTCATTTTCCTCTCAGTGCTTGCATGCGTGGTGTATTTAGAGACAGCAACCATATGCCCTTACATGCTTATTTTCACGGGATTATACCTGCCAAGCTTCCTTCTGGTTTTCTTTTTGCAAGTCCCGTTCCCCTGACCATCCATGGGGATGTAGCCTTTTTTTCTGCATTACTTCTACTTAGATTTAATCTGTTTGAGCCAGCGTTGTACCGTATTGTATCGCTTTGTACAGCAGTTTTATTATTTGCCTATGACTAACAGAATTTTTCACTGAGGAGGATAACAATTGTTCCAATTTAAGTAATGCTGTTGTCTTAGCTCCCCCAAAATATCTAGGCAAGGAGGAACGAGGCACACCCTTTCTGCCATTTTATGAAGTACCCTCCATTCTAGGGCTCAGTCCAGTAAGTGCTGAGAATCCTCATCTCTCATTAAATAAACCTTACAGAAAAATGTTTTACACTTCAAAGGAAAAATTCGATCTCTCCAAAGCCCCAGTGAGGAGAAGAGGTGGTGTACTTTCTGAGTAGTCAGTACTTTTGCTAGACTTCTCAAATCACTTTTTGGTAAGAGCAGGGCATTTTCACCTCTATAAAACAGCAGGTCAGAAATGAGGGATGAGAGGACTAATTGGCTGCTTTCTCCAGCGTTTGAAACATGAAAACTGTTGTGGTCAGAAATCTGCTTACTAGGGATGTGCTGTTTAATGAAAAACATTGCACTTGGCATGCGCTCCTCCTCACCTTCCTGGCACCAGTGAAGACGCTGCTCCTACTCACTTTCGGCCGAGAGCTTTGAAGTGCTTAAATGAGGATTATGGTAATATTTCAAATGAGGCAACTTACTTTATTGCCAGGAAAAAAGTGTTAGAGAATCTCGATTTCTAGTACAAATCTAGGCTATTATGAGAATCGGATATGTCCTTGAGAAGCAATATGTTACATTATTTTCCTGAGATGTAAAATCTATATATAGATTGTGATTAAGCTTTTTATGTATGTTCAGATTTTGTATTATTGTCTGGTTTATTATTCACTTACTTTCATCAGTTGCTAATTCTCTTTTTCCCTGCAGCCTATTTTATCCATTTTGAAAGCAGACTGGGTTTTGCTCATTGATTATATATAGCATGAGCTATTCCACACTGCAAACTTAAAAACTAAGAACTTTGCATTTAATTTTCCAACTTTAATACCTCCGGTATTTGTACCTTTTTGTACAGGACTTTATAAGACTGCAGGGGACTACTGTATCTGGTGCTCTTTGTACTGCATTTCTTGTCTCCGTGGTGTATAACACACTCAAGAACTCAGCTTTGTGCCACAAAATGGAAATTAAATGCATAAAAAACTGTATTTCACCAGGGATTAAGAATTGATATAAATTTCAGGGAATTCTGAGTGTATGTTATAATCAAAGAGAAGCCTGGATCTCATTGTGAGGATACGTTTCTTTTAAACATATACATCAGGCTAGACTTCTATTTTTAGAAATGTTCTTAATTGGTGGGGGGGTGGGAGGAACCCACATTTTTCAGTTGAGCAAATAGCACAAGCTTCTTGTTCTCTACCTCCCAGATTATGGACTAAGCAACATACCAAGAGCACTTGTAGGTGCTAAATCAACTTGACGTGACCTTTAATCTCTTCCAAAACAACCCCCATCCTCAGAGGCCCCAGCTGTGCACATATAAGCAGCAGAAAGCCCCTGGAGTAACTGCTCTTGCTGTGCTAGTTATCTGTTTCCTCTCACAATCCTCCTGACTTTAGGCTGCCTTTGATGGTACTTTCAAACAACATTCAACCCACAGTCACCACTCATATCCCTCCATGAGGTGTTGTGCTAGAACTATTCTTTTCTCATCATGTTATTTTCTCTTCCCCCCCCCTCCCCCCCAATATATGCACCTGGCTTCCCATTAAGTTACACCAGAAATTAATTTGATCTCCTGTAACTTGTTGTCAAGTTGCCCGCTATTTAGGCAGGGCTAGAACAACACTCAGTTTCCGAAGCATCTTTTACTGATTCTGCCTTTTTCCTTTAAAAAATAATTTTAAAATAAGCTGATGCTTCTCCCCTGAGAATAATTTACTGGGTTAACAGTGCAACAACAGGCAATACATTATTCAAAGCAACAGTTCTCTGCTTAGTTAATTCAGAGACAGCCGTAATGTCTGGGCTTTCAGAGCAATCGTTGAGTTTGTTAAGAAACATCACCTTTATTAAGGATTGTGGATCTCTTCACCTCTCATATATAAAATTATGGTTCATCAACTGGAAGAGGCAACCTTCAAACAGTTTAGAAAGTGTTTCCCAAGATATTGTGATGCTGCTGGGAAAGGTCTGGCTCTGGTATTTTATTTCTCCTGCTTGTACAGAGGGTGGAGAATCATCTCACAGGTGTTGAGACTCAAACCGAGCTCCCACTGGACACTGCAGAAATTTGTTTGCTTGAGATCGCCTCGCCCTTTACACACAACCCTAAATCATGTAAGTCCTCACGTGGCTAAATGCATGCATCTGGCTATAGGAGGCAGAGGCACAACTCCAATGCTTCAGCGTCGCAGAAGTGTAGAAGAAACATCAGCACCTCCCACTACTTTTTTTCTTTCAGTGTACTGACGGGGTTTGGCTTCTCTCTGGTCCCCATTCAGAAATAACCAGGACTAGGTTTTCTGGGGATTGGACAAAGTCTGCTATAAATCTGCCAATTTATTCTATATATCTACAGCATCCTAAGAGAGCTGCCCACTTTCAGATGCACAATCCAACAGCTGCCTGTGGCCACCACAGGCACAGGCACTCTGTGTGGTGCACAAGTCTCTGTAGTTCTGAGAAGACTATTCCACTGATCATACTGTTGACCTTCAAATAAAAATTTTAATCACATTTGGAAGATGAGTGGTACTCAGACATCACGGTTTGCTTATCAGCAGCCACTGCTCTGCCCAGCTTAAGTCCTGTACCTCTTGCTTCACCTCTCTACCTGTTTGCCACATCCTGATGTGATGATTCCTGCAGCCCCCGTGACATACGATGAGTGGGTGATGTGGTGGGGTCATAACACAGCAAAATCAGTGGCTGGAGTTCCTCATTTAGGAATGTCAATCCCATCAAGTTTCAGTGGAAATTGTCCTTTTAAATTACTATGTTATTTTTGAAATTCCTGTTCTGTCCCATTCTAGGAAATGTTCTGAACATTGATACCCTAGCATAGCACCTTTAATGACCAGCCATTTAGTTACCAAGTAAATTCTAATGTATTTCTATTGTAGCATTGCCCGGGCACTCCAGATCAAGGGCTAGCACCTCTGTATGTTAGGTTTTCCAAGTATAGCAAAAGATAACACCCCAAAATGTGGTTTACTTTTGGGAAAAATCCTTTGTCTATGTTGTTTCTTTCTTTCTTCTTTCCCTACCAAGGCACAGCTTCCTACTGTTACTGTTAGTATGATCTTTAACATTTTGACCCCTACCCTGAAAACCCAAAGGAAGAAGCCCTGGACATAATTTAGCCCAGGGCAGTGGTTCTTGGCATTCCCTGTGGGAGCACGCTTTAAGGAAGACAGCTGAAATCTGAAAAGAGGCTGGTGCCACATGCAAGCACCTGCAGGAAGACCAGGTCAATTCCCCCTTATGCACCTCCTTCCTCTTCTGTTCAGTTAGCAGAGAGGCAAGGCCGGCCCCCACAGCAGGAACACCTCAAACAGCCGAAGTCAGGATGCCACTCCTTCTCCAATCCTTTTGTATTCAGCCTGGCAGGTGAGCTATCAGGTTTGAGGGTTGGTTTTTGCATGGGACTTTTCAGCTGTGGTACTGAAAATGCTTTAGAATTATAGGTCAATTTTGTTTATGCTTTTGGTGGCAAAAGTACACCGAGCATTCCTTGCACTTCTGTTAGCGAGGGCAGCCCCACTCCTGGCTCTCACTTTCCCCAAGCACAATAAACTGGAGCCACGCTGGAACTCTCACCAGCGCTACCAGGGCAGTGCTGGAGGGCACAGAGGACACCTCGTCATGTGAGCCGTTACACAGCACTGGCCCATCCACCAGCACACAAAACCACAAATGTGCTTCCTCGCACTTGGTAGGAGCCTCAAAGCACTGACACCATCTAACATGCCAGGAGATAGGAGTCATGTTGGGAACAGGAGGTGGCAGGTGTTTCTAGGTGCATTTGATTTTCTTAAGAATCCCTTTAGATTCAGAGAGAGATGGGGCTAGACACATGAAGAATATAGAAGAAAAAGGCAACGTACTTTGACAGACAGTTATTGTTTCCTGAAACAAGACATCTGGGATATCTGACAGTTTTTCTTCCTGAGAAAGCACAATTGAAAAACCAAAATGCATCTCTCCATCCTGCTAGAGAAGGTGAGAAAAAAAAAGCCATGGTGAATGAAAGATTAGTCTACTTCGATTCCAGGCTTTTCAAATTAAACATTAATCCTATACAGTCCAGAAAAGAATAATAAAAAACCTGAATGAAAAGCAAAGCTGCAGCTGGAAGAGTGGTCAGATTCTTTGCTTAAAAAGTGCACAGGACAGCCATGTCTGGCATGGTTTCATTTAGAGGTCTGGACTGAACACCTAAGGCCAGCTTCCCGAAGTTTAGATTCCCAAATTTTTAAGCACAGCCAGGGGTGTTAGGCATACTCTCCCCTCACTCGGGTCAGCAGCAGGGAGCTTGAAACGTGAAAATGGGAGCCCTATCGTATTTTGGGGGGTGGTGAGCAAGCAGATATTAGGAAAGTACGGCCATGCAGCTTCTGTCTCTTGTTGTGACGAGGGGACGCAGCAACTGTTAGGGTCTGCAGGACAGTACACGTTCAGCCCTGAGCAGCCTCATTTCCATTGACCAGGACAGAAGCTGGAAGGCGGCTCCAAAACACAACAGTAATTTCTTTTTAAATATGACTGACTTGTCGTTCCTCGATCTTGAGCAAAGAGCTGAACTAAACACTTTAGTTCAGCATCTGTCTACAAAATTAAATATTAAGCAAACACTTTGCCAATAAGACTTCCTCCTACTTCAGCTGCAAGGTAGGACCTAACCATCATCTTTTTGTGGAGGTGGTAACTGCAGGTAAGCGCTACGAGATGTACAAAAACTCTGTCAGTTGATGGGCTGAATAAATCAATGTTAACCACATTTAAAAGGCTTCAAACTCATACCCACTCTTGGAATAAATCTGCATTAACTGTTGAGATGCGGGGCTAGTGTATTGCTGGTTCTGTGAGCCTCAAAATCCTCCACTCCTTATTTATCCCAATAATTACATATTTGGGAGCTGTTTAAACATCTGGGTGTCAACAAAAAAGTTATACTAACTAGGAAAAACAGGTTTATCTAACCTAATAAAATGCTGTTGCCATTGATTTCAGCCACATAACGCTGCGGAATATAAACAGCCCCAAAAGCTAATGTATTTCTATAAAAGCTGAGCAATCAGTGGTGGATGTGCTTCCTTTGCAGGATAGGTTGCTCAGCTGGTTTTGGCTGAGAAGGGGTTAATTTTCTTCACTGTAATGCCTGTAATAGTCAGGGAGATGTATATAGTCCATCTACATTTTCTAGCACATACCCATAGTGGGTTACCAAACAACTTTTGGTTGTTTCAGGGTTTCTAACGGGATGAGAGAGACTCTTGGAGTGAGTCAGAGCAATATTTCAGCTCTTTCTGTATTTATTGAATTCGGTATTTATTAAATTCGGTATTTATTGAAATACCGAACCAGTATTACTGCATTGGAGACTTCTGTTCACTTTTCAGAGGTAAATGGGGTTTGGATTGAGCAATTATATGTGAACGTAAGTCAGATACAGTCACCTCATTATTTTCTGGATGGTCTCAAGAACTTTATTCTGTAAAGATCAGCTAACAGGAGAAACAAAACAAAACTTCCTGGAGTTTAGGAGACTCAGAAAAAGTTATATTATTATTTGTATTTATAAGTACAGAGTTTGATTTGTTTCTGTACTTTTAAATACAAAACACTTTTTGAATAATTCTAGTCTTCTTCCATAGTTTCAGCAAGGAAAATTGGTAGATGAAAAATAAATATGACTTATCTACAGGCTGAAATAAAGCCTGCACTTTAAAAAGAATCTTATGCTTTTGGATATGGTTGCTAAGAAAAATGGTAACTCTACTTAATCCTTCTTCAAATAATCTCTGACCTCCATAATCTCTGGACTATGACACCTGTTTTCATGTGTGATGAGAGATCAAAAGGACACCTCTTGCTGTTAAGCCTGTATACCCCATCATACTGTAATAAAAATGAAGTATCAATTGATGCATCACACTAAAGGCTTAGTGTCAGATAAATCAAACCAAAAGCTTTTGGTCTCCCCTCTTTGATGTATTGGCTGTGACTTTTTCCTTAACAGTAACCATGCAGGCTTTGGAAGCCCTTTGGAAGCCAGGAGGAGTGAGCAGCAGCAGAAAGATCTGAAGAGGGGAAAAAGTAGTGTTATAAACATCTGAAGGCCACAGCCATCTTCCCATGCATCGCTCCTTTCAGTGACACCAAGGGAATGGAAGGATGAGAGAGAGGCAGAGGGGGTGTGTTTGTGCATGTGCCTGAGCACACCTGTGTACAGCGAAAGGAAGGTTACACTGGTCAGCTCCAAATACTGGCCCTGAGGGGAGGAACAGGACTAGGAGCTGGCTAGGGAGGGATACTGCAATATAAAATACCTGTTCTCAGAAGAGATATCCGCAGGGAGAACGGTTCAGGTCTTCAGTAGAGAACATACAGTTTAATTAATCTGACAGAGAAAAATATATCCAGATACATTAGCATGTGGCCCTGTATATTTACAAATTTGATTTCAGAAGTTGTGGCACCTAAAGAAAAAAAAATTTGAAGATCGCTGGGGTTTGCAATGCACGCGTAAATACCATTAACATTTCCCCCCCCCCATGTGACAGACAGAAAACCAGCATTAGAGCCCTCATGAGTTAAAGCATGGTAAGTCTCTCCATGCAGAGACAAACATCATCCGCAGTCAAAACTCCATGACCCCAGAAAGGAGTGTGGGAAGAAAGGAAGCAAACCCACCACCCTTTCAGTGACTTTGGGCTTTTTTTTTCCATGTTTATTTTCTTAGCACTGTTATGGTATATTTCCATTTGTAAAATTTAAAGAAATTAAAACTGTTATCTTTAGAAGTGGCAACTGAATAAATAAAGCACAAACATAAAAGACAATAAACAACAATGGAAGAAAATCAGAGGTGAAACAGTGACACAGAACAGGAAGTTACATAGGTAACTACCCCACTTGCTTTTGTCAGCCAACACTTTTTCCCCTCACACCCATAGTTAGCCTCTTAAGCGACCTGGCCAGGTGCAAATGCCAAACACTACTTCTTTCCTCCCTGAAGAAATTTTTTAAAATTATTTCTTTCTTCCTGTTTCTGTGACAAATACAGCTCTTCTCTAACCTAGAAAACTCTGTAAGGCCTAGTGAAACTAAGCATGAATCTATCCTGAGGCATCTGTGAAGCAAGCAATGGAAAAAAGCACCTAGTGTCTCATCTGCCTGGGACTAACAAATATTCTGAAAGGGAAAGATTTGGTGAGAATCTGAACATCCTGTATTTTCAAATGAAGGGAAAGCAGGACAGCTGAGACTATTTCAGTGATCCCTGAATAGAAGAATAAAAGCTGTTGCCACATTTGCATTTGTGCACGACGTCCCAAGAACACTTGGCTCAGGGGATGCTCTTAAAAGTAATGCCCACATTATCTTCCTGAGCAGGGGAAAGAGAAGCAGCAAGATACGGTGGATTTTCAAGTATTCTTTAAAAACCCTAACAAATTAAAACAAACCAAAGCAAAACAAAAAGATGAGAGCACACCATGTAAATGGTAGCCTCTTTCCATAATGGATACACTGATCAGAGAGGAGAAACACATTTTGTGAAAAAGGGTTTTAAAACACACTTAACAGGGCAAGTCCCCAAGTGCAACTTAGTGACTTCACGCTGAACCATAAACGTAATTTTGCCTTTCCACCAGCAGGTTAAGCCATGACTTCACCTGGCACAAGACAATGGTGAGAAACACCACGCGCTCCCCAGGACTTGTCTTCCCCAAGGCTTTCATTGGCTGTAGCGGACGTAACAGTGCTGCACCACAGCCTGGTGTAGAAATATCCCAAAGCCAACTTCCTAGCCAGCTGCATGGTGCAGAACATCCATCATCGCCTTTGGAGGTACAGAAAGAAATGCTACAGTAATCTGGAGCCCTTAATAGTTATGAATGCAAAGAAATACAGACTTCCTCACATTGTAAGGTCTTTTTAATTAGTGTTATAACCACAAATACACTTAAAAAGAAATTGTAACCCTCACCATATGACATTGATAAAACCGCATGCGCACAGCGTGCTTTAAAGAGTTGTACCGTACAGATACTGCTTGGAAGCACCAGTGCCTATTAATGGTGACTAAGGCTATCTCAGGTACTTGTGCATGGATTCACTCATCACGAGCCGTGTTTATATTTGGAAGTTCAACAGGTGGGACAGAGAAGCAGCCTGAGCCACTGTGCCCTCTCACCTGAATACACCTGGGCAAATACAGGCAAGCTATTGTTTACTGTAAATAAATAGTAAGTATAATATCCAATAAATGTCAGATTAATTCAGATTAGCAGTAGACTTTTGTCACTTCAAACATACTGTGGCTCACTAAGCAGTTTTGTGCATGAGCCCCTTTTACTAAACAGTCTCTGTGGCCAGTCTTAGCGAATAATTTTGTTTAAAAAAATCAGAAAATAAATGGGCTATGGAATCAGATTTGAGACATTAAATGTATTTTGCTTTTCCTAGTCAAGCCTATCCATTACCTACTGCTGTTCTCATTGCACTAGAAAAACCAAAATAGCACCTAAAGGTGCTAATGTCTGCTAGTACCTCCAGGTAAAGGATGGCTATGAAGACTTCCAACGTATTCATGGAATACGTTCATGGGGTGGTGCTCCGCTCTCTCAAGATTAGGCCTTTAGCAACTTTAGATCTCAGAGAGAGGGACTTCCACAAAATATTGAGGATTTCTGTCCTTAGACTGGCCTGATACTCCTCCACTGAGATGCTCTGACTTCTAGAGCTTGCAGCAATGTTTCCATCTGGAAAAATCCCTTCCAGAGCTGACTTGGAGGGATGTCGTTTTCTGCACTCACGGCTGGGCTCACAGTATTATAGAAAGGAAGTAAACGCATGAGAGATGACTATGGAAATGAACATTAACGGTTACTATTAGCATAATTTAGCTTCAGTTAGAATGAACAAAAAGACGACAATTATACATGAAAAATTAGCTTTTATTACAAATGTTTAGTATTAAGTAATGATTTTTCAAAATTCTTTTTACTTACTAAGCCTAAACATACAAAGTCAGAAGCAAACAAGAAATTGCTTGGTTAAAATCTTACTGAAGGTTAACTTGTCAGTAGTTTGATCAGATTTCCTGCAAGGCTTGCTTTTAAAATGTCTTATTATTGTACTACCAGCTTTCCTTTACAGAGTAGCTCATCCTCCAGTAGAGATGTGTAGTTATCAGCGTGGATTATTTCAATCATTTATATAAACAGAAGAAACAGAAAATAAGTTGTATCCATCTCTCAGTATATAACCTATTTCTATATGTTACACCTGGACATAATTTGGAGCCCAATACACCTGCTTCTGAAGCCAAAGACAGCTCTTACGCTGACCGCAGCGTGCACCATATCCGAAGGGCAACATTACTAATTTCATATTAATTGGTGAAAATATTCTTTGGTCACAAACATCCTGTATCTACCCAGTTTACAGTATCTCAGAAACTATTTTTCACCCATTTTAAGTAGCTTGTTTACATTTTTATTTTATTCCATGGCTTTCAGATTTTTCTTCTGCATGCATAATCCATACCTGTGTGCATGCATGTCCACAGAATTTAATCGAGTTGTTTCTCTGTAGACAGATCAAGAGTGAAGAAAGGATGTCCTTTATTTTCTGATACCTTTCAGATGTCCGACTGCAACAGCTCTGGTCTAAAATGGCCCTTCGCTGGAGTCCCTCTGGACAGGCAATTCATATTTAGTGCACTGCATTACTAAAGTTTTCAGAATATACAAAATATGAAAACTGTGATCACTTTATTACATTGTCTATTACACCATAAAGCCACATTATTCAAAATCAAAGTCTTATGTTTGGTGGGAAAAGTTTAAGAGAGTAAGGGGGGAAAAAAAGCTGCTAACAATGCAAGCAAGAGTGTCTCGACAACGACACTTCGCTTAAAAGGCACACCAAGAAAAGGCAAGCTAGGGTCCTCTCCTGATGGTTTAAATCTGTTTTATATCTTTTCTTATATACACAGCTATGCATATATATGTGTGCATACCTACACAAACATATGTACGCGCACACACCTTTGAGTTTGAGAATAAAAAGTTCAAGAATTAGAAATTCATTTTAAATAAATAAGAACCATACTAACAGGGGGAGGTTGGTGCCGTTATTTTTTTCTGCATTATGATTATAATACAATGACACAGTGATATGTTTATACCATTTTTTACTTTACATCATTTCGTTGTATAAATGTGAGGCATAAGACTACCAGGTGCAGTTATCTGGCCTAAAATAGTTTTGATGGATCTTCTGTGTTCTTGCTTTTTCATAAAGGATGGTCATTACTTTAAGAAATATGAAGAGAGTTGAGGGTAAGGATGTTCTAAACAATAACAATTAAAATTTATTTGACTCTAGGGTTTACATGTTAGAGCATGGCGTGCACACAAACACACACACAGAATGACAACGACAACAACGGCTGTACACAGCTCAAAGCCCAAGTACTGGTCCCAGCACGGCTGTAGCATGCTGATCTTGTAAAAACTGTTGTTCTCCTTTTGCATAAGCTTTATGATATAACACACCATTTCCAAAATCTGCATTGTTCCATCTTAGTGGTCCATATATGATGACGGTCAATGTTAAGAGGTATGAGATGATTACTAACTTCCAGGAAACACTTAACAGAAGATGCCCATACAGTAGTCACCATTAAAAGTTTAACAGCTGCAGGCTGAATGTAAAAATCTTCTCAGCTGTACTGTTTAAAGAAATATGACTATCACAGTAAAGTTATTTACACAAAAGGCAACAATAGGAAGGATATCAATAGAGAACACAGTAGATTGTTCAGAGAGTGGATCACATTTTCTGCTAAGTCTGAAATATTTCTTGCAATTGTAAGAGTAAATTCTACCTGCTAAATATCCCACAATATAAACCAGACAGAAGAACTTGTAAAAAGATATCAAGAGCTTGGTCCTGCATTTCTGTTTCCCCAAAATCTAGCACAGAAGACCACAGGAATTTTGAATGTTTACTGATTGCAGGACAAAACCCTCAGAGGACTGCAAAACACTGCATCTTTTCAGTACTTATTATATATACGCATTCAATTTATTTTCTTTGGCTTTTAAATGACTATCCCTTTGTATCTATAACATGAAACCAAATCAAACCAAACCCAAACCACTAATAACTCCCCTCTCCCCTCAAAATGGTGATAAAAATTAAATGAACCAAAAAACATATCTAGAAAGTGTAGATGTTACTTCATTATAAAACTACAGTGCAAAATAGAGGTTTATACTGGTCAGAATTGCAATAGCAATTGGAAATTTACACTGAAGGAGTGACTGCAAGTATTGCTCCTCCTGAATAACAGAAAAGTCAAAACTGATTAGGCACTTGTCTTCTTTAATGAGAGATTATTCTGTGTGTGTAAAAATGACAGAAATACTCTCTAAAAGAATGCTCTGTAGCGTAACCACTGTATTGCTCAACTACAGCCACAGTCCCTGGTTCAGGAGAGCAGAAAAACGTGCCTGTAACTTTATGCTTAAATCCTACTGGTATGAATGGGCTGGATACATGCTCAAGTGCTGTCCTGAATTGGGATGCTTGCTGAAATTGGAGTTTTAAAAGACAATATAGTGGTGAGCTTCTTTTCATTATACTACAATAACAATTTTATCTGATGTGGCTCTGCTCTCCACAATATTATCCTAGTAATTCCTAATAAAAAAGACAACAGGCACAAAATAAATAGTAGAACCAAAGATTACATAATAAATATGCTACTAAGTGGGAGGAAAATGTATTGCAACATAAGGCTCTGTAGTGTTGCACAATCAAGAAATCGTTCCAGGTGCTCCAAAACACAACTCCTAATGTACAACACCGAGTTACCACTGTACACCTGAAAAGACTGGGAAGCAACAGATTAAACTTCAATTACGTTAAACATTTGAAAATATAAATGAGTGGTAATAAGTTGTGCTGCCTTTGCAGAACAGCGTATGTATGTTCTTTCACTGCTCCAATTGTCATTGCTTGTGGAGGAATATTCAAAAGATTGGGTTTTTGACAACTGTCATAATCAAATTCCTTCAGACTTAAGTTAGCAGTGTCCACACTGACTCATTGTATTATCTCTGAAAGTAAAACAAACTCAGAAATTTTGTTGCCTCCTTTTCTTCGCATCCATCGCATCTAGGATAGGTTGCCTCTTTGCAGTGTACCTCTGACGAAGCTCCTCAATTTCTCGTTCCATCATAGGGTCCAAAGCCTTTAATCGCATCTGTAATTCTTCTAAACTCAGATTCTTTAACTGTAAAACAAGGAACGAACAAGCAAACAAACATGAAAAAGATTAAAAACTATTTCCAACAAAAATTAAAACCACCACCTTTCATAATTATTTAATTTACAGTTGCAGTGGGTTTTTGGTTGGGTTCCCCCACCCCACACACGCACTTTGAGTGTATGTACACACATATATAACTGTTTATATAACCAAAAGCCTTAGTACACTCTACAGTAAATTATTTAACAGCACATGAAAATACAAACACACAGAGTACATTTAATTTAAAAAAAAAATCACTTTGCAAATGTTGCAAATAAATATACGACTGGAGTTTAACTCATTAGGCTGAAAAAAGCATGCCACAGAATACACAATTATAGTCATGTATATAAACTGTATTGCTTAATCAAATACTTCTTAGTGAACTTCAGTCTCTTATAAAAGTCTGAAAAATAGACAGCTGCTGTAAGTAATAGTCTGAGAGATATTTATAGGTACTTTCTGATAAGAATGACAAGGCACCCGTCTTCCTCAACAGATTGCTGCCAGAACTAGTCAAGGCAAATTGCCAACAGAGCTTTTAAACAATACATGAAATAGTTTCCTGAATTCATGGGAGTTACCTATGACCAAGATCATCTCTTTCTAAACATATTTTCTCACAAATGTTAAACAGTTCTTTACATTGCATTTGTTAAAAGCCATGGGTCATGTAACAAGTAAACCGCTACACTTGCTTGCTGGCTGCTGCAAGTAAGTTGGAGTCTTGTCAGGTACTGGGGCACGTCAGGCACTACTGCCCGACCTGCTCTTGCAGGGAAGGATCTGCACTGGACATACGCTCCTTTGGCTGGCCTATGTGTTTTTTTCTTTTATGAAGTCTAGTGCCTCTGCTTTGTCTCTCGTCAGAATTGCCAAGGTGCCAATTACTGTTCACTGAGAGTGAAAAATATCAACAAATTTCAAATAGCACAAATGATTTAATCCTAGGGAAACTATAACCTATATTTTTTTGCAAATATTCCGACATTGCAAACGAGCACACCACCTAACTCGGGGCGGAGGGGAAGAAAACATTTTCTGAACCATCCTACTAATGAGTCAATACTTCGTTCTTCATTAATCTAGGGCAGTCTTCCATCAACACAATCTGATCTGTTTTCCCTGAGGAATGAAATACTACTTTTGATCTTTATTTTTATCAGCATCCGAGATGTATAAATTAGCAACACATATTGCTACATACACTTCTACTAATAGACTACATTGTACATAGTAAACAAACACCTTAAAGTCATAATAAAGAGGCAGTGCAGATAAGAAATTCATAGAAGAGCATATGCAAAAAGGTGCACATTTTCATCCAATATTTTAAAAATAACATTCCTAATGAAGCTGAGAATTAAAACCCAGATATCAAAATACCTTCCAGGGCCAAAGATCTTTAGACCTGTATGAGCTTCAGAGACCTCAGATGCACTCAGTAGCTAATCAGTAATGTCTGAAACCTTTTGTTTCTTAGGAGGGAAAGAGTTGCCGCCCAAGGAATTAAATATCACTTAGTTTACTGTATGTCTCCCATTTGATATATGAAAGAAAGCCTGGGGAAAAAGAATCGTATTTCCTCAGTCACCAAGACTTTTGCAGAAAAACACCCTTCCATTTTCAGAGAAAGGAAGGATTTAAAAAAAAAAACAAAACACAAACCACCAACCAACCAACCAACAAACCCCATTCTCTTTCATTTTTAGCCCATTGGTAAATGTAGCTGGCACATGACAGACACTTTTCAGTGAAGACGTTCTTTTAGAGGACTGAAGTGTCAGAGAGATTTGCAGTATAATGAGAAGAGATGACAGTGCCAATTCCCCTGTTTAACTGATCCCAATGCAACACAGATGAGAGAAGCTATAAAACCACATATTTTTTTTTAACACGTGTGAGAGGAGAAACATCTGGGGCTCCATAGACCAGCAAACGGACTAAGGACGGTACCATGAATAATCTCACATGCGATTTGTGAGAACTGCCACTGATGAAGTCTCCTACCCGCTCTGGGCCAGCCTGGGTAGCCACTTATTCCCTCTCAGTCACCACTGTAGACATCAGGCTTACACTGCATAGAATACATACAATCACATAATTATTCTGCACTGAAATTTTTTTTTTTTTAAAATAAATTGTCAGAGAAGAACATGATGGGTGAGTTTTTAGTTAAATTTCAATCAAGAAACAGAGCCAGCAAACAGAATTAAATATTCTTTAAAGATCACGGACAGCTGGGCTGGAAATTCAAATACAAAGAGAACTAAACTTTAAATCTGGAGAATAAGAATCGTTCAGAATGATCTCAGACACGTCACCCAGGGGACCCAGGGAGCTGCAGTACTCATCTGTATGAATGGCTGATGCTCAGGACGTTCAAAGGAAGTAAATAACAGAAAACAGAAACATTCATAAACTGAAAATAGAGTTATGAAGGTCTCATCTGACATCAGATGCTGGATTAGGCAGGAACAGTCAGAGAGCTCTATGTACTCTAGAAAACCACTTAAGCACATCTAAAAGCCACAGCTGCCTCTAGGATGTGCGTGTTTGTGTGTCCATGGACATACATGTCTCCTTGGTAAATTTAAAAATATTTTTCCTTGACTTCTGCGCTATAGACATTACCTTGTGAAGCCCGAAGCCTGCAAAAGCCTAAATGCTGAATGCAACAGGAAATATATCAAATCAGTTGTGCAGAAATAATTCAAACAAGATATCTAATTATTCCTATATAATTTATACCCCTGCATGATAAATTCTTAAAGTGATACAGCTCAGCACTCTCACTTACTTTCAAACAGTTCACTATTTTAACTACCATAAAATAATTTTGCCATTGGAACTACTGGGGCTATCAGTGTTAATGGGAAAACACAGAAGAACATTCAGCTGTGCAAGCTACAGGAATTAAAAAGTGCTTTAAATTATATTTTGGCAGCTTTTTAAAAAGCTGTAAACTGTAGCAGTTCCATAATCAGGACAGTATTTGTCTGACGATAGGTAGTTCAATTTCTGCCACTCCAAATAACAGAATCAGTCATGTCCTTTCGGAGATCAAACACCCACAGTCACACAACAGACAGCAATTAGTGTCCAGGTGGCCCACCACCAAGACAGAGGTCTTCAGTGACTGGAGCTTCCAGTAAAAGCATTTGCCTTCTCTGGGATCCTTCGTATCAGGTGGGTTTGGGAAAGCAACAGTCCAAACTCCAATTTATAATGCCATGAATCTATCAACTACATACAACAATAGAAAATATCCCAGAAAGTGTGTGCATTTGTTTTACACACACATATAGTCTTTTGGAGTGGGTATGCATACTTAGTTTTCCAGCAGAAAAATTGGATGTTTACAGAAGAAAAAAAAAAAAACACCAAACCTTTTCTCCCAAAAGGTGTATTTCTTAACCTAATCACTAAAGAAAGTTACAGTATCTAAGCAAAGCAATGAAAAAACAAGTCAAAAATGTCTCTAGAGCCAGATAACACTGAATAATTTCTTCTACAAGTTGATGGATTCTCAAGACACAGTTGCACCCAAAGAAGCCACACTGAAATTCTCTACCCTGCTTTGCTAGAGCGAAGGAAGTTGACTTTGTCTAGAAAGAGAACAGCTAACAGTCACCCTTGCGGGGCAAGCTCCCTGCCGTGTAAGGTGAGTGCCAGCAGCTCTTGCCTCTGTGTTCTCCTCTCCCTGATGGAGGGGAAATCCTGGGGGAGGAAAGGCACCTGTGCAGAAAGGAGCTCCATCAACCCAAGCTTCTAGTGGCAAAAGGTCCTTTCCACAGCACCACCTTGAGCTGGGACAAGCAGCATGGAATCAAAGCATAACCTTTTAACTGATATTACGCTGGTCAACACTAGTTTCAAGTTGATTGCATTTTGTACATGTCTTCCAACAGTGACACACAAGGAATTCTTCCCTCACATACTGATGCAGTTGTCTCTCAGAACCAAACTTCAGCAAGAAAAGTGCAACAATTTTTACTTTTTTGGTCTTTCAGTCTACCTTCTTGCACCTCAGATGGACCAGCTTCATTTGGATCAGTATTTTCAGCAAACCAAAGAATAACTGCTTGCAGTCAATACTACTTCTGCCTGCAGGAGGACCTACACCGTACCTTACATATTTTCTTTGCAACCCTGGTCAAATCATATGTTGACGAAAACTCAGACCAAAATGGGCACTTGGAAAATATATGTGCAATCCCACCTACAGACCTGAGTTCTGTAGCAGGAAGCTGAAAAGGGAGGAGATAAAGTACAACCAAAAACGGACTCTCAGAAGTCATCAAGTCAAAGGGTATAACGCAAATCCTAACTCCTGGCTTCCACCTGTGTCCAGCACAGGAGCCAGGAAGAAGGACATGCATCTGAGATACTCTGTGGTGCTTGAGATCCATGGATTTAGGCGACGGGGTCTGGAAAGGGGTCTGGAACTCATTAGCCACACTTGGCCAGCACATATCTGTAGCCATCCAAACTTTTCAGGGGGCGAAAGCCAAAGTTTTGGTGGATGTAGCAAGCTATAATCTTAATCCACCCTTGACAGCTAACAGAGGTAAATAAAAGCTCTAGGCCTGAGATGTTTTCAATATGATAAAATTAGATTTCATTAGTGATTCCATAATGTATGAGTTACCATTGCAAACCTCCAGTCTATCAAACTAAATTATGGAATACTGCCATTAAGCTGGTGCAACAAAAACAAGCACATGTATTTTCAGGGTTTAAATTGTTAAGAAAATAGATATTCAATCAAAAAATAATCTGTATCAAGTTTGTTGTGTTTACTGGGAGGGGGGGGAAATTCTTCCTAGCAACTGCTTGAATGAATCTTACAGATGCAACATGCCTTATTAGAGGTCTTTGATTAAAAAAATATGGATTGTTAATACTGTATTCTGAGTCATCTATTTTCCCATCTGCTAGTAATTCCTACAATATGAACTATCAACAGAATGGCTAACAACAATAATTTTCTAAGGCAATTGCAGAAGTGGGTTGCCTATAGCACTTTCAAGATTTAACCAGTGCATGCCTTGGATTGTTTTGTGTTGTTAGTGGCCTCAGGTAAGAGAAACTCTTTCTCTCCAGCTGTTCCCTCCCTCTACTGAGCAGTTTTCTTTTCTCTAATGGAATGAGCTCCACTGATGATTTCAAAATCCTTTCTTACTTATATAAAAGGTTAGACTTGAGTCAGGATCCAAAAGGTGGGCCTTATTTTTCTGGTCTACAAATTCAAACCCAAAATCTGTGAACCTGACTTAAGTGGCAGTTTCTTCAGGCTTGTGTGCAAGGAAATAGTCCACGGTTACTATTGTAACGAGGGGAGAACTGCTGTATGTCCTGTGCTGATAGAGGAAATTGTGCTGGGCTTGTGCAAGCAGTGTCAGGTGATGAGCTGAGACACCCACTGGCCACACGTCAGAGCTCTGACTTGCTGTCATCCCCACCCCTGCTGTCACTACAGTGGCCAAATCAGTCACAGGAAAACAAACTTGGATGGGGGATTGAGTGAAAGCATTTATTTCAGGATATTTGAAGAGCAAGTCTCCTTGTTGCAAAACACAAAACATGGGGTTATACAAATATAAAAAGGATGTCATTTACTATCATTATTTTTGACAATTTATGAGAGGGAAGAATGAACAACTTAACTTTCAAAAGCCAAAGTTCATCCCACAGGACCTGCAGTTACCTTAAACATTTTGGGGGTTAAAATAAGCCCATGGCACTGAGAGAAAATGAAAGACTGACAAGTTCACATAATTTTTAAGTGTCTTTTTAGGGACAAAATTGGATATGAGAGTCCCATGATTAATTCCTATTTTCACTAGTAAAACCCCCTCTGCTCAGACATTAAGATCGTACATCATTTTAATAACACACAGCTAAATCTCAGTTACTACCATCACCCTTTTTTCAGCTCTAGAAGGCTTTTTGTAGATTCATACAGTTACATTTCAATAGCAAACCAAGGGGAAAAAAAGTGTTAGTGCATACTATCATTTGCATACATTTGTTGAATACTGCCGAGGGCTTTGAGCACATTTAGTACTGGCAGTCCTAAAATTCCAAAATCATGAGCTGGGTCCTTCACTCTCATTAAATTACCCTTTAAAATTAGATTCCTAATATAAGAGGTTTTTAGGAGGAGGAAGGTGTCTTATTTTTATTTCCCTTTTCACTTCTGAGTCATAAGGAGGCAGCTAGGATCTAAACATTTATTCACTTAAAAAGGGTAAAAAGTTCAGGAAAATAAAACCTAGTAGCCAAAAATTTTAATGAGCAATCCTGACTACAGTAATGAAAATCTAAAGAAAAACATGGATCATTGTGAAGTACACTGTAAAATTAGCAATAATGCTAACTCTTGCCTGCTGCAATTTTACCCAGTTCCTGACAAAACCAGTCAAGTAGTGTGTATTAATCATATCCTAAGCAGTTCAAATATCGCTTACCCTGGGTTTACCTACTATTGCAACTATATGAACATCAGCTGCTAGGTATATAATTTTCACTCAGATGGAAGTACCTGAACACAGAGAAATAAATGGCAAGCAATGTATCTCAAACACCTGGCAGCTATTAATAAGCATCCATTAATAAGCACCTTTGATATAAAATCTTTAATATCAATAGACAATAAGTTTAATAAGTCTAATTTTAAAAGTGTACAGAAGGAAATAAATCCTACCATTCCCTCTGTCCTATGTAATTTACAGACACTATATTGTTACATTACACACTTCCAATTGAGTCTACTGAAGCACGACAATTCAATTTGCTGTTACCTTCTCTTTAGAATTGCATCATCCATCACAGACGTTTTTAAAAACTACTTTAGAGTATCACAGGCAAGTATTCACAGTTTGAAATGCATTAGAGAAAATCTTGTTTGTTTTTTTTTTTCCTTTTCTCCAATATACTGTGATTTTTTTATACATCTCAAGCTTAATGGTACGGTTAGACCTGAAGAACACTATAAATGTTTACTGGAGCTCCCTACAGAGTAAATAATCTAAAGCATACGAAAAACACTCCATATGGATACTCACCATGCTATTTAAGCTCGAGTGCAAATATACCCACACAGTGCTGACAGCAAAGCAGCTATCACACCTGATCTAAAAATATACAGGATTCCCCCCCCAGCCCTTTCAGCTTTTGGAGAAAAAAAAAAAAAAAAGCATGGGAAAACAAACAAACAAACAACCCCTAAAACACTACTTCTAATATTACCAAGCAAAGGTATAAAGCTTTAGAATGAAAGGAGCTCTTTAGCTAGAGCTCTTAGTGTGTTAAGTAAGTAGTACCAAAAAGTCACCAATTTATCTCTATTATCTGTAGCTCTCTTGTAGGGCATGTCCTTTTAGTTGTCCTTCATAAGGACCTCAGCTATCCACAGGTACATTACAGCGCCTGAGTTCAACGTATCACATTTCAGCAAACTGCAGTTATCATTCAGCTATTATAAACCCAAATGCTACATTCGTATTCAAAAGTTTTCTCGAGTTAAGGCATTGCCTCCTTGACATCTGGTTCTTTCATGAGAGGATAATTTTTTAAAATTCTCAGAAAACAACAGTTATTACATTTTTGTAAAATTCTACTAATCAACATGTAAATGCAAGGTCTATTAAGAAGAAAAAAAACTATTTGGGATGAGAGCCATTGTAAGAAATAAAGCCGTTCAGTTAAGACCCCCAAACATCCTGAAGATAAATTAAAAAATGAAAGATGTTCCCAGTTTTGCTAAAATATTTCGTAAATGCACGTTATTGAAAAGACATAAGTAACATGAAATAGAAGGCCTGAGGTAAAAAAGAAAGCTGTATTAAAACCTACAAATTCATGAAATACATAATGATATAATTTAAAGCTATTTTTCTTCAACAGTTCCATTTAAGATTATTTTAAAAATAGAAAAACTGGGAACTCACTGAATAATGAGTTATGACACAACAAGATGCATGCATGCAGAGGTAATCTTGACATTAAAACCAGATCCCGAAAAGCATTTAACCTGAAGAACAATGGAAGAGGCTAGAAGAATTTTAAACCTTAAACCTCAAACCTCATCGTCCTCGTGAGGGACAGTACAAGTGGATCTCAGGTTTCTTAAAGTACAGAATGCTGATACTCAAAACTAAAACAAAAGTGAATATAGCAAAACTAAATTCTTCTAACAGGAAAAGTCTGTTGGAGGAGAGACGCACCCCCCAACCCAAAATGCACACTCAAATTTATCTTACTTGCTGACTAACCTTGATTCAGTTATATTCTTTATACGGAAGAAAATTAATTTCAGTTTAAACCGGCCAATTTAAAAAGGATCTAGGCAAATAACATATCTTTAATAAATGGAAAAATGATAGACATACTGTTTGCTGGATTTTATTTCACGCAGAAAGCGTTCTGGTAATCACGTACAACAGAGGATGGGTTTCAGCCACTTTTGGTACAAGATGGACAGCAAAAATCCTATAGTCCAGAAACTTAGGGCAATTTATAAAGCAGCAAATGCCAGGTTTCCTATTCCCTGGGGGAAGGAAGAAAATACAGCAAAAACAGCAAAACTGAGACATTGTTTGAGAGAGGCCTGCAAAACATCAGAAAGAGCAGAATCTGAATGCAGCAACGGAACAAAGGCAGGGCTAAGCAGAGAGACTTAACTGAGCTGTCAGTTGCAGCAGGGAGAAGAGATCTCTGCCTCAGGAAAGGCACAGGGGTTACCGCCCTGGGAGAGGCATCAGGCAGAGGACAACAGCCAAGCCTACCTGAGCTTATGCACCAACACACAGCATGTGGATGCTGCACAGAGACCTGTAGCGATCTGGGAGGGGAGAAGCAATCCCCCAGCCCAAGGCTACCTGCATCTCTGTTAGACAGCAGCAAGTTTCATTTTCTGTACGACTTTAAGGATTTAACAGAAGCACTGTTAGCTTTTAAAGAATGAGTCTCAGTCCATAGTTTCTCAAATTTTCTTTATCCCCTCCTCATTAATTTTTTTAAAGATCTTCTCCCTCTCCCCCCGAACTGCTTAACTACTTATTTACTTTGATGTGGTTCACAGTTTGCTAAATGATTTGGGCTCCCAATGGCAGCAGCATGGCCTGAGGAGTCCCTGGACATCAGAAGGGGACCATTCCACTCCTGCATCACATTCACCAGCTCACCGGCCGCAGGGGATGGAGATTTCGTTTGCTTATGACAGCTTTGATGTTATGAAAACTTATCAAAATTGTTTAGGAAACTTTTTTTATTGTACTAAAGAACTGAGCAGATTTTTTAAAAAGTCTCTTTACACCTTAAACAGTAGCTTATTAACTCTTCCTAATGCTGGCTTCTACTGAAGTCTTACCTACAAATCATACCAATGAGACAGATACTGCAGAGTGTCAACTGGTTCATTAAAGTGGATTTAGTTTTCCTTTTGTCAAAATGCACCAGCTCCACATTTGTGAAACACAACTTAAACAAACACTATCAAATAACCTTTAATCAACCTGATGAAATCCACTTTACGATGGTCTAAACCTAGTAGACAGCTACTGTCTTGCTTCTAATCTGGACTTAATTAGATCTAAAATAAGTGCACAAATACAGAAACAAAAAATCTGCTGAATAGCACCACTTAGCTAGCAGCTTTTAAATTATATATATTATCTTTTCCTTTACAGACATGTAGTATAGGCTACTCTTACTACAAGTAATATACTAAGAAATATCCTGAAAGTAGGAAAATACGGAACAGGATAACGATAATCATTCATGTTAAAACACATTAATTAAGAAGTCCATGTACGAACATACAACTAAAGCAATACTAAATTAGAAAAAACAGACCACTCATCTTAATGAACAAGAAACCCAGGCTATCTCAACACCGAACAGTACTTAACCATAACCTAATTCTACTCTCTAAAACACAATTCACCCTGTGAAAAGTGTGATGTTCACTCTGTATTAGTTTAGAAACTCCATTTATTCACTGAACGAGATTCAATGATTCAGTGGCATATTCACTTACTGAGTCAGAACTGCCAAAATCATTTGCCAAAGAAATACTTTATTATAAAATATTTTGTCTATGACTCAAGCATTAATGTGATCAAGCCAAAAATTAGCATGGTTCTTTCTTACCTTCTTAGTATTATATCCTAGGAAGGTCTACAGCACTGTTCTCTTTGTCACAAAGCACAGAACAACACTAGTTTGTTTGATTAGGTTTTTCATACTATAATCTGCAGATACAGTTGTGGTTTATTACTCAGTGCAAACAGGTACAGTGCAAGCTTTTGTGCCAACACTGTTCATTAAACCCAGTCCTAATTTACAGTGCTCACCATTCCACTTCTGCATCTCTGGACTAAATTATGTCAATTACATAGCCCACAACTAGGGAACAGGACAAGCTCTGCAATCCCTTATGATGTGACCCAAGTCTCAGCAGAATCTTTCTGGCCTCTCTGCTGGTTTGCCAATTCATCTCTCGAGTGATTATCTAGGTTTCAATTATGTTTCAGTCCTCTAGACTTCAAATCCATGAAGAAACAAATTATAAGTCTTATTCATTGCATAGTATATCAACAATGAAAATACTACACATACTGCACTTGAACTTCTATAACGTTCAAGTGTCTGTAACTTCAAACCTAAATCCCTCTCCAGAAACGCACTGTTGGACATTTAATCCAGGTTTTAAAATTGATTTAGTATTCATTATTTGGAAACTGAAGTAGAACCAAGGGCCTTAACTATATTATTTCCAATCCTTACTACCAGGGCAGGAAATAATGAGAGCTCCCATCAAGCTCCAGCTCCTGCCAAACGATCCATCCAGCACATTCCTAGACCATATAAAAAGGATAAGGAAAATGTGAGCCAGACAAATGCATTCCTTAAATGCAAGGTGTCAGTACTCAGACAAAAATCTATGCTCAGTGCAGTCGACTGGTATACGGCTCACAGGCCCATCTTTAAATAAAATGATGTGTTTCACAACTGCACTTTCAGAAATAATTAAAAGCCAAATTTTATTTCAATTTACAGGGCATGTAAAAGCAGTTCAATTGTTTTGACCATCTTCAGAATAGTGCTTGCCCAAAGTAAAGACAAAAATATAAATGTTGAGGTTATGAAATGCTCTTGTAATTTATTTAGGCTACATCACTGGGGTTTCTGCTTGCAGAACATCTATTCCTCAGTTTGACTGTTATCCTGCATTCAAAGACATAACACTGAAGAGAGACAAATTAATGGCACTGTTCACATATTAAGTGTCATTGTTCAGAGTTTGTAAGAGTAGAGACGGCGTGAACAACTCCCTCATCACCAACAGATCCGACACACATGCATGAGCACAAATGCAGGGAAACAGGTTTAGTGTCAAAAAGTTGCATATCTGTCCTGGACTTTCTATATTAAATAGGAATTTAGCAACACACATGGGTTACTTCTTGATCCAGTTATTGCGCGCACCTTGATGTGGGCATTAGGATTTACTGTTGAAAAAAAACTACCGTCAGAAAGACATACAGATATACAGCTTATATTCTTGAATTGATGTTAATGAAATTAACCTTATTTGGCAGAAGGCTGCAGGGGGTGGAAAACTGTATCTCTATAAGGTTTGCATCCTGTCACAAGCAGAAAACAGTACTATATCAAATAGTTTAAAACTTGGTATTAACATACAGCAACAAATCCTAAGAGCCTCAGAAATGCAATAATTTTAAGAGTCCCCACTACTGGTCTCCTCTCCCCTTTCCACCCAAAAGAAATTTTCATTTGCAAACTCAAATGATTTTCCGGGTAGATTCTACTGGTGATGGAGAAGTGGCTTTTGGCTTTAAGCCACCATCTTCTGGAAAGTTACAGTTTTGAATACCGATTGCCTTGTCAAACCACCACACATATTGAACAGCGGACCGATTAGCCAAATCTTTTCTCCCAGAAGAAACAGACTGCAAGCTCAGGTTTGGATGGGTGAAAAATTAGACCTCTTTTTCTGCTTACTGCCTTTGAGACTGGCACCGCTGCTGACACAGCTGGAGACCTTGCATTCTTATGGTCTGAAATCAGAGTGTAATCAAAGACTAGATGTCCCAGCATCCTACCATCAGAGAAGTTCCACTAACAATTTAAGAATGCTATAGACAGTGAAGACAGCAATGTTCTGTTGGATTTTTTGACAGCAATGAAAAGGTAAGGTTTTCATTATGATACTCCTACTTAATCTCACACTTACACATCTGTGCACAGTTGAAATTACAAATACTGTGAAAGTTAGGAGAATTCACAATGCTGTAAAATCAAATGCACTGGAGAAAACAAAAAAATCATTCATTTTAGCAAATTATTTTGTTACTGTGAATGTCAAGTTCACCAAAGACTCTATTAAAAGGCACAATGACTGCAAGTTATGACTTCAAAATATTCTAAAATCCCAAATATATGAAGAGGTACTTTAAAGTAGTAACACAATCATGTTGTATATAAAAAAAAACCCCTGTAGACCTCATCCATCAGTTCATTTTTCAAAATAAGTAATTTTGATTGCTTCCATTTTCATCAGTGATTCTGACTTTAAACACTTGTTCAAACACAGAGGTATTAGCTTCTTGCAGTCCTCATCCATTTCAATCTCAACCACATTCCTCTTTCCACCCTTAGTATCTCCTCTTACTTTAAACACAGTCTTAGAGAAACAACTCATTCTGTTGTTTTTGACATTTGTACCTCCAAATGTCTTCCATTCTGGGAGTTTGTACTTATGCCATCTGATGGTCTGTATTGCACAGGGAACCCTAGTCATTATGAACTAAATGCCGACTAACCTGGTTGATGATGTTGCTAGAAAGCCAGTCACATTTAGCAGATCCTGGCCATTAGAGTAACAATAGCAAAGGAGTAGTTTCATTAATTTAACAATTTCTCCTACTTCCACAAATATAGTCTATTTATACTCTCCCATGTAGCATCACAGTGCGTAACTCCTTGCCTAGAAGCAGCAACACTGCAAAAACTACAAGGTAATTTCACTTAATTATATTAATTTGCTTAACTATTCTGAAAATATTTCACCTCTTGCCCAGCAATTTAATATAATGCAAAATTTTGAAAGCAATATTTCTTGAAATTTGTAAAATTTGCTGTTTATTGTTGCCATAACAACCACAGAAAATTGTGTAAGAAAATACTGAGCAATAAAGGATGAAACGCCATAGAAACAGATAAGAATAGAACATGTTGTATCAGCACTAGCCTTAAGGAAAATTTTAGGCACAAATAAGTCCATGGATAGAATTATAAAAAGGTGGAGAAATAGAAAAGGGCAGTTAAGGCGGGGAAATCGAAAAGGCAGTTATATGGCATACTGCCAATGGTCTCTAACAGAGATTACATGCAGATTAGTTGAAACCTCTAAGAAAACTAAACCACATTAGATAAAAATTCAGCAGAGATTATGATAGAAACTTGCCTTAATTTTTTTTTTTTAAATCTCTTGCTTATAACAACACTGCTGCAGTGTTGCACGACACAGTTAAAAGCCCTCAAAACCAGAATACAGTAATAGCTAAATTGCTGCCAGTTCTACATGGTTTTCTAAAATTCCCTCCAGCAGAAGGAACTAACAATTGACTTAGGAAGTTACGAAGGAATTCAAATGTAGGGATCTATTTTCCTGTAGGTCAACCCACTACTGCACTGTATAATAAATGTAAACATGAAATGATATCATTTCATCTCTGGTCCTCACCTTTCCAACGACCTTTCAGAGAAAACATCCTGGAGCCTGAATTTTGTTTGACATGGAAGTCATACAGGCTGGATAATATGACATTCCTACCTATGAGCAAAACACCTTTAATGCATTCATTTCTCCTAAAATAAAAAGTAAACTTTATACTGATATCTCTATATCAAAGCTAGAGTCAACACATGGACCAGTCAAAAATCAAAGTTTTGTGTACAGTAGAAGAAATAATACATTTACAGCTCTTTGTTTAAAGACTTAACAACGCCAAAGTCAAACCTCTCTCTAGTAAAACTCCTTTTTGGATGTTATCCACTGACTTGTATTGAGACCATAATCAAGGAAAAAATCTTTCTTTTCACATCTCTCTTGTTTCAAAGAAGGACAAGAAAGCAGATGGGATTAAAATGGAGCTCAAAACCAAAGATGGTAAATTTAGGTTTGATTCAGCAGACATATGGAAACCATTATATAAAGAAGGGAATTCTTGCATTAAAAATGTTAGTTCCGGTGAGATGCAACTAAACCAAAGACAAGAATCTTAACAGAAAGAACAGCCTTGATTTGTTGCTAATAAAACAACAGTAGAACTTGGGAGTAGTCTAAAAAGGGATAGAGATTAAGGAAGCAGCTTCATTCTACACTTAATCTGATCTAATGCCAGGATGTAGCCAAAAGGTTCAGTCCTGCTGTGTGAAACCCTTGGGCTCCTGACCGCTTCCTTACATGAGCTCTACTAATTCTGCAACTGCAGGGTGATCTGGGAGAGAAGGGAGGGGAGGACAAGGGAGTGTCAGATGTTTTCCTGAGCACACCAAATTGACTCATCTCGATTGATAGAAGGAGAGTAACAGAAACAAGCAGGTGCCCCCTTCTGCCATGCACATCTCTTTCCATAACCCCCAACTCCTGAATAAATCTGGGGTAAGATGCCACCCATCTATCCCCAGTTAAAAGCTACAAAGCCCAAGGTCACCCCACCAGCAGGCCAGAGACAACAGCTGTCTATTGACCTAAGACCGCAACCAATGTCTCAGCCTAAGTATTGATCTGGGTCCCTCTTCTCAGAGGCAAATTAGTAGTAGCAGTAGTATTGAAACTCATTGCAAATTAACTTCTTTCGAAATCTCTACCTTAGCTGAATTTGGGCAATATGACTCAAAGTTATCAGGACAGCAGCACAATCACACAAGCCTCATTCCCTCAGGAAACAGACCAAAAATAATATACAGCTAGGCTGCATAAAACTCTTCATTGTTTAGGGTATTCAAAAATTGGAAACACCAATATGAATAAATGTTAACAGAAAACACAGGGGAAAACTGAGTATCCCATTCTGATAAGTATAGGTTGGGGGGGAGGTGTCAAAAATCTATGAAAGATGACCATGCGTTTATGACGAAGTCAATAAAATTGATTTTACCTACTACAACTATTAAAGAATTAATTGTATAAAAATTTTTCTCCCAAAGCTCTGGCAACAGGATTAGTAGTTTCCTCAAATTTAGTCTGCAAGCAGAACTGTAAACAAGTAACTTAAATAAAACAGTGGGGATTCTGCAGGGCTGGGAAGCAACCAGCAGAGGCTTTTCTGTTTCTGGTGTTCATTGCACTTTAGAAGAAACACAGAGACCGTGCATCCTCAGCTCATTTTAGGATTCATGTTCTATTTGACAGCGAAATAACAAGACCGCCCTACCTATACCAAAAACGGCAGGGATTCTGAAAACCCAGCAAGCTGTAAGTGAAAATTTAATACCAGCAAGCAAAGCTTTTGTGCCAATTATTTCTTGTCGGTTTGGGAATAGTAAAGATTTTTCCCTACGTCACAAAGGTTTTTTTAAACGCAAAATGCACACAGTGAACGTTGTGGTATGTTCATTAGACATTACCAGTGGGCTACACAATACATGCTTTTGAAAACTTTTTGTAACACCATTTTACAAAGTAAACTATTGCAATAATTTCTTAAGTTTTTATATCTCTTCCTAATATAAACTAAAAATATAATGAGAAAAATGAAAGGGAATAAAAGCAATAGAACAAGAATCTAGTACCATATATTCTTTTATTCTCTATATAAATTTGATATTCTCACATTGTAAAAAGAATGTGAATTATGCCCCAGTAGTGGATGTAGATGGGAAGCTACTCAAACGCTGCATTTACACAACAGTGAATTGTAAAACACAATCTAACTCATCAAATGTATGTCTAAAAAGCCTTCACACCCTTGAAGAGGAAGAAATACCATCTTTGGAGAAAAATTTTAAGGTGTCACTGACCATCCACCCTTTATGTTGCCTCAGTGTTACTGCTGAAGCCCTGACCTGTGTTCAATTAACTGCTCAGGTTGCCCATGGTTGAATTTGGAAGTACTCAAAAGCTTCTCTCAGAAAAGCTGCCAGCTACTTGGCATCAGACCTTCTCACCGTTGTGCAAAAGCATCACTTTATCAAAAACATAACAAATTTAAAAGCAGAATACAAGTAGCAGAGTCCATAATTGCTTTGATAGCTCTGATGAATGTGCAAAGACAGTCTCTTAACACTTCAACAAAAATGTTTTAATTAAAATATTTCAGTGAGGAAATTGCTATTTCACTCTCTGTCATAGATTTTGATTATCATTTAAAGCAACACAGTTATCTACAATAAAAGTTTAAGTTACAATCACAGTCTAATTAGGAAACATTTCACCAAAAAGTGAATGTTTGTTAGGAAATTCTCTGTCCTATGAATTCAAAGGCATGTGGACCTACTTAATACAAAAAACAGGGCAAAAAATTCTGCAAGTATTGCAAAATAAGCTACCGCATAGCCCACTAAAACTCTCCAAATACTGAGATTCTGCAACACTGCAAGAAAAATGTATCTCACTCCTGAAGTAATGACACCTTTTACTGATAAGGGCTACAACACCTCATTCAGTTTTACTTCATGCTCTGCAACATGTAACACTGAGGTCAAAAGGCGTTCCTAAAATGACAGGCTAAGATTATTGCCAACCTAAAGTGGCAAATCAAAGGCAGCAGGGAAAGGGAGGTTTTCACTCACTGCCATCCAGGGCAGTACATGGTCCAGGACAATGTGATGAGCTATCACAGTACCTATACTGTAAGGCAGATGGCTTTTCATGAAGCAAAGTTTGAAGTGCAGTCAAACTGCATTTAGATTTCCTGTATCGCAACATCATGACATGTGCTAATTTAAAGGATTCAACTAATTTCAAGTAACTGCTTTGAAAATTTCAAAATCAGAACGAGTCTGAGATGGCTAGCCTCAACAACAAAGCTCTGACTGAACATGGTTCAGTTTAACCTTTAGATATGTATACCATAAAAGCAAAATATCACTTCCCACAGACAAAAACTAGAAGACCTTCTATACTGAATATGTGAAGTTGCCTAGTATATCCACTCAAGAATGATGAAGTAGAAAGGAAATTTTGGCAAGTAACGAAGACAAGAAACTCCATTAACAATGCCTATGACTGTCCATCCAGAAAAGAACTTCCTAAAGCACCAGTGTCAGCATGAGCTTGACATTTACAACAAACAATCTTAAGACATTCACCAGCCTCCTGAGACATCTCCTGTAGATCTCCCTAAATTGATACAAAGTCCTGCTGTATTTACAGCAAAATTCTATTTTTTTAATGTACAGATGTAGCAAAGATTCAACAGCAACCACTGCAGCAAGCAGAAAAAAATCCCTTATAGTGTAGCAAGTATGCAAAACATCACTCGTACATAAAAATATATATTCCATGTTCATGAATGCATCTAACACAGCAATTTCAGCTACACCTCACAAAAGGTTTGTTGTGATCATGGACTGCCTGGCACTAAGTACTATGTATGTAGATGAGTACAAGGCAAAATAAGGCTTGAAGTTTGCTGGCACAGTTGGCTAAAAAATAAAAATAATAGTAATAAAAAAATACAGATAAGCCACCCAGCAGTCATTTAAATACCTGACACCCACTCAATTAACAACTACCTGCATACAAGGTCGTTGGCAGTTTTAATATAACTTTCTTTTTTCTTTCTTTTCATTAAAGAATAAAATATTCTTCACGCTATTTCCTATCATATCAAGCACAAACACGCTTTCATTTAACTTCAGGAATGGCAAGTGTCTTATTTTAATCCTTCACCTTTGTTCAGTTGAAGAAACTTGTACAGTTGATAATAAGCGGCAAACCAGATCTTACTTAAAATAAAATTTATGCTACGTGTTTCTCAGGGACACTGCATTCCATATTGATAACTGCTTGGTTTTGTGGAATTTTCTGTTTGGTTTTATTTTCTTTTGCTTTTCATGTTTTTAATGTAGTCAGTCCTGCATAAGCAGCTGCAGGATCAAGAGGCTCCTGAGCCAGTAGTTTCATACATGAGGCGCTCATTTCCATTTTTAGCTGAAAAACTCTAGCATGCATTCCATAAATCATGGTCTGGTAATAGACAGGGGCATTCCCATGGCTCTGGCACCAACACCCGCTTTTGCAAAGGGGACTGCATATTCTCGGAGAGGGACTGCTGCAGGAGCTGCACAGTTAGACCCTGCACAATATAGCTGCAGGTGTATGCGTGTACACCTCCTTCTCTTTCTTCCAGTGCTTTGTTAGATCCCAGCACAGAAGTGTAGGTATGTATCAACTTCAAGATGGACATGTAAAAGATGGGTGCCAGTTTCAGGGTCCAGGGCTATATAGCCTCTGGGCTGCAGAGGACTGTTGGCAGCTACAGGAGGTTGCCATCAATTACGACAGCTCCAGCATATGCCGCAGACTGTGCCAGCACCACGCAACCCAGGTATACTCGATCATCTTTGTTTGCTTTTTGAGATGGGCTTTACAATATACAGCTTAGACCAGTTACTATATTTTCCAAATTAAGAGTAGGGTTATCATGTAATAAGAAACCAGTGCAATTGATTGGCAGCAGGTTCCAAGAAACTAATACTTTTGTGGATCCAAGGCTGTCACAGGACAAACTGCAAAAATAATGAACTCATTTTACAGTAGAAAATAAGATTAAGGAAAAAAAACAGAGACAACAGGAAACAGGATTAGTTATGTAGCAGTAAACACAAGGAAGGCAAAACCATGAAAAGAAAGAAGGATATCTTTAGAAAAATAAGCAGTAATCTGACATGAAAGTAATTGCAAACATTATCACATTCCCATAACTACAACTAAACCAGCCCAGCAACACCATGGTACTCCCTCCCCATGTGGGAATTTAACAAGCCTCAGTTCTAAAACAGATAACAAGATATAAAGAGAAGATTAAGAATTATCCCCTTGTGCTGACCCATTTGTTACAGTTTCTGGGCTTGTTGAAATTCTGGTCCTACCTCTACAGAAATACAAATGGCAAAAGGAATTGTTCAGCTATTCTGTGTGAGCACTCTAAAATTTCTCCCTCGGGAAATATGGCATAAGCCTGAAGCTCAGCAGCTTGCTTCTGGTGACTGTATTTCTACATGGCTGGCTGCTCTTGACAGTCCTTCTGAGGCACGTCTCCAACTCCTGATCACTTTTAAACAGGGTGAAGATCTTGATACAAACTGTGAAGAATAGGGGCTTCTCACTGAAAAGCATTTCCAAGCACAGTGTAGTTTATAGAAAATGTGTAACTCTCAACAATCTAGTTGTTATAGTCTCAACTGTATTGAAATCTTCTAAATACCAAAGCCCATGAAAACAAAATACAGACATTCCTTGTTTCACCTGAATTCAGTGAAGCCAATTTATGGTATTCCAAAAGGTACTGATTTTAGAGCGTGGACTCAATTTACTTTTAGAAAAAACCAAAACAAACAAACAACCCACCAAAAAACACCCACAACACATACACACAAAAAACCCCCAGCACCACCACCCCCAAAAAAACCCCACATTAAAACCACCCCAACCAAAAAAACCCAAAAGCCAAACCCCGCCAAAACAAACAAAAAACCACCAAACACCACCAACAACCACCCCCCCCAAAAAACAACCCAACCCCCCCCGAACTCCACACAAACCCCACAAAAACCCCAAGAGCCAATCACATACCACTTTTGTAAGTACTAGCTTAAACTTTACATACCCCTACAGCTTTGGAATATTTTAAGTTTTGAAGACAAATCTAAGGGCTTGCATATACACTTGCATATACGAGACCTAAGCAGTACACTTCACTGTATTTGTCTTCAACTTAACTTTTCCCAAAATAAATATGGTATGAAAAAAAGGATGCTAACCTTGGGAGACAGAAGACCAAGAAAGTCTCCCTGGTTAAACCAACTCCCATGGGCTCTGCCCTGGACTGTTGAGATCTGTAGTTTACATCCCCCTTCAGCCCTACACTGTGGGAACCGCAGGGCCCTCAGGAGAAGTGCAGGCAGGTGAGAGGTGCAGAAGCAATAAATATCACTGGTAGATGAATTCTGCCTCCATTAAGGTTTCCTTACTGTGGAGTACAGTTGTGGAAATTTGCTACACAGCATTTACAGACCAAGAAATTCCACTCACTAGCACAAAAGTAGTCCGTTCCCTTTCAGGTATTATTTCTGATGCTTTGAACCAGTTGCTCAGTACCGTGGCTGTCAGTAGTTCACCCAAATAATGTTTTGCAGAGTGCCTCGTAAGCCCTCTTACAACCCTTTTTTTTCCTCCTTCCCCCACACCTTTTCTTTTTTCTTAAGTCTCTGCCATAAAATTGTACATCATACATATTTTATTTCCATTCAGATTCAACACTAGGCATGGGAACATATTTCTACGCTACAGGTACTTTTGCAAAAGTCTGTGAGTAGTTTAATTTAAAAGCCATGGACAGCAACCTAAAGCAATTTTTGACCATGCAAAATGTTTTATAAATAGTTCCATGTGCGCCATTCATCTGGAGTCTCACTAGAGACGAATAATGACCTTGTATTTCATTCTCATTTACTCTGAATTAGCCAAACCTTGTGTTTTTAATTACATACTTAATACACCTGGCATGGTCTAATTACAGAAAACAAAACATCATTTAAACAAAAGGTGACCTTGAACTTAGTCTATCAAAATACTGGTTAAACTTTAAGTTTTCAATTTCTAACGAACTGCCAAGACATGCAATAGCAATTTTACAAATGCGATCATATGCCTTTAGAGCAACAGACTTACTGCATTAGGAAACATCTGTACACACTCTTTATGGCTTTGCTCATTATTAATGCAAATCCCTGTCAGATTTCAATAGTGCTATAAACAGTTCTATAGGTAAACATCAAGTTCACACTACTGATATTTTTTAATGCGTTAGACTCTACTAAATCTAGATTTGACAAGCAGCAGCCTGTTGAAGCTGGAGCAACTTTTTTCAGAAACTAGTGATTTAGCAGGAGTATTGCAACTATGAACAACGGGAACATGAAGCTGTAGCAATGATGATATGCTGCAGAAGAGGCAACAAAGGGCTTTGGCACCATAAACTGAAATAAATACGTTTGTTATCCTGCTGCTGGAATGTGGTTACTTACCTGCATGAAATTGAGTATTACTCAAATTCCTTCTTCAGTTGTGTTAAAGAGTTTTGGTGACTAATTGTTCTTACAAGAATGCTTCAATATATTAGTGAATGGTCTTCACATGTTTGATACAGGTTTTTACTCCTATTCGTGACTAATGCTTAGAAATTAGGCACAGCATATTTAATGAAGCATCCGGGATTTAAAGTCAACAGAATGTAATGCCTACACAAAATTCAATAAAGCCTAAAATTTCAGTAATATAACCAGATCACATCTGATTTTACCTTTTTTTTTTTTTTTTGACATTGCAAATTCATTTTAGTACAGGAATAATTTAAGTACACATTCTCCTCAAAAGATTTCTAGTCATTTTATTGTACTTGTGACTTTGGTCATCATAACATCCCTAGAGCTTCCCACCTCAACATGCCAGAACAACAAATGTACAGTGCATTGGAGGTAAATTATGCCAATAACAGTATTAAGGAAAGACTGGAATTAAAATTTGAGCATGCTCAGCAAAGACCTGCCAAACTACTGGCTAATTCATAAACAACTGGCTTTCAAAGATGTACTCTCAGAATATTTGTCTATGTTCTATGTTGCTGACCACTGCCTACTAAAACAGAATACTCCAACGCACAAGGGGTAGAGAAGCTGGCTATTTGAAATTTTGACAATGTTTCAGCATGAGGAAATACCACTATCACAGCCAACATTTTGAACATAGATGACAAGAAGGTTAGAGTGTCTTGCATATATAGTAGGTCTGAATAGGCAGATGCTTGTTATACAAATTCATACGGAAGTATCCTATATAAACAAGCAAACATACTCAGGGTTATCATGAACACTGACAAACATCCATCACTTAATTTACTTACTGGCAGAATAAGGACAACAGTGGTTGTCTAAAGGAGAAAAGAATCCCAAACTTTTAATACCAAACAGATGGACCTTAATAAATATATTAAAAGAAATGAAATAGTACAAAGAGATTTTCCAACATACACCATACACAATAGATGTTGATTAAATAATGATATACATCACTTATTATTTAACTGAACTGCAACAGCATCCAAGCCGAGACTCCATTGCCTGGCGTGTTCCAAACTGCCCAGAAGGGGACACAATCTAAATGAGATAAGCGTGTCAGAAAATAAACATCATTTGAAAGTGGAGATGAGATATGTGAAGCGTAAACTCTGCTCACTCTCGTACGAGACCTGACGGCAGGACTCCTGCATATTATTCTAGCTCTGCCATGAACTCATTGTGGATTCACCCACTTTCTGTCTACCATCATTCTCCTGATAACAGCACTTATTCATTTTTTGGTTATACAAGGCTATAATTAAGAAGTCGTCAAATAAATACTCAGATCTGAATCTTTCTTACTGTCATCTCTCCACCAAAAGGTTTCTGCCAGTGCAATTACAGTGCTTTAGCTATACCAGAAAATCCTGTTCTTACAACATAGGCGATGCCAAACACACAAATACTGCACCCACTAATATACCATGAAAATAATATATCATAGGTTCAAACAGTGCTTCATTCCCTTCAGATCTGGCATGGTTATGCTAGTTTGAAATGAAAACAATCCTGTCTATCAAACAATGCTAGTGACATAAACATAACCTGGAGCAAAATAGCTGTGTTGCATTAGCACAGAGGACTAAAGTCAGCACCAGCAGTTAAAAAGGTAATCTGAAGAAAAACACTTGAGACAATGCAGGGCAAAATGCTCTGGTGTAGCTGAGTTCTCATGAACTCTGAGATGAATGGGCACAAAGAGCTAAAATGCAGTTTATCTGCAAATAAAACACAGTAATAGTTTTTCCTCAGGAAGATTTCCAGGGGTGGGGAATCACCATTTTACAAGCATAACACTGGCAAATCCAAATAATCCTTTTGTTCAACTAAATCTGATCCAAGTAAACTCACATTTAGTCTCTGAACTGTTCAAAAGTACACAGTTAATTTCTATAGCTAGAATTACAGTACATTTGTCAAAAATATTGCAAGAAGGTAATATTTTAATATATTAATATTTTAATTTCACTTATCTGATGAAAATAACACAATCCTACAAATCAGTAAACAGTCATTTCTTTCCCTTGGCTTTTTGTTTTGGATCAAAATACAATCCTACGAGTTTCGAACACTTTTTCTTTAAGTTGGCATTCATATTTCTAGTAATGAACTTAATTAACCTATCTTAATATATGTATAGTATAAGATACTTCCTTCTTTCAAGCCCTTAATACCAGCCGTAAGACATGAAAATATAGCGCAAGCAGAAAATCATTAACTCTCAAAACGTTCCTACAAACCACTGGATTACATGAATGAAAATCTGAGACTGAAGATAATGGCTCAATCTATGCTTTCTACACTACACAACTATTTTAATAACCCTGGCAGCAGCCCTGAGGATAAATTCCTTGCTGTCTACCAGTGGCTAGACTCTTCCTTCTGTGAAATGAGTAATTTATTTATATATCTGAAAACACACATGAAACAGAGGGGCTTGCTTTGTTTGCTTGTTCTTTACTTGACAGTGTTTTGTTCTAGTGTCCAAAAGGAAAGACACTGAGCTCAAAAACCTTTTCTCTGAGTCTCTCTAGAGTCTGTTCAAGGAGTGAGTAGCTCCTTAGGAAGATGGCACACGGACCAACTAATCACCCCGACTGCTGCCAAGGGGTTCCAAGGCAGTTTTCTTTTTCTACTGTGCTGCTGTTCCAGACCAAGGATGGCTTGTCAAGGCCACTAATTTTAAGTTGTGACAGATGTCCTATGCCTAGAGAAGCAGCTATTCCCACCTGTGGATGCTCATGAATCAAGTACAGAATTGACACAGAACCGATGATATTCTTGGCAGCTACTGACACCTTGGTTGTGCTCCAGTGACCTTCAAAGTAGAAATGAACTCCAAATCTGTATAATAATTTCTGGGGTGGGTATTTACACTCTCATGCATATATCGTTTTATTTGTGCAATATTCTCCCTAAGACAGACATGTACGGGAAGATTTAATAACCTATAACTTGAGTAAGTTATTCCTCCTTGGAGGAGTAAGAATTGTTGAAGATAGTTCAAAGAGCTACAACTAGGAATAACATAATAAAAGAAGATTAAAAAAAATATTGTTTAGCTGTCAGGTCTATAAAACTGTGACACAAATCCCCCAGACAAAGTGACGGAAACACCTTCAATTCAGACGTGTTAAGCTAGTCTGGAAAAAAGCATTCAGTAGCACATTGTTGCAACAATCTACTTCAGCAAGAATACATAAAAGATCATTTAGTAATTTTAATATTTCAATTTTTCAGATTAATAGTAGTTGGACAAGAACTACCTTACTAAATAAAAATAATACAGTAGTACACAAGAAAATAAAACACTGTGCATCACAGTAAATGAGCTCAGGCTGTGCTTAGATTAGACATTAGGAAAAATTTCCTTACTGAAAGAGTGGTCAGGCATTGGAAGAGGCTGCCCAGAGAGGTGGTGGAGTCACCATCCCTGAAGGTGTTCAAAAACGTGTAGACGTGGCACTTCAGGGCATGGTTTAGGAGGCCTGGTGGTGTTGGGTTGTTGGTTGGACTTGATGATCCTAGAGGTTTTTTCCAACCTTAATAATCCTATGATTCTATGATTATTTAGTTGCTAATTTACTTTAAGATGATCTCTACATGTACTCATGCTTGAATTACCATGTCAACACATCCCAATTATAAGAAGCTCAGAAACCACAGAAAGAATAAGTTATTGTTCTGATCATTTTGAGTTGTAATGGATATCTCCAGTGGACCTGTGTGGTTTTGTGACTCTATCTTTTCCTTAAGTTAGGCATTCATTTAAACATAAAGGAAAGTGAAACTCACATTTATCCGAAATAAAAATTTTGAAAGGCCATGAAAAAATCATGACAGTCTATATAAGTCCCCTTTTATGCCCTTTGCAAGAAAACCATCTAATTATGACATTTTTGGACCTATCTGCTTTTGGTTTGAAGGAGAAAAATAACTTGTACAATTCTTTCACAACCACTTAGTATTTCCAGATTGTTTACGAAAACCCTAAAGAGCTAAGCTTAGAAAACAATGATCCTCAAGTAGTAGTGTATACAGGTACAACATGTCTTCAGAGAAATTCTGCCTGCCCACAAATTCATAGCAGAAGCAAATTTTCCTCAAATAAAAGTTGTCTTTAAGGTAACCCTGTTTACCCACTATTCAAAGGCAGATGCAAACTACTACTGAGACCCTGCAGATTTTCTCACATAATTGCCTTCATTTTTCTTGCTTACAGCACCTGTCAGACTACTAGATCCTCTGCAGAAAACATGCAGAAGGATAGACTCCTGACCAAAGAAGTGGTATTATAAACACAAGTTCTAAACTACTACTTGAATAACACAGGTAAGCCAAGTTAATGCCATGCTGAATTAGATGTAGAAACCTGGTATTTGCAAAGAGGATGGATGAGAGGGTCAAAGAGGGTCAGTACGAATTCTCAGAGGCAAACCTAGAGATAGGCTGATATCTTACAGAGATAAGAAAGCTTAAGCAGTTGGTAAGTACAAATTACTGGCTAGAACACCTAACTAAATCAGAATTAAGTTTACACATTTTCAGAGTTCATGCCAGAAAACGTGGTAAATCACAGTTGACAGATAATCTATTGACAATATATAGCTGACATAAAATATGCTTCCTGTGCAACTTCTATGTCACATCTGAGATTAATTTAATACAAATTATTTGATCTAGCCATTCATTAACTGTTATCACAGTGTTGTGCTCAACATTTATAGTAAAAGGAAAGGTAGAAGGAAAAGGCAGAAAAAGGTGAATCTGTTTGTACACAAGCAATGGGAAGCAATTACCAAAAAAAATAAACAAACCACCAAACAACAAACCCAAGAAAAAGCATTTAAAACAAGGGTTGCAGATGCTATCATCAGTCTTATACAGGAAAGTGTAAAACAGTTTTTGACTCTGTTTTTTACTTGTGTTGTTATCAGATAACTGGGATTTTACACTATTATAACAGAAACAAAGCAGCAACTCAAAAAAACCCTCTACTCCATTTCAAGAACTATCTTCTTTCTATTCTTTCTTTTTTTCATACTGTATGGATATCCAAAGAATTTCAGTTTGAACTGAAATACCAAAAACTGCTGAAATAAGAGAATGTGAATGTCTTCTACAGTGATATTAACATATAAAAGTATAACAATATATTACACCAACTATTTATCTCTATAACTCTGCTTCTATAATATGGTTATAATTAGATTGTATTGCCATGGAGAATAACCACAGTCCAAGCTTTTCTCTAATTTTGATTGCTGCTAAAATTTTTCCCTTCATCTTTGTCCCAGAATACCTTACTACTGAAAAAAAATCCCAGCTCTTCTAAATGCCCGGATAGGTAAATCAAAACCATAAACCTGGCACTGAAAGAGAACAAGCATTACAGTTTCCAATGTTACCAGAAGACTTGCAGCCTCATGGTGGTTTCATTATTTTCATTTACTTGCAGTAGTGTGTGAAGTTAACAACCCCAAAACTTAAATGAGTGGTTGTTATGTAAAGAACCACACATTTAGATTTAGGATTCTTCAAGTAGAAAATTAAATAAGCACAGTCCAAACTGCCATTAGCTCATCTTTAAGTTATTTACCCTTTTCCCTCATAAACATCCATAAATAACTACAACCTTGCCTATTTCTTAATCATCCTCCAATTGTGTCCCCCTCTATATCCTCCTCACCAGAACTTCCGTATTCAAAACCAGTTTTGTTCATTTTCTTCCCAGTTTTTCCCCACTTCCAGTATTTTTCCTACTCAATAATAGTTTTCTGTACAGTTTCTACCTATATTTTGCATTTTAAAAAAAGATTTAAGGAGCACACAATAAAAAAAACCCAACCTGTAAACTTATGTTTTGTTCTCCCTTAATTCTGCTAATTTCATTGAACTAGTCAATGTTGAAGTATACTTCCTGAAATTCTCTGTTTAATTCCCAAAGGCCTTTTTTTCATAAATAATATACATCACCACCTAAAATGAGTTACTGAACAGTAACTACAACGTATTTGAAACATGCTGCTTATGCACAATTCTAGAAAGATCCCCCCTCCCCCGCAGTATTCATAGGCATAAATATTCAGGGCCCTGCTGTGAAGGTTGCATATGAAGTGCCAGCTGCATCCTTAGTTCCTCACATCCAGAATCGCAAGCAACTTTTAATGGGACTTCAGGCAGAGTTAGGAATATAAACATGGATATAACTTCTTGAGGAAGTTCCATCACTGATGGAGAAACATAAAGCCTTGAGGAAAACAAAGACAGAAGAACCATGCTCAAGAGCTGCATCATGTGCCCAGAAGCCCTCTGTGATGGGACCATGCTTACAAAAAGCATATATGGAATTTATTGGGACAGATCCACAAGCCTCAGGGATGGGCACACTTCTCAGATCTCAAAGCACCCTTGTGCTCATGTGGATGCATATGAAACACAGCCCCAGACCTTTTGCAGTAGATCCTGACCTTGCGTGCTATTTTCACTACGCTATATCCTTGTGGGGAAATCATTATGCATACAGACGTTTTTGCCATCCATTTGAAAAGCTGACAATCTTCCTAACCCTTCTTGTCCAAATTAAAAAAAAAATTAAAAACAACCCACACACAACCAACCAAAAAACCCCAACCCGTGATGTCTCAGTCCTGGATGTATGACTTCGATAAGAACACAGGCAGGTTGATTTCTTGGCTTGAATCAGAATCTGCAGAAATGTCACCAAGTGCAACCTTGTATAGTTTTTTCCAAACAAAGAAAGCCAGTATGACTCCAGATATATTTTTCCCAAGTACGGAGTAATCACTAGAAAATACTATTTTCACTAAAAGAATTAGAGAAATGAAGAAGTGAACATGCATCCATACACTCATAGAGAAGATCCACAAGGGGATGTAAAGACATTAAAGCCGTAATAAAAAAGTGGGTCATTAGATCAGCCAGAAAACTCCTATTAAGCTCTTGGAAAATTTCACTGAAGAATGTAATGAAAACATTTCCAGGAGGGAGGTACACTCCTAAGGAGTGCCTAAAGAACAACTGCTATTTTTTGTTTTCAATAAAAATTATCCAAATCAAAGGGAAGGAGACCTCCCCCTCAAAACACAGAAGATGAGTACAAAGCTGGCCACCACCCACAGAAACCGGTCCATTTGGCTGTATATGTCCATACAAACAACTTGCTAGTTTTTTTTTTTAAATAAGGATGTTCTCAGAGAATCAGTGTAGGATCAGGAGACTTTCAACAATCTGGCCTAAGACTTGAGGAGTCAGGCAATGCGAGGCCTGTGACAGTAAGCCTGAAATCCCAGAACTGTCATCACAGAGAGGTGGAAGAGACTCTAGAATAAAAACTGCCTTCATGAATCTAGGGAAAACTTAGGTCTTTTCACTATCATAACTATCTGAGTATCTTTAGTAAAGATAAGTTACAAGAGAAAGACTAGTAAAATGACTGTGAGTAGGGGATTAAAGAGGTCTATCTAAATGGGACCCTGTGGATAAACCAGGCCAAGACCAAAAACATCTATTCATGTAATCAAAAAATATTTTTTCACCATTATCAGGAAAAACAGGCCCATTGAAGCATCTCAGGTACCAGAAAATTGGCCTGAGTATCACCCTGAAACCTGCTCAATCACAGTTCTTCAGTCTCCATTGCCCAATATTATCTGGGATCTCAAGAAACAGCCAGTAAGTCTGATACTAAATATGTCACTTCCAAACACCATCATCTTTTCCGCAGAGCATCAAGATCTCATTCTCCTGTTTGTTCACACCAATTATTGTCTTGGTATGTTCTTCATGTTCTTGACATACAGAGGCTTAGATTGTTCCTAATACTCTACTGCCACAGTGGAGCACAGCGTGGGATAGGTGGGGTGGGATATATCAATTTCTTCAACTGCAACTGCCCTTTGGGGTGTATCTGTACATAGCATGTGCCTGACTGCTGAACTTCACCAGCTGTAAGATTTAAACATTCACCACCATACCTACTTGCCAATCATCTAGCTGTTGCAAAATATCAAGATGCCTCTGCACCAGCTCTGACTTGATCACGATTCTGAGGACAGCTAGTCGCTTCAGCAAAAAGCCAAGAAATGCGTTCAGGCCACCCTGAAGCCCTTGTACTGCAGACAAGGCATTCTTCTCAGAAGTCCCAGAGAAAGCTGCCGACTTTAATGAGTAGGAATTTGGAAGCAGAACTTCTGTACATGTGATATGGGGCAATCTGAGGACACTTCTGTAAAAAGAAATGAAAAAGCAGCTAGACTGATTCTCTGTCTCTGGCAAGCGTAAGCAGTTATGTAGAAACTCACTGAAGTGATCTTAACTGTAGGACAGATGGTATTTGTGCTTTAGATCACTGAGGGGGAACCAGACCTGGCGCTCTTTCCAATAAAGCGAGCATCTGCAATGGTGCTTTTTAGTTACTGAGCTATGGCCGCACGACAAAAGTGCTGCATCAGGAAAAGATAAAGAAGAGCTGACCTAGACCAAGAGAACTTACTCTTATGTCAAAGATGGAGATGAAATTCTAGCTATAGAAGACTGCTGAAGCCAAGGTTAACCTTGGCTAACAGCCAAAAGCCCACTCAGCTGCTTGCTCACTCACACCCCTCTCCTTAGCTGGGCAGGGGGAGAATATAGGATGAGAAAGCAATTGTCTCAAGATAAAGACAGGGGGATTGCTTACCAATTACCATCATGGGCAAAATGTACTCAACATGGGGAAAGTCTAATTTTTTGCCAATAAAAATAGACTTGGGTAGTGAGAAACAAGAAAGAAAAGCATTAAAGCAATACCTTGCCTCCTCTCTTTCCCAGGCTCAACTTCATTCCTTCATTACTGACCCTCCTACCCACCACCACCACCTCCCAACAACACAGAGGGATAGAGGGTGAGCAGTTATGGTCCGTCCATAATGGATTCTTGCTGCCAGTCCTTCCCTCCTCATACTTTTCAGAGAAAAGTTTAAAGGTCTTTTCCAACCCAAAGACCATCTAGTCCAACTCCCTTACCTTGGGCAGGGACATCTTTCACTAGGTCAGGTTGCTCAAAGCCCTGTTCAACCTGACCTTGAACACTTCTGATGACAGGACATCCACAGCTTTGCTGGGCAACCTGTTTCAGTGCCTCACCAATGTTACAATAAAAAATTTCTTCCTTATGTCCAATCTAAACCTACCCTCTTTCAACTTAAAATCATTGCCCCTTGTCCTGTCGCTACAGGCCCTGGTAAAAAGTCTCTCTCTGTTTTTCTTAGAAGCCCCCTGTATATATTGAGATGCCACAGTAAGGTCTCCCCAGAGCCTTCGCTTCTCCAGGCTAAGCAACCCCAACTCTCTCAGCCTTTCATCACAGGAGAGGTATTTCAGCCTTCTGATAACGTTTGCAGCCCTCCTATGGACCTGCTCTAAAAAGTCCACATCTTTCTTGTACTAAGGGCTCCAGAGCTGGATGCAGTACTCCAGGTGGGTTCTCAAGGGAGCAGAGTAGAGGAAAAGAATCATCCCCCTCAAACTGCTGACCATGCTTCTTTTTACACAGCCCAGCATGTGACTGGCTTTCTGAGCTGCAAGTGCACATTCATAGACTCATAGAATGGTTTGGGCCAGAATAGTCCTACTCCCTTTTTAAAAGCATTTTAAAGCTCATGGAAGCAGAAATAATTGACATGTGAACTCTCAAGCCTTACTATCAGCCCCTATTCTCATCACGCAGTACGCATCATAACACATCTACTGGGCAATTCTGTTATACATGCGCTGTTATATGAAGGCTAGGTTGGACCGACTCTGCCACAATGACCGATGCTCAAAGCTACTTCAGAAATACATCTGCAGGACCAGCTCATATTAATCTTATCCCATGAGCAGGAGAAAAAATAGGTCAATCTTCCTTGTTTTCTTCCCTTCCCTGTTCCCTCCATCCAGGCTCCCAGTAGTCTTCTTCCGTTCTGTTTACTCTCTCTACCAGTCAGCATACGTATTCTAACAATTGAAGACACTATGATCTGGGTACCAGTGGTTAACAATTCAGCATTCAAACCTCACCAATGTTATGCAGTGAAAGGCTGTTGTGCTTGCATGAAATACGTCACTCTTCTTCCTCCTTTTCCTTTTTAAATGGATATGAAATTACATTCTACGATTCTATGCATAAAACTACTTGAAAGAATGTTAAGTCAAATACTTGAAAGACATTAGGCAAGAGCATGCTTACAACTCCTCAAGCAACCTTAATTTTGCTCTTTTCTTATTAAACACACATTCTTAAATTATATGACTACGGGTTAAAACTCAGTTAAAGAATGGGCCCATAATGGGTCAAATGATCATAAATGCATCACTCCCTAACTTTTGAGCATTTTATTTCAGCACCTAAAGACAGTTTTTAACACTTTTTTGCATTTAATGAGATTAGTCAAGAATCCTTCACACTTATCACATCACTTTTTCCCAGGTAACCAATAAACCAAACATCACAGATGAACATTCTCCTTCACCTATGGTCTTATACTCTTGTTAGAGATGGAGGAAGGCTTTCAACCCATGGCTCAACATGAGCAAGCCTGAAATAACACTAACAGATTGGGGGGTGGGGGGGGTGGGAAAGCAGCTAGCTAGCGTGTTCTTTCTTCTCATAGCTCCCACTCAGTAAAGCAGAGGCTCCAGTATTACTATAACTGAGGTGCTTCACTGGGCTCCCAACTACTCCTGTGTATCCAAAGTACAGCTATGATGAGGACTTCTCTTGATATCTGTGCTTGGCAAGAATGCCACACATAGTTGCTTTCAGACATAGATCACATTAAAGTCACTCTTCTCACTGCATAATAAAAAAATGCTCTAAATTGAAAATTGGATTACACCTCTACTAACCAAACATTTCTGTTAGCATACTATACTGTTGTCCGCTTACTAAGTGACAGTTTTCACAATAAGCACAGTACACTCCAGATGCCAGGTGAAGTTCACTGCACTGATTTTCAATTTAAAGTTCTAAAATAGTTTCTTGAATTGACCATCTGCAAAATCCTCTCTCTCCCATATGTTACAATGGCAACTGCCAGCAGCAGAGGCATTTCAGATAGTAATTCACTGATTAAAACTGTCAGGCTATTTTTCAATGAAGGGATCTCAGCTCTGGAATTAATTTCTCCCTAACCCATGGTCAAACAGCTTATGTTTGCCGATTCCCATAACATGGGATACAGAATTGCTGAACAAAATGATCACAGTGCTTGGTGACAGGACGGTTTGAGGACCACACGATACAGCAACTACCATTCTTTGGAGGTGCTCTATTTTGGGAAGCTGCAATACAATAGAGAAGATGAACAAAGGAAGAACTGAGTGAAGTCAAGCTAGATTAGTAAACTGATCCATTAGGACTTAGGTAATACATTTTCTAAAGTATCCGTGCTAATTCTAGGGTAACATAGGTATCTGTAAAAAAGGTGGGTGCAGAAACATAGCTTGGTGTTGGAAGCAATGCACTCCCTCCACACGCACAAGACTGCTGAACCTGTGAAACTTCGCAGCACTCGGTCCTCAGCAAGCTGCTGTTGCCATAACAACAGCTCTTTAAAACATGGAAAACAGGTCAGGTAGTTTCAAACTAACCACTGTTTCCAACATCAATGTTTTCCCCTGTAGGTTTGAATTGGCCCACCTCTGAGATGATCAGTAGGCTGTTGCCATAATGTCATCAGCCAGCAGAGAGGAGAAAACAAGACTCTTGAGTTTCACAGGCCATGGGGATGCTTAAGTAACACTGGGTTTGGCCTCCCTCCACCTACCGTTCCTTCCCCCAAATCCTCCAAAAATCCTCTTCAGAGGCATCAGCTCTTTTACATCTCTTTGTCTTTGCAAATATCCTTTGCTCTACAAGCTGTTTGGGGCTTATGTTTTTTTGGTTTTGCTTTTTAAATAAAAGGGTACTACACAATTTGGGAGTTAAAACCTGTTAACCACTGAACATAAGTGAAAGGGGCACTATTTAGCATAACGCCGTTCCTTCAAAAGGATCTATGTTACAGTACCAATCAGAACATGTTAGCAGTTGTAGGAGAACCTGATATAGGGAAAAACAGCCCCTGTAAACCAGGTCTCATTGACACCCTTGACAAGGAAGTTAACCAGCTCAAGAGGTAACAGATGAAACAGCTGAGCAAGCGCACACCAAGCTGCACTACGATCAACACACTCCTACCAATTCCTCCTCTCTTTTTAGAAGTAGCATTGATGGTGGGCTGCACACAGGTGCTCACATCTCAGTGAATCATTAGTCACAGAAAATCCCAAAGGACAAGTGTCACTTAAATTTTTTAATTTAATGTCTACATTAACTTAATCTGTCTGAATCATAGAATTATTAAGGTTGGAAAAGACCTCTAAGATCAAGTCCAACCGTCAACCCAACACCACAATGCCTCCTAAATGTAGGCTTACTTACATCAGCCTCTATCTTGACTCACAGTGGTATTTTATTAGTTAATTACAACTCTTTAGAAAGGCTGAAATAGCAATGAAATGTCTAACTTTGCAAAAGCAAAATAAAAAGCCCATTTCATTCTATACACACACACACACCCACAAGCACCATGGAAATACCACATTTCTACCTCTAAGAACATTATCAGGATAAGAGTTCTCATCTTGAGGTGATTATCCATCTCTGTAAAGTGCATATTCTTCTTGTGTGTGGATAGAATTTAGAACATGCAACAATAATTAATGGAAATCTTAAAGTAACAATTAATTTCAATGAAAAATAAGTGATCATTCTGTGAAAGTGATAATCCAACTGACACTTCACACAAAAGAGCCCCAAACTTTTGCACTAGAAGCACATGGAGAACTACCTTCAAAAAAAGGTTACCTCCTCCAGGTTCCAGTGGGACCAATGCTCAAGGACCTCCTGGTAAGAAAGCCTCCTCTTCCACTCACACACTTCTTCTAAAGAACTCACAAACTTCTATGCCAAAAAGCACAATCTTCAAAAGGGGACTCAACAAAATAAAAGAGAGTCATTTTGGGACAGCTCATTTTTACTAAGAGAACTTTTTGGATCTAGAGGACTTTTTGGATTGACGGGAAAGTCTGGTCTGTAAATGTCTTTGAAGAACATTTTTTCCCTCCATTCTTATGTGAAGGAAGAATATTCAAATATTTAAAAACTACTAAATATATTGGGCTGTAGTGACACCATGAGGGAAAAAAAATTCAAACATGTTTTTAGAAAGTTCCACCTAATTCACATTTACAAGCACTACAGCATGCTCATACAGTATCACGCAGTCAAGGCTGCATCTTTTGCAAAGTCCCTGCTTCTCAGTTGAAGACCTAACCTTGTCCATGGCCCTAGTCCGCTAAAATGCAAAATAAAATAAGTTAAATTCTTTAAAATCGTTTAAGCTAACTTGTTTTAGTTCTCAATATGGCCCACTAAAAACTGTCAGAGAAATGCAGTCAGGCTTCTCAGGTGAGCATCAAGCAGCTTTTTGAAACAGCTATAACTACGCTACCATACCGTTAGAGCTTTCCTACAGAGCAATTTTGTCCCAGTATATCTTATTTAGGTTAAGAAACTAAATTGTCTTACTAGCATTCTTACACCTGTACAACTCCTACTGCCAACACAAACGTACATGTAAGCAATACCAAGATCTTTAAGTAGGTGCTAGATGAGCCTTAACTCTTCAGGTATTTTTTTCCTAGGAAATAGGCATACTTGTCCTAAACTAAGGAACAGTTAGAGAAGCAGTCTAAGCTTGAAATTTCTAACCCTAAACCTAAATGCAGTTTCACATTTAGGCACACAAATGGAAGTAGTTTCTTTAATCATCTGAGCAGCTAAACTTAGCATTGCCATCAGTAGGAGCTTCACTACTGACTTTAGCAAGTATGAGATTAATCCTTCTACAGAGTTTTTCAATAGCTGCAGTTTTATATATTGGGCTTGCCTAGCTTTATTTTTAAATTGTTACTCATAAAACACTATAAAATAGGTATAAAAACTAGCCAAATTAATTTTGTGTGTTCATTGGGTTCTTCACCAACCCCCTTGGATTATTTTACATAGGGGTTTTTACCTTTTTAGGTACTGGTGTTGTCCATGAGACACACTTTTATCCAGACACAAATAACAACAATGATTGAAACAAAAAAAATAATAATCAAGTCTCCAAACAGTTAGCTTACAGCTTTACACAGCACACACCTCTACAAAGAGGCTTACCTTCTTCACCAAAAATAAAGTGACTAGTACATAGCAACGTTATAGCTCCCAATAAACATAAGCAGATATGGGCTAGAAGGCATCCATACGCAGATATCTATTGTAAAAGAACGACATTTACATCATTTTACTGTATAAATTTCACACATTACTAAAATACAAATAAATGAGAATAATAAGTGTATTCTTACAGAAACACAGATCTTGCTTTCAAGTTTCATTTGAGTTCCCTTTTATGTCCAAGTTATGCAAGTTATAAGAAAATGAAATAAAATTTACATTTAAACCAAAATATGCTGGGCAATCCTTCATTTTGCTAAATGTGTAGTAAGTCCAATCTAATCAGATATTTGAAGATATTGATTTCCTCTGTTTGAAGTCAATGCCTTAATGCAGAAGTCTTTCTTCAAATTCTACGAGTTATTTGCAAACAAAAACCACACAGAATTCTTTCTGTTGTTCATAAAACTCTATAGTATTAAATGTCAGCCATTTAATTTCCCATATTTTGTTTATGAAATAATGTTAACATCTATGCCTAATATATAGTCTACACATGGTATTTATTGGCTGCAGAACAAAACATGAAGCACAGGAATCTAATACAAGCTTTTTGATTATTGAGAGTTAGCCACACGGACACTGAACTGATCCAAAAATTTTTTTCTGTTAAATTGCTAGAATCCTATCTGACAAGTTCTCATGCTCCTATTTGAGTTCAGTAAAAATTAAAAAAAAAAAAAGCTACACTAAAAAAAAAAAAAAATCACCCCATGTTCTTTACCAAACCACGTAAGAAAATTCTCTTCAAAACTAAGGAGTTGCAAAAATTAACTTAAAACAGTCTTTCAAAATTCCAGTCGCCCACTCTCTTGAGGCAAGTTTTATTTTTACTTCTCTTCATTATCATTAATCATCATAGCAAAGAGTAAAAGAACAGTATTTGTTTCTTCGTGGTAAATTTTCATGATACTGTCATAGAGATGATATCAAAGTTTTGCTGAAGTCCTGAAGTAGAGCACACACCTCTTGGTGTCAGCACTCATTTTGGGGATCAGACGTTACACACAAAGGTGTGGTACACTGCCTTGACATTAACAGTGATTCATGCAACATGGAAACTATTTGGATTAAGTATCTTTCCCCCTCTTTTTTAAAGCAAGAGCAGAATAGAGAGACCTGAAACTGAATTGGTTCAATGGACAAAAAAAGGATCATCTAAAACTTGTCCAGCAAAAACTGGTTTTTTCCCCAAGTGTTTCAAAGCTCTTTCTAGGTTATACACATTACTTAGCTATTACGCAGTGATCTCAAAGAGGTATATTAGTACAGACAACTGGTTACTAAGGTAACAAGACATTACTTTAAACCAGCAGCGCTGCCCCAGCTCATCAGCTTCACTTATTTCTTTCCTTTGTTCTCCTTAAACTATGCATAAATTACAGACCTGCTGTATAACTGAATATATACACTAGGAGCTACACTTCAGTCTCTCTATTCGAGCTAATGAGGGAAAAAAAATGAAAGGGTATTAGATGATGTAAGCATTTAAACTCTTTGGAGTGAAGTAGTTTTGTTCTTTATATTAAGAATTTGAAAGTTGGCTGAAAAATAAGTTTTAAAGTGTCTTCTCACTAGAGACTATCTTGTAATTAAAAAACACATTGCACATTGAAGCTATTTGATACAATACAGTGAGATGGCAAGGATGCTTTAAACTTTTGGGAGAGAAAACATGGTTCAGTTTTATCTACCGAATCTTGGCTGAAATTTTCCAGAGGCAGACTCATGTCTGGAAATAAAGTTGACTGCTAATTGCAGAAATTGTCAAGGTTACCCAAAATCTAGCTCCTCCAAAATACTGACGCTCCTAGTAAATAAATTATGTCACTATTTTTGAAAGCTTGAGCTTGCAAGACCTATGGGTTCTCAACATCTTCTATGATTACAAACGTCAGCCATCAGCAGTAGCTTAAAAAGCCATAGGAAATAAGGTCACGGGAAACATCTATAGGAGGAGGCCACCTACAACAATCCTCTGCTCCAAGTGGGATCAACTCCACCAAAACTATTCCTGATGTGTTTGTTTAACCAGGTCTTCAACACTCACAATAATGGCAACTCCTGCAACCCTCTGAGGCAACCTGCTGTCGTGCACTGTTATCCTATGAGACGTTCTTCTTACTATCTAACTTGAAATAAATTACTGCAATCCAAGCCTGAGTTCTTGTTTTACCTTCAGAGGACATGTCAATGATAAGTAAAATCTTTAATTCTGTTTTTCACATGTAAGAATGCAAAAAGCTTTTTGGCCTAGAAGGGTATCTTCTGTGCTCTTTTAGGATACAAAATTCATATAACCTTTGTCAGATGGCACAATTCACCTTCCAAAATTGCAAAAGTACAGCTTTGGCACTTTCACGTCCTGTGAGGATGAGGGAGTTGGACTCTATGTTCCTTACGTGTCCCTTCCAAGTTGAGATATTCTGTTGTTCTGTTATTGATTCTGTTTACAGCCTAAACAATTTAGTTTATGCAAAACCAAATTACTAGGCTTGATTTTCAATTATTTACTCCTGTACTAATAGGTGAAGGGACATATTCAAACAGAAAGGATCTTATATTCCATACCAGTTGGAGAAACACTCTGCTCCAGTAGTGTTTCCCCCCTACTCTCTGCAAGAAAAATGATTCTCCTTTTGTGGTCAGCATATACAAACAGGGTTTAGTTAAATCAGTCAGTATTTGACTTGCAGAGGTTTTTTTGGGGGAAAATGAAAGGTGCAATAGGTTGGTCCATTCTCTTTGCCTAATGGAAAGAAAAAAAACACACCTAGTAATACATTTCTAGTTTACATGTCAGTCTGGCACAATCTCCCCTACTGCCTGCCTGAACAGCTGCATGATAAGCTTAACAAACCGTGACCACGACCTGCAAAACATCCACAGTGGACTCCTAATACGAACCTCCTTCCCATTGAATTACCCCTACACCTTTCATTTCTTTAAGTGACCACTCAACACACAAGAAGATTCTGTACTGGCAGCCCATTATAAGAGGTACAGAAAACCTCCACTGCTGAGGTTCACATTGTCCTCACAAAATGAGCGAGATAAAGCATATTATATTCATCTTCCAGTCTCTCCTCTCTTACAGGCTTCTGAACTGAAATTAATGAAACTCTGCGTGCAGGCTGCTGACACTAATAATACTTTTTTTAGGTATATGACTTGGTAAATAATCTCCTGTTTATCTCATATGCATACAGCCCATGCAAACCCAGAAACCCAAGTTTCATATTTGCTTAGTTAAGAAAATATTCTTCCTGTCAGCACCTGGAAATGCTTCATGATATTCAAGCAATTAATCAAAAACAAAGCAAAACTAATATATGCTAGTATTTCATTTAGAATTTTCAAATGACTTAGAGGAGAATATCAAATGGTTGAAAACAGATTAAATACATTCATTCCCACTAAGTAGAAAGAAGACAGTACCAAACAAGCTTAGCTCTTGCTTCAATAAAATCAGAGTAACCCAGCCAAGGTTTTGGACAAAGAAGTACTTCCAATGAAACTAACTCAGCCTAGCTTTATTACTGAAGTTTTAATAAAATTCTATACAGCCTTCAGCCATTTTATGGTATTTATTTTTTTACCGAACAATTGTCACATTATATGTTTATAAATGTTAACTAAAGTGTTCAGCATCTGCATTACTATTATTTCACAATGATTATATTCTAATCTATTTGTTCTGGTTGAAACCCAGAGAAATATTCTGCCTAGGATAACAGATGGCTCTTAAAATTTTCTTTTTGCTATTCCAGAATCTTCAAGTCACCCAAAATGCATCTACTTAACATGATACTGCAGTTACTGCAAAACACGATCTACATGGTCACAGTTTAACAATCTGGACAGCATTGCTGTTTGGAAATAATTCTACTAAAGACAGAAATCATTACCCTACCATTGCTATGAAAAAACAGATTTGCCTTTTCACATTTTATCATCTCATAACAAAAAGTAAATTACTCTCTTAAAATGAAATAGCATGTTCAATCAGTGCAAATGAAGTTTAGCAACTCATTCTGAGTAATGTTAATTCACAGGTCATCATCAATTAGATATCACTTCACTGTAGTTCATGTAAATCCTTCGTTAACATCGTGTCCCACGCTAATACACATTACTAAGGGTTACAAGGAGTTACAGAGCAATTTTATATCATAATGAGATGTAAAATGTCATGATACAGTAAAAATGTAACCAGCAGGTTATTTAACAAGAGGTATACGTAGCACATTAATCTAGCAAGCTAAAGTTTACCTGGTTTTCCCCACATTATAAAAATTTCAAGCACTTACTAAAAATTCACTTTTTTTTGTGAACACTGTCTTCTATAATGCCCATAAAAATGTGACATATGCTACACAAAATATCACAAAATCTTCAACTATGAACGACAAAAAGAAATTTGAGCAAAAGCTGCTTCAGCAACACCTTGCAGTTACACTGCTCATTTAACACACAGCTCTCTCCAGCACGTACATATCTCATGGAAAGCATTCCCCATGGAAGGAACAAAGCTATTATAATAGCAACATAGTCATACAAATACATAATATCTATAAAAAACCCCAACTGTTCTCAAAAGGACTGGTCACTTAGATGGTTGAAACAAACCTATCATTTGCTCTAACTCAGCACTCTGATGCAAGCTGCTGACTTGTGACCTAAGACTAAAAGTTGGCCCGTTAAACAGCTAAGCCTCATTATGAAAAACTGCTTATACCATGCATCATTAAGATTTCTATGATCATCATACCCAGACACTATATAGCTTTACCACAGCTTTACTAAATTCAAAGACATTATGCCGCTTTTCCTCACAATGAGTAGTATCTTATTGATTAGACCTACTGGCATCAAGGTTTGCTGTGATTAAAACATAACTTAACCCCAAGTAAAACTGACAGAATTAGAGTTAATATTGCTTTAATTTTGCCATCTGTTGCATGCCCCTTAAAAAGGATGTAAATGTGTGAAAGAATTGCCTATAGTCTGATAGTATTCATTGAAAACAAAAATCCACTATGATCCTAGACTGTGAAATATATATTAAAAGTGTTATATTAAGGCTGAAGTTTGAACAAACACTAGTTTGCTTTTTGCAAGATTTACATCCAGTCAGAGCTTCAATACTTCTGTTTCAAAGGCTGAAGTGGAAAAAGACAAAACGAAACGTCTACAAGTACTTGTAGAAGTAGAGAAATACATTTCTCTAGTAGTCACCGGTATCAAAGATCCATACTTTTGGTTTTCAGAATTTATCATGAGACACAAAAATAGACAACAAAAGAACTGAAAACAAAGAACAAGAAAAGCAACCCTATGCAAATTCCTAGTCACAGAAAAGACAACATTCAAAAATATTTGGGATTTCTTTTTTTTTAAAAAAGCAAGAAAAAATGTAGTAGAAAAACCCAAAAACCTCTTATACATGGAAAACAGCTCCTTAGACCTGAAGCATATGTAACAGGGTAAATTTGGAATAATGTAACATTCAAGGAGAATATACAGTACCAGAATTAAGTCTAGTTAAAAGTTATTTGCAATATACCTGGTTCAATATAATGCAAAACTGCAGTGGCAATTTTTTCTCATCAGTTCATAGAACATTACATCAGTAACCAGCTCAGATTGATCATGGAACTGAAGGCCTGCAGGACCAACCATCAAGAGAGGGATCTCAATTCCCATATAGCATTAGTGAAGAAGAAATAAGAAATAAGATCAGCTTTTGAATTTCAAAACAGATGTACTTCAACAGTGAAAAAAATACCAAGCACAAATATGTACTTACAGAAGAAGAAATGCTGCTAAAATTATTTTTTAAAAAATTTCAGATTGATGACCAAAGCATCTTAGTTTCTTGGAAAAGTCTTAAACTTCTATTTTCATTGGCAAAGAATCTTTAAAACAATTACGTCAGGGCAGAAAACTATGCCCACACAAAAACTTTCAAATCAGACTTAGTGCTAAGTTCATTTTGCTTTATTTTATACATTCATTTATCCACGTTCTGAGAAGAGTTTCCTGTATCATTTATTTACATCATCTAAAAAGAGCAGCAAGTGTGTAAGACTAAATGCTATATCTGCGTTCCATATATATGTATATTCAAACAAATTAAATAACTATGTATTGTTTTATCAAACAGTGAAATACACTAAGAATAGGGTAAAATACCCCTGCGACCTAAAGCAAATACACCATTTGGCCACAAGAATTAGCTTCCAATTCTGCAGGTCTCACCTTATATGCTGAAATAAGCAAACTGATGAGCTGCAGGGATAAGGATTGTTTCTTCCTCCTGTTCCTTTGTCCCTCCCACCTCAATGGCACTTCTGCCTCTCTAGCTTATGCTGTTAACAGACACATACACTAATAAACTTCTAAGTCCCTCCATTCGATACACTTGAGTATCTTTTCTTAGCGTGGCACTGCCATTCTGCCCTGGCTCACAAGTAGATCACTTGTTGGCTGCCAGCACTGGCGTGCTATGTACAGCTTACAAGGGTTTATGGGTAAATAAGAATAATGGTATCATTCAGCAAACGAGTTCTGTGACCTCCAACTTACAGAGCATCCCTCCTCTTCTACATAAAAGTTGGAGTACTATTACAGTATTCTACCATTAGGTTAGATTTTGATCATTTGTATTTTAGTTCTAGTGTATCAATCCCCTTTTTTAAATAAAATAATGACTGTTAGCAATTACTGTTAGGATCCCTTTCTAGATCACATTAAAGCTAATGCCAAACAAAATTGAATGGAATTATTTAATACAAAAAGTTTCCATTATTTATCCCTTTTATCAATCATTTAAAGACTTCATGTCAGCAACGGAAAACATTCGTGTTGATCTTACAAAGAGTAGACAATACATTATGCATGCTGCCTTCTGATTTATCCTTTCAGAAAGTCTCTTGCAGGCCACTTACCAATACCGCCCCTCGCTGTCTAAAATAAAAATAGAAGCGCTTCCAGAATATATAGATAAATAATAATTGCCTATGGTTCAGACCAGCAGGCTGTTAAAACCAATACCCTGTGTGACATCAGCTGGTACCAAATGTTTCAGAGAAAATATAGAAGTATTTAGCTTTTGTCATGTTTAAAAAAATACACACACACACTAACTACATACACTGCCCAAGCAAACACCTGTTCACTTTTTATTTTTAAATGCTATTTGGTCTTCAGTCAAAATCGTTTTGAAGCAACAAGCCTTATCACTGCCTTTTTAGGAAGTCACAGGCAAACTGTACATCGCGTAACTGCCATGAGACACTGGAGCAGGTTGTTTAGACAAGTTGTGGATGCCCCATCATCAGAAGTGTTCAAGGTCAGGCTGGACAGGGCTTTGAGCAACTAGTGAAAGATGTCCCTGCCCATGGCAGGGAAGTCTGACTAGATGACCTCTAAAGGTCCCTTCCAACCCAAACTGCTTTATGATTCTGAAGTCTTTGACTTGCCAGTCTAAGACCACTAGCAAGGTTTGCCTACAACACAGAGAGCAGTTAAGTTTCTGACAACCAGAACTCCTCAGGGTTGTTTCTAGGACAAATTCCTATTCCAAGAAGGCAACTTCATACATACAAGCAATGTCAACAAGTTCCACAGTTGTGGATGTTGGAATGCATGAATTACTCATGAGTAAGCACTTACAGAATCAAGATCTTAGCATTTACAAGAAGAATCACTTTTGCTTGCATTTCTTAACAAGCAATGGAAAACATAGGATGAATTTTAAATTGTTTTAAGGGCAATTTTGTTGCCACTATAATAACCCCACTTAAATAACAGCCAGTTGTTTTCCAACTAATAGTGCAAATAATTAGTTCGTTAGTCCATTATCAGGATGACAACTATTGCATTTTATGGTTAAAAAAAAAAGCCTAAAAAGACCCCACCCAAACCAAAATCCAACTTAATCAAAACTCTCCAGCAGCAACAGTTTGTACTGTGCTATTTAACTGGCTTTACTCCAGTAGCTTAAATTTAAGAGTCAGCTTTATGCAGAAATGCAGTAAGTGAAAACTGGGGAAAAAATCCCACACCTACAGCTGTCACCTAAAATTAAACACAACTTTTTTCTCCAAATCCCAAGTGTACTTTCAAAAAGGTGCTGTGTGATCATATTTAGCTACTGTACTGCAGTTAAGAACATGTTTTATCTGCAACAGATAAACTAAATTCTTTCATTCGAGCATGTTAAAAAGAAATAACAAAAGTGACAACCAGGTATAACTACCTCCAAGTCTTGAAACAGTAATTGTTTATTTCACTTCAAGAGCAACCTACAACTTAAGTAACATTTTTTTTTGCCCATTATAATTTGCAACATAGGCAAAAAGAAATACACTACACATATTTGGAGGGGGAAAAACCCCACCCTAAAATAGACTGGTGTTAGATAGAATAATTCTATGTAGAGAGATGTGCGCTATTGGAATAGTACCAACAAGCTGGCTCGTGCGAAACATTAGGTGATCTTAACTATCTCCAAGGAGATCAATTAAATGGCTCCAATCCAGTATAAAACGCTTGTCATTTTAGTGAGATACTCAGCAAACATGACAACAATATTCCATGCCTGTAGCAATTTATTTTTTTTAAGAGCTGGGTCAAATTTTAAAGTTGTTATAACACATAAATTACCCAGAACCAAAAACACTTAAAAAACAAAAAATAGTTCCAAAGAAGTATATTCATAACATCACATGCCACTTCTCATTAAAAAAGTTCTGCATTAAACAAATGTGCTTATTTCAACAACCAGGATAAGGCATTACAGTTAAATAATTGGATGGTATTCTTGGAAGTTTACTTATTTTACTTGTATTAACATAGTAACAGAAAGGGATTAACTATTTTTGGCACATAAAAATTAAATGGCATGCAAGAAAGTAAACAATACAAATGTACTTACGAAATCAAAGTCTCCATCTTGAGGGACTTTCCAGTTATCAGGGAAAACGTTTTTGGATATGTGGTAAGGTTCATGCATGTTCTGATTACAGTTTTCAGGGCTTTTATTCTTGGAATCTTGTTTATCAAAGTAGTCCATGAAAGAAGGTCTTTGAACTTGCGGTGAAGTAGCATTTCCTTTGTTAAAAGAAAAGAAAAAAAGAAGTTAAAACTATTTAAAAATTAAAGATTTATGGCACTATAAAATAAACTCCATTTATTAATTTTCTTGGATTTTACAGAAACTAATACAGTCATCTGTATGTGGTGCAAGCCTCCATTTGTCCCCTGAGGATCTTTGGCATAAAAGCTCATAGCCGAAGAATGATATTTTTGTAGCAAGATACAATTTGGAGAAATGTTCAAGACATTTCAGAGTTGCACACACAAATAATATTAGAAGTTACTTCATGCGATATGTATTTGTTGTTATAGAGACTGAATAACACAAGGTGCTAAGCATCCCTTTGGGTGTTGAATGCCCCTAACTTCAAAGCCTGGTCCACAGGCACTTGTAGGAAAGCAACAGAGTTGCACCAGGTCCACCAAAGGTAAAATTTAAAAATTATTTAGAAAAAGAACTTGCAAAAAACAACTGTAGAAACTATGTCTAGACACAGCTTAATTAAATTCTTGGCCAGTGAGGCGTCTCAGGAAATTATGGGATGACACTCTACAGATGGCTGCAAAGCACCCTATCTCTATGACGTGGAAACCCTGGGGGATTTCTGTCATCATCTACACACTGCAACAGCTTTATGAAGCAGATAGAGATCAGCATGAACTCCAGTCTATTACCCTTTTCATTAAACTAAATGTAAAAAAAATTTATTTACAACCCTAAATGACTGAAATTTGTCTTCATTTGTGGGATTTCAAAGCAAATTCATTAATAAATAGAATAAATAGAACCTAAGAAATGCTTTAGTAGTTCTACAAAACAGTAACCTCAGAGACTATATATAGTCTGCGTAGCATCAACACATGAAATGTGTACTGGCTTGAAGTGTAACACATTCTACATAGAGAAATAGGAAATAGATTTCCACAAGAAAAACATGAAACAAGATAAGAGTTTTAAATAATCAAGCGGGGGGCGGGGGGGGACACAACAGGGCACCAGGCAGACACAATAACAACAAAACACAACAAAAACAACCCACCAGATGCTTTTTAATTATAAGCATAATAAAGTAACCAGGAAGTTTTATTTTAACTACTTCTAACAAGTGAAAAGGTAAAGCACTGGAAATACCTTTTGGGTTTGTGTTTAACATGATCACTAGGACTTGCTGATCTTATCTGGCTTTACATTTGTTTTTATTAATTCATTAAATGTTTGGGGTTTTTTCCCCCCTCCTGTTTCACCTCTTATTTCATCATTCCCTCTAAGGTTTTTTTAATTCATTCTAGTTTTGCTGCATGATTAACAACAGCCTATTTTTCTCATTAATGCTTATTTTTGTACTGCCATCTTTTAAAGCATGCCGATTTACTTGTTCTTTTCTTTCTGCTTTTTCTACATTATTCTGTTCTAGTAAGATTTATTCTGGCTTTTTTAATGTGTTCTACTGTCTTACTCTAGGCTTTACTGCACTTGATTCCAGTTGCTTCTCTCCAACTCCACAATGATTCCTTCTTTCAGTCTGCCACGTTTCCATATACAAATTCTCCTCCTCACATTTTATTCAGCTGATTTTTCTCTCAGTTGTTGCCATGTTCTTTTCTAATCCCAGATCATAGTTACCTCTACTCACCATCTTTTGATTAATGACAACCACGACCATAACAAAAATTATAAGCGAATTATAAGTGAACTAAACTCCAGGTTGAATTTAACAGGCTACACAGCAGATACCTTGTCACCAGAATCTCCCAAGTTTATCCACACTCAATTCAAGATCACTTGAATGAGGTTTCTGGGACTGAGGGAGGGATGAGAAGTAAACAGCAGGGATGCCAAATAACTACAGAAATAAGCACTACAGAACTACAGAAATACGGGCAAAAATGGAAGAATCTAAACAGCAAAGTACAAATTTAGAAAACAGATCCAAGAGAAGGTAGTAGTATGAAGGAGGTAGAAGTAAAAACAGAAATACAATGCATTTTCTTAACACAAACTTTTTGTTACTTGCTGTTCGCTGCCCAAAAACCCTGAAACTATTTGTACCAAAAAGATAGGACACGACATTGCTGGCCTTTCACAACCAATTTTTTTCTTCTGCTGAGATGGTTGTACTTATGTTTCATCCTTCAGACTTACTTATAAACAAGATGATTACCAGTGTCTCTGTTAGAAACCCTATGTACCAAAATGTTGGCCCGTTACAGGTAAGATTGTCTCCCTCCTTTCGTGTAACAGAAAATAGTAAAGATTTTCCAAGCACTGCTTTTAAGTTTTAGAGCTATTTATAAATATCTTCCTTTTACAGCTAATAGAAGGCTGCCTACATATGTAAAAAAAACAACCCCTCCAAATTCCTTGCTATCACATGCATATTGAGCAAAGTGGGTCAACAGAACTGAAATTACTCCAAAATGAGCAAAGCACATTTATTTTACACTTTGAGAACTTGTTCTATTTGTTTTGATAAATAAGGATTTAGAACTCACTTCTGCTTCCAATTTAATATACAGTTAGTTAACCTGTTTAAAAGAACAACAGCTGCCTACCTTCACTGCAAATATAAAAACTCGCACACAAAACCAGAAATACTGTGCCTGCAAAACAACGGGACCAGAAATATTTCAAGGTTTGTTTGTTTGTCCCCCAATATAAAAAAAAGGATTTATTTAAAGATTCATTTTTAATGTTTTATTTTATTTTTACAAATAATGAAATGAAAAAAAATACTCTCTTAGATAACTAGCTAACTTAACACAAACAAGTTTAGTTAGTATTTCATGGAAAATGGGATAAGTTGATACCTACTGGTTTAAAGGCCCTGTGAAATCTCCTACCTCTTTTGTAATGACTCTATAAAACACTCAGTCTCTTTATGCCAGAGTAAACTGATGTAGACTGCACTTTTTTTTTTGCAAAATATAAGGTTATTAGAAGATCGTTTTGGTCTGAAAGCACTTTTTCTAACTTTCATGAACAACAGACTAACAGTATATTGTCAACTGTCTTTCAAGAACCAAGAAATTTATAAGTACAATATATAAAGATTCCTTTAAGGACAATTCATTCACTCAGCTATCCAGTAAGTTACTTTTTACACAAGCTTATATTCATGACAGAAAATCTGCAGCACCAACAGTATCACTCCACACTTGCACTGAAAACCTACTGTGCTACCGTTCTGTTCTAAGAGGATTTGGATTTTCCAGTTCTTCTCATTTTTCTTTGCTGTTCAGCAAGAGATGATCATGTTTAAAAATGTTTGCCACAGTTTGAACATTTAAGAATATCAGTTTCTTATCATCTCTATATTTGCCCAGTGCAAGACTTCAGGATGGCTTTGGGAAGAAAGCCACAATAAAAACAGCAGTCAGAGATGGCTGGCAAGCCACAGAATGCAGAGACCACCATGGATGCTGAAAATATACATTCTACCTCTGCAATACCCCTGATAGGAATACAGCCAATGGGGATGTCCTCAAATAGTTATACACGAAAACTTCTTCAAAAAACTATGCTGGAAAAAATGAATGAGGCAATGATATAACACCAACTCCATTACACTGTTTCAAAAACATATCATAGATATAATGAGTAATTCTAAACACACATTTCAAAATAAGAAGGAATGCATACTGTATTTTAATGCATGTTTTGATCAAATTCAATTGATGTCATCTATAAAGAAAAATGCTTTTGTAGTATTTGCAACAGAAAAGTATTATATTAATATTAAAGTGATTTTAAATACGTTTGAAGTTCTGTTGCTAGTTGTTGAATTTTTATACTCTATGGTGGGCTAAGCCACGTATACATTCCCCCATGCTGGTCTAGCTAACTCAGGGACAGATCATTGGCATGCACACACACACAAGAAAAAAAAAACACCACCCACAAAACACAACCTACCCCACAACAACCCAAAACAAAAAACAACCACAAGCCAAAAAGAATCCAACCCCACACCAAAAAAAACCAACACCTAGCCTTACTTTGTCAGGTGGAACCCATCTCTCCACAGCAGTCCCTGGTCCTCAAACAGGGTCCCATAGTCATAAGAGTCAAATATCTGTCAACAACACCAGAGGCACAAACAAGTTCTGACCCATAGGATCCATCCACTCCTCCAAGACTTTCATGACCAAGAACATCCTCATAACTCTGGAGTTACCCTTGAGGTCACTCTCAAGGTCTCCTCTGGCAGTATCATTGGCATGTGCCCACGTGCGTGGGCAGAAGACAGTAGTCCACGCCCTGGCAGCCTTTCAGTGTTGTGGGGCTGGGCTGGGGCAAGAAATATTTCCTAGATAGCAAGCAAGGTCAGCAGATGAGGATGTCTACCTCCTACAGAAAGAAGTCTACAGTTTCCTCGGAGGGGGCAGGTGGTGTTTTGGTTTTTTGGGGTTTTATAGGTTTTTTTTTTTACTATTCCCTATGGAAAGTCTCTAAGTCCTTCTCCTATTCCATTACTACCACAGCACTGGACCTCTTCCGCAGCTGCAAATCTACAGAGGAAAGCTTTCACAAAAGTCACGAGCTTCCACATCCTGGAGATCTCCATCTCCCACTCAGTTGAGGAACATTTCTAGCTGCTCCCTCTCCAGTAAAGTTAGGAGATCAGACCCTCCTGTCTGCAGTGCTTCTGTGAAGATCCTGTCAGTATCTTTATTTCCTCAAAATATATTGCTTTGTCACTATTAGAGCGAGAAGCTGTATTGCAATCATCTTTTACCCTTCTATGCACTACTACCTCTACCACAAAGGCTACAACAGATTATACAACAACATAAAATACTTCGGCTTTATATTTCATACATTCCTACCACTGCTTTCTTACCACGCAAGGTGGCCTACAACACAGAGGCAGTATATCTCCTGGGAAATGAAAGATAGGAGCTTTGAATACAGTACGGTTGGAGACAGCCTGAAATTTTGACCTTAGCCTCTGGGCAAACACATTCAACAGTGAACTACCATGTAGAAAGTTGCCACAACTACCTCCTTCAGCCATATTTTAAGCAGAAATTGTGACTATTTTATGAGTGGGCGAGTTCTGCTGCTAATACATGCCTATTAGACAACGACCTCAGAGAATGAGGTCAGTCTACTTAGTTTTTGTGTAGCGAGGAAGCGACAGCAGAAACTAGATCACTAGTTTCCTAGGCCAGAGCAGCTGGTGGTCTCCCAAAGGACGTATCAAAGAAACATTTGACCACAGAGAGCTGTGTAACAAAGTGGTTACTGAGTTTGCAATTTTCACACCACAGTGACTTATGCACCCAAATCTTCATTCAAATTCAGGCCTCACTGAGTATTTTGTTTGTTTTATAATATACCTATTTATCAGAAATAATTGCCACTAGCATTTAAATGGAAAATCCACATATTTTTCAACCAGCTGAAGCCTTCACAGATTTTTTGAAGGGCTATGAACTTAGGTTTAAAGGCTTTTTAATGGGGAAAAGTTTCCTGTACAAAACATTTGCTTTGCTTCCCGTGAATGAGACTTGTAAAACTGGTTTAGTAACTTTTGTTATATTTTTCCACCTTCCAGAGAAGAAAAATACTGAATGACACTACTATTATAAACCCATTAGTTCATTTCAGCTGAGTTATACCTTATTTCTGCTTTCAGCAAAATAAAGAATATCCATGTTAAGCTAGCATTTTGCAACAGCTCTTGAAGCAGAATTGCCAACATGAAGGGTTTTTTTTGAAAGAATTCCCATTTGTAAAAGATACTACTAGTGGTGTAAATGAACAACTTTATTACCAATCACAGGAGAGGGCTCAAGGACTGGAATAGGCTTGGAAACGTCTATCATCTCCTTCTATATATACACAGGAGTAAAGTACACCTGCATATGGCATCAAGCAAACCATCTTAATGTGGGCACAGTAAACACACTTGAACAAAACTACATCCATGAAATATAAATGCCCATGTTACAGCACCACTAAAACCAGTCCATAATTAAGCTCACTTGCTGAATTCCTACATGACCTGGGTCATAGGTTGTTATAAAACTTATTTCAATAGCTTTTGCTTTTCAGTTGAAAAACCAGCTGTAGGACTTACATCTTTTTAAGAGTTATGATGCATCAATCCGGAGTTACCCAAGCATCCACCTCCTATTACAGAGGAGACTGACTTACAGTATGGCACAGTCTCTCACTGGATGGACTGAAATCACTAAAAAAATAATAAGTAAGTAAAACCAACTCATGAATTCTCCTTTCAAAATGTAGGTTCTACAGCGTGGTGCATGTCCCGCTGTAATCAAAGATCCCGTAGTAGAATAACACAAGAAAGGTCAGTGAGTAAGTCATGGAACCAAACCAGTCACTTGCCAGCTGAATGATGAAACCATCACTTGCCATGAGGCTAACTCTGGTTTGCTGGCTTTCCTTCGCTGGTGTTACAGGTTGCAAGACAGTCACCTGTGTGGGAGGAAGGAGGCCTGCTGTCTTAACAGTTATATTCTTCTGTTTGATAAGAAGGAAGAATGTTTAAGAATTATACTGACTAAACCTAAAACATTTCATCTCTTATAGGGCAAAAAGTAATAAAACAAAAACCTGACCACTTTTCTACATTCTATCTGTCAAATGCCACTTCATTATTTGTCTGTCCTCTTTTAATATATTCAGCAGCAGCCATGAACGATCTAGAAGCCTGACTGAAGTCTGAAGCAACAGTTAGAAACCCAGAATAAGTCCAAACAGCAAGAGGCAACTTGTTTGTCAGCCCCAATCAGATGGCAAATACAAGTTCAACAGGAGAAAAAAAAAAAGGGGGTGGGGGGTGGAAGGATGGGGGTGTTAATGAAAAGGAGAAAGGAGAAAAATCAGAAGTACTCTTGGTGAACCAGAAAGCCCTAACACTAAGCCTTGCTGAAAAGGCACAAAGGGAATGTGGGGAAGCTGGTCTGAACACCAATCTTGGAACTGAGGTATGAAAAAGGTTCTATGTGAAAATAAGTACAATCTGAGCAGCTGAATAAAAGTAGTACCACCTTCCATCAATCCTACTCTTTCTTTATCTCTACATTAAACCTCCTGAAGTTCAGCTCTGTCCTCCCACCTCTCTTTATTCTGCATTTTTCTTGCCTCCTTCTAGGTACATACCACCTAGTCTCTGTTCAGAGCACACACAGGCATACTAAGCAAGAAGCCATAAATGTTGTTTATTGCTAGGCTGTATATTGTATGTTGGGGTAGAATGACAGGCCTCTTTTTGTTCCAAATCCCAATTTTATCTGGGCACAATTCCCTATTTGTGAAAAAAAATATGGTTTTAGTTATTTTCTGTCATGGCTCCCAGAGGCCTCTAAGCACGGGCACTTATAAATAAAAACTTATTATTGTTTCTTATTTTGTCCCTGGAGCAGGGACACAAGAGGCAGAAGGAAACAAAATGTGAAACTAAACACGAGCAATTAGGAAAAAAAAAGTTTGTCATAAATATTTTGTTGTCTCTACGAAGGAAATGAAATTCATCTTCCCCAGTTAACCAAGTTTATTTCTCCAAGCTTCTTAATTGCAATGTCCTATTATTCAGAAGTATCAAATAGTACTTTTAAGCTACCTGTTCTGATTTATTATAATCATATCACACAAGAATCTAGAAAGTGTCCACCTTGCCTATAAAGGTACATTGGAAAAAGCAACCAAACCTCAAAAACCTTGTATCTTTGTCAAGCACAAAGCTGCACAAAATCTATGTCTGCCTCTCAGGGAGAGCAAGGATTTGTACGTCCCTTCCCGGTGACACTTATTTAGGACTCTTGCTATTGCTCCTGTTTCAGCCAATAGCACATGAATCACAGAACTAGAGGAGGACCAGCTACAGTGGACATGACCTATATTTAATTTCAGCTGAGAGATGTGGACGTCCCATTCTTGAGTTATTTCTAGTTTTTTATTCAATGGGTGCCTAATGTAAAACACAAAAAGTTCAGCAAGTAAGTGCTAGAACCAAACCCGTTGCTTGCCTGCTGAATGATGAAACCATCGCTTGCCATCAGGCTACCTCCAGTTTGCTGACTTGCCTTCGCTGGACTTACAGGTCTCAGGACAGTCACTTATGGGGGGAGGGAGGCGAAGGAAACCTGCTGTCCCAAAGATTATATAGACTTGTTTGACAAGAAGGAAGAATGGGGTTAAGAATTATCCTGACTAAATGCTAAGGTGTAGAAAAGTAATTCCCTAACTACAGATTCCTACTGGAATCAATTAAAAATGGAAGACAACAGTACATTTTCAAAAACAATGTCTCCAGCAGCATAGCACACAAATAGGACATGAATAAGAGATTGCAGTGCAAACCTAATGACACTTTTGTGATCTGTTTGGCATAATAACAGATATTTCCTCTCAGCACATAAAAACTACATGGATAGTTTTTATGCCTGAAGTGATTTTAAAGGCTGCACAAAACCCTTCTTCATAATACTTCCACCCTAAGAATTACTTTATTACCATTTCCTCCAAATTTGCTTGTAATACCTCTTTCTTTTTTTGTTGCATCATTCACCTTTTCCTCAGCTTGTTGAAACTGATGAGCGAGATCGCTTGTACTAACCCTCTATTTGTCTATTAAACTGCCTTACAGTTTAATAGGCAAATACTCTGTTTCAGAATGAAAACAAATTAAAGTATGTACTGAGTGTTTCTGTGAGGTAAATCATCCTACTTAAACTAATCATCAGGTATGTTTATTATCTTATTGCTGAGAACTCTCGGAAAAAAAACCCTAAACCAACAAAAAAACCACACACAAAAACCCTAACAACAAAAACCACAAAGAAAACATATTCCTGCTTTGCACTTCCAACTAACCTTGCACAAATTACATCAGGTCTATAGGTGGAAACACGAATGGAACTTTGTTTGCTGTAAAGCATTCAAAGTTATTTGTTTGGCACTGATTTCCACTCGAGACATTAGCTTTATTACCTCTCACCCAAACAACTATCTGGAGTTAAACATTACACTGTGCCTCATGAAATCAGGCACCTACTGCCTGAGTTAGATTAATCTGTTGATGCTGCCCATTTAAGTAAATAATTATATTAAATTCAGTGGGCCTCATTCTCCAGTAGTCTCCAGCCAAATAATGAGCACATCTATATGTAGGTATGTAACTTAATTATTTAACAAATACATATCTATGCATATTTCAGTGTAACTTTAAAATTATAAAATGTTTGCAACGTTTCTTCCTCTTTGTTACGTACTCCCTCACATACTGTTGATGTCAATTTGGACTTTTTACTTAGGTTTCAACAATCTTCCGATCATTGCCTTAAATCAAGCATTACTGAATTACATTCCAACATATGTTCAAATAACAAGTTATAAAATCAAAATCTGCTAATTGATCATGAGTTACAAACCAATTTTGCAGCAAGATATGTACTGACTGCTGAACCCATGGAGAGTCATGGTGAGTTCCCAGGACCACTGACATTGAATCAGCAGCTTCTCACATAATAGTATCACTTCACTTTAGCCCCAAGGAACTGGGCCAAATGTATGTGTGACAGGAGGCAAAAAGCAAGAGGCAAGCAGTAGAAGGGAGAATTCACAGAAGGCTAATTTTAGAGTACTCCAGAGAGACTGAGCAAAACACCAAAACCAGGCTTCTGCTTTGACTCTCTCACTATAGCCACCTTTTTCTCCACAAATTTATAGAGAGCACTTAAAGACTCTTCTCCTGTTATAACCACAGGACTTGATGCTTAAAAGCCACTGATGATACAATGTTCTCACGCAGTATGAGAAAACATATTACATTATTAAAAGAAAAGTAAAAACATACTTTTCATGGTCCCATCTTCTTCATCATCATCATCACTATTTATTACCATGGTCCCCAAGTCAGATTCTAACATAGTGCTATTGTGTTCAATCATTGTCTGAGCGCCTTCACTCATCGTGCTTGTGGCCCTCATGGTACCAGCGCTCTCTGAACTGGTCTTCACCATGGTGTGAGAGTCCAGCTCATCTTCATCCTATGAAGAAACATGTTAGAATGCAGCAGATAGTTTAAAAAAAAAACACCACACAAAACAAAACAAAACCCCAACCACCACAATGTTAAGAAGCAATCACTCAATGCTTACTCATAAGTTCTATATCTCCATGTGACCTAGTTGTACTGCTAGACTTCCAGGTTTAAAACTTAAAAAGAAATTACAAAATAAAAAAATGTTCCATATAAAGGAAAAATGAAAACTGTCTTCTTTCTCACAGATGTAGAGCAGGATGGACATAGCAGAAATGTAGCCCACACACCCACTCTACATCAGCAGCCAGTTTTGAGTATCTCAGTGATATTCTTGACCCATTATACCTCCTTGGGTTGCAAAATCAATACTACCTTTTATAGACAATCATTTGGTTGTTTTGCAAAGGACAATCGCCAGGGACTTGTGCTGATCAGCCTTAACTAACTATCATGCCCAGCATCTTACATTACACACAGCACTCAGATGACAGAAACCCATTCGATTTAGGTATTAAACAATCCTCCAAAATAGTTTCTCAAGTCCACCTCAGAAACAGAAAATCAACTTGGCTTACTTCAAGTATTTAATTCTCTTTAAAAACCTCTGTCGCAAGAGTGAGCAAAGGAACTTGTTGATACTATGTAGAAAGATATCTGTAACAAACAAAAAAAACCACACACACCCCACACACACCCCCACAAAAAAAAAAAAACACACCACAAAAAAACACCACACCAAAAAACCCAACCCCACCTAAGCCTACAGGGTCTGGCACTTTCTATTTCTTACTGAACTCGTACTTTTTCTTTCCTATTATCCCCTAACAATTTGCGTCTAGTATAGACGTAAGTGCACAAGCCAGCTACGTTGCCTGAGTGCCTGTTTCTCTAATGGTTGGTGTAAGCAGATACTGAATTGTAGTTAGCAGCAATACCAATACAGCAGCTCCTGACTCTATTACATCTCAACTACAAGACACAAAAATTGATCTAATTTTGATTCAGAGTCTGGCTAACAGGATAACATACTGAAACCAGGATACAGATCTAAATCTGTGATTAAAGTTTCAAATGTCAAAAGAATCATTCTTTCCAGATTATAATTTGTGAAAATATTAAAGTTCTTCACTTGCGTTTTTTTGGGGGGTTTTTAGATGCATTCTAACACACTATATATAGTACCCTACCCTTAGAAAAACTATGATGTTCCCAAAGATACACATAGTTTACAGCTACAGCACTAGAGGACTGTGTCAGTAAATAAATGAGAATATTTTAGTACTGCTCCTCCTGGTGGCAACTTTAATTTTCTTTTACTTTCCGCCCTCCCCTGCAACATTCTTGCTAACCCCAGTGGTTTTTACAAGTTATATTTTTTTTCCCCCCTTTCTAACAAGGGTACTCAGAAAGTAAAGTCCAAAAGTGTCTTTTTGCATTATATTTTAAAAGTGCCAGGACAATTAAGTTATTATTTCCAAGTGCTTCTTTCAGTACTGCAATACAATGCCTAACTGACTCACAATGTACTCCTAGTTCTTGTATTAAGTGCTATAAATGTGGTGTATCTAACATACAGGCAGGCAAATCCTTGAGCTTAAGGCACAGTTACATTTGATTTACAGATTTGCTTGACTAACATTAATATCCATTTGCAGTGCATATGGTCCTAAACTTACTAAAACTGAAATTAGAAATGAAACAAACTTTTTTCCCTGAGGCTTAAAAGTTTTATTTTAGGAGTTAGTGAAAAAAGTGACAGCTAACAATAAGAACAAGTATGAAATGGAGTCCTAAGTGGCCATTTTCAAATATTCTGCTTCATTAAAAACACTGATATTTTATTTCTTCAGTCAAATCAAGTACATGGATTTGTTCCAAAGAACAGCATTTCATTTTCCAGTCTGAGAGTATCAAAAGCCTTTAACTTACTCTTGTCTCTCAGCAAAGGAAACAGTTACCTTCCAGTACCCAGGAGACTAAGGATCACAAAAGCCCACCTGGTACTAACAGAAGAGTTGTCCCAAAAAGAGAAGTACATGACGATTTTGACCAATAGTATTTTCCCTACATCAGGAATAATGTACCGAGAGAGAGCAATACAGAATTTTTTCTGGGCCTGTGCATGCCCCAAAATATTTAATTTTGTGGGTTAAGCCAGATTGTTTCCAGAACTATCATCCCAGCACTTCTCACAAATATGAGATTTAGATAATATGGCAGCAGACTATACTGGATCTGAAAAAGTAACTTTACAAAAATATTCAGTGGATCCAAATTATTTAAGTGCACATTTACATGAGAGATGAAAGTGATTTCTTCCTACGAATTCTGATTCATGCTTTACAGTTCATAAATATTGATGTAGAACTTCTGATCTGTTGTTAAAAAAGGTAAACTTACTGATTAAATAAAAACAAACAGAATCTCAATTTTAACCAGGAAAAAATATAAGGTATTAAAGCTGAAGTGTCATGTTCTTATAGTGTTTATGAAAACAGATCCAAGAATCAAGCAATAAAACCAGCTAACGCTGGAATTAAACTGTCTGCCATTCTCTTGTGTACAAGTAATAAACACCAAACTTGTATTTCACAGGGGTTTCCCATACGCCAGTAGACAGTAACAGAAAGAGTGCACGAGTGAGAGCTCTAATATCTCTTGAAATGCTACAGAAAACACAATAAACTATGGAAACTCTGAAAAACATTACAGCGTAAAGTAAGTACAAGTAAAACATTGCCAATACCCTGCAAAACTATGGGACTAACTGCTTGGATCTCCCCGTTCACCAAAATAAGCTGGAAGATTAACAAAACCAATCCTTAAAGCATGAAAATGCAGAGACTTTATTATCAGGACAGCCAATTCAAAAAGACTTCAGCGGAAACAGCACGCAAGACTTCACAACAAGCTTGTAACATAAGAGATATCATCACACAAGAAGTTTTCTCAGAAAAGGTGGCCTTGCACATCATACCTGAGTCTACATCACGATAGAAGAGAATGCACCACAGTGATAATGGATTTTTCTGTTGCATTCTTAACGTTCAAGGGAAAAAAAGGGGAAGACTGATAAAGAAAAAACTAAACAAGACAAGCAAATACAGCAGCTTGCCTTTAAAATGGCTTAACTACGGTTTGTGAGTATGAAAAGAACACTAGAGGGCACCAGAGACAGCTAACCAGACTGCAAAACATTAAAGGAAGATTTACATGCTGGCAAAATTTAGTATCCTGTAAAATAATTTCATTTACTATTAACACCTCATCATCACCTTTGAAAAACGTGGCTGTAGTCACAGCTATCTTTTTGTAAAAGCACTGTGGTAGCTACATAAACACATAATATAGTTTGGTGAAGAACAAGGATTTTTAAAAAGTTCCTAAACGTATAAAGCCCAACTATAACCCGAGTATATGCGTAATATTGAGTACATATTTAAGCTTAGACCCATCAGCAAAAGGGTGAAGACCTAACTTTCAGCACACACAGATCCCGTGAGATTCACTAGACGTATGTCACAAAACAGCGTTTAAGCTTGTTTTCTACCTCCTTCTAATTGATATACCTCGTAATAACAACCTGCTGCTCGCAATTACCTCCCTATGTTTACCCTTCCTATAATCGGTTTCTGGCTCTAAATTGCTGTGGATTTTGACAATATGCTCTTAAAAAGCTGTTTGTGCCCCTTGGGTAGCTATATTTCACTCAAAGTCATCTTTACACATTTCTAACTTCAGGACACTTAAAGGACTGCAACCAAATTTAATTACCACATACGTCAAGTGTTCTTTGGCTTAAAACTGTTTTTGTAGCATTTTTCCTTTAACACTGTCATGCAAAGTTACAGATATATATATATACACACACACACACACAGAGAGACAGTTAGGTAAATACATCATATACATACAAACACATGAATGATGCATGAAAGTAAATATAAAACCCTCCAGAAAAATACAGCCTGGTGTATCAGATTTAAAATACAGAATAACTCAAATGACTCACTAGTTCCTTTAAAATAACTATATAAATATTTCTTAAGGTCTTAAAGAGACAGACTCCAACTTCTCATGATTAATATAAGATTAACCAAAGAAACTTTTGTATGAATGAACAAATAAGTCTACATGTAGGAGTAACTGATTATTGATGGTTGGCTAAGTCGTTGATACTTGTCAAGCACTAAGCGTGTAAGAAAAACAAAAATGGTGTACTGAAGCAGTAATTCCCTGTTTGAATATTCCAAAATAATTAAGCATTCCTCACATAGAGACATTAAAATGTAAAAGAAAACATACAGGAAGAGCTGCTTGTTAGCTCATTCCTTTAAAGATCCACAGAAATAAATATTTAGACATGTTTCCTGCAAGCTGCCAGGCAACGAGTTACTTTACATTCTCCTAATACAGCTGCCCAGCCTCAGCATCCAATTCATATATCACACTTCAAAAAAATGCACGAGAGAAGAGATTGGTCATGTTTAGTAATGCCTAAACTAACATTTAAACTTTGATATTGGGATTAACCTTCCGTAGAATATACAATTTGCAATTTTTGCTTAATTAAAAAAATCTGTACAATTACCTCAGCACCTATCAAAACATTTCAGTTTGTCAGAAGGCATTCTCAATACACGAGCAGCTCTCATAACAGGCATAAAATCAATTCAGAGCGCACTATTTGTGATTATATTATATCTCTCTGGAAGGATACAGACATAAAGACTGTATTCAACCTGGCCATTTATTTACAGGTGTATAATACAAAGGTTTGAAAGCAAAAAAAATTTACATTACCACTGACTACTTCCTATACTACAAAATGTTTACAGGAAGCGGTAAAAATAAAAAATAAGAATCAATTTTAGGGATGTGATTCCTCCTCACTTGAAGGAAAACAACCTGAATCTATCCTGGATATAAGCACATAATTGTGAAATCTTTGCATCTAATTAATTCTCCAAAACCACCCACTCCTCTCCATTCTACTTTCAGTTATGTAAGTCACTTCTAACCTGAGTGCCCATCACAATACATATAGGGCTTTAAGAGGGAATTAAAGCTGTAAGAACTTATTCAAATATAAGTGTTAGGGTCAAATCTGGTTTCCTAACAAGAGGAACATCATAGTTAGGACATTTTACACCTTTCTTATTGATGGGTCCCCAAACACGTACCAGAGAGTAATGAGCACAACTGCTCACGCTTTACATCGGAAATTCTTGGGGGCTTAGATGAATAAATTCAAGCCTCCGACAGGTTAACTGAAACCATTCTTTTTCAATACTATATGGACTCAATTCACTGCCCACGAGAGACCTTTAACACTGATAGACTCTACTTAACACCAACACCAATATTTGCTCTTGCTTTTAGGTGTTATTAAATAGGCCTTTCTCCAGGTTTGAGTCTGCCTTTGCACTTCTACAGTGAGGACTTCACAGCGATGTCACTGGGAAAAATCTGGTTCTAAAGAATTATTTTCCAAAATGCATGTGCTAGGTGGCTATTACTTTCCAGCTGAAAACTGAACAGTGACTCCAAATCCATATGCAATCTGAAAACATTCATAGATATGAAAATATGAAGAAATATGCGCATGACTTACTGTCACCACTACTACCCATGGTAACATAGGGACTGTCACGATCTCTTTATAGAGCTGCTGCCATCACCGCGTGTTGGCTTATCAAAACTGTATTATTGTTTGAACTGTATGTTCGTATATTCATGCAAACTACACACAAACAGCCCTGTATTTCTTCACAGTTCTGTGGAAACCAGTACATAAAGAGGAGGTACATGCAATAGTTGTTTCTCTTTATACTTGGATGCTGGACTGCTGACTTCATCCACTACAGTATACCAAACTGACACTCATATTCTCTGTTGTTCATTCTTTCCCTTCTGGAAAGGAAAACTCAGAAGTGTAATAAAGAATTGGCTTATTGTTTTTCTGGCAGTTCCCCAAAAAAGTTCCAAATTTAATGAAAGACAATCTTTGAGCTTATTTCGAAATTAGGCATTACTTCACATTGAAGTGGGGGCTTTTGGGGGGATTTGTTGTTTGTTTGGGATTTTTTAGAATTACAAACACAAATGTTCCAATACTTTCATTTTATTCTTCTGGTTTTTAACCTGGTTTCCTTTAATAACTTGCAGGTCATTGATCAGTCTCTGCTTAACACACTTTAAAAACTAAAATCTGTGCTGTCCAGAACTTCACTTAATTCAGGCCACAACACACCTACATGTTGCTCAGGAGTCTCCTAGCATGCAGTACATGAATAACATGAATTCAGGAGACATGATACAGAAAATTTCTTTGATTAAATAAAAAAATTGTAACAGCTTGTCCTGATATTTTCTAGTTTGGCTGGTTTCGTGCTTTTGACTGATCAGAATCTTTAGTGACTGCAACAGAACAAGATGCTGCTGTCATCTCTCAAATCTGGAATTTCTTACAATGATGTACTGCATTGAAATTCAGGTGCAAGACATGGGAAATCTGATTTGGAAGAAGAGTTCTGCATTGTGACAACGCGAAAGCTATTCATAGGTCACTACCAAACATGGAGTTGTGACAAACTATACTTGCCAACAAGGAAATCCCTCCTCCTCACCTCACCATCAATATTCTTCATTTCACTCACTTGTACCCTCACTTTTTCTATTAAAGCTAAGTATTTCCAAACTTTTTTCACGCAAGGTTTACCAATACAAAATTATTAAAGGCATATATTTACTGACAGCAAAAGTCATATTTACTACCAAGTATCATATTACTGTTTTAACAAAAGTAAAAATTCTGCCCTAATTACAAAACTTCATCACAGATTATTTTTTAGAATCATAAAACCATATGAAAAATTAGGGAATTAAAACATCTTGACACCATAAAAGAACATAAAAATCTTTTTAAAAATAGGAACAAAAATCCCTTTTACTTAATCTTTTTAGAACGGCTAACTTGGAAAAAGTTTACTATTCGGTATAAACCTTATAGCAAAAATACCTGGACATCCTCTTGTCCATTACAAGATATTTTTTCAGTAGTAAATACATGGTGGCTTATAGTCTTCCTTCAGTACAACTGATGGAACCAAAGGGAAAAAAGGCATAAAACCTCTCAGAATAATCTCCAGGAGTAATGAAATTTATCTATCCATGATCAGGATAAAAATATGAAATTTTTGCACTGACAAGCACCACTCCTCACTTCACCAGCAGCACCAGCTAGTACTTCCCCTTTGTTTGCTCCACTTAAAAGTGGCATATCTTCTTAGCTTTGCATGTGTCCTTTCTCTACATTTGGAACTTTCCCCAAGCTCAGAGAGATCTATTCCTTCCCCCTACTTAAGTTTACAAGAATGGCACAAACTATTTGTAAAAGATATCCATTTTTTCTGCCATAAGCAAGGCTGACTTTGCTGGAGAACTACAGTTAAACCCTCAATCACCTTACCACAGAATTACAAACACATCCTTTGAATTCCTGTTGCTTCAAATGCACAGATAAGTCAGGCTGTCATATTTGCTACAGACCTATCTGAGCCCACAATGAATTTGACTACAGGCTATTTGTGTAGCCTAGTCTACTACTGGACCTCTCTCACAGCAAACAAACTAGATATAAGTTTGTAAGGATTAACCTCTCTGTGTTTTCCCCAAAGAAAATCAGTTACAATAGCCTGTTAAGCAGAGTTAGAATGTGTAGTTCAAGCAGTTACCACCTCTTTAGCAATATGCAGTGACCAGCCACTTGAACTCTTAAACTTGTCTCCTGCTCTAAACTATTAAGGCATAGTTTGCACTAATCTCTTCTGTGCTTTGTATTCAGCCTACCTTCAGTGTCTCTTTAAGTCCATCCTTCACAAAGTTTACTTTGCATTAAAATAGACCCATAGAGGCAGCCAGCTTATCTTGCTGAGGAAGCACACTACTTGGCTCAAAAATGCAACCACAAGGGCTTATGTAATTATGTCCAAATGCAATATATTATGCACTCAATATACAGGATATCTCTCTCAACATCTGCAAACATCATTCGGTATTACCTATTAATTTTAGTAAATTATAGCCTGTAAGTAGCATCACCATAGAAAACTAGAAAGGAGTAGAAGACATCAAATTACTAAGGATGAAAAAACTATTTAGAAAAGAACTTCAATAATTAACGCCAATGATACTATATAGCATGAAGTGCATGTTCAATATATGTTTTTTTAAATAATTCTGAAGTCTTTTGTAAGTACAGCAGTACAAAGGGCTTGCCCTAACAAACATTTTTTTTTTCTTCAAAATGTCCATATTGCTAAAGTTTTCATCCAGGATCTCTCATCCTTCTTGCCTATTTGTCATCTTAAAGTCTCATCTAGTGATCCCTCCACTCTAGGTAATACAACTATAAACGTTCATTTTCCAGCTTCTCCCCTTCTCTCTTTCATTATGTTGAAGTCATATTCTACTTTTAATTTTTCTACCACCTTTCTTTTCTGAGCTGACTAGTCTCATTCACAAACCTCCTTTCTGTCATTTCATTCTGTACACTGAGAAGTCAGCTCTGCCTGAAATTAGCCTCTTCCATTACCCACTTGTTTTCAAACCCCTTTATTCTTTTCCCAGGTCCCCTGCTACTACTGACAGGGCTGCCTCTAGCCCTCTGCAAGACTGTCATCACTGTCCTTTAAAACTCTTCTAGATCTTGATCCTGAAAACAAATTGAGCAAGGTGTGCCAATCAAGAGCTTCTCATGCTGACTAATCCTTTATCTCCTCTGCCTGTGCACCTCCGTCATCTACTCTGACCTTCTCCTTATATGTAAGAGCAACTTCTTTCAGGCAGAGGCTGACTTCTGGTGCTGAGTTTGCTGGTGCTCATGCACTGGTATATGTTTACAGCCCCTGAAATTCTGTTAGCATGAATAAAAAAAAAAGACAGACTTAGCATTTCTATAGACTACAACTACACTTACTTTTAAGAGTAATGCCACTTTGCAGCAAAGGTGGCTAATGGTATACCAGGCTGCATCAGGAGTATTGCCAGCAGGTGGAGGGAGGTGATCCTTGCCCCTCTGGTCAGCACAGGTGCTGCTACACCTGGAGTACTGGGTCCACTTCTGGGCTCCCCAGTACAAGGGAGACATGGGCATACTGCACAGAATCCAGCAAAGGGCCAGAAAGATGATTAAGGGACTGGAGCATCTGTCCTATGATGAGAGCTGAGAGAGCAGGAACTGTTCAGCCTGGAGAAGAGAAGGCTCAAGGGAGACCTCATCCATGTGTACAAACATTTGAAGGAAAGATGCAGAGGATGGATCCAGGCTCTTTTTAGTGGTGCCCAGTTACAGGACCAAAGGCAATGGACTCACACGGAAACACAACAACATCAGAGAACACTTCTTTACTGTGAGGGCAATCAAGCACTGGAATAGGCTGCCAGGGAAGGTTGTGCAGTCTCCCTCCTTGGAGACATTCAAATGCCACCTGGACACAGTCCTGGGCAATCAGCTCTACGTGGCCCTGCTTGAGAAGGGGGATTGGACCAGATGACTTCCAGAGGTCCCTTCCAACCTCAACCACCATATGATTCTGTTCTCTCAGCCCTGCTTACCAAAGATACTTCTGTTATTTTCAGATTTGAGGTACCTATCTTTTATACTTAGTGACAAGCAGAGTCTCACTGTCTTTTTAATGCATAACCTGTTCCCCCACCAAAGTACATGGTAAAATTCCCCTCTATTACAATGGCAACACAGCACATTCCTGCCCCAACCCTAGCTTTGAGGTTCCCTTATAGTAAACACTGAATAATACTGGGTTGGGCAGCGGGAAACCTAGTGTTATATTCTGGCTTTTGTACCCATGCAGGAAGCAGGAGGAGTTGCAAAATGCTTCTTCAGTCGAGGTGGACCAAACTTACCTTGTACCCTTCCACCCAGCAGCAGGAGAGAGAAGGTGTACACCACATACTGAGCTGGCATGGATTGTTTTGTCCCTACCTGGCAATCTGATTCCTCATCTGAGCCTCAGACTAAGTAATTAGATTTCATACCTAATTTTGGGTTAACGCAAAAATCATTAAAAACACACAAGTGTTTGAGATCTACAGTTCAGAAGGCAATAGTAGGGAGGAAAGCATGCTAGTAAAGACATCAGGTTTTTATGTTGATAATAAATCAGTCCCTTCAGAGATCAACTATTAAATACATCAGGTCGCAAACATCAACTCTGCATGTTAAGTCACACATCTCCACATAGGCAACATTTCCTAATGTAAAAAAAAAAAAAAACCCAAACATGAAGTCCCAACCTTCCCTGCCTGTTTTATTACTGTCTAAGCAAATCCAGTCCAGAGTAAACCATCTTTATAAACACAAGCTATCAATACTCTTGGAACAGGAAAACATCCAGCAAACAAATGACCATATTGTCTGTTGGGATACAAAACACTCCACAGAACCTGCTTGAAAAGTATTCCTATATAGAGATCGTCACCTAACACTCTGTAACATAACAAGGATTCTACAATTTGGGATAGGGCAGACTGCATTACTGCACTGCTCTTCTCTGTTTGCTCAAAGCTGTAAGACTTCTACTAACATTCCAGTCTCCATCTTCTGTGTGTTATTCCTGAATGACCTTGGCTCTCATTTTATGTGTGGCAATACACAGCTTTGAAGAACATACTGCTGCATTGCACAAGACTGCCCTAAAATAAATCATGTAGGGAGAGTAATAATGCCAGAAACACTGACTTAGTCCTAATGTTGCCAAACAATTCTAAATGCAACCTATTTATCACACGACCTGCTTCTCTCCTCAAACATATGCTGATGTCATTTAAGAATAAAATGCGGACACCATTTTCACTTTATAGGCGCAACTTGATTCAAACCATATTGTAATCACTACTGTGCTTCATATAACTAACTATTCTGTGTATTAGACTTAAAAAAAAGAAATTAAAAAAAAAAACTAAGTCCCCTGAACTGAAAATTAAACCACTTGCCTAGAAGCCCATATGTGACATTGGAACATTAGGAGTTCTGGGTTTTGGTTTTGGTGTTTTTTGTTTGTTTGGAGGTGGTTTGTTGTTGTGTGGGTGGTTTTGTTTTTGGGTTTTTTTGTTTGTTTGTTTTTAATATCAATCTGAACAGCTGAAGCTGACATGGTTTCCTTTCCCACCTCCTAGAAAAACTTTTTACTCAAAGCTGGCTCATACAGCATTACTCACAGCAGCATTACTCATCATAAGTAAGAGTGGAATACTGAGCCCTCACAGGCTAAAAACCAGGTAGAAACCTGGTAAAGAAGAGTATTTGAACACAAGTACAGGAAGTAGGGGAAAAACAGCAATTTATCTATTAAGTACAGATAGTTATATTAAAAACAAAAAAAGGTACACACCGAATTTTCTTCCTCCTCTTCCAGTTCTCTCTGCTGTTCCTCATGTCGCTTTGCTTTTATCTCCATAGCTTCAGTGATCAGGTCCCTTAAAATTGAAACTGGCTTGGCATTCTTAATAAATGTATGCTAGAAAAAAAACCCAAACATTAAATTATATAACATCATTGCAAGAGCTATGCTTCAGATGTAACTGCAAGTATTATTCAACACCACAGACTTCAGTGATAAATAGTATTTTACATTACACAATCATTAAAATCTACACTAACACAACATACAATATCGTTTAGCTGCTTCATAACTAAGATTTTATTTTAACTATTTTTAATAACAGCAAGCCTTGGGAAATGTAATTGTATAACAACTGTTTTATAGTTAAGGATATAATTGTCCAAAGGAAACATGCAGTAAGTAGTAAATAAGTAGAGTGGTGATTGTCTGACATAGAAAAACAAACTTTTTCAGATATTCAGTTACAGAATTTAATTAATCTTAACAAACTGACAGCATAAATTAGTGGCTATAAGCAGAGTAACTATGGCTGCCCACTTCAACAAACCTGTACTTTATGTGTCATAAAACATTTCTTGATCTATGATGCTGAAGTGTGGAACAAGCAGAAAAAATACATTACTTTTAGCAGGAAGATTAATTTTTAATTCAAGACCATTTAAAACACCACTCCTTCCTTTAAGACAATATGTGCATGACACCATTTACACTCATTTCATTGTCTAGTAAACACCTGCTGTTAGAAAAGTTGTGATTTTTGCATCATTATATGCAATACAATTTAGGTAACACTTAACTCTAAGCACCTCAGGAATATAATATTAAAAAATTGTTCTACAAAGAACAGAACTGAAGAAGCCTAGTGTCCTACACTTATTATCTATCTTCTCCTTTGATGTATTAATTCAATTACTCTCCTTTTTCCTGCATGATCTTTCCTCACAAGCAGTACTGTCATTCCCACTCACACACTCACAACACCTCCAGCTCCATCACACATGCTCCAAATTCCAGCTGGGGAAAAAGGCAACACATACTTGTGCTGGATACAGTATCTAGTTTTCTGGCCAGTAAGCATATGGAAAGAGGAACACTGAAGATTTTTGGTGTTTGTTGGTTTTTGTTTGTTTTGGTTTTTTTTTTTGGGGGGGGGGGGCGGGGGGGAGTTGGGTTGTTTGGGTTTTGTGTTTGTTTGGGTTTTTTGGGGCAGGGGGTATGGTGTGGTTTTTTTGGGGGGTGGGTGTCTCTCCTTACTTGCACACATTAATGCAAGCCTCCTCTATCCAGCTGCCAGTATTCAAATAACCATACAAACTTCAAATCTTTAAGGTCTCTAGTACTGATTCATACATTGTACAAAAATCTGTAACTTTCAATTTTTACTCTCCTTGCTGTCTACAGTTTGGTATTCTCACTGTGGAAAATAAAATATGCATAACATGATTTATGAATGTGATGATCTATTACTAGAAACTACTCTGCAAAATTTGTATGTTCTCCTTGTAGTGGAGTTCACTGGAATTTAAATTTTTAAAAAGGGTATTGCTAGCTAGAGACAGAATAAATCTAGCATGAGCGTCTTAAAGATGAAATTTCAGAAGATCAGGTTCTTATGGAGACTGATGAAAAAAGAAAATTAAGAATACAGCAGTGAAAAAGCATAAAAGAACACTAAATTATCCAGAAGTTGAATGAATTGGGAACCAGGAGCAAAGGACCTAGCAAAATTTTTCACTTCTGTCTCATTATCAAGGCAAGCTTATTTACAGGAAATTTTAGACTCCATTTCAATCATCACGGAACCTACTACAATTTTTCTAGAAATCTCCACACACACTACCTTTGTTCTTTGTTTTTCCTTAGTTACTTGTAGGCTTATTATGACAGCCCTGAAGGTGGTGGATAACACAAATACGGGGCCAAAGGAGAAAACTTAGAGTTTTCTCTCTTGCCCATGCACTAAAATGTGTGCTCCCTACAAAATTATGTCCATTTCACACAGACTAAATCTTCCATAGATCAGTTGCGTTGCTCCTGTTTGATTTTTGAGTTCTTTGAAATGTCTCTGCTTTATTTCTGTCTCAGTACTAAAATGATGCAACTGTTAAATTTCTGTAGCTGTTAGCAGCTCAGGTCAGAGAGCAGGCAAAAGCCCGGCACACCCTGCCCTGGCTCCATAGGTCCACACTGCCAACTGTGGCTCAGATTTAGAAGTGCCCACTTGGTATAACTCAGCCCAACAACAAACTCTTTATACTGTCCATCTGCATCTGACTCTTCTAGGACACAGAGCAACCTGGCTGCTTAATTTGACTTGACCAGAAGGAAACACTGAATATACTCCACAGGTGGTCCACACTGAGGGGTAACCTGGGCTGAATTCCTTTACTTAACACTTGCCTAAATCCTGAGTTCTACTGAGGGCCTCTAACCACAAAACAAGGATCCAATTTTAACAGCAAGAACCAGCCCTAAACTATATAAATAGCAATTAATTTTTAGGAGTGGCAAAGGAGGAACAAAAGGGGATAGAGATACAGGACCTGACAAAGACCACAAAATGGCAAAGAAATAAGGCGTGATCATAGTTAAAATGAGATTTGCCTTTAGACATTTTCACAACCGTTCTGGTTTGAGACTAGAGAGAAAAAAAACCAAAGACCATAAAACTTGCATTTCCTCAGTAACTTAAATACTGACCTGTAGCAGCTGTGTTGCTGTAGCTCTTTGTTCAGGATTTTTTACTAAGCATTTCTTCACAAAATCTGTGAATTCATCAGACCAGAGCTCTGGCTTCCGGAAGGTTGGAGGGGGATTTGTAGGAATCATAAAAATAGCCTAGATAAAAATCAAACAACAATAGCAAGTTTAAACAAAACACATCAGGACAGCACTGAAGCCAAGTAAATAAATTGCTTTATCCACCTTTCTTATCAGGCTAAGAATCTGGAAGACAAATTTGAAGTAAGTTAGGATTTCCACTCAGATCAAGATTCAGGAATTAAATCCATCTGCTACTAATGTAGCTACTTCCCATTAGATTTTCTCTGTTTAAACTGTACCCCGTTAAGCACATCACTCCTTATTTTATCTATTGCTGTTTACCAATCTCAAGAGATTATTATCTTATTATCAAGATTATTATCAAGAGATAATTTTGATCTTTCAGAAATTCTTAGTAGTAGCAATGACACTGCTTGTTTACACAGACACATATAAAGTTGCTGTGAAAAGCCAAGTTCACTCTCTCCTCTCTTAACTGCATTTAGTTTTATAGGAGAATTGCTTAAGAAATTAGGTAGGACTATTTCCTTTTGTGTTCACAGTTTTTCAGATGTAGTTTTAAAACTTGCTCTTCCTAATAAGATCTAGAAACATATGCCAGAAGACCTAAGACAACACCACTAAAAGATGACAAAAATAAAATAATCGAGTAACTTGTTTACTAGCAGTGAGACTTCACTTGAAATACAAAAGGCAGCATTTTACCTATATAACAGAAATGTCATACTGTCAAGAACCATATGCTGACAGATTTTTTGAGTAGGAAAAAAGCATTCATGCCATATAAAAAAACTTTTCCTACTTAAGATTACAAATACTGTGCCATTTTCTTTATTATTTTTCCAGGTTTTCCTTTAACCATAGATTTACACTTGTAGGAGCAAAAAAGCAGTACAATTCTGAGAGACTACTGTAAAAGAATTGGAAATTTTGAACTTCCATATGTAATCTCAAACGCATTCAGTATCATTGCTTAAGATTTACACATGACGGCAACACACTCTTCAGAGCTAGGTCTATTGACAGAAATAATAAGCTATTATTTTCTTCTAAAAACAGGTTAATTCAACCACATTTTCCACAGCGAAAGGGAGTAAATGTTTTACTTTTTGTTCTTCTACACAATATATGTGCTTGTTTTTCTACAGGCATAGGCAGAAAAGGGCAAAAACTTAAATGAGAGATTATGTACACCATTAACATAGTAGAGGCACCAGAAGCCTCAGCAAGTGCTTGAAACATGATAAGAAGAAAACTTCCTGAGATTTTATCCATAACTTCTTAAGAAGTCTGACCGGCCTTGAAAGTTGGGTTAACTTGTTCAAATCCTCATTCTAAAATTCTTCTCATATGCTGAAGAAAAGCAGAACCCATGCATAATTATGCAAAAGCTGTTTACTATAATTTTAATGAAAAAGTATTTCAGTACTGAATAATTTGCTTTAATTCAAATACTTAAACATTTACAAAACTAATTTCATTATCTGCCTAATACAAGAATGACAAAAAGGGACCTGGGGATTTTGTTTAATAGAGATGCATGCTACAATAGCTTTATATTCTCAGTGGGCAGCCGTGCCAAACTAGTATATGAACTCCGATAGGAAACACTGCACTCTATTACTCTGCAATTGGCCTTAGTTAATTCACTTGTGATACAAGATTAATTGTCAGTACAAGTGAAGTGCTTCTGATATAAAGCAGTGCCTAACTAATTCAACTGTTTCTGTCCTTGAAGGTAATGATCTCTCCTGAACTTTGAACTGATTACTTTTAATCTTATCTTTAGCTACTCTTCAATAGCTACTGCAGAGCTAGCTGTTAAAACACACAGCTGTAACAGAAGACTACTAACTTCTGTTTATATGGTGTCAAAACATATACCTCCTGTTTGACAATAAACATCGACCTGTCTCTTGGCAGGTGAGCAAAGCTTAGTTTCAGAGTCCTACTCAGCTCCAACCTTCTGGGAAAAATATTTGCCTTTGCCAATTATTTTCAGCAACTACACAACAATTAAGAACCACAGCAAAGTAGTGACTTCTTTATAATTCACGAAGGACAATGAGAAGAAAGAGGGAATTCATGAATCATTCTTTTATGGCAGGCAATAAAAGTCACAAAAGGAGATATTCAAGAGCTAGAGTTAGGGCCCTAAATCCACATTAAGGGTTTGTATGTTTGTTGAAAATACCTACTTCAGAAACATGCATATTTGTTTAATGCTTAAACTGTAGGCTTTTTTACATCTTGGTATGTGATTTGAGCTGTGTTAACTGGGGAAAAAAAGTTACATGTGTTTTTTTGTAAAACAAAAATATATATAGAAACTACTTATACCAAATGTTTAGTCCAACTTGTTAATTATGCCATGAGCTTGCTAGCGCATACCTCTCCCCCATCTCTCAGAACTTCCTTTCGTTAACTAGCCTGAAATGCTGGTGTTCAATTCTATTTTCCCCCTCTACTTCTTCATTTTGGCTTGCATATTTCTCTGCATAAAAGTTAAGCTCCCTCTTTCTTTCAAAACAAAGCTCCCACTCTCTCTTTCAAAATATTCTATGATTTAGCTTCCAAGAAGCTTGCAAAGCAATCACTGGAGAATTATAAAGCTAGTCCCAAATCTCCAGGAATAAAAACAAAACGCTTATCTGACAGCAATTTATTCCTCATTTTTGTTTCAATATCTTGTCAAATACATCTTTTCTATCTTAAAAGAACTCTGTCCTATTTTAAAACAAAACTAAGCTGTTTCACTCACACTGTTCCATGGGTGCCAAAGGAAGCAGGAAACCTAACAGACTTAGGGTTTTTCATGTTTCTTTCATTTTACCCTGTATTTTGCCCTCCTTGTGCTCTCCCAAACTATTACCTGTAGTAATTTTTTTGCTTCCACTCCACTAATAATTTCCCCTAAAAGTTTCCCACAGCTATTGGTATTAGTTAAGCACTCACAGCAGGGCTGATGGCAATGGTCTTACAGCCAGTGTTAGGCAACTGTTGATTAGAAGAGAAACCAAACCATAACAGCAGCACCAGCTAGCACTGAACATAAGCTACCATCCACCCAGTTACACAGGCTGATTGGGAGTAACAACCGCAGGAAACACTGGGAGGAAATTTTTTAGAAGGGGAAGGCTTTTATATACTATGAAAGAACTGGGGCTAATTCTTCTCTCCCACCTTCAATATCACCTTCCATTTTTCCCTTCATGTCTGAGACAGACTGACGAGTCTTACTCAAGTAACGAATCAGATACACAGCCAACTTGTTAGCTCATGACTCAGTCTTCAGTTTTAACCATTTAAGCATCTTTAAACAAAACAAAAACCCAAAACAAACCACAAAACAAACCACAAAACCCCACACAAAAAAAACCCAACAAAACAAACTCCAAGCTGCAAGACATCAGAACTCAGGCCTGAGGGACCACGGCAGCTTAAACAGTGTTTGTCTTCACCTGTCTGTAACAGAGAGCCCATTCCAAATTTGCCCTGAACTGGCCCTTCCACCTACGAACCTTGAGCGCAACTCTCTACTTTGAATCATTTTTCATACACTGCTGTGAGGCAAGCCCTACACACCGCAGTGAACACAGAATCCAAGGCAAATTACAGTACGTACCTGACAAAGGATGTGGGGGAAAGATACATTATCCAGGGCAGCTTTCAGTGGCTGCTTCTGAACTGGACACTGAACAATCCAACAGTTGCTAACCATAACCATTGCCTGGAAACACTTACCTGCCCAATAGCCACCAGTTCCAGTTAAGCTGAACACTGGACTGAGGACCAGGTCTTAAATGAGAGCAGAACTCTAAGTCAGCACATGATTTTCTTTTTATTATTCTTAAAGGGCCTAGCATTTTAAATGAAGTCCAGGCTGAAAACATTTTTATTGTGAAGGTTCTTTTCTGAACAGTTATATTGGCATGAAAATTTAATCAGATGAATTAGGAAACACCAAAAGAAAAGTGAGTCCCTCATATACTGCATTTGGAATTTCCTAATCAGAAAATCCTTGCAGCTCATTCTTCCTGTCAGTCAGGGTAATACGTCTGTATTACCCTGCCTGAACACATTAAATGATCAACGGTAATTTGGTAGAGGTACTATGTCTTTTGGGTTTTTGCTCCTTGAATTACTTAATTCTACTGTTTAGTTTAAATAAGTGACTTGTAATAAATAGCAGGAAATCAAAAGAATAACTTTTACTCTTATTATTTGCCCAGTATCACGAATGCTACTGAAGGAGACAGCAAAGATTTTTATACTGTGCCCATTTTATAATTTTCATGCTGTTAAGCTCCCTTTGCTAGAATCTACAAAGCGAAACTTTTTTTCCTAAGAGGGTAAGGATGCAAGACATTCACAGGCCGTTTGTGACTCCATAGATTTTGGCACCACAATTACACTTAGTTTATCAATCTACTGCAGAAAATGAACTCCAAAACACATTTAAACACAGTAATACATTTTAGAGTATGAAACCTTATTTAAGGCTGGGGGTGTTAAATTTTAAATATTTTAACATTTTATTAGCTTTAGAAACAAAGAATCTGGTGAAAGACACATTTTTCTCTTTGTGATAGATGTCGTGGAACTTCCCTCCCTTCTTGAATAGCCTGCAAAAAGGCTATTGCAACACCACTGATTATTCAACTGCACAATTCAACAGCTGTCTAGAAATGAAACATCAGCACGGACAAGGCGGGTGAGATACTAGCAGGTTCCACATTGGTTTTGCTTTGTTGACCTTGCTGCATGTTTGGTTTTTTTAAATTCAGAACTACAATATTGTAACAAAGTTTTTTGCAGAAGTTTGTAACAGTGAAAAACAAAGGTACTGAACAATGCTTTGTGTGTTTAAAGACAAGTAAGTCAGTTTATTATTTGCTTCAGTGTAGATAATAAATTTAAGTGTTAGAAGCATCCTAAAAATCACCAGCTTCCTCCTCCTGTCTGCAAACACAGTAGTTCATGAAGATCTAGTGTGCTTACACTTTCTGTGCAGAATGACAAACAGGTCTGGTTCTGTCAGACATCTATCAGATACTGGATCCAAGGAGATTCTCAATATCCCGAGTCTGAAAAAAACAACCACCCCTAACTGGAATCTGAATGTGTGATTCAAAACAATTGAACAACTTTATTCCTTTCTGGGTGAAATATTACTTCTGTTGAAGCAGCCGATACCATTTTTTACTCTTTCTTTTCAGAAAGAAAAAAGTGGCTTCTCAGTCACACACCAATTCTTACTCATCCAATTATATCTTTCTTTTTTAGGGGGAGGTAAGCATCACTGAGATTAGTAAAGAGCAGCAAGAGCAACATGAACTACAGAGATCAAGAAGGAACCACTCAAATCAAAACTGCACCCAGTGGCCTACACAGTTTTATTTTCTTCATTTTCACTGCCTATATCATACCTCACTTCTAACAGAGAAGCAGCTTGAAAAAAACACACTTAAGCAGAGCATTCATTTCAATTTTGCACAGGAAAATTTGGACATTTTAGCCTGAATTAAAGACTAGTAAAATGCAGAAGTTGTCAAATAAGTTTCATCCTCCTAATTTACCACGAACACTTTTTTGAAACTGTGTGTCATAAAAAGCATTTACTGGACATATGTTCAGTGAATAAATATTCCAGAGGGATCTAGCCACCCAATGGATAACTGCTTCTCCCATATCTTAGCTAAAACACATTTTTTTGTTTTAGCTAAAATATTGAAGAAGCTGTTACCAATTTAGGGGGGAAAATGTTCATTAAAGTTACTAATTTTTCAGTTGACTTGAATAATGAATTTTCAAAAGAAAAATGTTTGGAAATGTCATCTGAAAAAAAAGAATAAACAAACCACTGAAAACTAACAACAACAAAAAAAACCAGCAATTGCATTATTCTGAAAGCTAGATCATCAAAACAGAAATTAAACTTTTCCCCTTTCACTAATTTGAAAAATTGATAGTACCAAATATTTAAAAACACCTACTCCTAGCAATAAGATTACATTTTCAACCTTAAGCAAGGACTCTAAGTTTTATCACTGTTCAACCAAAGAGGCACTTCCTTCACTGAGAGTTAGCAATGACTGCTCATCCAACCGAGTAACAGGACAAGAACGCCATGCTGTTACACCCACCTGCCTCAAGCTCCCAGTGAAGTACAGCTAGAATTATCAACACCGGCCTAAAGGCAGAAGGGATAAGTAGAGATTTAGTCCAGAGAATTTCTGGACAAACAATAAATCAACAGAGAATTTTTAAATTCTAATGAAGGGAAATATATATGACATTTAACATGCAATTCTATTGTGCTAACCTTGATAGCTCTTTAGTAGCGGCCACTGAATAAATCACATGCACAATACTACATACAGTAAAAATGACATTCAAATTATTTTAGGATAAAATGGCAGACACCTCACATATTCACACTTTTTAAGGAATATTCACAGTATTCATGCATTTAACAAAATAAAATAAAATACCAGAATGGAGCAGGGGGTGACACCAAAAAACCCACAACTGTTCCCAGTGGTTTAACAGCCATTCATTGTCACAAGCTTCCCTCTGGAATGATGACCTTTGCTGTTCAAAGCAAAGTATGATGCACTTAAGATGTAAAGTAATAAAGTAATAAACACAGAAAAGATACATAATGGAAAGAATAATCACATGATTAACAGCAAAGATGGGTTACTGAAAGAGGAGCCATTTATATTGACCTGTATATTTATTATTGCTAGTAAGTTCATAGCATTTTGACAGTGTTACAATAGGTCAAGAATGTAAAGATAACAATCTCAAGCATTTTGCAATAGTAAATGCAATGATAAATCTACTGAAAAGCATCAACCCTTGCCTCATTAGCACCATCACGCAACAGAACTGTGCCTCCAGGTTCACCTCTGAACTTACTCATTCTACTGAAGGTGGGAGTTGGACTTGATGATTCTTATGGGTCCCTTCCAACTTGAGATATTTTATGATTCTATGATCCTGCCTTTAAAATAAAAATTGCTTTACATTTCATAAGAACAGATAATTTGTTCTGTGACAACAGCTCGAAGAAGTCTACATTCTAAGGCCACAAGTTCATTTTGGGTGGGATTTTTTTTTTCACTGGTTTTAAACAAGCTTACTTATACATCTGATTTTTAAATCCCATCACATATCATAACTTTAAAGTTGTACCATATCCTGAGACAAATATGCACTGGTATATTTAAAAGGCAGAACTTATTCCACTGGCTGTTATCCAATTAACAAGACAAAGAGCAAGTTCCCCCTACTAATTCATCTAAAAGGATTGTGTCATCTGCGTATGTCTGTTCATTATCAAACCTTTTTTTCAGATGAGTAATAAAAATATTTACCACCAATCTTTTCCCAGAAATACCACCTCAGCATGCTGTCCTACTGCAAGTCAATTTACCAATTTATCCAGTTTTTTGGGGTTTTTTTGTTTTGTTTGGTTTCTGAAAGTTTCTTGATGCCTCGTAAGTCATCACTTGCACTATCCAAAGAGATTTAGAAGTAACTCAAACAACTTGATGCAGTTGTATGCAAAGAAACAGAACTTGGTTTATCTGCAGTGGCCTTCTTTTGCTTGCTTATTTCTTATTCTTCTCCATGTCCATCAGACCTATCAATATATTGCCAGGCTTTCTTCCAACATATTTAAATAATTCCCTGTGATTTGGGGAACTCTTCATGACTTTTGCCTGTAGATTTTTCAGTTATTATCTTGTCCCAACTTTCCATCTTCTACTTCAAAATGGACTAGTTTGAGTTTTTATATCCAATTCAGTAGGGCTATTTCGATTTCCTGAACCCAACCCTTCAACACAAAATATTCCTGAATTCTGCCATTCAACCAAACATTGTCCTCCCATTTCCTTTTTATTTAGGGATGTAATATTCAAGTTCCCATTTCACCTGCAAGATTACAAATTCATCGATGTCAGTGAAATTAAAACAGAAGAGACAGGCAGCAATCTGATCCGCAAAATTCTTCCCTCCTTCAACTTAGATAGCAAGCCTTTAAAGAAGGGCAACAAATGCCTTCGAAACTCTGTAGAAATGAAAAATAAAGCATGGAAATACCTGCAATCTCATGAAAGATTTTTAACTCTTCTTTGGCTTCTTTGGGTTTTTTTTGGTGGGAAGGCAAGCGTGTTTTACATAAGTGAAATAACATAATTTTTAAAGCAAAGGCACTCACTGAAAACAAAAGTAATATCAGGCTACTCGAGGTTTTATGCTTAAACTACCCCAGGCAGCTAAAGGTCTTAACTTTTATTTTTAATTAACATATACCGGAATTTTCAGATAAAAAAACCTAACGTGCAAATAATCCCATAGGGTCGCAAAACAGTATAATTACTTTTTTATTGCAAGGTTATATTGAAAGTCCACATTCACAATATTTACAAATCTCCACATTTTTACAGTGTCCAGGGACAACAACAAAAAAAAACCCAAACATGATTACTAAAAAAATCCAAACACTATCAGAAAACAAGACAGTGAAAGCCAGCAAGTCTTACACATATGTACAAGTGTCAAACACCTGAAAGGAACTGCGGCATTCAGACACCATCTAAGACAGCTTTTCGAACAATTTCACTCACCAAAAGCAAAACCTAAATGAGCCACAAATTAATTCATTATTCTTGTTCTGAAAAGTATCCTCAATCTCAGCACTGGATGAGAAAGATACATTTAATCAGGAGGGGGAAGAAGGGTGCACACATGTATGCACATGTGGGTTTTTTAAGATTGGGGGGGGGGAAGATGTGTGGGAGTGTGTGTCATGTGGGGGTGTGTTAACATCAGAAAACGGAAATAGATACTAAGCCGTCCTTAGACTGAAAGAAGTATCAGATGGATGTAGTGGTTTAACCTTCTAATTCCATTTTTACTTGACACAGACTTGGAAAGGAAAGTATTTTTAAACATAGTTGTATAGGATAAAATTTTCTTTTGATAGTGACAGACACCACCTCCTCTTTGTGAGGAAATAACCGTGACAGACAGATGGGGCCACTTCAGACCACCTGCCAATTTGAGGTTCTACCATAATCCTCAGGGAACTTCACCAACATTTAAGAGCCTCTCAGACCATACTATACATTATAGCAGATCTTTGCTCAAGAGCCAAGCAACTCGCTGCCTAAAAGATATTTCCCAGCCACACAGGTGTCCAGGAATCAAAAGAGGAAGAAGGTGTCTTCATTAATGTTGGTACCTCTCTCAGATAGAATAATCCTGCTATCATGTAAATCTCCCCTTTCACAGAACCCAAGAGATCTAGAATATGAGAGTCCTGAACCTGAACAACTTTTTTCAGCATTGAACTTGAACAACTAGTTGCTTATCAGTTATGAAACAAGGAAATTATTCCAAAAGTGCACATTACATGACTGAATCCAGGGAATACTCTTTTGATTAATTTAGTCCTCTTTCACCATAGTTCTCTTACCCCTGATTCAGTACTATCTTGAAAATTCAAAGACATAATGCATACATTATGTGGCTGGAGAGCTGCCTGGAAGAAAAGGACCTGGGGGTGTTGGTCGGCCAGCTGAACATGAGCCAGCAGTCTGCCCAGGTGGCCAAGAAGGCCAACAGCATCCTGGCTTGTATCAGGAATAGCGTGGCCAGCAGGAGCAGGGAGGTGATCGTCCCCCTGTACTCGGTGAGGCCGCACCTTGAATACTGGGTTCAGTTTTGGGCCCCTCACCACAAGAAGGACATTGAGTTGCTGGAGTGTGTCCAGAGAAGGGCAACGAAGCTGGTGAAGGGTCTGGAGAACAAGTCTTATGAGGAGCGGCTGAGGGAGCTGGGGTGGTTTAGTCTGGAGAAGAGGAGGCTGAGAGGAGACCTTCTTGCTCTCTGCAACTCCCTGAAAGGAGGTTGTAGCAAGGCAGGGGTCGGTCTCTTCTCCCTAGTAACAAGCGATAGGATGAGAGGAAAAGGCCTCAAGCTGCAGTTTAGGTTGGTTATTAGGAAAAACTTCTTCACTGAAAGGGTTGTCAAACATTGGAACAGGCTGCCCAGGGAGGTGGTGGAGTCTCCATCCCTGGAGGTATTTAAAAGAAGGGTAGACGTGGTGCTTGAGGATATGGTTTAGTGGTGGACTTGGCAGTGATAGGTTAGCGGTTGGACTTGATGACCTTAAGGGTCTTTTCCAATCTTAATGATTCTATGATTCTATGATTCAAGGTTCCAGTTGTTACCCAGACTAAGAAACCTACTTTCGCTCAAGAAAACTCCAACAGTATAGCTTGCTTTAATAATAAAAATCTTATTCTCTTCTTCCCACAGTATTTTCTGCAGTTTCTGAGAAAATGAGGCAGTGATTACATCCAGAAATATATTAACATTTACTGAGACATGAAGTGGAAAAACTGCATTTGCAATTATCTTTACTAATGAAAGATTCAAGGAGTGAGTAACTTATATTTGTGAGAAAAAGCTGTAGTAAACTAGATGGACATTACATGTGAAACCTCATCCATAACCACACTCAGCAGTAATGACAGAAGGCATTCAAAAAATATGCAGTAGTTCTTTAGTCAGGATACATTAGACCTCAAGCAGCAGTACTGTGTTCAGTTTTAGGCATCACACTTTCAGATATGTGAACCAACTGAAGATGGCTCAAAAGCAAGCAACTATATTGCTTAGATATTTGAAAAACACAGATCTGCAAGAAAAGATTAAATGACTTAGGAATGCTTAGTCTAAAGAGGAGGTGACTATAGTGAGAAACATGATAACTGTCTCCAACATATTAAACGCCACTTCAAAGAAAGATAAAATATTCTTTGTTTCAAGTCTATAAAGAACAAAAGAGCTAAGAAGTTTAAATTTCATCAAAGAATATTCAGGTTACAGTGTAGGAAAGTTTCAAATAAACTACCCAAGAAGTTCCAGAATTTGTCATTGTATTCTACCAAAAATTATAGAGAGTTTCAGAATTGTGTGACCAAAATTTGGGCACATTTCCAAGATCTTTTCCACCACCACTTCCCCATTTGCCCTGTGTTCACGCAAATCACACAGTCTCAGAAGACAAAGTATTTTCCCTATGTCTAACCCAAAAATTCAGTGGAAGAGTGCATTACACAAAGATGAAGTGAAATGAAATACCATGTGCACCCTTCACAGGTTGCTCGCTCTCTTCCTGCAACAGCTCCTCTGCCTCTGATTTGATACGGATTATGTAAGGACTTACATTTAAAAGTAAATACTTTGAGAGGTTACTGGTAGCACAAAAGAAAGCAGAAATTTAATCTAGTCATGTCAAAACTGGAACAGAGTCTTGCTAGAAAAAATATTCTGCACACTGAATTTAAAATCTATTGTGGCTGACAGATTACCTTGGTAATAAAAAAACCACAAACCCCAAAGCAGAGGTTTATCATGTTTGGTCAACCTAGGTACAGAAACAGAATGATCATGTTTAACAGAAGAAACACGAAACAGAAAGGAACAATGCTTACAACAATGTTTGCTACTTCCTACTTAACCATTTACAATGGCAACACACAAACAGGTGACAGCAAAAGCCAAACCACCAGCACAAAGGAAAATGACCCATTCACTTGTGGTGTTCAAACTAAGAACTAAAATTAAACTGACAGAATACAATACTCCAAATATTAAATGCGTACATCCCACTGAAATAGAAATGTCTAATTACAGAAGATTTTCTAGTCTACCAAAGAGTATTGGTATATTAAGTTCTTACATCTTAAAGCCCTACCTTCAAGCAAAGAATGAAAACAAATTCTCCTGTCTCTGCTCCACTGACACCCAAGGTACTGAGAATCATAGGATTATTAAGGTTGGACAAGACCTTTAAGATCATCAAGTTCAACTGTCAACCCAGCCACCACCGTGCCCCCTAAACCATGTCTCAAAGTACCACGTCCACATGTTTTTTGAACACCTCCAGGGATGGCGACTCCACCACCTCTCTGGGCAGCCTCTTCCAATGCCTGACCACTTTTTCAGTAAAGAAACTCTTCCTACTGTCCAATCTAAACCTCCCCTGACAGAACACAAGAATACAAAACTCAACGGCGCTGCTTTCCCAGCTGCCAGGTACTTACAGAGAACAGTGCTGCTGTCCTTGCCTAGCTAGTATTTCCAATATTCTCCTTAATACCATCATAAAAATATAATTTACATTGTAGCCCCTTAATGTCACTGCTAGATTAGTCTAAAAGTTATCTACATCCTTTCCTGTAAGGAATTACAGTTGTTAGAGCAAACCTAACTTTTTTTTCTACCTCATAGGCCATGATGCAGACAGGAGCAGTGGGAGGCATCACAAAGTAAAATCTGAACACTTGATTTACCAAATGAAAACAGAAGTGTAACCAAGGTACAGTATTACTTACACAATGGTTTAAAAGGGGTGTTATTTTTTAAATTGTAAGACTAGCGTCAAAGTGATTAATACAGCTACAAGATCAAAGTCAGTTAAAATTCAAATATACCACAGGAACCAATACTTCAGTTCTTCATGGCACTTCATTATCTTGGTAGGTGTAACCACTGCTCTTAGACAGAAAGCAAAAAATATGAACTACATAATGGTGTTCAAAAGTAACCCTACCAAATAACAGAGGTAAAACAATATACCAAATTCTGGACAGGCTAGGTAGATCAAAAATAGATTATCTTTCTGAAATTTTATTGTGTCTGATAAAACTGGAATTGGTCATGATTTAATAACTGGCATGACATATATCCTAGGGAAGATTCTTCCAGAAGGGAAAATGTTCCAAAAGAGAAACCATACAGACAAAATTCAAATTCCAATTATTATTTTTTAAGAGACAGTAAAAAGGTTAAAAGAACTGTGAGCCAAAGTTGGCTCTCTGTATCTTCAGTTTTATTTATCAAACTGAAAAATCTCTCCAACTTTCTCTTTTCCTGTATAAGACCAAAACTATGAGATGTTCTGTTTGTATTACAATTACACTAATTGAATGCAGGTCACTTGCTTTTTACTGAGTCCAGATGACATTTAGTAAGCTAAACATGGGCCAATTAGGCTTTAAAAAAAAGGGGCGAGGGGGAGCTGATTGCCTCTGGGTAGGTCATACAGTGGCTACAGAACACAATTGCTTGAATTACAGTTTGACTAACATCAAACACAGAACTGAAGCTAAAAACTACCCTTCTTTTTCCTGCACACCTTCTAGATTTCTCACATTGAAATGTACTAATTCAAAAGCCATCTCTTTCCCACCCTGAAGCAATAGATATGAACAGACTCATGAGAAGTTTGTGTTGTTTCCTTTCTCCACATAATTTAAGAAAACCCCATTCTTAATATTCTAAGAAGTACAAACAATGTAGTTTCCACTTTATTTTTAAAATCCCCAGTGGCTAACTAACCTTTTCAAGCCTGCTCATCTGAACTTACCACAGTAAAAAAGAACAACATAGCACTGGAGATTTAGTGAACACTAAAAATAATAATGGTCTAAGCCTCTTCTATTTCTGCAATAACATTTGTATTCTTAAATCAACCTGAACTGCCATGTAATTAGCCATACAATAACCTTTACTGATAATGCAGAGAAACTAGTTCCAGAGGAGTAGGAAAATCTTCAAGCTTATCTCCAAGAAGCAAATAAACAATATGTCTTTGTTAATGTCTTAGTCGTGATCAAGGGCTGAACCTGCTCTGACAAAAACACTAGCTATAAATTGATAATTAAAATCTATGCTACTAAATAAAACATCGGTTTAGATTTAGTGTAACTGACTGCAAAACTGTCAATGGTATTCTTTCCAATCATGTCTGGATTGGACATCTCTTTTTTCAGTTTTCCGTCTTTCAAACAGTAGTATCGACTGCTAAAGTAAAACTTAAAATAGTAGCCCAGTTAGTTGCTTATTCTATAGCACACTGAATTACGCAAGTTATTATTTGTTTCATCTCAAGGTTTTGTACCCATCTCCACCTCCTCCCAACATGATCTGCTCCGCTTTTAACAAACTTCACCCAACGCAGGAAACAGAAGCATAACACAACGCACACTAATTAACAATCAATTAAATGTCTTCCAGACTTGGTCATCATCTTTAAAATATTGCACACCCTAGAGGAAATACACAGAAGTCATGCAGATAAACTGCTTAGTTGCGTGTACGTGATAACATTCTACAGAATCAAGGGCACAGGAAAAAAGTTTCTTCATGTAATTAAGAAATCATAGCATAAGATTTAACATTCTGAGGCCAGAATGATATACAGACACTGAGATAAGAGACCCACAATAGCAGGAACTGGCCTTGCACCTCAGTTTCTTTGCTTAAATCAAATTTTAAACAAACCTGAAGGGAGAGTATAAAAAAAAAAAAAATAGCAAGCATCTATCAAGATTCCCAAATTATTCAACCTAGAATATTTTATTGCAATGCTGACAAAATTTTATAGGTTTTGGTTCTGATCTGCGGTCTGTGTTGTACTGCTGTGTCCAAACACTTACTAATCACAATTTCTAAATTTTTTTTTAGGGTCTGGTTTAACCTGTTGCATTTTGTTCCATTCAAAGACCTGTATCATAGGTACAATGACTGACACTGCGGGCGGGGTGGGGGGGAACAAACTCCCACCTCACCCACCCCCACAATTGAAAGCAAAGCCCTGTTACTGTAGGTACACCAGAAATAACCCTCCTTCACAAACAGTTCAGGGAATAAAAATTCACAGCCTATATTACTGGAAAAATCACATTTTAGCAATGTAGCTGTTGCAATCACTCAAGTATGCAAACAATATAGCAACAGTTGCAGCATTGACTAGAAATGCTAATATCACATAAATGGGCTAAATCATACCCTTAATTTCTAGCAGTTTGTCCCCAGTTTATACAAAAGGACCTCAAGTCAGAAGGGGGAAAGAATTTTGAATGCAAAGGTTCTTCAAGACATGGCAGCCATATACAATTCCGTGTAAATAGCCTTTCTTCTCTCCTTCAACAGATATGTTAGTGTTTATACTCCTGGCTTTCCAGCAATACGATAACTATTCACTGAGTAAACTACATAGTTCTCATGAAAAGCATCTCAAAGCCTATCTTATCAAGACTCATCTCACTTGAACAGCCTCCAAATGGCACAGTGCTTTTATGCTGGTTTTGCCTGGGAAAGAGTTAACTTTCTTCATAGTAGCTAGTATGGGGCTATGTTTTGTATTTGCGCTGCAAACAGTATTAATAATACAGGGATGTTTTTGTTACTGCTAAACAGTGCTTACAGAGTCAAGGCTTTTTCTGCTTCTCTACCCCACCCCACCAGCGAGTAGGCTGGGGGTGCCTAACAAGTTGGGAGGGGACACAGCTGGGACAGCTCACCCCAACTGACCAAAGGGATACCCCATACCATATGATGTCGTGCTCAGCATATAAAGCTGGGGGAAGAAGAAAGACATGGGGATGTTTCGTCTTCCCAAGTAACTGTTACACATGATGGAGCCCTGCTTTCCTGGAGATGGCTGAACTCCTGCCTTTGAAAACACTGTAGATCTCACCTCTCTCTCTTGCCCTAATTTTATGTATTCATTCCACTCAAGCAGCTTCACAGAAATTCTTCTATCCAGCACGATGGTCCCCAGCTTGAGATAATAGTATCTAAAGACCTTCCTACAGCAGACAATAGAGGCAAGAGATATTCATAAGAAAATTGAAAAATAAAGCATGCCTTGCATCTATAATGTTAGTTGAGGGATGCATACAATTTTGGGGGAAAAAAAAAAAAGTGACAGCTGGTTAGCCTCCCAACACAAGAAAATAACTTAATTCTGTCAGGTCTGCACAAAGTCACAAAATTAATCAACTACTCCAGTCCCCTGGAGATCCAAGGTCAACAAAAAGGAAAATGGTATTAAAAGGTGTGGATGGAAGCAAGTGACTACAGACTTGAAAGAATTTCTGAGGGATACCACAGAGTCACAGAATGGTTGAGATTGGAAGCAACCTCTGGAGGCCATCTTGTCCAACCCCCCAGAGGCAGGTGCCCAGGATCATGTCCAGACAGCTTTCAAATACCTCAAAAGTATGCTCCAGCACACTTCCTAGCTGAATAGGTTCCTAGCACTCAAATACAACATAACTGAAGAAAAGCAGCACCTCATAGAAGCCAATAAATGGAGAAGTAACACAAGTGATAAAAATCCTGAAGAAAAGGCTTGACAAGGAATAGGGAGAATTGCTACTTCCTGTGAATTTCCAAGGCAAAAAGACCTCCTCTGGAAGTCCCCCATCTCAAATGATAAGTCCTGAAACATTGTCCCAGATGCAAATTTTTCTTAAAAGTGTCAGAAGCTATTTCTGTCTGTCATATGTACATATGATACGTATCTCCTCTCCGAGGAGAGACTGCTCCTCTTGGCCATATGTACATATAATGTCCCCAGGCCACAGAGGAGCTCTTATGTAAAAAGCTCCTGATGTGAATGATGAGAGGTGGATGATAGTGTCATCATCTTGTTAGAACCGGATGACGACTGAAGTTATCTATACCAGGCAACCTGAGCCTCAGAGATATTGTCAAAGTCAGTTACAACTCAGCACGCTGTGGATACAAGTTTCGGACATACAGTCCATTCATCCAGACCAAAGCAATATGCTAATATAAAACAGGGTCACCACAAGACTTTGCATTAAGAGAGTGCCACGACTGTACCTACAAACTCTACACCTCTATTAGTCCTTAAATTTTTGTGGAACAGTCTTTATCACTGTATTTGAAGCAGATGCCTTCCCTCTGCAACTCTACACATTTAGCCTAACACCAGGCTGCAAAGTGCACCCAAGTCTATCGCAAATCACAAATGAGAGCAACTGAATTAGAAGACAGCAAGAGTTAGAAAGCTGCTGAAGACTACTGGCTCAAACTTCAGGTAGAGAAAGGCTGCCTGAAGGCATGGCACTCAGCCTGAAACCACTGAGTGCAAGTGATAAAGCAAGGGTTTCTCCAGAACAGACAGCAAGACCAGAAAGCACAGAGGGTGATATCATGATTAGTCCTCCTGCAGTTTCTCTTGGCTCATTACAAGGACCAATGACTCAAAACCAGCATAGCATACCCCGAAGGACCTTTTCTGTGGCAGAGCCCCAGGCACTGCATAACCAAGGCCCCCAACAAGCCCAGTGTCCAGTGAAATATCTTCTTTGTAAATGGACATGCCCAGTGAAGAAGGAAATAAGCCTTCATAAGTTAAAGGGAATGTAAAAACATAGCTAGGAATGCCATAAAGATTATTAAACAAGCTATCCAACCAGGATAAAGAGCATTCACTTGAAGAAAATTTCACTTATTTTAAGCAGGCCTTTATTTTAAGCAGTAGCAAACTCCACAGACAACCCACGCAAAAGGAAAGGGAGATGCAAGACTCCTCCACCGTTCCTTTACATGCAGGAAACAAAGAGAGGGACTGTGAGCATGTCTGTTACAGAGGGCTGGGTTGTAATGCTGTACTATGTTGGACTCACACAAGCAACAATTTAGAAGGGAACCATGTAAAGAGAGAAGACAAACAATTCAATTGTAATTCCAGCACAGACTAAACTAAAAAGTTGATCTTAAAAACAGCAGCAAAAGTTTTAGATCGGATGAATTCATTCAGAGATTCAATGCCTGTAATTGTACCTTTCATACAACAATATCCAATGACTGGAAGTAAAAGATAAAATGTTTTCATGTGAATCAGCCTAGCAGTACAGATAAATACAGAATGATTTACCAAGAGGAGAATTTATCAGAGCTCCAAAGGATATACTTGACATCCAATCAATGTTGGGAATACATAACAAGACCCACGTAAACAACAAACATTTTCTACACACTAGTTTAGCATTCCCAAAGCACCCATTCTTAGCAATAAAACTGACAGAGCCTCACTTTAGTATCAGATGGAGATTTAAGTTCATCTAGCTCTTAGGCACAAACATTTCATTAAGAGCTATACAGAGACCAACTATTCCCACTCCTGTGGTCAAGCAAGAAGACATCATACAAATTACTGAACAAACAATGCCTTCGGAGTGGTAGTAAACATGGAGATTAAAAAAAAAAATTAAACAAATCCACAGGTTTTGTCTGCCTAAAAATATTCAGCTGTAATAGGGCATTATTTGCAAACATATAATCAAATAATTCATGTGTTTATATAGAATTCTTTAAGAAATATATCCATACCTATATAGCCCTGTGTATAAAAAACTCCATATGTATACACACACACGAGTTCTTTGATTATAGATACTGAGATATATACGTGGGTTTTATATAGACACATGTATCTCCCAAAGAACTAACTCCATATATACATAAAATACCAGTAAAAAATAAAAATTCATTGTTTTCTTCACCTTCACTCAATGGAGGCAGGTTTCCACAGGTTTGGAAGTTGCTCGTAACCACGGGACAGAGATTATGAAGAATAGGATGTTCATTTTTGTCCAAAAATCCTCAGGATTCTGACCATCTATGTATCTTCTGGAGCAAGTTTTTTAAATTCATTGCTCTGCCTCTGGGCAATGATTTGCCTGTATTTCCCATTAGCAACTCACACATACACGCTGACCTCATAGCCACTGGTGTTCTCCTTAGGAAGCTGGCATGCAGATACAACAAAATACAGATGAAACAAATACTACTGAAAAATCTGAAAGCAGAGGTTCCCTCAGTGAAGAGATCACCATGGCTGGGTTCTCATCTTCACTGAAGTTCCTCACACTGCACCTAAATAAGTCATAAAAAATACCAAATTAGAGTCAGGTGCAGTATGCCCTCTTCCTCTAATATGCAGACTTCACATATATGAAAACCAAAAATGTAATTCAAACAAATCCACACACACAATTTTCACAGATGTGGAGACAGAAGTTGTGTGAAACAGAACTGCAGCCTCTCAAGACGGAGACTTTGCCAAGCTCCACCCCTCTGGCTTTACTTACCTTTTCTCTCCTGCCTGCCGGATAGCTCCCCTTTGCCTAGCCAAAGCACCAAGGATAAGAAAGGAGGTGGAAGAGAAGAAAATTCATGTGAAAATCGGGGAGAAAGACAACAGTTCTGAGCAGATCTTGCCTGATCTTAACACAGACTAAGCATCAAAGTTTGGCCTTAACTTACAGTGGAAGACCAGCCAACCATTACTCTGGCTCAAAACAGGGCCATCTAACACCCTCCACTTCCAGAATGCAACCCACACCTGCCAAAGGACACAAAATCTTTTTTTGAGAACCACTGTTCTATGTATTAAAAATACTAATTAAAAATTTAAAAACCTAAACATACATATTTTAGTTGCCTATAACAAGTAGTCACCTTCATTTCAGTAGTGAATACTCAAAAAATTTCCTTAAATTATAAATACACTTTATGATAAATTGAATAAGTGAACATGTAGAACTTATAAATTTGCCAGAGTTTCCATAAAAAACGGCATCCAAAAACAAAGACGCCTTACCTTTGCATGCCACCCAGCATTAGATTTCTCTGCCACTTGGCCTTAACACCCCATACATATAAATGTCTCTCTCAAGGAAGGAAAAGCCGCCTTTGGTTGAATATCATTGGAATGGTTATTTGAAACCAGTAATCATAAAATTCTTTCAAATCCTTATCATATTACCAATATTTTATTGGAAACAGACGTTAGCAGCACAACTTAGTCAGAATTATTGAAAAACTTTTCTTTCAATTTCATAACAAATTAGGCAATGCTTAGTTGATACATCTGAAAAAAGTTACAGAATCACAAGCCCTAAGGCACAGGACTGGGTGTCATAATTTAAACCATCACCAGCTGAAATGCAAAGGCATTAGAAACATAACATTTTACTCTGCAAAGCAAATTTCTCTTGCAGATGATAATCTTTATTTGTTAAATTCTGAAGTCTCAACAGCAACCAAAAGCTACCATTTCAATGTCAAAAGCCTAGTAGAATTCTTACAAACTTAACACTAAAATTCCCTGAATGTTTACAAGTACTGAAACATGAAACAAATAAATGAACTAAGTTTTATTTAATGATTTATTAAAGGCTGCTCGGCCATAGCTGTCGTGAAATGACAGAGTTTTCAATTCCTAACACAAAAGCAAAAGATAAGCTAGTGAAGGGAATAATGTAGAAGTCAACTCACCTTGTGAGTCTACTACAGCAGTTGAGCCTAGGTAACAATTCACCAGTTTAAACAAAAAGGAAGATATTATCAGTTGTGGTCTTTAGCTCCAGATTTGGTGTCTTGGCCCCTAGCAATCCAGTCTACTGTCTTTAAAGCCACTCTGCAAGGCTATTTATAAAAACATATTTATCAAAGGAAACCGAAAAAGGTGGAGACTTTTGTCAATCACCGAAATTCTAGAGTATGAAATTGCTTATTTTAGTAAGATGTGTCAAGTAATATTATAAGAGGCAAAAAAAAAAAAATTTAATGTGTAATTGCCAGGGTTGCCAGTCTCCATCTAGTCACCGTGTATCTTCTGATATAACAGTTATGAGTTAACTGTGTTACAAACATAATTATGACATTCACTGTAGACTTGTTTCTTCCAGTAACTGCAAAGGTTAATTTTAGAGGAAGTAAGTTCCCTTGAGATCAGAAAGAAAGCTGAGCCAACCATGACTTATTTTCTGAATATACATAAGTAATCAAGGTAACATCTTAACTAGACTATTAAGAACACACTCAGTGCATGAAACAATACCTGGAAGACACGTATCTCTTAATCACGTGGCTCTTAATGGTTTATGAAAATGAACATTATACTCACTGACTTCATCCATAAGAAGTACTAAGACATCAAGAACAAACTCTACAAAAAGCCAGCCAATGAGCTCAAGTTGCCCTAGGAAGCCAAAATGTGCTATATAAAGATCTACACCTGCAAGGATCGTCAACAATATGTAGTCAGATATATAAAGCCCTAATGTTTTTTCTTAATTATTTTTATTTTTTAAAAATCTGAAGCTAACACCACAGTTCAAACACTATTATTTGGAAACACAATTTTACCCCTGCTTTGCAGTTATGTTAAAATATTTACAAAGGAATAGGTGATAAAGGAAACAGAAATGAAGGGGGAGACTGTTTTCATTTAAACTTTCTTTCCTGCATAACTGTACCTAACCTAATGTCAGGGTTAATAAAGCCCAACAGCACCAAATACTGATATCCTTTTTTTCAAATATGAGGAAACTGATTTGTGTGATACCATTTGCTGAAAGCAAAGCATGCCTAAATACAGGCCCAGATACAGGCCAAACAGTCATCTTGAAATTACCTGTCAAATACAGGCATAAGAAATAATAACCACAGGGATCATTTAATCTACCAACAAAAGGTAGATTAAGGCAAATCTGCCTTTCAAGAGGCAGATGAATCAGAAACAGATATAGTTCTGATGCGAAGTGGATGCTTGTAACTGCGTCATGTTTTAACACATATACAACAGATCTAACGTGAAAGGGCAACAGCCTGCTTTGACCCCCTTTTGCATAAATCAAAGTCTATGAGTAAACGTGCAAAAGCAGGTCTAATGAGAACAGCTTTTGTGAACAGTGAAAAATGTGTTGTTAAGTAATTTAAGTGTTCTGCGTGATTCAGAAATAAAGGGTGGGATTAAATTTAGACTACAAGAATGTAGTTAATCCCCTCCTACTTTCTTTGATGGGGCAAGAAACACCAGTCTTTTGATCTAAATGATTGATGCGTCTCAGAAATCAGAGCACTTCTTCCCAAAATTTTTAGGTTTTTCCACCTAACTCTTTGAATACTATAAATACAAACATATAATTTTTCAATTTGTTTTGAAGTCAGGTACTATTGAAAGCTCAGATACTCAATATACAGGGTCATTTGGTATCTCTGGGAACCTTTAAAAATATTAATCCATAACTCTCAAACATTTCAAGACAGAAAGACAGGTTGGCTTCTTGGGGAGCAGCTTCTCAAGAAATCCTCCATCTGCAAGCCTTTATGTTCATGTATACTCAGGTATTTCTTCCTCCAGGAAGTCCTCCTCCCCCACCCCCAACCAATATTACATCAATGAAACAATTTACAACTCTATTCAAAAACCAGCTGTGTCAGCACAGGTGACTGATACCATTATGCTGATGTAACAGCTTCTCAGCACAGGAAGGAGAGATTACTCTTTCCCATCACATGCTTCCAACTCCTCCAGTGCTTCTCTAGCAGCATTAAAATGAACTGAACTCATTATTTTGGTAGAAAATTACCCCATCTGAAAAAAAAAAAAAAACAAGCCACCCACCAAAAAAAACCCAAAACACCCCAAAAACAACAACAAAAACCCAAACAAGCAAGCAAAAAGAAGCTTCTATCAAATCACAAATTTGAATCAGCTCAGTGATGATACCAGACAAGTTTCTCAGGTAAGACAAGCACGACAGATCATAAAACACTAAGTGAAAAAATCCTGACACACCTAAGGTGTGTTTCCTTCCATGGCAGCACGCCAAGGTGATTAAATTTTACACTTTCATTAAATTGGGAAAAAAAGTAGCAAAGGCATTTAAAGTTTTTGATTATTTTCTCAATGATTTTTCTGAAAGCTTTTTTTAAATTATTATTTCACTTTAGGAACTATTTTAAATTTCTCCTTATACAGTTCACACTCTGAGAATTTTTTTCTTAACTTACAGACTTTTTGTGAAAGTTTTCAGAAGAACCCTGGATGACAAAAGGTGCAATTGAGGGTGTGACTCCACCATTCTGGTAGAGCTAGAATGGACGGAGTCAAGTCATGGCAATATCGATCTGCATTCATTGAGCAGCTTTGTCCATGACCATTGGCCAGCTGTCCCATACTGCTGTTCCACCACACCATCACTGCTATTAAGACACACGCCAGATAAAACACATTTAGCATAGACGTGTTTGTCACCATTACAGTCATGCTTGTGCTGTGCAGCCATATCATGGGCATGTTAAGCCAGTTGACTTTTATCAAAACTCATTTCAGGCAATACTAAAGCAGCTTTAAGAATCTTAATGCCAGATCAGAAACACTGCAAAAGAATACACTCTCTCTCCTCCAGTAAGTTAATTTAAAAACAGAAATTTAATAAGTTAAACTTTGTATAAGCTAGCTTTATGCTGAACCAAATCTTAATCTACCCCCACCTGGTATAAAGTCAACAAGCCAGCATCAGAGCTACTGCAGCGTATGCTTTAGGCACTTAGAGACATGCACTTCTGTGCTTCCACTCGGTCCAGGTACTATGAATGAACCCAATATTAAAGGTTATGAACTACAGCCTGAAACAGTAGGTATTCTTTACACAGAGGGAAACATGTAAACGAGCTCAGAGGCCAGATATGGTACTTTAGATACAGAGCACATTAGCACAGTGTACTGCTGCTGAGCTGGAGCCAAGTCACGTACTGCCCTCTGAGAGCACTGCTATCTGAGTACCCATCAACTTTTCAACACCCATTCAGACAGATGTGCCCTTTGGCTTTTAGCTCGTCCTACTGTTCATTCAGGGCTACCGCAGTAAGACCTTTCTCTAGCACTGTCAGCTTACTGTAGTATTTCCAGTCTAGCAAGAACCTTCTAGCTACTTCGTACTCCACATACTTTCACACCAAGAAAGAGGCTTCACATCCAGTTGCCTAACAGTCGCTGTTTATATATGACAATTACAAATGCACGCAGGATCAGCTTTGAAGAAACTTTGTACTGATTTTGCTACACAATTCAATTCATCTGACTGTTAAACAACACTGAATTCATGAAAGCTCCTCTTTTAATTTGTTTTAAAAGTTAGGAGCTTACACATGCTCATTTTCACCACCAAAAATCAAATCCTTACTGCTTCTGAATATCAAAAAAATACAGTTTGCACAAATCAGTTACATTATTCAGAGAAACAAATGAAAAGCAAGATGGAGCAACACTCCTCACTCATCCAACAAAAATTTTTAAAACAGTATTTAAAGTGCACGCATACTTGCTCTGGAGAAACTTGTAGAGAAAACTAAAATGAGGACAGCACGGGCAAAGCTCACTTGTGTCTGTACCTGCCCAACATAGGCATGCCCTCTGTCCCAAGGTCAGAGTTCATGATTACTGCATTTCTTACGGAACATCCTGGCTGAAACAGATTACTTTATTTCAAGACATGCATGTCAGTTTGCCCATAAATCTTGTGTTGCTAATGCTACCTGTTTTGCATTTACCTATGTAAACATTCATAGCATGAAAAAAAAAAAGGAGCAGCATCAGCAGAGAGAATACTGGGCTGCCATCTTTATTGCCGAGCCTCCATTCACAGCACCAGGACACTGGGACGTACTGCAGGGGCCATCAGAGGTTCCCTTGAATTCCATCAGAGGTCCGCCCCACTATAACAGTAATGAAGTGATCTGTTTTCAGAAAATATTTTCTAAAATTATTCTAAATTTCTGGGGGAGAATGGAAAACGTAAAACACACCTGAAACTCCCCAGACACTTCAGTGTTTCTGTAATTCTCACTATATATGAGAATTTCTCTCGTATAGTTCTGATTTGCTCCACCAGAACACCAACTCTTTTTTTTTTAACCTCCAATCATCAGCAGTGTAACATGGAGTTCAGGCATACACTTTGCAGAGGAGGCTTTTGCTGGTAAAGCAGAGTTTTTCAGGTAGGCAGGTAATGATAAGCAGTATTTCCAGGAATTACGTCCATGTTTGATTTTCTGAAACACAAACTAGAAACTGATAATGCATTAAGATTTGAGGTGTTTGGAATGCCATATGTATCATCTTCATAATCAGTGTGAATTCTCAGACATGGTAAAGAGGCACAGAAGAAAGAAGTCTGGAGTTAACACTTGTGTTGGCTTTCTTTCCCATGGGAATGCCAATAATGAGAACCCACATCTGGAATAAAAATTTGGGATCCATACAGACCACACTATCTAAAAACTGTGAACTTTTACTCTACTTTTCTGCAGGTAGACAACAAAGCTTTTTCTGCCATGGGATATCAAAAGTACTTCCTATATAGTCTCTCAATCCATTTTTAAAATAACGTAACACACACTGACATCAACACAGAAAATCCTAATACAAAAAAAATCACAAATTGCATATCCAAATCATTTGGGTTTGTTCACAAAGTACTGACTGTGTGTTAGAGCTTTGTTTAAGTATTTAGTCAGTAAAATAAAAGTCTGAAATGAAAAAGCCAGGCTGGTTTCATTCTTCTCTAAAACCAGGGTGGTCTACAGGCAATTTTTGATACCACTGATGTTGCCGGGGAAACAAAATGAAAACAGGTGCCATCAAATACAAATTAAAGATTTAGTTCTATTTTAAACCACCTTAAAACAAAGTTTCCATAAACTTTTTAACTGATACTACTACAAATTTGACAATACTTTATAACAAGAAAAGGATTATAAGTTGTCTTTAGACCATCAAGTTTTAACTGAAACAAATTTAGACTGATTGGCAACCCTTCCTTTTAAATAAATTTCTGCCATTAAATATGCATCATCCTCTTTAAAAATGACCTCGTGTACATTTTAAGGCAACATAATACCTAGACAGAAACAGGGCACATACAGTCTTAATAAGCTTTCCCCATTCCAAATTTTACCTTCCTTTCAATCCAAGCAATTTTTTAGATTTCTTTTTACAAAGTAACAAACCAGTATAGACTTAAAACATTTAAAAATCTGATGGTGAGTAGCAATAGAAGCGTAATATTTTCCTCTTAATCTGGCTGCAGTTTTCTCCCACATGATTTAAAAAAAAACAAAGGAATATCCCTTTAACTAAAACCCAGGTAAATACACACTTCTGCTTTTTAGAAGTGTAATAAAGCATTAAGAATATGGCGATACAGTAGTCAAGTCTCTCTAAAGCACTTTCTCCAAGTCAAGTAGCTATACTGGCATAAAACAGGGTAAAGTTTAAGAAAAAATGAACATATCATTCACTTTAATAAAGAAGCGTTGATCCAAGCTTCCAAGAAACTCTTAAAATTATTTACTGAGTTATTTTTTGGCTTAACAAGGCACTAGTCACAAACAAAAATCCAAATAGACCTACTTCAATTAAAAGCAATGCAGAAATTCTCTCCTCTTCAATACAGCTAGCTGCCAGACCTTTGCACAGAAATTAACTTGTATGTTTTGTGTTAATCCTGGAACTTGAAAGATGATAGAAACAAAAAGAAATAGAAGCATCTGTAGTAAATATATATATATATATATATATATATATATATATAGCTCTTCACTTAAAAGTTTTCAGATCTGTGTTATTTTTTACAATATCCTGCAGGGTATTTTAGAATTTTCAGTAAAAGGAGTTCTCATAAGTCTGTGCATAAATGCCTTGCTGAATAAGTTTCCAAGTCCATACTGAAAGTTTAAAAGAAATTGAATAAATTCAGCACACAATGATGTTTATAAATGATGGAAAAGCTTTTTCAAATAAGAATGTCTGTAAAGTTAATTAATAAAAAGTCTTGCACCATTAAACTTGTGATTCTAGCTTCAATGCATCTTGATGATTTACTACCGATTGCCTATTTCAAATATAATTTTCTTGAGATCTTCAAGTTGCAAAATAGTTTTGCTTTGCACTTCAATCCATGTTTACAGTTTTACTAACATCACCAATGAGCAGATCGACAGTGATCTATGAATGAGCTTTTTGGTGGGGGTTCGTTTACTTGTTTGTTTTTAACATTTGTCCAGGGAGAAAGCAGCCAGCTTGGCAGCAGAGAATAATGTTAACCTGTGCAGCACTAGGTTTGTTGAATACATTCCTGGCTTTACCCACATTAACAGTTCTATCAAATAGTCTTTAACAACGCTTACAGATGTAGGGCTTGATGCAATGCTCACTCAAGTCATCAAGAATCCTTCCATCAATTTCATGGCTTCATTCAGCCTCCACTTACTGTTCCAACACCTTTGAAAAATAATATTCTCAGGTCAAACATTTCCCTATTAAAGTATCTTGCAAATAAATGTGTAGTATCTTGGTATGGCACTTTTTTCAGATTAGCACTTCTAAGAATCTGAATCATATACAAAAGATACACAGTATTACATGAAACTAGCCAACATCAAACTTCCTTTACAGTTATTTTAGTTAAAGTTTCAAGTTAACTCACTTGTGTGTAATTATGAAGTTACTGTACTGATCCTCCGCTTACTTTGAAAGTGATTAATCAAAGTCAGAGAAAACCAACCATCAACCGAAGTATGTTTCAAATTTCCTATTCAGGGGTAAGTCTAAAAAGATGAACTAATTTAATTTTAATTAAATCCTCATTTAGAATCATGAAATAAATGTTTTCCATTTAATTCAAATTAAACTCCAGTTCCAGTCCAAATTTCAAATATTCTCCACTTCTGCTACTTTATTACACATGACAGATTAACATTTCCTTTTTGTGCACATATGCAACCAACAAACCTGATATCTTTTAAAAAATCTAAAGATTTTATACTTTTAACAGTAGAACGTTATTTATTCTACTCCCAAAAAATCTGGTGATATGAAGGAGTGAAGATGCATTCTCCAAACCACAGTGAAACATTTATGCTAGATTCTATAAACACAAATACTTTTAACTGCACTTTCTTTATATTGCAACAGTTTTACTACGTGAACTTTCAATCACCTCTTCACTGAAGGAAAAAACCAAGTTAGAGAGATGCAAGAAAAAAGGAGAGTAAATAAGAAAAGTAATACCTAGAGGAAGACAATTACATCAGATTGCAGACTTTTCAAAAGCTTTAATGTGGACAGAACAGGGCCTTGTCCACCTCCGCTTAATCTTCATACACACCTCAAGTAACCCAATGTTTTCATAGTATGTGTATCAATGCTAATGTCATATCATCTGTGCTGATTAAACAAATATGAATGTGAACCTTCATAAAAGTATTGATTTCTTCTCATTGGTGACCTCTTCCAGACTTGATATAGCTTCCCCTGTCCTACCTCAGTAGCATCTTCTGGATTTCTGAAGCTGAACTCAACCCAAACCTGTTTGCGGTTATCCCCACCTTTTACTTTCTTCTGCTCCTTACAGCCTGCTCGGTATCATTTTCCTATCTCTGAAGAGCCAGATACTGCCACCACGGTAGTATCTTGATTAAAAGAAACTAGATTATCAGGCCAGTTCTGCACCCATTTGCAAATCTCTAGGGAAAGAGAACTGAACTATTGGATGGATCTAGTCTTTCATGTGGTTTGTACTCTCAAGAGTCCCAGAAACCAGAAAGATATATCAATCTTCTCTGTGGGAAGAAGGGAGTACAGGCTCTTAATAAAGCAATGTGGCAAAACTTCCTCAAAAAGTTCCTTGGAGTATTAGGAAGAAAATGTTTCTCATCTGTACATCTTGACAGAGGATAAATTATATTTTTTCCTATCTTGCTTTCACAATGGTATTACAAAAAACCACATGAAATGGGCTGGTGTTAAGCATACTATCCCTTTACACAGCAAGCTGTCAAGTCTTGGAAACTGGATGCTGCTGTGCTAGCACATCATGGTCTAGGAGGCTTGATACATGTAAATGAATCTGATAAAGTCAAGCAATGAATTATCAACTGCAATTTAAGAAAATAAGTAAAATATCACAGGCTTTATTTCATCCGTTTTACAACCGGACATCTTTAAACTTGTCTTCATTGTCTGAGGACAACTCTCATACTATTTCTTTTACTCTGTCCATCTTGTTTACTAAGCCATGCTTAGAATATAGGAACCTTCATTAAAATTTTATGGTAGACATGCTGAAAAATGGGAAGAAACTCTATCTCTTTATCACAAGAAACTAGACTATACCCCAGGGCCACTTGCCTGGTTGACCTCTGCACTCATCGGGATATTCCCCACTGTCTCTTCTACAGTGAGTCCGTAGAAGGGCTAGTCACAAGGAAATAAGCAAATGAAATCCTGTTGAAATGTGCTTCCTCCATGAATCCTGCAGGCATTAAATACTAAAAAAGAAATTAGGTTCAAAAGGGTACTATGCCTGTATCTATGCCTAGCATTTCCACAAAGAATAGAAGCCTAAGTAGGAAAACACTTGAATCCTTCCCAGATCACCCTACAAACATAAGTGAACATCAAGCACATTTTAACTAAAACCATAAATCATAACTTTAAGTTTGGAGGTCCATATATATCTTGAAATTTAAAAATCAAAAAAAACCACAACAAACTATAGAGCAAGATCTCTGCAGCTCTGACCAGTTTACCCATGAGCCGCAGGTACAACCTAAACGATGATTTTTCTACAGGACCACAGTTCGCACTTCATTTAGTTTCAATCCATTGCTAAAAATAACTCAGCCACAGTGAAAACTAATGTCAAACTGACACAATTATGAAGTACCTAAAACCTGACTCTCTTCACTTAGTAAAAATTACATTGCTGCACTATTTAAGAGCTGCCATAATTGTATTCCTGAAAATTTATGTGTTTCCTCAAGTTAAGTTACATATAACAACCCATAGAAAACTTCCTTTTACTTACCTATTAAAGAACACTGACAAAATAAGCAACCAAGTCCAACTCTCATTACAATTACAGCAAGCACTAACTGGCATCTTAACTCTCAGAAAGAGCAGCTCTCCTGGTGATGAGATCTACTATCTAGATATTAAGGTTTTAGCCAAGTCTATGCAAATATTTCATTTAGATATGCACGAGGTATTTGCTCACAAAAAAGTGGAATACACACAGATGTGTATGTTCAAATATACACAATTACTTACTTTAGTTTGCCCAACATTTATCATCTCTCAATTCCAGAAGCCTTTCTGAAAGGAGTCAAATCGTGAACAGGGTGTTAGAAACTGGCCTGCACCTCAGCAATAACTTATCACACCAGAAGCCGTTCAGATGAAAAGGTCTGTTCACACACTATAAACACTAATCATTCTTCAAGGTTAGAGAAAAAAATATTTTTAAAACCCATGCTTATTTTTTTGACAAGTGAAATAAGTCTCGAATGAAAAAGCATTTGGCACTTTTTTGTTTTTAATGTACTGCTGAGGGAAGTGTCTTAATCTAGGTTTTTTAATTCATAAAAAAAAAAAATCACCACACAACAATTATTCACCTTTTGATCAGAGCAGGTGGACAGGCTGCTTACTGCTTTGAAGTAGCAGCATATTTAAATGAAAGTTTAAAGCTTTCCTTTTAAAGAACCCTTAAATAAAGTAAGTCACTTTAAGTCTTAGAGTTCAACCCTAACAACAGAGCTGTTGAACAGAAAAAGAAAACTACCAAAGATACAATTCCCAGATGGGGAATAGTATTAGTACTAGTATAGGTACAACTGGTTTGAACCACATAACACTACCACCTTCTCAAAGGAAAAATGCTACATATCCTATTACCATATGAAGTTGCATTTCTCACGGTGATTTATGTAGGTCTCAAGGTGATTTATGTAGGAAGCAACTCTTTTGACATTGGGTTTTTTTCCCCCCAATCTAAATAGAGAACATACTTTATTTCCCATTAGACAAATACTGACTGGTATTAATTGTGCTCATTCTTTTCCTTGAATAAAGTTTTAACACCTATTTGAAATTCTAGCTAGAAATAGTACCACAGAGGCAGATATATTATTAAGCAACACCTGCCTTCAGCTCCATGCAAACTGAAGGCCACTGGAAGTTTACCTCATGAAGTTCAGCTTTATCATGGCAAGAGCATTTAGAGATGGAAGAATAGGTGAAGTCTGGAAGGATGGAGGTTTTGTGGGGGTACACTTACCCATGAAAGATATAGAACCCTGTCTCATTTTATTGATATGCCCAACTAGAAAACATCCAGACAGACAGGTAGGAGAGACTACAAAAAAGTCAGTTTGTCCCTTACAACAGGTGTTTGTAAGGGCCATCTCCAGAGAAGCTCCACAGCTTGCAGACACTTACTAGTCTATCAGAAAAAGGAAGAGCAACCTCCTTCTTTCCCTTCAGACTCCCTCTCCATTCAAAAGGTAAATTAAATCCAGAGCAGCGAAACCAGCAGTACTGCACCTACAGCTATAGCTCCCAAGCATGACTGTATCTGCATACATTATGACCTTTGATGTACTTAGTAATTATTTAAGGAAACTCCTGTACACCTAAGTTTTAATGATAATAAATTTACAGACAGACATCTGAGACTCTGGTTTTGCAATTACTTTAAGTTGATCTCAGCACCAACTTGGCTGATGCCCAAAAAGGGATGATCCAATTCTACTCCTAGTTCCAGCCACACATTTTTAACTCCACCTAGTCCAAGCACTGTGTTAACAACATCAGTGAATGCTACTTCTTGTTACTTGGTTAGTTTTCTGATGGATTGATTTTCTGATCCAGCTCAGCTCATCATGTGGCCACGTAAATACTCATTCCAACAGAAATGGGTGATGAAAACACATGGAAATAGGGAGTAATGCCACCTCTTTGCAGCCATTGCCTGCACTTAGGAGAGTTTAAAGCAAACACAAAAACTCCATTTAAAGCCTAAAGAGGTCCAACGGTCTCCCAACAGCTCTTTGGGAAGCATACAGCAAGACACATGCTTCTCCAGCTCCAGTCTAGTGCCTCAACCATATCACGTCAGTGTCTTAGATCCCCACGGTAAACATACATTATATAGTACATCAGCATTTATTACTTAAGAATTTAGAATTAACATGGCATTGTATAAGACAACACACATCCTGGTTTCAGCTGGGATAGAGTAGAATTTCTTTGTAGTAGCTAGTATGTGGCTATGTTTTAGATTTTTGCTGGAAACAGTGGTGATAATGTGGAGGTGTTTTAGTTGTTGTTAAGTAGCACTTACACTGGGCCAAGGACTCTTTCAGCTCCCCGTGCTCTGCCAGGTACACCAGAAGCTGGGAGGGGGCACAGCTGGGACAGCTGACCCCAACTGACCAATGGGATATTCCAAACCATATGATGTCATGCTCAGTGTATAAAGCTGGGGGGAAGGAGGAGGAAGGGGGGGACGTTTGGAGTGATGGCGTTTGTCTTCCCAAGTAACCATTACGTGTGATGGAGCCCTGCTTTCCTGGAGATGGCTGAACACCTGCCTGCCCATGGGAAGCAGTGAATGAATTCCTTGGTTTGCTTTGCTTCTGCGTTCAGCTTTTGCTTTACCGATTAAACCATCTTTACCTCAACCCATGAGTTGCCTCACTTACTCTTCCAATTCTCTCCCTCGTCCCACCAGGGGGAAAATCCTGTCCTGAGAAATCAGATTCTTTTAAGAAAGAAAAGACACAATGGAAGATCCAGAGGAAGAGGCAGTCAGTTTTTTTGTTCTTTAACTATATGCATTCCTACAATTCAAAGAACTGGACGTGTTAGAATCTCACATGCTTTTTTAAAGACCTAAGATTTACCTACTTTAAAATAATCTTAATACTTTAAGTGGCTAAAAAGTACATACAATACATGCACAACAGAAATATTGAAGAATTATAACCTCCCTGAAGAATCACACTCAATGAGTTCTAATACAGTAAAATAATAACAGCAATGTACAATCAAAAATCAGTATTTTAAATCTCTCTAAATATTAGCTCACTCTAGAAATAGCAGGCAAGATCTCAAGTTACAAATTAACAAGAACCGTCTCACATAAAATTCTTAACTTCTAAAAGTCCTTTTCCTTTTAACTCAAACTCTTTTCTAAAGGTAAGCAAAAGCACTTAAATAAGAAAACCATATAATATACTTTTACAAACCTAAATTAAAAGCAGTAACACTGAGATAAGATAGGTAAACTCTGAAAGAAAATAACAGAAACCGATGAGACAATTCCATCCGTCGTAGAGAAGAAATGCAAGAGTAACTACACAGAAAGACATCTGACATTGCCAGAACTGTGTTTTCTTTTTTCCTCTCCTCAACTTCTGGCACAAAAGGCATAGAAGAAGCCATTTGCTCAATGTCTGAAAAACTGGTCCCGATCGGACAGTGATGCTCAACATGACACCTTCCTTGGTTCTTGCAGTTTACACAGCAATAATTCTCACTTCAATCTCCAGTTTTAATGCAATATGCTGAGGGGAAAAAAAAACTGGGAAAAGGTAGATTGTTGTAAGATACATCAGGAATAAAAGGTTATTACAAACAGATTAGTCCACGGTGGAAATGACACAGGCTAAGCAGGAGGCATGGATAATCTGGGTAAGTGCCATGGAAAAATAAATATCATGATTGGACTTAAAGCAAATGGAAGCAGTTCAGATTGGCTTCCTCCAACTCACTGCAGAACATGTGATGCCCACATGTCCATTTCCAAAAAACCTCACCATAAAGAAACAAAGGCCGTTGCATTTTTCAACACTTCAGTATCTACCACCAGCTTCTTCCATACCACACTAACATGAATTATTGCAGCTGCCTGATAAGCATGAAAGAAAAGAGTTTGTGGGTTTGGGGGCTTTTTTGACACACGCGCGCGCGCACACACCCACCCAGTTTATGGGTTTTTGTACGAGAGCTACCAGCATTTATCTGAAACACACCATCCTGTCAGTAAGTGTTGACCTTGCCAAGAAGAGCAAATTTTATAAAACACAGGTTGTAGTTTTAAAATAGGTCTACAAGGCTTGTGGCATAGCTGTCGCCAAAGGCAATAACTCCACTCAACCCACTTCCTCTGTCCATCTATGTGCTCCTACAACTTCTCTGGCTCAGTTCTAGCAGGTTTCTGTCACGTTAAGTTTTCAGAACATCAGTTCCTTTATCCAACTCCTTGTGGGGCCACAAAAACACTAGTGTTTGCTTAACACAAAGCTCAGGAACTCCTGGCTAGGTATAGGCTGTCTCTATAATCAGCAGCCCACACTTAAATTAATAATGAAAATCACAGCAATAAGTGATCACGTCATTGTGTGAATATAAATGAAAATTTGTGGTAAGGGTAGTCTTAGAGCAAGGACCTCAAAAAGCAGCCTTTCTTAACACTTTGCCATAAAACTAGTTTTTTGTTAATCTACTTGTTAACAAAGCCAGATATCAGCAGTAGGTGGATTATGATCAAAAACTTTGCAGCTTAAAGGATCTTCCACCAGAAACAACTCTCTTACATGACAAATTTGAGATCATGGCTTGATTAGCAAACACAGAAGATATTTCAAGAGCATGTTACTATTTTTTATCAAAAAGCAAAATCTCAACTATTACAGCAAGACAGCGCCAATCTCTATGCTTCCATAATAATTTTTTTAAAAAAAAATTAATTTAAAAACAAACATAAATAATAAAGACAGATATTGCATGAAGAGGAGAGACTGAACAAAGCAGTTAAGGGTTTGAATTAAATTCAGATAGCAGGAGGACATAAATACATTATCAGAACAGGACAGTTAACATGCTGTGGTCAATAAGAGACATAGGAGTGAAGCTGTTAAAACATATCACTGCAGCTTCAAAGTAGAAGACTGAGTCTTGCTCTAGAACCACACTGAAGCTCCCTTTAATTAGCTCCACTATAAATTTCTAACTGCTCATCCCAGCAGAGCAATCAAAGGTAGATGCAAACACTGTTAGCTCCATTAACCCTGGCTGCTGCACTGACCACTGCAACCAACAAGCTTTTAGTCCTGCCGGACGGGTTAAATTATCTAGGGGTTTTTTTTGTTTGTTTTTTTTTTTTTTTTAACTTATCAGCAAATTCCTTGCTATTTCTAGTGGCTGTATCACCACGTTACAGGGCAACCTTGAGGATATCTGTATTTTTCTTTTCCTTTAAAACTACTTGAAAACACTCTTCCTTTGATGAAAACTCAGGAGGAAACACAGAAGCTTCACTTTTCATTATTAGCAAAAGCACAAAAGGACTCTGACACTGAATGTGTGAGGCATTCCCTAATTCTTATGTGAATAAAGCATTAGGACTTCCTGGGCTGGCAAATGGTCTTGACCTTTGAGCCTCAAACCAAGTATGACAACTGCAGGTTCTGTTGAACTCTGATTTGCAGCAGAAACAAGTGACACAGCATTGATGACACTTATGCAGTCAAATATACTAAAACAGAAATACTGCAACATGAAATTTCATTTTGCAAGCCCCCACTTCTCATTCTTTCCCAACTGAAACTAGTACAATTCTTTGGAGTAGCTGGAGTGTGGTTAAGCAGAGGAAGCTATGCTTGTTTGCATGGAATCTGCTATTTCCTCTCTGCCAAAACACTTGTTTAAAGAAGTCATGTAATATTTCTATTAAGCTGTAAATACAGTTGACAAGGAAATGGCCTACTGGCAGTGCATTACCTTTGTGGCAGCGCCAACCAGCCTACAGCAAAATAGTGCACATGGTAATTTCAACATGCATTCCCAAGTAACAAAATTGTGCCTTACATAAATACCACAGAACTCCAGCAACATCTAGAAAAAGCAGCGAAAATTTGCCCAAGCTTTCATGCTTGCCTGTATCAATTCTGTGTCATAACTAAAACAAAGTAGGAAAGCATCTACATATGTCCAAAAGTCCTGTGAAGCTATATCATATGACACTGGGAAAACTATTGCAACTTAAATCTGTGTATTTCTTGTTAACCACTGTAAAAACTCACTAATAAAAATTAAGAAAAACTGTGGGTATCAAATATACAAAAGAGGACTAACTGCATACAAGCCCTTAAAAACCATAACGTAACTTATTAACAAGAACACATGTTCTACGTGATCCAGAATTGTTGTGTTAAATTACTTTGGCCTTTGATAGCATTCATTTGATTACAAGAATTAAACAGATTCACAAGCTTTCAAACTCAGTGACCTTTGATTTATAAGGAGCTATTGTAATGCATATAAAAATCCTCTCTGATAATGTAGTCCTCACCTTTCAACAGCTAGCACAACTACACATAATGTTAAAATGAACTCAGATGCAATTAAGGCATTTTCATTAAAAGTAGAGCAAAAAAACCCAGCATGATCAAATATATTTAATTTGTAATCAATAGTTCTTGAAAATATTTTAAAATGTTATTTCATCTTAAATTAAGTTCCCGCAAAAAACAAGCTTCAGGAGATACTTAATTTGTTCTCAGCTTTCTTCTGAAGAGTTTCAGTTTGAACAGTAATTTTAAAACAGTTAACTACACAGAGGAAAAAAAATATGGTGCAGGAAAATTACTAAGCTTTGCTTCCAAAATTATGTAACATTTCCGACTGCAAAACACCTACTAGCTTTAACTGGGCTGCACATTGCCATAAAAATTCAGGAAACTTCTCTGTTCCAAAAAGCACACACAAGGAGAAAAAAAAAAAAGGAAATCAAGAACCTCACAAACAAAAATGCCAATCAAGAACCCAACAGCTTTAAATACACTTGAACTCATACATGCAACGCCTTTTAGTACTCATATATGCACGGTACCTTCTCTTTCAACAGTGGTGGCTTCCTTATATCAAAATCCTGATATATGAGGCACCAGCAAAACAACGCTAAATAAAATATTCTAGTATGCATGCCATTTTTGCAGCAAATCACAAAGATTAAAAAATCTGCTTTTAGCAGTATAAAGTGCTTTATTAAATCCAAATGGCCTTTAGGTATAAACAATTCAAGAACAGAGTCTTTATTGATGCTCAGTGCAATCAGTGCAGCTATTCTACAGCTCACTTCAAAAAGATAAAAGCATGACTAACAGTGGCAACAATTATTCCTAGGTAAACATTGTTCCCCATGAACTTCTCCAAGTAATTCCTTTATAACTGCTACTTCTCATAAAGCAACTAATTCTATTTACATTTTATTTTGCAAAAAGTAAACTAATTCAGTAACCAACTTTAAGAATCCTAATATTAGCAATGCTCACATAGGACAATTCTGAACCCTTCTTTAGGTCATCTTTACTTCAAAATTCCCTTTCAAAGGAGGACAGCCTCTTAGTTACAGAACCCTCCCCTCCAGTGCAGGTACAATATGGCTCTATATGTTGCTTTCAAGTCAATTAAGCACTTATCACTCTAGTTCTTTCTCAAGCAGAGATAAAAGTATTCTGAAACCTTAGAGATGTGTGAAAACACAGGGAAACTGCAGTAAATAGGAAGCAAAACAGCAAGTAAAAATCCTTAGTCTTAAAATCATTGTCCATAAATGTACAGTTTTATGATTCCAGTAGTAAATTTTTTGAGCATTTGGGTTGGGTTTTTTGTTTGTTTTGGGGGTGGTGGTGGTTGTTGGGGTTTGGTTTTTTGTTTTGTTTTGGTGTTTTGGTGTTGTGTTGTTTGTTTTTGTTTTTTTTTTTGGGGGGGTGGGGGAGGTGGGGGGGTGGGCGCCTAATACAACAAACAAGACAATACCACACATACTCACCCTCATTGGATGAATATCAGCATATGGAGGTTTTCCTTCAGCCATTTCTATTGAAGTGATACCAAGGGACCAGATGTCTGCCACGCAGTTATAGCCAATCTCTTGTATTACTTCAGGAGCCATCCAAAATGGAGTTCCTATAACAGTATTACGTTTTGCCATTGTATCCTGCAAATATATTATTTATGCAATTAAAACAGAGATGTTTATTCTTAGATTCTTTTTATATTAATTCTATATTTACAAGTTAAATTAGCCACCCAAAGGTCAAATGGTAGTGACTTCCAATTAAGACCACACAGATTCAGCTCATCAGCCCACAGAGGCCAAACAGGTGATGATGATCATAAACCTCAAACAAACATTTAAAGTGGGATCATCAAGCTCTTGAAGTACACTGAGTTGTAAAAATAAACAACTAAAAACTGAATAGCCTTGCAAAACATTAAATACTCACGATGATAAGGACTGATAGCTCTACCACTACTCTATAGTCACTCCTCAGACACAGAATTCAAGACAGAAAATAAAAAGGAAAAGAACATGGTTAGGAGCACAAAAGCATTTTAAAACGATCTTTCCACAGGTACTTACTGTTAACTGGCCAGCCACACCAAAGTCAGCTAATTTTGCATGTCCCTCGGTGTTAAGAAGAATGTTTCCAGCCTTTATATCTCTATGTATTTTTCTCATAAAGTGCAAGTATTCAAGTCCTTTAAGAGTCGATTTCAGAATAGTTGCAATTTCATCTTCTGTTAGCTGCAAGAAAACATAAAACCATTTCCAGGGATACACATACAGTCTATATATTTGAACCACTTAAAACATAATCATTTCACAACATTTATTTTAAGTAACACAGACAATGTACCCTAGGTATTTTAGCACCAGAATATGCCCAAAAGCATTTACAATTCAAAACTCCGATCTACTAACTTGATCCATATAGCTAGATTCTTATACATCTAGAGTCCAATTAGAGCAAGCGAGCTGTAAAAACAGAGACAGGGCTGACTGATACAGATCAGATGGCAGAATATGCAATATTCTCTTGCCTGTCAATCAAAAGTTACTACTCTTTAGATGTCGATATCCTTCATGAAGACTGCTGCACAGTTTCTACAATATACAATACATTTATTACTAAGATAATACGTATTAATTGTCAAGTTATGCATTACCTTTGTCAAAATAAAGGTCATGATGGTCATCACTGGACTAGATGGCACATACCAGAAAATTTCCCTGGAAAAAGAAATAGCTCGCGCTCTGCTGTGGAAGGCTAGAGCTATTCCTCAAACGTCCATGACCTTAAGTTCTTTACACAGTTTGCCCAACAAACTAGCACGATCCTACATTTGGAAAGAGATTAAAGGAATACCATGTTTTCTTTATTTCTCAAATTCCTACATATGAAATACCTGATAAGTCTACAATTAGTAGTATCCAGCTTTTGTCTACTAGCTATTCCTAATTGCACTACTAATTTGTAAATTGACAGTAATGAGGAACTAAGAGCTTCTTCACAAGAAGAAAAAAAAAAAGGAAAAAGAAAAAAACACCACACAACACAAAAAAGCAAGGGACAAAGGTGTACAGAAAAATAGTCAAATAATTATTTATCCCAAAGCTTACAAAAAAATACATTCATCAGGGATAGCTCGCTACTTATTATCTGTAGGGAGATAATACAGAAACCAGAAATACAAATGCCCAACAGTTCCCAACTAGTTTACAGAATTGTACTGAAGTCTGTCAAGTAAGCCACTCCTTTTAAGGCTACTGCCTTCATTTTATATGGAATGTAAGTAAATTATAGTTTTCGAAAATAAATATTTATCACTCTTCTTGTGCTCCATACCAACACAAAGCTGTACAATTACACCCATACAAATGTGTCCCAGTGACCTTTCCAAAACCTTACTCAGCCCTGAAAAAGGACAACTAAGATGTCAGGGTACTCTTACACTGGAAGGTGCCAATAACTATTACCACATGTTCCTTTAAGCTGTAGACGATTACAGAAATTATTGAGATGCCAACCAGATGCTATTGGGATTTCCCTTATACCATTCTTCTTTTCTTGTTGCCAACTGATGCAGAGAATGAACACTCACTGAACTTCTAAGTTACCTGCATCACTTGAAAATTGCTGGATAATATCCTCATAGGAAAATATAATGACTGAATATATGGCTCTTCAATTTCAGCCAAAAGTATTGTATTTTTTTTAAGTATCTACCAACAACATTAATAAGCTTGCCATCTATGCAAAGATTTGCTGTTGTTAATATTAAGTGTTGATAATCCACAAGAGCTATGCTCTAGTATATCAGGTTACTATTGCACTATAAAGTTGTAGAATTGAACTAACATAAATCCTAACATAGCTGGCCCTGGATATATAAGACGAGGTACATTTCAGTAAGCACAACTACCATTATATGAAGATAATGCAACATGTCAGCCTGTGACTGTCAAAGTCATCACAGCCTGTTAATATCTTCTGGTCAATTTAAAAAAAAAAAAAAAAAACAAACAACCATATTCCTTTCCATAACATTTACCAGTGCATAATACTATCTTCTACAGCCATGCTGAATTTTTAATAGGTTTCTTCATGTTCTTTAGTAACAGTTACTTCTGAGAATTAAGGCAGAAGAGCTGAGGCTCTTTAGAGTTCCTGAAGTCAACAATACATCTTGCACAGTCATACCCAGCTCTCTTTCATATCATGTTTGCTATTTTCAGTCAGGATTGATGGAAAAGTACTCTCAAATTAGGCAAGTAACTGAATACAAACTGAGGAAAAAAAACCTGAAAACTTGAAGAGTAAGAAGTAACAGAGAAAAAGGGATCGCAACAGGGATAGCCCTATGCTATCTACTATGAAGAGAATTAACTCTATCCCAGCCAAAACCAGTGCAGATATTTAACTCTGTAAAAGCATCACAAAGGAAACACTAAGAACTCTTTTGCTTGACTTCTTTTCCAAGCAGACCAAGCTTCAGTTTTAAAACTTAAAAAAAAAAACCACAAAAGAAACAAAACAAAACCATCACCAAAACACAAAAACCACCAACCCAGAAACAGAAAAAAACTATCAATGATTAAATATCAATTATTAAAAACCTACTATAAATAAAGAGGTGGCATAGAAGACTGGGCAGTCCAAAACACTTCTCTTATTTACTACTTTAATATGTTGCAAACTCATATAGTATCACAAATGGTACAAGAAGCTTCAAGTATCAACTGGCAGCAAGCTGACAGACATTTCATTACCAAATAAAACACAATACCGTTAAAAAAAATTGACATATATTTTCATTTACCTGCTTCATAAACTACATGGCCTACTAAGTCATCAGCTAGCACAGTTGTTTATATTCATTGCTTTAGATCAACACAATAGGAATACATAAGCCCCTAAACAAGTGTTGACAGTAAGAGTGAATCTTTTGCAGGTACCAGACTCCCTGAGAACACTTCTCAAATTTTGTTCAACATTTATTCTAGAATAAAAGCAAAAAAAAAACCACAAGCACAGTTCATCCCATGTAATGCAGTTTCTCAAGGAAATACAAAGAAACTATTCATGCTGTTCAAGTACAGGATATTGATGCTTTAATATAAGAACTAAGCAAATTAACTTGGCATGTTCTTAGAAATGCAAAAAACTGCAAAAACAAAGATGAATACACTAATTTGGCTACAACACCACGTTGCATTTTTCCTTCTTTCTCTACTTTTCCAATCCTGTGCAGAAATTAAATTAAGCAAGAGCAATTCCTTCCAGTTTCAGTTTTGAAAGTGTTGGTACACATCTGCACTGCCCTCCAAAAAAAAACACCACCAAAAGCCCACAAGAAACAAAAACCCCACTCATGATCACTTTAAGCCAACGGAATGACTCAACAGAAAGGAAAAAGCAATTAGTCAGCAAGATTATCTGCACTTGAGTTGCTCATAACAAGTTTTAATTATTTAACAAACAGAACCACTTCCCTATTCCAGCTTCTATCCTCTATCCAGGTCTCATAAAACCCAAGCGTGGAGCCCAAGGGCATAGTTACACATACATTTATTTAAACAGCAGTGCCAAGCTCCAGTCCCTCCTTTCACTGCGGCCTACAGCAGTCACTCCCACTGTGTGTCAGCCCTTCCACTGAACAACTGTAACTGACCCTTGTTAAAAAATAAGCCTGTCTGTCAAATTAGTTTTCCAGCAAATCGGTCCCCTGATTCAATTCACAGTACAATCAACAAGGATGTAGCTGAGCAGCAGCTGCTCAAATTGGCATTGCTTTCCAAATCAGTACATGTGTTGCTATACCCAAAGAGTCCCAGTGACTTTTATAAACCTTTCCCTATGCAAGCAGAGGATGAAAGCAGTAGTGGCATTAGCTCCATGCTCCACAGCAAGCACTTACTGCCTCTGCTACGCATTATGCATTCCTTGCCTGCCATTTTTCTGAGATCTTTCATAGTTTCTATTCAGTGGCACACTGCTCAATGCTTTTATTTGTGCTACTTCTTCGTGCTCACTGCTATGCTGCCTCAAAGGAGTGTATGCTAGGAGAATTGAAAACCATGTTATACACAGCTCAAACAAGGCAGCTTTCCTGGCATTGCATCAAGGGAGTAAAACCATCTACCTGATTAGGAGTCAAGCAAGAAGGGACTTCAACTGTAAAATGAACTGAAGTATGGTCAGAAGGATATCTGGAGAAAGAGACAACCCTCATTGTGTAAGCTAATAATTTTGTGAAGTACACAGTGATTATCTAAAGACTCACACTACAGGCAATTTCAGCTCTGGCTATTAACAAATACTGTATCATGAACAGTTTATGACATACCAAGTGTAATACTTTCTGCCAAATCCACCCCACTTCAGAAAAAATACAATGTCCTGAATCTCCAAAGACCTCCATGCAGTTAATTCTGAATATGAATCAAAAATTATCCTGAGCACTGACAAATATATAGCAAGACAGGCATAAAACTTACTGCCTGCTTTCACCCAGAAACAACTGTTACGAGAAATTGTGCTTAGAAGCCTCGGCAGAGAAGGTCTCTTCAATATATTGTGTTCCTAAGGGAGGAAAATGCCTACCTTTAATTCTTGAAAAGTTAGCAGCTAAACCACAAGGAGACATTTGGATCAACTCTATAGGGAAAAGTACTTTTTGCAGCTGCATGGCAAAATCCAGCTCTCAGTAGAGGACAGTAACAGAATACCCATACCAAAAGGTTGGCAGAGAAGCTAAGAAAAACAGCAGAGCACAAGTTCAGCAAACCAGAAGAGAGCAAGTTCTCGAGTACTGCAGCCCCCATACACCATCTGGGGAACATCAGTAAAGGAAAGCTGTAGCATAGCTACATGTTACAAAAGTAAAAATAATTAAGTAACATCAAAATACATACTGTGGTCAGAAAAGCCCATAGAATTGAATGTCACCTATAAGAAGTAAGCAGAAAACGTAACTCATATTTATCAGAAACAGCAGTTAAGAGGGAAAATGAAGGGAGAACAGGCTTATTCTGCCATAAGTGATCTGAGACACATCAGTCTCAACTCCAGATGTCCTAGATCCGTCCACTTGTGCTTTGCAAAATGTGTACGTAAATATGTGTATATACACACATATATATAAACAACATATAATGTGATGGAGTTACTAAAGTAATTCCTGCTTGTGTTATTGCTAAACATGGCCAAGTGTATTCACAATACTACACAAAATGTTTAGCTTTAATATCCTATAATATTTAGAATTTCCAGCGTTACTCAAGCCAAGAAGCACACTCACCTTCCCTACACAAAATTACCTTTTCAGAAAAAAATGTACTGCCATATTGATTGTTACCATGCAATCATGGAAAAAAAAAACAACCCACCTTTCAAAATAATTCATTTCTTGATTTTTTGTGCAATTAAAACTTCTGTAGAACATATACTACCTATGCATACCACTGAAAACAAAGCAGAAAATGCCCCAAAAACATACTCCTAAAGCCACAAACATTATTCCACTACGGCAGTATGGCAGCTGAGCCATACACACACCATTTCTATCCTTACTGGACACACAAAGCATTGTACAAGAAGTTCTAGTTATGTTGTTTCTATAGACCAAAACTGCCTATTACATTTGTTTTTGCACAACATTGGTGGTATTTAAGTATTCTGTATGCTGCAAAGAAGGCAAAGGGTATCCTGGGCTGCATTAGACGAAGCATTGCCAACAGGTGGAAGGAGGTGATCCTTGCCCCTCTGCTCAGCACTGGTGAGACCACACCTGGAGCACTGGGGTCCACTTCTGGGCTCCCCAGTACACAGGAAACATGGGCATACTGGACATACTAGGACAAGAGAAAATGGCCTCAAGCTGCGCCAGGGGAAGTTTAGGCTGGACATTAGGAAAAACTTCTTCACTGAAAGGGTTGTCAAACATTGGAACAGGCTGCCCAGGGAGGTGGTTAGGTCTCCATCCCTGGAGGTATTTAAAAGAAGGGTAGATGTGGTGCTTGAGGATATGGTTTAGTGGTGGACTTGGCAGTGATAGGTTAGTGGTTGGACTCGATGATCTTAAGGGTCTTTTCCAACCTTAACGATTCTATGATTCTATGACAGAATCCAGCAAAGGACCAGAAAGATGATTAAGGGACTGGAGCATCTGTCCTATGATGAGAGGCTGAGAGAACAGGGACTGTTCAGCCTGGAGAGGACTCAAGGGAGACCTCATCCATGTGTACAAACATCTGAAGGGAAGGTGCAAAGAGGACAGAGGCAGGCTCTTTTCAGTGGTGCCCAGTGACAGGACCAGAGACAATGGGCACACACTGAAACACAGGAACTTCCCTCTGAACATCAGGAAACACATTTTTACTGAGGGCAATCAAGCACTGGAATAGGTTGTCAAGGGAGGTTGTGGAGTCTCCCTCCTTGGAGACATCAAAAGCTGCCTGGACATGGTCCTGGGCAGCCAGCTCTACATGGCCCTGCTTGACAAGGGGGTTGGACCAGATGACCTCCAGAGGTCCTTTCTAACCTCAACCATTCTGTGATTCTGTATTAGTATAATTTACAACTAAATTATTCCATACAGCAGGATTAGGTACACATGCCAATTTGAGTAAGTCAGGGGTGGTTGGTTGGATTGCTTGTTTTAGTTGACTGGTCTATATTTCAAGCTTGCATATTACCCCAAAATAAAGGGATTCTGAAATATTTAGCTACTAAGGAATATCCAGTAAGTTAGTTTACTGAACAAAATGTAAATATGTGTCCCTGTTTCAAGAGCTAGCTTTAGTTCTTGAAAAACAAGTGGTTGAGATCCCTGGAAACTAGTCAACGTTGTTCCAATTTATAAGCGTGTGAGGGAAGAGCCAGGAAACTACAGATCTGTTAGTCTAACCTCAGTTCCTGGAAAAATTACGGCGATCATCATCCCAGGTACTACTGAAAAGCATTTAAAGAACAATACGGTCATCACGTACAATCAACATGGGTTCACAAAGGGAGAGTCCTGTTTAATTTGATATCCTTCTATGATAAGGTCACTCGCCTATTAGATGAAGGGAAGGTGGTAGATGTAGACTTTTTGGATTTTAGTAAGGCTTTTGATACTGTCACTCACAGCATCCTTTTAGACACAGTGCACTGGGTGAAGAAATAGCTGAACAGCAGGGCACAAAGGGTTGTAGTGAATGGGGGTACATCTGGCCAGTGACCTCAGGGCTTAGTTGTAGGGCCAGCTCTATTTAGTACTTTTATTAGTGATCTGGATGCAGGATTTGAATGCACCTTTAGCAAGTTTGCTCATGATACCAAACTGGGAGGTGCTGTTGACTCTGCAGGGACAAGAGGTCTTGCAGAGGAATCTACATAGATTGGAGCATTAGGCAATGATTAATGGGATGAAATTTAACAAGTACAAATGCTAGATTCTGCACCTGGGACAGTAACACCAGGCACAAATATAAACTGGGAGAGGAGTGACTGGAGAGCAGCCCTGCAGAAAGGGATCTGGGGGTGCAGGTCAACAGCAGGCTCAGTAGGAGTCAGCAGCATGCCCTGGCAGCCAAGAGGGCAAACTGCATCCTGGGCTGCACGAAACACAGTACAACCAGTCAAAAGAGGGGATTATCCTGCTGTATTCAGCACTGGTGCAGCCTTACCTTGAGTGCTGTGTGCAGTTCTGGGCACCACAATTTAAAAAGGATGTAAAGGTCATTGAACATGTCAAGAGGAAGACAAAGCTGGTGAAAGGGCTAGAAGGAATGTCCTATGAGGAGCAGCTAAGGACTTTGGGCTTCTCCTAGTTTGGAGAAAAGGGGGCTGAGAGACAACCTCAGTGCTCTCTACAGCTTCACGAGGAGGGGAAGTGGAGAGGGAGGTGCTGATCTCTTCTCCCTGGGACCCAGTGACAGGACGCATGGGAATGGTTCAAAGCTGCACCAGAGGAAGTTTAGACTGGACATGAGGAAGCATTTCTTTACTGAGAGGGTGGTCACACACTGGAACAGGCTTCCCAGAGAGGCGGTTGATGCCCCAAGCCTGTCAGTGTTTAAGAGGCATTTGGACAAAGCCCTTAATAACATGTTTTAACTCTTGGTCAGCCCTGAAGTGGTTAGGCAGTTGGACTAGATTATTCTTGTAGGTCCCTTCCAACTGAAATTAGACTATTCTGTCCTATTTTTCCCCTGCCATAAGCACAGCAGTTAACCCCATTTGGAATTTACGATGTATTCCCTCATTCTAAACTTGTAATAAAAGGGACACATACCTGAAGACAGATGTGCTGTTTTGGCTAAGAAGGGGTTAATTCTCTTCACTGTGGTGGTTGGGGACCTTCCCAGCTTCCCACACTCTGCCGCATCAGTGGGAGGCTGGGAGGGGCGGGGCGGCTGACCCCGACTGGCCAATGGGATGTTCATTCCATACCATGTGACACCATGACCACTATATTAAGGGGGGCAGTTGCGGCTCAGGGAGGTGCGGCCTTGGGTCGGCAGGCGGTGAGTGGCTGCATCGCATGCGGTTTGTTTCAGTGGTTCATTCCCCTCCCAGACCCCCACGCAAGTTTCACGCTTCTCATTGTTTCCCTTTCCATTGCATTTTTTGGTTTGTTTTTTTAATTATTTTTATTTTAATTATTAAACTGTTTCTATCTCAACCCACAAGCGTTACCCTTCTGATTCTCTTCCCCGTCCCACTGGTAGGGGAGTGAGCAAGCAACTGTGTGGGGCTGAGTTGCCAGCTAAACCACGACAACAGATTACCTAAATGCATCAACAGCTTATGTCTTCATATATACAAGATATGAAAAAAAGTTTTGTTGGAAAATATGTAAAAATACGTTCTTTTTAAACACAACAAAACACAATGTATCATTCTTTACATCATATAGACACTAGCTGGCACACAAACTAACATAAGCATGATACAATTTGGTGGAATAGATGAAGCAGATACACTTTTTGAGCCTACCAATTGTTGGAAGCAACAAGGGACCAAAGTATACAAAAATGATTCAAAGCTCCTCCAATTATTAGTTTATTCACAAAATCTTCCAAAACCACAAATAAACTCTTAAAACCCACATCAAACTACTTCCTAATTATGTCTCCTCCCCTCTTCACCCTAAATCACAGGCTCTCCTCATAAGGATGGTTAAAAGTCACTACATAGGTAGCGTAGTGCCCGTGTCCCTGCAAGCACTTCAACTTACAAAGGAAACAGCTACGTATGGAATCAGGCTATAATACACCTTGTCATAGCACACAACTTGCCATCTACTTAATATCCAGTACTCTCTAGTTCTAACAGTAGTTTGAGGCTGACATACAAGTAATGCCATTGATAACTACCACACAGTATAATAAACAAAACTAATATTTTAATATTAGGAATATATTACAGCCAGTGTTGCTATCCTCGTCTGGATGTATGGCTCTTACACCATACTATTCCTGATCAAGCCATATGGGTATCACATTTCCTGTTATAACAGTTGATTTATTTTATCCTGAGCTTTTAAACATACAGCACCATTCTTCCATCAGCATAGCATGCTCTATACCTTGCACCTTAGTATAATTTCACAGTCATTACCTTTCTACTTCATTTCTGACTTCCAGTTGCATCAAGATCCTCATTTAAAATCCTGTGGAACACTTATCTGCCTGGTATCTTTGGCTAGTTCTAATTCTGTATGCTGTGTCCCTTTGATGGGTTGGTGCCACCTTCTAAACGTGAGTCAGCTGTGAAGCAGCTTCAAATCCCTCATCATCAAAACCACATGCAAGTTATATATTAAAACAAATGTGAATAATAAAGGTGAACAATTCTACAGCCTACATAAAAACATTAACCATGAAGCCAATCTTTAAAATGGAAATTTGGAGCAAAGCCGATCACAAAAAATTCAGGTGTTCCACATCTACTGGGAGACCAGCTAAGCCTATGTCTAACTGGCTGTGGATGCCGTGCACAAGGGGTGCATCTATACAGTCTATGACACACTACCTAATCCATGCAGCTGTTTGGACAACTCATCTACAGGTTGTCTGCTCACAGTCCACCATTCTCCTTCCTGAGGGTCCCTCTGAAGGGGTCTACGTCAGCTGAATTGCTTTAACTGCCTAAGTCCATTCCCAGCTGCTCTTTTTACACTAAGTAATACATGCACATTAAGCCTGATGCTTCCAGGGAAGTATCAGATCACTGCATCTAAACAGTCCAGTTAGATCAAGCACACTGGATAAGTCCACTCTCACGGCAAATAAAGGCACCATGGTATAATCATTCTTCCATCAGAAGCTATGAAGCTCCAACATCACTGATCTTCTCAGAATCACATACTTCTAGTCTTCATTTATGTGACGACAAGGCTGGACTAACAGAGAGGCTGAGATGCAGGAGAGATGAGCAAAAGTGCGAGGGAGAAGAGATAACAGTTACCAAAATATACTTCAAATATCACAAGCAGGAACGGTAACATGAATTAAGGCAGAAAGCTTCACAGAGAAGAATAGTTGTTACAGTTGCAGCTCTAGCTTGAAGTCACCTTATATTGTAGCAGTCAGTGGGAGCCAGAAACTTCAGTGAGACTATGCTCTCCAGAAGGAGCTTTCTTTGAACTTCACTTTCAGAGCAATTACCTTTCAGACTTTTTTTTTTAAAATGCAAAACTGCATGTTCTGTGTAATGACAGGCTGTGACTTTGTTTGAAGAGCACTAGGTCCTGAGTGAGGTACCAAATCATGACATCTAAATTACTTATGCTTACCAGGTTTGGTATAAGACTTTCAGTAATTGTCTCAAACTAATGGAGATGATCCCCTCTTCCTCCTATATTATAACTAAAGGGACACCTCGATATTAAGGTAATGGATGGAATAAGAACTCACTGTCATAGAAGAATTACCAGTTTTAGCCAAGTATAACAATTTAGACATAAGATCATACAAAGGAAGCAAGGGTCATTCTTCATACTGAGCCCAAGTCATGTTGCACATAAAGTCATATGGAAAATACACTGCAATAAACACACCAATGACCATTCACTGCACAGGTGATAATCAGTGTTGGTATTTTTTCAGATTTGTGTTTTTGACTACATAATCCCACTAACATAACTTTTGTTACGTTTCTTGAATGTAATATGCAGCAGACCCCATCTTCTCCTTAAATTAGCATTTTTATACTGGATAATTCAATACAGTCTTCCACCTGAAGTTTGAAAATTAGTATAGCCTAGTAGCAACATAGAATTATCTAAAACATATCTAGTGGCTCATATGCAAAGCTATTTCAGGATATCTTGGGCATCTCCCATGGCCACATGCTCAATATTAGCTAGCACTAATAAGTACACATAGGAAGATCAAGATCCGATTAGAATATGGAGGTCAGCCTCCTTAGCTCTTATTCTCCATTACCAAGTTCCAGCTTGCTATAAAGACATCTCCAACATACTCAACTAGCTAACCAGGTGTTCAGCACAACCTTATAAGTAACAGACAACAGAGCAGAGCCTCTTCAGCACTGTCCTAAGTACAGATAACATGGGAAAATATATTTTATGTACAATTCAGTAGCACGACAACATGCATTTGTCATGCCTACGCACAGCTGTGATCAGCACCAATTTAGTTAGTTTGGTTCTTCAAAGTCCTTTTCTGACAAAGCACTGTGAATAAGGTCAAGAACCTCAATGGAAGACCTAACCACAAGTCATTTAAAAAAACTATGACCACAAGCCTTTCAAACAGGAAGCACTTATTTGAGTTGTCCCTGTTTAAAAACAACCTTACTATCACATAAAACATATCTGCAAATAGATCACTGGGCTTACAAACTACACATCTGTTCACACCATCCACACGGGCCCTGACAGCACCACCAAGGGAGACCTTGGTGCATCTCCAGCAGCTCAAATTGGCAAAAGTTGCACCTGTGGTTTGAAGTCAGTTACTCACTTCTCATTCTCCTAAAATCTCCCCAAATATTCGTTTTGAAACTTGGGGGAGGGTGGGGAGTGAAAGGAGGTCTATTGAATATGCAACTAGACAGTCTGTACTGATCAGAAAAAAAATGTGAAAATTCTATCTCCCCCTCAACATACTATAGCCCCTCTCAGCTTTTAGCAGTGTCCCAACCGCAGAAAGAGATTAGTAGCGAATATAAACATCGTGAAACCCAGCAAATACAGCCATTAGAACTTCAGTAGGATTTTGTAAGCTTTCTTCTAAGAAGTGCATTTAAAAAAAAAAGTCATGCTAAGCATTTATGATGCTAAGCATTTTAACATTACATGGCTACAAAGAGTTTTAAAACTGGCTACAAAATAATCTCCAACATTTTATGCACCTACCTTGGGTAATCTAGGTGGGAAACTACAGAAATCACCCAGGAAGTTAATTCTCCTTAGAACTGACCTGTAGATTGTCACAGCAATAGCTGACTAGTTAATAACAGTATTTATTTTAATGGAAAGATGAAGGTCAGATGAAGTTTGGGGAAACAGAATTCTGTCTTCAGAGCACCATTTTAGTATTTTGCAAATAAGCACCACACCTCAGATTTAAATACCACACACAGTGATTCCTCACTGAGTGAATATGATCCACTAACACTGAGTCCTATAGAAAAAGAGGGAAGAGAGGACAATTAGTGTTTCACACTGCACATGTACTAGAGGATGCTCCATGGCCAGTTCTGAAACTTCCCGACTTCTGAATGTTGTTTTTTGGCAGACTTATTCACATGTAATATATAAATTGTTGCTTTAGAAACAGATTAATAACAGTGTAGCTCGAACTTTCTCTTCTTTCTGGACAATTAACCAACATATAACATACATCTTATTTCTGGCACAAAAACAACAAATACTTTTTTTTTCTGAGATGAAAACTGATTTTTTCCTATGAGCTAATTTACTGCAAGGTTGCAAGAAAGGTCTGAGATTCAGGCACCACAACCCATTTTTGAAGGAACCTACGATGCTACTCTAAATAACTAAGGAAAAATAATTCCTAAATACTGAGATAATCCCACCCAGTGATTATGTAACAGTCAATAATTCATTGCCATAATACGGATTTTTTTAGATAAACACTGAATAATCTCTGTGCTGCAATGAAGATGCAAGTATAGGCTACCTTGGTTTGTAAGACCAGATACAGAATAAAGCAACCAGGACATCTGGGATCAGCTTCCTTCCTCCTCTTCCTGAGTCTGGCTGTATAGAAAAGTACTTCAAGAGCCTTGGCCTAAAGATCAGTCTCTAAACAGTAACACAGCTGACCAGCCCATTGAATCAAGTCATCTCCCAGAAGGCTTACCAACAGAACATTGCCAACAGCATATCCAAGAGGGACTTGTCATTGCCATAACTTCTGGCCACCAAGATCAATTAAACAAGTTAGCCAGTGCAGAAGAAATTTCAGTCTTTGTGTATTGGCTGGCTGGCTACTAATTAATCCATATGGGCTCAACTGAGGAAGTTATGCTGTAATAGGTGCTACTTAAACAGAAAACATAGGAGCTATTAGGCCTTAGGTAACCAATTTACAGCTGCAAATCACATTGACCTTACTGCAGCATAGGCCTACAAATTTCACAGTAAAAATAATTTCAATTACTGATAAATGCAACTGCTTAAAACTACAAAATAGTTTTCTTATGAGCAAAGTGCCTTTAGCCCAGAGAGGTAACAAAGGTCTGCCCTGAACACCCATGGCAGCGTACAGAGAAAGCAAAACCAGGAGGATATTCAAACACAACACCTAGACATACAGTTACACTATTCATTTGAACTACTGGAGCTTAAACACATGAAAAACAGCAATTAACTAAGAAAACATGGCAGAAGAGTTCATGAGGCAATGTATATGTAACCGACAAATAAATTGGTATGAAAAGGAAGTCACAGTTCAGATGCAAGATGCAGGACATCTGGAACCAACAGCACATCACCTGTATAGTAGTACCTGGCTGCATTTGTCACTTACAATGCTGCCCCAATTAAGAACATTTTGTCTCCTAAACCCACTGCATAGCCACTACGTGGTATGCTACAGCCAACTGATTTTGGTCCCCAAAAGAGACAGGATTAGAATGACTCAGTTAATCATGATCAATAGATAAGCAAGTGCACCCTAAATTATCAGTAAAGAGGCAGGGTTGCCGGTATGTCAGTACTCCCTAATATGTTAATAGCAGCCAGCAGGACTAAGTATTGCTTCACATTGTAATTATCTCATTCTGTTGCAAGCTGCCACTGAAAAAGTCAGTCTCATTCATTCCTTTCCTCCCCCTTTCCTACTGCTCATTCCTAATGTCTCTCTCCTATCAGATGAAGCCACTGTGCTTCCGTAAGTCCCAAGTTCACTCACAAGGGAGCGGGGAGAATAGAGAGGAAAAAGTTCCCCCATCAGATCAAGCCTATCAAAAAACAAAACAAAAACAAACAAACAAAAAAAAAACAACCACACACACAAAAAAAAAATCACAGCCAGGTTGGAGGACAACAGTGGAACTGCTCTTTTTGGCAGCAACCCACAGTTTGACTGTGTAAGTTAGACGTACCTCCCAAATCAGTCTGAGAAAAGCAGGTAAAACTAGATAAACAGCTTCATTGCCTTGCACTGATGAACACCGCAACTCAAATGACTTCAGCGGGCATCATAAGCTTGCTCCAGTGCCACTGGCACACTAAAAAACTCCAGGACAGAATTCCAGAGGTCAATTTAACTTCAAAGTAGTGGCTCTGTCCTCTTGGACAAGAAACTGTTCCTCTCAAGCTACAAATCTCTTGATATGAACAGACTCCCAATAGTCACTAGGAGTTTCCTTAACTTCGAATTCTGCTTCCCTCATTTTTGGTCCATTAGAGCAAAGCCCGGTGTTTTTAACCTTCTAGACAAACAACAAAATTTTAAGAAGTAGGGGAAACAGATACAGAAAAAGATGACTGGGAAATTCTTAGTTTTAGAGATTAGCAACAAGGGCAAATGCACAATAATGTTTCCTCCCCAAATATGAGGGGACATCTACCTTTTCCTAGGATCATAATATCAAAATAAGTCATAACAACCATTATATTAAAGTAAGGTTCTTTCTTCAACTCTCTCTTCCTCAGTTTCTTTTCCTTATATATGGAGAAGGAGGAAATAAACTTTTCCTTGGCCCAACCACAGTCTTCATTTGACAACTTAGGAAAATTACAGAACACATAACCCTGTGTGTCTGGGCCTAGTCAACAAACATTCTGACAAAATAGGAATCAACTATCTCCTCACTTCCAAGAGAAGACATTTCTTTCTTTTTTTTTCCTGTGTAAAGTACAGTGAAACCACTTGTTCCATAAAAAAAAAAAAAAGGTCACAAACAGAATGCTGAAGTACTTTAAGCAGCCTCATTCCACTAACACAGTCACAAGCTTTCCATCACACCGTAGTCTGGGTGATCAGGTCACTGTTCCAAGAAGACCAAGAGAGTTCAAACAAGTCCAAAGCCTCTGCCTAAATCTTCCAAAACTTGTAAGACATAGGCATGGCATGTGAGAAATGGAGGAGTTCGCTTTGCTTTTTTTGTTACATGCACCAGAACACCCCCTATCCTAAATCAGGATAAAGGTTCTATCTAGCCTGATAGCCTGCCTGAATGTAACCACATGTCAAATAAACAGTGATAGTTGCCTGCTTCAGCTTCCCAGATATCTGAAGTACATGGATTTCCTGCTCCAGCCATTAAATATTTGCATTCAGCCATAGTCATTTCTTCCTAGTCTTATTCAATTGTCTTTTGAAAACAAACTCTTAGCATCTATAAGATCTTATATAACTATACAGTGGACCTCATCATCCTGTGTAGAGGAAAAAATTTTTCATTTACTAACACAAGTGATCTCTTGTTTTGGAATAAACAGTAAGGTATAGCCACATCTTACTCACTTTGTTTGTGCTACTCATGGTTTTCAAAGCCTTCCATCATGTCTCTCCCTCCAGGTACCTCTTCTCAGAGTATCCTAATCCATTTAGTATCTCCTTCTAGAGACGTATTCTTTACTTCCAGTCACCCTTCTCACCTTTCCCTAACTTCCTTAGTTCTGTTCTGTCTTTGGTACTATTGAAATCTTTGGCTACCACTTAATTATTTCTAAACCTTAAGCTGAAGTGCTTGTAACCTGTATGTAAAGACTTTGCCTCCCCCACCAAGCCAAATGTATCTCGTGACATTTATTTATGCTTATTTTCTCAGACACTCAGTACCACAAAGCCTTTCAGGTCTTTCCCTGTTTTTACTACTAGGAATATCTCTCTCCCATTAGTATTTCTACCCCCTTTCCCAAAGAAGATAACACAGACACATGTAGTATTCCCCAAGTGACCATTCACTCACACCGTCTTTTTCATATTTAAACCAACCACCCATCTATGACAGAACTCCCCATTTACTCCACTACAGGTGTATTTATTGAAAAGCCTCTGGAGTGGATGTCTGTCCATAAACCTTCCAGTACAAAGCACATCCAGATCAACTTTACCCCAACCAGCATTATTTGTGTGCCCAACAACTCCTTTATAGAACTCTACTAGCCAAGCACTGCATGACTTGCCTTTACAAAGTATGTTAACTTTACCCTCACTACATGTATCCATGTATTTATTTATTATTCTATTTCTTAGAATAGTTTATGCTATTTAAACATATCAACTTTAACCACAAACAGCAATAGAAGAGTTAGTTTGTCTGATCATCGGTATGCATTTGCTCTGAGACTCAAACATCTGCCTCCCTCAAATCACTAGTATCTCTACTATGTCAATATCCTAAAATAGATATAAGAGAAACTAGATTGCTGATTTAATATAAATACACACACTTTTAAAATAAAGTCTTCTACCATTTTCTCTCAATGCATACACAAGTTTGCTCCTTATTTTCCTAAATCCTATTTTAAATGGGACTTTTTTAATTCCAGACTAGCTTGCACCATTTCTTATTGGAGCTACTGACCATTAGAGAATATACAACTGTAAGGACACCAGCTTTAAAGGTTGCATGAAATCCAGCAATCTCCCATTGTTTTTGGCTTTTCCCCAGTCATCAGTTCAACATTACAGTAGCCCTGATGCAACCCACCTTTTCCAAAGGGGGTCCCTTTACTCTGGACATAAGTACTACTTCATAATATATCTAATTCCATTTTCCATTACATCTTATTTTCTAAGCCTAAACGTTTTTTTTCCTGTCCTTCTCTTTCGTTATCTGCTTCTAGGTATGCTGCAAGGAACATTTCAGGGCACATTTACAAAATGTAAAGAGCTAGCAAGTAGAGGGCTATCTCATGGTACTTGTTGGTAAAAACAAATACCTTATGTTTACAGCCCACTACTGAAGACAATGGACTCAGAGGAACTAGAGATTATTTGACATCTACAACAAAACATTTTTCAAAGAAGCTGTTTCTGAAGTAGAACTAACAAAGCCTGCTTCCTAGAGGTTTGCATCCTCCTCTACATTACTGCTGTTACAGGACCATTAAGACCCTTCCATACAACCCTCCTTTTGGTTCCTTCTCACATGCCTTAATTAGCACCCCTTCCCCTCCTCGTTCCTTGAGCAATGCCAATTACTTCTCATGCTCCCTAATTACTGAATGGGACCAAGACAATTCTCTGCCTATTTCCAAACCACACATCTACTAAGTGGCCTGCTGACAGACTGTGAGGTGGAAGGGGTAGGGGGAAGAAGCTACACACAGTTTTTCCCTTGTACAAAACAGTAATTTTCAAAAAACTTAAAAGGATCTTCATATTTCAAAATGCATTTGCTTCTGCTGATGATCACGCCACAGAGGAATCGGCAAACAGATAGTCAGAGCAACTGCACAAGCTTATTTCCTTGGCACAGATACACCCCTTGGCATCAGCCAAGATCTTGTCTCATAACTCTGACTTTTATTCTGGCTTCTAGTCTTAATTCACAGTTTAAATTTTAGTAAGTGTTATACATTTTTTGGAAGAAAAATTAAAAAAAAACAAAAACACTCACCGTTTTATTACGAAGTCTAATTATGTCCGAAACAGAGCCAGCTCCACAATATTCCATAACAATCCATAGATCTGTGTTCTTAAAATAGCTGCCATAGTACTTGACAACATAGGGACTAGATAGGTGAAAAAAAAAAGTTAAATAGATGAGTTCTTAGTAGGGGAAAACAATCATCATCACAAGGGTTAAAAATTACAGTTTGACACACACTAAAGAGCAAGTGTAATCAAATGAATTTTTCATTTGTAGTTAGCTTAACCAATGCCTTGTTTCAATAGTCTGACTGCTTAATAAAATTATAAAGCCACTATTATATATATAGTATATAGTAAGATCTATATAGTGAGATATACATATTTCTCTCTCAAGCCTTCAGTGATCTTCAAATACATAGTTTTCCCAAAGATTAGTCTTCTGATATAAAGCTTTGTTTTTCCCTCCTCCAAGGCCTCTCTCAATTTTTAACTCCTCTCACAGAGTTATTATCATAGAATCATAGAATCGTTAAGGTTGGAAAAGACCCTTAAGATCATCAAGTCCAACCACTCACCTATCACTGCCAAGTCCACCACTAAACCACATCCTCAAGCACCACGTCTGCCCTTCTTTTAAATACCTCCAGGGATGGAGACTCCACCACCTCCCTGGGCAGCCTGTTCCAATGTTTGACAACCCTTTCAGTGAAGAAGTTTTTCCTAATGTCCAGCGTAAACTTCCCCTGGCGCAGCTTGAGGCCATTTCCTCTCATCCTATCACTTGTTATTAGGGAGAAGAGACCGACCCCCACCTCGCTACAACCTCCTTTCAGGGAGTTGCAGAGAGCGATAAGGTCTCCTCTCATCCTCCTCTTCTCCAGACTAAACCACCCCAGCTCCCTCAGCCGCTCCTCATAAGACTTGTTCTCCAGACCCTTCACCAGCTTCGTTGCCCTTCTCTGGACACACTCCAGCAACTCAATGTCCTTCTTGTGGTGAGGGGCCCAAAACTGAACCCAGTATTCAAGGTGCGGCCTCACCAAGTACAGGGGGACGATCACCTCCCTGCTCCTGCTGGCCACGCTATTCCTGATACAAGCCAGGATGCTGTTGGCCTTCTTGGCCACCTGGGCACACTGCTGGCTCACATTCAGCCGCCTGTCAACCAACACTCCCAGGTCCTTTTCTTCCAGGCAGCTCTCCAGCCACTCCTCCTCAAGCCTGTAGCGTTGCATGGGGTTGTTGTGACCCAAGTGCAGGACCCAGCACTGAGCCTTGTTGAATCTCATACCGTTGGCTCCGGCCCAACGATGCAGCCTGTCCAGGTCCCTCTGTAGGGCCTTCCTGCCCTCCAGCAGATCAACACTTCCACCCAGCTTGGTGTCATCTGCAAACTTACTGAGGGTGCACTCAATCCCCTCACCCAGATCATCAATGAAGATATTGAACAGGACCAGCCCCAACACTGAGCCCTGGGGAACACCACCCGTGACTGGCTGCCAACTGGATTTGACTCCATTCACTACCACTCTCTCGGCTCGGCCGTCCAGCCAGTTTTTAATCCAGCACAGAGTGCACTTGTCTAAGCCATGAACCATGTTTCCCTTCTTAAAAGGGTTGCCTTGTTTTCTTCTCTCTTGAGAAAAAAAAAAACATGAAAACTCACCCATTTTCCTGGTTTTGCAAGCATGAACTCATTTCAAGTACAGATCTAGACTTCCATATTACACAGAACCTAGTGTTGGTCTGAGCAAGACTTCTGGATTTACAACTGCATTTGCAAATGCGTTTTCATATTCAAGTGTCTCATGTGAAGAAATAGCTGTCATAAACAGAACATATTGCTTTGCTACTCATCAGTTTGTTACTTGACATAATGCTTCCTTGGAGGCACTTGCAAAAGAAAGACAGACACAGATGTGGTAAACGTAGCAAGGATCATCCTTCAGAAAAGTGGCTAGGTGGTGTATTTACAGAAATAAGAAGTTGGAGGGCTTTGTTGGGGTTTGTTGTTTTTGGTGTTTGGGGGTTTTGGGGGGTTGTTTTTTGGGGTTTGGAAGAGGGGGGAGGGGGAGGGGGAGGTGTTGGTTGGTTTTGTTTGGTGGTTTTTTTTCAGGAACTTAAGCAAAGGAGGTTGAAGTTAGATTGCCATCCATCTCCCACAAAGTCAGGAAGTAAGATACTGATATCTCAGACAATGGCTTCTGGTCAGAACACCTGCGTTATGGGGTGGAATCAAGCACTATTAGTTTCGGAGTAAGGAACTATTTTAGGATCAACACGTTTGGCAGCAACATTTTTTGTTAGAAAACCAATGTAAGGAAGAGAGAGGACCTATAGTTGCCTCCTGCAACATGATGCTATCTTTATAAAAGATGGTCACAACTATCGGCAGTCTACTTGATTAAAGAGCAACTGGTAGTACTACAGGAACTTGCCTTTGCAGAAGGCAAAGTGGGTCAATTCCCTCGTAACTAGTCAAAGTGTCTACCATTTACAAGTACAACATACTGATCTTGCCCCCTATAAATTCCTGAAGCAAGGAAGGTTACTATTACTTCTGAAGAAAACCCACTGATTTTCATTACCATCTCTTGCTAGATTTATACTATGCTAGTATTCCCAGCAAAAATTGTATATTAGTACAAATCACGACAAAATAATCTTTTCAAAACATCAAGTGCTCTGCAATCTTAAAACACCAATCGCATTTGCTTAAAGCCTTGTCCTAGTTAGTGACATGGGCCAGCCTTTTCCATATGAACTGCTTGTCTTAGAATCTACATTTTTTTCCCCTTAGGAGAGCTTCAACACATAAAGCATGGCTAGTTCTAAAGACAGGCATGGAGAGGAAAGAAAGGGTATAGTGTTAAGATTTAATCATCTTTTGAGATGCTGCAACAGCTCAGTGTTCAGTGTTTTTCTGTAACATTCATGGAATCATCACATGTGAAAATAAAGTTCTAAAAAGCGTGCCATCCTCCCATGAGTACTGCACAGCACCGTATTTGCATGAAGGCACACAACACATGCAGACACATGGTGCAGAGCTGCAGCCCAACCATTCTTTTCAACCAGAGAATGGCTGCATCTTGTCAGTGAAGAAAGAGTTTGTGTTCTAAAATTCTGAACTCTTAAAATAAAGTCCAGTAGATCCTAGATGCAACATGTTGTTCAAAGAAAAGCAGGAAACAAAAAAGGAGGCAGAGAAAAAGGCAGGCAGGACAGGGGACATAGGAATAAGATAGTAAAGAGGCCCACCTAGGACAGCAATGAAAGTGTCACAAGGACAGTACAGAAAAAAAAAGTTAAAAATTTAGAAGATTCTCAAGTATTACCACTTCTTTTCTCTGTCAGTATATTTCACAGACACTTAAGTATCTATTTCAATCCTGATATAGTACTAACGGACATAAACACACTACAGCCTACATCACTGCTTCCAGCCAGTTCACGTGGCTCAAGCCTGTGCAGTGACTAAGGGCTGCTATCCCATCACTGACCCCACAGAAGAACTCCGAGAATTCCTAAGGTGCTATTTTACAGCTTATTCAATTCTTCCTTTATCTAAGGGGAAAGAAATAAAGCTGGGGAGATTAAAATAATTAAGAGCACAGGAACACAAAAAGTCAGAGTAAACATATTTTAACTCTTCTTCCAGTGCACCCGAAGAACTGAGGTCCTACTCTGGGGATCGAATCTAGCTCCACAGTTAAGCAGACAAATAAGACTGCTAATTCCTTTTTAATCTGTACCTGTTACACAACTCTAATTGGCAAAAACAGACAAAAATAGTCCCAGAGGGACAAAAAGGATTAAGAGGAGCTGCAAAGAAAACCTCAAGGGTCCCAAATCCTTTTAGTATTACCTGAAATAGCCTTATCAAACATCTACATGGAGCATGGGAAAAAACATAAATCCTTCCTTTTCCTCCCATTCCCCTGCTTACACATTTAACAAGCTTCTAGCATTCAGAGCAGTCAATGCCAGAAGAGAACAGATTACAACGTCCAGTGTGTTCATAGGTCACAAATACAGCCATCAGGGCTTGCACGCAGGCATTCTAAAGAGGTCTGAAGAATAGTCGCATTCTCATGTACTAGATATAATGTACTCTGAGGTCTCCATCTTCATACTTATAGTTAAGGATAACTATTTGAACCCTCTCTCCTCCTTCATAACCCCGTAGACAAGAGGTTGTGGATCAGTACAAGCTAGCTCTGTGTAGCACCTGAGCAAAATATTCAGCCACAAATCTGATTTAATTCAGACTGCATTAAGAAGATTGTCTTTAAATTTGGGATGAGTACTGCTCATTGCCAAACAAGAGCAAATTTTTCATTTAAAAGACTGAACTTAAACATTGACCACCACAAAAGCACAAACACAATTGAGAAATAACAGACCACTTGCTATAATACAATTCACCAACTTAATGACCAAAGCAATCAATATTTTAAAGAAAGTTTTTCCTAACTAGAGTGCAAAGCTTTCCTGTTTGCCTTTTAAGACATGAACAATAGACCCTTGTACCACTGATCAGACTTGAATAAAGACTCACCCTAGCAAATCTAACTTGGAAGTTGCAGCCAAAACCTTAAAAAGATTACCCCGCCAAAATACATAAATTTAAAAAAAAAAAGAGAGAGATAACTCCACAGGGGAGAGAAAATACAAAGCAATTTCTGTATCCTTGCAGACACATGGTGTTAAGGCTTCCATTCCTAAAATACTAGCAATCAGAAGATATATAATTTGTGAACAAGTGTAAGGTAGCAGTCCTTCTTAAGAACTATTAGAAGATTGCTCACTTCTAAAAAGGTATGTTCCTGCATAAAAGAGGCAACCAATAGAATACTATTTTGGAAGTTAACTGCTGGCCATTAATCTTGTGCTAGAAACACCTTTATTGATCTTCTGAAACAGGTAACTCAGAATTCACAAGGCCTAAGATGTTTTACAGGAAATATTAACCTTCAGGCTTGCCACTGCAAGTAAAGCGAAGCAAGCTTGGAGCACTCACTCGAAGCAGAGGCAAGTACATATTCTTTCAAGAGTTTCTGTTATGCACACTATTTGTAATTCCTTCAATCCAAGCTAAGGATAAGAGGAGGTCCAAAAAGTGGTTCCCTTAAGTAAACTGTCCTACACAGACTGCTTTAGTTTTCCATATGAAAAAAAATTTGCAGCTACATACATTTCAGCTGTATTCACAAGTACAAATACCTTTTCACATAGACTCTTAGAAAGGGAGAGGAATTGTCATACCTACCTGTCACATTGTTGCATTATAGAAATTTCTTTAATTATTTCTTGAAGATCGGACTCCACAGGGACCTGTTTAATTGCTACAACTTGTCCAGACTCTTTGTGTATTGCTTTAAACACGCTACCATAAGACCTAAAAATAAAAGAGGGAATTATTTTTTTTTAAACAAGATAAACTGCTTCACATTTCCATTATACCAAAACTGTAAAGAGGCACAGAAGCCACATGCTCGTGCAGAAGTTTGAGGGTTTTTTCAGGCTGCAAAAAGTTCAGTTCTATTGGGACCTCAGGAAAGACATGCCTCTGAATAATGAATCTTTGTCAAGATGTAGTGTATCTAACTCCAGTACAGGCGCAACCACCTTTGCTGCCTTGACAAACAATGGGCATCAAAAATGCATAAATAAATTTGGGGAAGCACAGAAGTTTACTGATGCATGCATTTGCTTTATTAGTAAAACTTGTCCAAAGCATTCCTGAGGACATTTACAGACACTCTCCCTGTAACTTAATATTCCAACACATGCTTTATATACTGTTTCCCTCTGATCCCATCCCATCATAAATAGCTGCACTTACCCTTCACCGAGTTTCTCCAGAACATCAAAGACTTCTTCAGGCTGCTTCGTTAAACTATCTTCACTTAGCTTTTTCAGTTTGCTAAAAGACAGACAAAAGTTATTTGTTTGTTTGGGGGGGGACAAGACACAGACCTCTAGCAAATTTTCATACAAATGAGCAGACAAAAAAAAGATTATGAAGAAAAATATATTCCAATGAAAATAAAATGCCTAATTAAAGGCAGTAATAAAATTTTAAATCAGCCATCATATAAGATGAAGTTATGACCGTTTTTGTCCTTATCACTCTCCCACTAATGTTTGCTCAATTCCAAGCAACATGGGACCAATTCACTATGCAAATCACTTCCTTTGCTAAAGTAGAAAACACCAAAAAATACAGCAAAGCTCACTTTCCAAAAAAGAGCCACCATACAAACATGCTCATCACTGCCTAGAGTACACCCTGTTACCAAAGAAAATTTAAACCAATCCTTCCCCCACATGAAGAACCCACTGTCTACACTATACCACTCATAAGCCAGTGAATTACATCAAGTTAAGACCAGAACCCAGGGTCAAGATGACTCTGGGAGCATATGGTAGCACTTCACCTCCACAGGTGGTAGCAGAACACTGAACTTCCAAGAGCCGAGTACTCCAAGAGTGGTTGGAGCAGTCCCTTTCGCATGTCTGTGAACGCACATAGGAATGGGTGCAACAAAATCTCTAATTACCTAACACCACCATATTTTGCCTTCCAGTTCTCTCTCATACAGTCTCAAATCACTCAGTATCACCCTACGATTTCTCCCAGCACCTTCAGCCCACTCTTACCACTATCCTTTGTCCATTACAAGCAGTCTTAGCCATTCCCCAGTCTCCAGCATCCCTATCTATCCAGCCGCCCAGACTCCTGGCAGATCTCAGACCCAGCTTAGTTGCAAGGTTGCAATGGAGCTGATGCTGAACATAGCACAGGAAAATATAACTGCACACACATTGCAGTGAGGCTGGGTAGCTGCAACGTGTAAATCCGTCACCCTAGACATTATAGAGAATTTTGCTGCGAGATTGAAATAACAAGTTAACTCTATATGATAGCCAAGGGTACTATTAAAGTAGAAGATGAGCTGGTGCTGTAGTGTTAGATATAGAAAATGTATTCCATATGCAGGAGGAGAAAAAAAAAAAAACAAAACTGTTTTTGAAGCACAGCAGATCATTGAGAACTTACGGAAAATACGTTATCCTGTGACACTTTCCTGGAAATTAATACAAAACAGGGCAAGGGAGGAAGGCACAGACAGAAAAGATTGTCAAACCTAACATTGGAAGAACAGTGTTCAGAAGAAACTCCTTCATATTAAGAGATACAATTCTGTGATATACAAAACTAGTAAAAAGATACAGTGAAAAAAACTGATGAAGGAATTCCTGAGTCAGAAGAGATTTGTTAATGCCAACCACCTAAGTAAAGACAAAAACTTAAAGTAATTGTATAAGCATGCAGGTCATATGGGTTGGTGTTAAACAAGGAAAGCAAGGGGGAGAGAAGGGTGCATATATTTATATATGAAAGTACTATTTCACAGATATAGCAATTATATGAATATAAAAAGCATCCACAATCAGTAAGGAAAGGTGCACGAACTGCTATAAAGACCATGTAGTTTTCTACAGTGAACAGGCAGGAAGCTGGAAAGCAGGTGTGTTTAAGGGAGGAATAAAAATCTCCACAGCAAAGGAAAGGGACAACTCATGAACATGAAGAAAAACACAGAAAACTCAAATGAGAGTAGCTAAATGAAGTTTGCAGGAAGGGCCTACAAATCAAACTCTTTCTTTTTTGCCCCCTCTCTGCTTGTTAGAGACTAGAAAGCAGAAATATGGAACTTAAATCTTGCAGGGAAGCACATATTTAATTACTGAACAAGTGTTAAGTTGAGACAAATAAAAAGGGGGGGTGGGAAGATTTTGCAGGTAGCTATTAAAGGACTAAATAATTCAAATTCTTTTTTCCCCCTCTGATCAGCTTATCTGCAGCCTTAAAGGCAGCATTCACAGAAGAAGTTACTGTAGTCATCCTCTGCTTGCCACCAACAAAAAGCATGCACAGTATGCTTACAATACGAGCAGAGCCTCAAAAAAATAAGAAGCATGACCATTAGCTGAGCCTCTCTCTTGATCAAACAGCTGTGTAACAGACGACATAATCAACAGGACAGTGGAGCGACTGAACTTCTTAGTAACAGCAAGAAAAGAGAAAACATACACTAACCTCAAACAAAGATGACTAGGAAGAGAACACTTCCACCTGCTCATCAAAAGAGCAACGTCTGCTAAAACGAGAAGTGGGAGGGGCAGGGAGGGGGGAATCCATACCAAAGGAGTTCCAGCAACACCATTAAAGCCAATGCTTTGGGAGTGCTCATTTCCCTAGCTCTTCTCAATCACAAACAGCCATAAACTGATCAAAACCAATGTCACCGTCAAATAACAGGTTATCTGGAGCATTTAAGAGGCAACCTGGAGACCAAAGAAATAAGCATTCTGTAGTTTTAAAACTATTTTAACATTATTCAACTCTGACAAACATGTTGTGAGACCAAATAATACCTAACACTAAGGCAGCTAAGTATTAAACCTATTTACAGGAAGAAAGATATGTCAACCTCCAGAATTTCATTACCAAATACACTACTCAAAGTACTTCACACCTCTTCACAAATATATTGTAAAAGTACAGATGCTAGGTCCAGCGTTCAAGTGACAGTATTCATTCCACAGCTCTTTGAACCACAGGAAGATCCTAATGACTCAGACTGTTTAAAGATTTCTGCTTCTAGAAGCTAATAGAATTCCCAGCTCTTTATCTACAGAATAGCATGTGATATACCCTGAAAGGGTTGCAATGAAGAAAGCATTTATGAAAACTTGATGAGAAGCAAGGAGGAAGACGACAACTGTTGTAACTGGCTGTGAAGCACTAAGTTGAATACAAGAAGAAAAGACTAGAAATATTATCTTATACTGGTTAAAAACAAGCAACTAAAAGTTGGGACAGAGAAACACATCTAAGACTTCACAATCAGTTTCTTAAACAGGAGTTGTTTGTGTGCATGTGTCCTACTATCCACACTTCAAGAATGTGCAAGATAAGACATATAGAGCCAAACCTTTCAGAAGGATCACTGCTTTTTTAAAAGCATTAAAGTGTTCTACGTAGGAAGTGAACACTATGACCACCCAGCAAAATACCTGTTTGCTAAGGCATGACTAGAAATATGAGGGGGGTGGGGGGAGGAGGCACAACTGAAAGACAAAGGGTTCAAGAACAATCAGAGAAAGGTGTCTTATTCCTCTCCCTCGCAGGTCCTCTACTTCAGTAACAGAAGCTTTTAAAACAGAACAAATAAATCAGTAAATTCAAGCACTGTCTTGTTCTGGACACAGGATACAAGTGCTGTATACACACACATATATCTATCTATCTGTGAGAAACTCTAAAGGAGGTGTGTAGAAGACAAGTATAAAACCTGGGGATAAAGGCATTCTGCTTTCATTTGTTCCAGAAAATGATCATGTAGTGCTGTGGGCTATTTCAGTAGTTTTCCAGGAAAGCTGCTCCTGAAAGCAGCAGGACTAACTAAACTACAATTCTGTGACAACAAGAGTTATCAAAAGGATTTTCTTGTTCCAAGCAGGTTTGACTTTCTGCATAACACCTAATTTCTTAAACAAGAAAAATATATCCTAGCAAAGAATTTTACTTTTATAAATCCAGTTGCTGTGAGAAAACATTCATACTTAGCGTAACCAGAATCTTGCGCATCATTGGTTACATCAGCAAAACTCCAAATAACTGAATGCAGAAAAACCTAGAAACAGTGAGAGGCACCCAAGACTACCAAACGTAGCATAAAGATCATAAAAATCTGAACTGGGGCCTGGAAGAGCAAGAGATATGGGTTTTTTCCCCCTACAATATGAAAAAGGGAAGTACGAGTTTAGTGACCTATGGTCATTATGTGCAGACTTCACAGAATAAATCGGTGATGTGCTGCAGAGGTAAGCATAAAAAACCTGAAAGCTAACAAAGAAAAATAAAGCAGGACTGAAAAAAGTAGAACTCCATCAATTTCCATAACTCATGACAGTAAACCGGACAGCTGCTCTGTGAAACATGAATATATGTGGCTTATTTTGCAGAAGAACTAGCACATTGGAACATTTAAAAACAATGGCTGGGATCAATTATACCAACGTATTAAAAGAGAAGTTAGCAAGAGAAATCTCTGCAGTCATCAGAAATAGAGGCAGCATACGAAAGCCTTGAGACATTTACACTGCTTTACACCATTCACACAAGTCAAAGCAAGTTTAAGACAGTTTACATTGGTAGAAATCTAAATGTAAGTACATAATACAACACTAAAACCCAAGCAAACTTACACTTTCGTCCCATCATTTTCAGGATGAACTTGACAATTGTCATCCAGATGACCTTACGCGCCCTTTGACACAAAAATTAAAACCAGTGTGTTTTTAGAATATGAACTGCCTGTGAAAAGTTAAGTTTTTCCCCTTCCCACAAAACTTAATTTTCAGTGAAAATTAAACTGCGCAAGTTTAAAGAAAGGACGGGAAAGCATTAACTGACAAGCTCTATGCTTGTTAGGAGGCCTCTTATTTGGCGGCACCATGCAGGAGATGGGCAAGATTAAAAACTATGTATTTGACAGAAATGCGACTAGCTACTTTCCTTTTCACTTGTATGCAATCTATCTCCTCAGAAACCTAAGTATGCCAATATATGCAATAATATTGCAATAAATAAGGGAAAGTTACAAGACACTGAGGTGAATTTTGTAACTGACCATTTCAAGAGCTAATGTCATTTTTAGTGAGGGGGGGAAAAAAGTATAAAGCACATCTGAAATACACTTAGAAGTTCAGATGCAAGTAAACACCATGTCGACTACCACACAAGTTGTTCAGTATAAAAATTGGAACACCTACTCTATTTTAAAAAGTAAACAAAATTATTCTCAAAAGGATTCCTCCTTAGAAGTCTTTTGTTACTGTTGCAGTACATTGGTCAAACAAGAAAATCTAGTGATTTGGACAGGATCCCCATTTAAAAGCCACAGCTGCTTAGCCTGTCACTTCGGCATCATCACTGCTGCTTTCTGAAGGGCCATTTTAAAGATTTACACAATACAAAACCGTGTCGTGTGTTCCTTTACAGGGAACAGAGGAATAAAAGTGCCCTATACCTGTGAGAAAACACTGGGATTCTAGAGCATCCGTGCAGCTTTTAAGTGTTCCTATGAAAGCCCTGCAACCTCTAGATGAATGGCTTGCACTACAGCTATCACGGCAATAGATCCCCATCAGTAACTGCTCCTGTGGACAGCAGGCACCAAAGCAAAGTCCAGTGCTCACATCTATTTCACCAGGTAAACATGGCGTGTCTGTCCTAAACCACTACTGCATCCAAAGCAGGCATCAGAAAAGTCAGCCCACAAAAAATAATCCGTACTCCCCTTCCAGGCTTGCAGAAAAAGGGGATGGCCTAGCAGAACAGTTGGGAATGCCAAACAATCAAAAAAACCCCAAACTTAAAAAACAACAGATAAAGGGGATATATATGCAGACTTACGAAAAACTGAGTTCAAATCTTCCCTCTCACTAAAGAAACAAATCCATTTGGTTCTCATCACATTCCAATTTCCAGAAATAAGCTTCAAAAAAACCATGGAAAGTATAAAAACATGGCAAAGAGTTTAGAAGTTCTCTCATTAGCTTTCTAATTCTTCCTGACTGAATCTAAGGATTTAAACAGCTCCTCACTTTCAATTAGGCCAGACACACACATCCAGCTTGGTAATAAAGTTAGAGCAAATCCCAGGTTTTTCTAGAAACACTCTTGTAGGTTATGCTACCTTCAAGCTTTATTTTCAGTCCTTTAATATCACCAGATCCCAAGCTTTGCACTGGTGGTGGTAACACTGATCACGCCTCAGACATTCCCATTTCTTCTCCTAAACTCTTGCTGGTGCCCGTCTTACTTCCTTTAGAGATATTCAGCACCATCAGCCTGAAACTACAGTGTAGGCCTGTCTCTCCTCCCTGCACTGCCTGCTAAAAACACTCTGCATAACAACGACAAATCAATTCTTGGTCGAAGTTTTCAGTAGTAGATACTGTTAGTTGATGTATTACTGGAGAAAAAAACAGTAGAAGTTCAAGAATGTATTCTCGTCAAGTCCTGTCATCCAGCAGGAAGCTGCCTTAAAGAATTTTAAGGGCATTAAATATTGAATGCAAATATTTTGAAGTAGAATGTAGACACTGATTTATTACCTTCTACCACCAATTTATATTGTGTAGTCCCTAGATTTTTTTCATTAAATTAACAGGAAATCAGAATAAAATACTCGGAGCTCTAAGGCAGTAAGTATATATGTAAACTGTGTAACTACATTCTGTATACCACACAGCTACATTCTATGAAGTACATAACTACATCCAAGAAAGGATTGTTCCAATTTAAATATATGATTAAATTTAAATACATTTAATAAATTTAACACATACAAACATACAGCAAAATTATTTTGTGCACTAAGACGACGGTGTCACATTTAAAGGAAAAGCTCACGGTTTCGCATCATTACACATGCACACAAAAAGTCATCAAATGTTAAAAGAAAAACCTACACTGTACTTAATATGACCAGAGAGGCTATATATTTCAGAAAACACATAGACTGTGGGAATACTCTTGATTTTTGCCTCTTCCCACTCCCTGATTTGCAACTGCAACTATGCAACTCCCACCCCCGCAAGCATCTCTCCACCAGCAGGACACAAGGGCACTTTCTAACGTGGAAAGAGAGAAACAACTACTTATGCCGGCTTATTCCAGACCCAAACTGTACAGTGCACGGACCTCCAGGCCACAAAGGGCTCTTCTCGACGATGAAATTCCCCTCATTCCACATTAAAGCGTTCCTCTTGTAACTCAGACAGTCCCGAAGGGTTTGGCTCCACCTGGACGTTTATCCAGGACGGTTATTTTGAGGAACCCCCTCCTCCCCCCCCCCCGGAAGACCTCCCTCAACGCCACACCGGCCACCGAAGAGGTCCCAGCCCCCGCCCTTCTCCCGCCACCCCCTCACCGCGCCCCGAGGGCCTTCCGCCACCCCAAGGCCCGACCCCGGACGCCCCGCCGCGCTCCGTCCCGGCCGGAGAAGGGTCGTTACCTCTTGGGCGCTGCCTGCTCCATGCCGCTGCTGGCCCCCCGGCCCCGCCGTTCGGAGGGGGGCTCCCGGCCGAGCCCCCGGGCACCACCGGGCCGGTAACCGCTAACCTCCTCACAACTTCCGCGCGAGCTCGCTGGCCCTTTAAACGGAGCTCGCGCCCTCCCTCGGCCGCCACCGCCGCTCCCGGCCTCTCTCAGGGCAACCGCCACTACCGCTACCTACCCGGCTACCGGCGGAGGCCCGCCCCATCGCGCCTCTCAGTGGTTAGAACCCGAGCCATCGCGAGTGCTGATTGGGCAGCGCGGAAGTCGCTCAGAACGGCAGGAGGGACGAGGCCCCACCCCACCAACGGGAAAGAGCGGGAGGCGTCGCGCCGGCGGGAGGAGGAAGAACATGGAGGGCGGCGATGCCGCCGGGCGCCGAGGTGCCGTGCTCCCGGCATGCTCCGCGCGGCGGCGGCGGCCCGCGGGGCACGCCGGGAGGTGTAGTCCTCCCGCCCAACCGGCCCTGCCACTTCTCTGCGGGACGGGCGCGGCCGGGCGAAGCAAACCGAGGAAACGAGAGACCCGGGGCTCCGCGGCGCCGCCGGGGCGAGGGACGGCCGCCTCTCCCCCACAGGCTGACCTCATCCCCAGGCTCTTGGAGCCGGGCCTTGGGGCTAAGGCAGGCCTAGGGCAGCGCTTGGCCTGAGGCGGAGGCTGAGGGCGGCTCGTCTCCCGCTGCCGCCCCTGGGGCATCTTCGGCTCGGAGCAGCGCTGCTGGGCGGCCCGCGCCTTTCATCCGCCTGTCTGCAGCGGAGAAGGGCCAGCCCGGTGCTGAGCTCCATGCAGCCCCGCCTTGAAAAGTTACATCTCCTCATGGACCGCTGGCTCTCCAGCACGGTGGAGTGGAAGTCTGAAGTTAGTCATGGCAGGACAGGACGGGGGAGCTGCTCTCCACAGCTGCCTTGGGCGACACCGTATAGCTCTGAGGTGAAAAACGCTGGTGCTTGGCTTTTTAATGCCAAAGCATACAAGTTACCCTGCAAAGCCATAGGAAGCTATTGCGTAATTATTCAAGCAACAGATTTGAGGCTGCCGAGTACTGTGTGACAAGTACCTGCAATTTCTCCACCTTACAACTTCTGACTTTCTGCTGTTTATGTAGCAATTTCAGATGCTGACTGACAGAGCATCCAAGTAGATCCAGCCAAGTCAATACCAGAAAAGCTGCATGTTCAAGCCAATTTCTATATCCTTTCCAGAAAGTGGGTTTATTTGCCTAACTAATGGAAATTCAAGGTAGTAAAACACTTGAGCAAGATCCATAAAAATACCGAGATGCCCAAGTCCACTTCAAGATGATTTTAGATGTGTGACAGCAGTCATCCCTCCCCCTAAAAAAATCCACACTCCATACCTAATTTCATCTCTGATGTGCATTAGCAAGGGAATGTTGAGTGACTGAAGTCCTACTGTTGTGCAAGTCTTCTACTTTGCCTGAGTCAATCCAATCCAGTTGACTCACTGTGGTTGGGCTAAATGCACACGGCAATACTGAATGAACCCATAAAACAAATCACACACCACCATATGACCTTCTGGGTTTCTTTGTTTTTCTGAGTCATGGAAAAACTGCAGTAGAACATCTTCCTTTGCACAACAGATTAATGCAGAGCTCTTCAAGTATCATCCCACAAGCCAGAGTGGCTCACCAACAGTACTGCCAGATGTGTCCATACCACAGACGACTGTTTGTAGGAGATGCCAATAAAAACCACCAAGGAGAAGGAGCCAACAGATGCCTCAGAAGCAGTGCTGTATGAGTGTATTAGAAAGTGGTGGGCAGGAACCCCACAAGACTCCCCATCCCCCAGTTCTAGGACAAGTGAGGTTAGGCAGGTAGAAGATGACATGTGGCTAGTGTCCAACTTTGTTTTACAGGGTATTTGGCTATACCCACTGACCAATTATTATTTACATTTCACCAGTTTCACCTAATGAAGGGTAGCCTGACATCCCTATTTGGCTGTGATACTCCTGGAATGCAGAGGCTGTCTCCACATCCTTTAACACATATCTTTAAGGCAATATTTCGTTCAGGTTATTTCAGAGGAGACAGGTTTTTTCCAGCTCCCCCTCTCAAGCCAAAGCTCCAATAAACTATACATTCAAGCAAGGAAAAGGAGTCTTAGAAAAAATACAGGTACTATATTATAGTTGTAACAGCGAGACAAAGAAAGGGAGCCAAGAAGTGCTCCCTTTCCCCATTGACACATATTTCTTTCTCTGGAAGAAGTTAGGCTAAACAGCCTAATCTGCTCCTCTTCCCTCCCCCTTTAACAACAGTTGACAAGAACAATTCTAAAGAAAATTTGTCCAAGAATAGCAGATTTAGTTATTTGTGCTCTTAATTCAAAACAATTTAATACCACAATCCCCACTCCCAGAAAACACCCTGACTACCTGATAACTGAGGATGAAGGGGGCAGGAGTGTCCTCCATCCATGTGACTGAAGAAAGAAAAGTGTGAAAAAGCCCCAAGATGCCTGAAACAGAAAAAGTTAGGTAGCCTGGCTTTATAACCTAGTGAGGCAGACTGTGCCAAAAAATGTGGCCTAATTCCATGCCCTTCTCACAGAAGTTTCAGTTGTGCCTTATTCAACCACCAGAATGCTTTCTAAGTACATTTATGCTGAAAATAAAATATCGCTAAGAAGATAACATATATACCATAGTATTTTTCAAGATCACTTTATTTATCTTTTACAATTTCAAATGGTATTTTTAGTCAATAATATTGGAATAAATAACACCATTTCACCTTTCCCCTGCAATACGATTTGGGAACCATGCTGTGAAATACAACACTGATTTGGTATTCCGTACAACACCGTACCTAGCCACCAGCAAAGAAGGAACTTTGAAAGGAAAAACAGACTCCCGCTGTTCTACTACCTCATTCAGGCTCTGCAGTCAAGGTAAGTCTAGATGTTCTGGAGGCATGAATATACTATGAGATTGCTGGTGTCTAGACAGCATGGAGATGAGGAAGTTGCAGACAATCTACATGAGTATTCCCATGGTTTCTTCCAACAGTGGAAGAAGCTAAGAAGGCAGGTGAGTAAGAAAAGGCTTAATGTAGTTCAATCTTAAACATATAGGAGAAAGCTAACTGAATTACTCTTTCTTCTAAAGTATTTCATCTACTTCACCAATTTATCAGCATGCATTTGGGCTCCCTTCTCTGCAGAATTGGCATCAACACCAATTCCTTAGACCAAAGGATGGGTGAAGACCATACTTAGTTTTTAAGCACTATCATTAATTTATATTATAATGTAGCTTTGTAAACAGATAAAATAATTTATATTATAATTACTTATCCTTCAATGGATTCGGGAATCATGATGGCATGGACAAGTTATTAGGTGCTGTATAACCGCAAACTAAGATAGTCCCCAGGCCCCTAAATATATGAACCAAAAAGTTCCAAGATATCACCACTGCCTCAGTTGCACATAATTCAAAATAAACCTGAGAAGGATAAAAATTGCTTGAGAAGCTCAAGTCTGAGTTTCTAACAGGTATTACCAATGGTAAGATTTAAATTCCAAACGTATACTTCAAAGTCATTCACAAACATCATGCAAATAAATTATGTATGTTATAGTAAGGACCTTATCTAGTCCTTCTGGTAGCAAATAAAAGCAGCATTTACTTCGAAGGTATTTGATCAGGCTCATTTAAACAACATGCATAGTAACCAATACATGATGCTATTAGAAAACAGCAGAATTAATAGTGCATGTTTTCCAAGAGATACATCTCATGAACACCTTATGCTCTCCAAACAAAATATCCCCCTAGTCCTTCATCACATCCATGGTGCTTTTCACAGCCTAGTTCTTTTCCATGTGTGCTTTCTACCTTTTCACCACAGCAGCTCCCCAGTTCTTTCACAGGGTCCTCAGCGCTCTCTCCCTCATGTCCCCTGTATCATTCCACAGCAGCCTCGTTCACCCCCTCGGCATACCAAAACCCGCAATATCCTTACTGCCCGCATAGACTCCCAAGCATGCCTGCTGCTCTGTGCTCCGTACAGCCCCTCCACGTCACTGATACCTCACCGTGCTTTGACCCACAGACCCCGGCGTTACCCCACAGAGTTACGAGTATCTGGTGTCTGCATCACAACCCGGTGTTTAGCTCACAGGAGAAGGCTGTCGGTCATTCTGCAGTGTGGTCCCAAATGCCGCAGCTAAGGACAGTTTTCCTTGCTTTTCCCTTGCCATCGGGTGGACGGCCCCACAAACAGGGCGTTTCCTCCTTTACCTATCACTTGTGAGTTTTGTAAAAATAGGAACGTACTATCTTTACAGACCTCCAGCTTTTCATCAAACATGATTAATATTGGCCAGCTAAGTCACAAATGATTGTGAAGGGGAGAAAGGCAAGGAACATCAGGCAAGCACAAAGACAGACTGAATGCAGGAGCCTGATTTCCTTAGAAACGAATTAATAAATTCAGTAGACAAATAGCCAACAACAACATGTTTGCATGTCTCTCCCTGGGACCACCTGATAGCAATCTGGTATGCTGAAAGTTAAGGAAAAGGCCTTGAATGAAATTCCAGCTTGTTTATACAGAAGATAAGAAAAACTGACTTCAGCCTGTATTTTTTCCTACCTATCATGTCTAATGTGAAGTAACCTTGAAGGCTTATCTAAGAATTTGTTATATACTTTCCTAACCCTATCAGTCATAAAATAGTTATAAATAAAATACAAAAGAACAGTGTACGCTCAAGTTTGGGCTAAAATTTATGGTTTTTTAAAGCGAGTTTTTAATCAAGCTTAGGAATAAAGGACAATTGTTTTTTATTTCTTTTCCTGAACTATTCACAACTTAATGGTTAATTAATGTCACATAAAAGGAAATTGACTTTTTGCAGGACCAGCAAAAGAAATATGCAGAAAATAAATAGTCAGGAAATAAAGGTACCATCTGCCATCCATATCCACTCTATTAAGATCAGCGTGATTCGCAAAATTCCTGCTTGACATTGAAATGAGCAGTAAAAACCTGCAATAGCAAACTATTAGCTGCAGTGCTGCGATTCTTCTCGCTACCTAGAGTACATAATTTTGGTGTCCAAAATGTTATTACTAGACCTAAAGACATTTGTTGATTAGCATAGGATTTTTCTGTTCACTAACCATTTAGCTCACAGTCTTACTAACAGGCTATATATAGACTTACCATTTGCTATTTTTCCTATTATAGCACACTCTGGTAAAAATAAACCATGGATACAGAGTTGCTGTTTACAGTTAACCACAGTCTGTACTACAGCTGCATTGATTGTGCTCGTGGGATCTATGGATTACCGTCATCTTGAAAAAAAATCTCATTTTGGTTTGTAAAACAATTACTGTTGTTGTGGTAATGCTCAGGGTTACTCTGGATTCTCTTCTACACAAAATTATTCCCCTTCTCTCTAGGGGCAACCATCTGTTCTCCAGCCTGCAAAGAAGCGTGCTCACACCCTGGAGAATAAATAAATAGTGTTTAACTAGCAAGGCTTGATGCCTGCATTAGGAATGGAAACTAGTATCTATAACTAAAGAATGATCAAATCATCGTTACTTGATGAAGCAAGTACTACACGAAATGAACTTCAGCTGCCTGAATACATACAGCTTTATGCCCAAGGCTTCCACCACCCTGAAGGCTGCATTTTCTGCCATCTTCCTTTAGCTCCTGAGCTGAGAGTTTGAGGAATACATGACAGAAATGTTTAGGGAAGATTAAAATTTTTTTTTCGGGACAATGCTTTCAAGAGGCTAACAAGACCCATTCTTTCAGCTTTAAAGAAGGGAAGTTTCCTTGCCTTTGTGGGCCTTCCACGGAAGTGCTTGAAGAGAATCATAAAAAGGTGGGAAGCACAAGTACAGAATAACAAAAGGCAAATAAGGAGAACCCAATGCAACTGGAAAGCACGTCGTGAATACTGACCGCTACAGAAGCAATGCCATGAAATGCTTACAGCTTATTCAATTGTAGGGCTTTTTTGTTTGTTTGTTTTTAATAAAACCCTTCCTATTTAGTTCTGAAGCACATCTCCAGCTTGCTTCATAGCTATAACAAGTGTTTTGTATATAGAAACACTCATTCTACCTACTCTAAAATCCAGAAACCACAAAATTTCAGTTTCTTACTTTCTTCCAACCTTTCCCAATCAAAACATGCCAAAAGATCATAATTCAAGTCCAAATAGGCTACTCGTATGACATGTACGTCACACTTAAAAAAAAAAAAAGACCTAAATACAATCCTAGTCTTAAAACTTCACAAAAAATGTTCAGTAGCATAACAGCCATTTCATAACTGACTGTGAAGTAATGGGTCTGATTACAAGATAAGATCCCATGGAAAGTAGAAATACATTCAAAACAAGAATAAGATTAAGATTTGAACTTAGATTCCCATCCTGCTCTTAAAAGTAGTGGGAAGCCACCTCCACAGCAGCCTACATAGTGAAGAAATAGCAAAGCAGCAAATAATAAAGTTCCACAAAACTGGTTTTATACGATGCACTGATTTGAGCCCCACTAATCATGCCAGGTTTGGTTCAATAGGGGAGAGTTTTACAGCATCCTCACTGCTCCCTGGGATGAGTGCTTACACTACTGTCACTACCGAGCACGGGAACTCTCTGCTGAAAACACAACTTTGAAGTGACTCAGTGTACACAGGTCAGGCTAGGAAAACACAGCAAAACACAGAGCAAGTTACTATCTAGAGAGCTTATGAACCCAACTAAATCTGAGACCTAAGCCTTTTCCACCAATCTGTCGGAAAAAATAAGTTTTCTTAGTTGCAACGAGAAAACCAGTGGAAGGTTAATGGATTTCTTTGATACCAAAAAAGAGTTTATCAACAGCCATTGACACTGATCATTTTTACCCAGGCTGGGTTTAGCAAAAAGAAAATGTTCTGGTGCTATAAATTTCTCTGCAGAGTGGAGGAAAACAGAGCAATTCCATATGCTAGGAGCTTTCTTAATGGAAACAGTTAATTTCCCACATGAGGAATATCACATGCATACCACTTCCACCTAAAATGAATCACTCCTTCCAGTTGAGAAAACTGAGGTCTTTTATCTTCCTCAGGGTGGAGTCCATCTCCTCCCATAGATCCCTACAGAGTAAAACTGCTAATCGTTTTAAGATTTAAAGACATTACTTCTTTTGTGTTCATATATCACATTTCAATGTCTTCTAAACAAGAGAGGGCTTAATGGTTTTGTGTAACCTTGAACTGGCCAGTACACAACTTTTATTGCTTCATCCTTGAGCTCTTCTGTAGTTTCATGATCTAATTTGTTGCACTGGTAGTATTAAGCTGCTCTTGCCGGATTAACAATATGCAGTTTAAATTCCTTAAAGCCAATTTTAAAATGAGTGTGCTAATTTGAATACTAGGTAAAACAATGAAAAACTGAAACAGAAGAAAAAGCCAAACTACAGGTTTTAATATATACTGTGTCTCTCCTTCGATAAGATTAATAGATAGTAAATCCCTGCTCTGTGTAGTTCAAACTAGGCAGAACGTCTCCAGGACCTGATCCAAAATCTGCTAACGTCAACAGAGTCTTTCTTTCAAATATACTACTTTGGGGATCAGTTCTCAAAGAAAAGTCCTGTTTAATTTGCTGATGGGAGTGTGAATATAAATGCAGATTTTTGCTTGACTGGTGTTTCCATCCTCGGCCTGATTCACCTCCCAGGAGGATGGAGGAAAGGTCAAAATCGGAGGCAGGTCGCATTAGACACTGACATTTATCTGACATAAACTCTTAATAATATGTCATAGGTTCATTTGATTAGAAACAATGCAGTCAGAGAAGATAAACAGTGTAGAACTGGTCCCCTTATCATGGAAGAGATACTAAGCATCTGAAATTTTAGACAGTGGGAAAATTTGCTGTTCAGAGTCACAGAGACACTTATGCGCTGTTGTATAACATGCATTACATATTAATGCATAATGTGTTACAATATCAATGTATAATATGCATTGTATATTTTACAATATGCAATGGTATAGCAATTTTAAGTGAGAAAATGTGTAGGAAGATTAAAGTCACACAACTGTGTTAGAATACACACAAATCTGTACAGCACTAATTATACATAGAGTAACAGGAACAGCACATTATAAACACAAATGCTTGATTCTATGATGTATTATGGGAATTTATCTTGACCTTTCAAAATGGTCTTTCAAAAACAAGTACCTCATTTTGACTGGTGTGGGATACTCAACAGCTCTTAATTAAATGCCTCAAAGGCAGGCTTTAAAACCGTGTTCTGAAGTATATTGAATTAGGATCCACAAGACTGGTTTTTGGCACCTGTTCTTGAAATGGAGGGAGGGGGGGGGAAGCACACTGAACCAAGATTATGCATTATTTTCCAGGAATTCAGCAATTTCTTGGAGAGATTAAATTTACTGCAGCTTTGAAATAACAGGGTTACTGCACATTCTGAATGGCTGAGTGTCTCTGTGGGACTGGATAATAGCTAGCACTGGGGTCCCAGGGGATTTTATTGCTGTTAACCCATCCTCCTGTTCTGTTCCTACTTTTACATGCAAAAGAAAATGTTTGTGCTTAATGCAATATTTATAGCTATAAGTAATAGTCAGTTCCTTTCTGGTTTTACGGTACCAGCATGTACAAGAAATACATAAAACTGTATATATTATTGCTACTACTTTGCAAGATGTTGTATATATTGTAAAGCTGGCTCTCTAATAGAAGGCAGCTAAAGACCTCTGCACTTAAATCTGCCAGAGCTGATACAGCAATCACAAACATGTGTTGTTACACTTCTTGTGGCTCATCTCCACATGGTGCAGCTGTTGTGTTGGCTAAAGAAAATGCAGGCCCAAGGGAAACAAATTTAATTCAGCTGGGGTGACTTCCACTAAAAAAAAGTGTTTTAAGGAGAACAGGTGTCTTACAGTAAGGGGGATTGTTTGAGAGGTTTTCCCCAAACTTGCTTTGCTTCTAGGAAGCCTATTCTAAAGTGGTGTGCCTGTGATAATAATCTCTTGCAGTCTAATTTTTAAATAATACCCTTCAGAAATGCAATGGATTCCAGAAATTCTACTTTTGTTTGTTTGTCATAGTCCTAGGGCAGGCAGGCTAGCACAGGACCTTATTGCACAAGTTAGAAGCTGGAAAGAGCCTCATTGCTGTTATTTGGATTCCTCAGCCGAAAGAAGGTTTGTTTAATCAACAAGTGACTGTGCCAAGGCAGACCTACAGTCCATGTAAGTCACCAGTTGATGCCCCTAGAGCTGTGCCAGTTTATACCTATATATCTATTGTTTTAAGCTTAATTTTTTGCTACAGTTTTACTTAAATATAGTTCCCTCCTAGATACGTTCTTACTTACTTAAAATAATATACTATGTAGTCTAATAAAACAGTATTGAGCGAACAGCTTTTCTTTGCTTTTCCAGAAAGGCATTTACCTTGCATACTATGATACCTTCTCTAGTTTTGTCATGCATTCCTGCCTCTCTGCTTCCTGCGTCCTCTTGTATATCAGGGTAGAAATTGTTTGAGTGCTGCTCAGTGGCTGACTCAGAAGCCTTCCTGCCTTGGCCAGTAGCAGATCCCACAGTGCTGAGGCAGCAGGATCCATGAAGCTGAGAAACACTGTTTTCCCAGCAGGCTCTTAGGAGTCTCCCTAACAGCCCTTCAGACAAACATAGCAGTGGCTGGCAGATCTTTCTCTTCCTGTAGTCAACCCTCTTTCCGAAATAAGGTTACTCCAGAAGGTAGTTTCTTCTTGTGTAGGTGTCTTCATACGGCAGTTTCCTCCTTTGGGCCTGTTTTCCCACAAGGTCGGAATTGCTTCTCTATAGGGAAACAGAAGTCCAAACAAGGGGTGATTTTTCCACACAGACCCCATTCCTACAGAGTTGCTTCTCCTACAGGGTGTATATGAGCTGCTCTTAGCACTTCCTTCTCAGATCTTAAATAAATAAATGTTATGACAACAAACTTCTGTTTTTCTTTTTGCAAGGTTAAGCACGTTAGCTCTTAACATCAATCTTTATTGCTACATGTTGTGTCCTCAGAGTGTCTTTTGCAGACCTTGGGCACTTTTTTAGGCTTCTTCTCAAGTTTCCAAATTGGAGACCCAGTACTCCTACTGACCTCCTCCTTTTGAATAAAATCCAGAGCTCACTGAGGTCAATAGCAAAATTCATGAGATTTTTGTTCTCTGTGTGTATGCACATAAAGACCTGCAACAAATCTTGTGTTTTCGCAGACTTCTCCTTACCAAGGAAAAGGAAATTCTGCCCTTGCCACTTTTCTCAGCAGGAATTGTGACAAAGCCCCTAAGTCTCACTGATGGTAGGAACTGCCACAGCCATGCCTGATGTCAGGAGGCAGGAGTAGATGGACCTGGGCTACACCACGCCAGTGAGGGAGAAAAGGATCCCAATTAACAAAATAAGAAGAACCAACAGCAGAATGAAACCTGCGTTCACAGTGAAGCCACAGTGGGGACCCTCACTCTTTACTCTATGTGTGTACAGCCAGTATCTTTTCCAAATACTGAAAAAAAAAAATAATTTATTATTTGTAGAGTGAGATTAATTCAGCAGAGTGTCTGAGTGTTGCCCAAGGAAGCTGGTTAAAGTGATATCTGAATTTAAGACTAGCCTCTTGTTTTTCATGGCATTGGAGTATGTGCTTATCAGGGACGTTCTGTGTTTGAGGTTCAGGGAGAAGGTGATGGCCATCTCCTCTGAATGCTTTCAGATGACTGATTTTCAGAACTCTGCTGGCATTCTTCCAGCTGGGGGCCTGGCCATTAGATAAGCTTAACATTATGGTGGCCATTTGCAAAACAGATGAGAGCAGAAATAGCAAGAGGAAATGAGAAACCTAAGAAACCTGCTGGAACTCCCTGCAAATAAAGATCCGACCTTGGAAGGAAAAGTCTTAGATCCTTCCACTGAAAGAAAAACTGGTGAGCATAAGTTTTCAGCTGCTAAAACTATAACCACTATCCCAGGGGAGATAAAAGCACCAGCCAAAGAAAGACCACCACAAGTGCCAGCCTCAAGAAATCTAGGAAACATTACACTTGCTTCCTTTGTGAGAGTCTGCACAAAAGTTTTCAGGTATTACCGGATAGGATCCATTTGCTTCTGCTTTCAGTTTGGTTTTTTTTTAACGATGAAGCCCATGGCCATCCTGGCTAAGAATCCTGCTTAATAATCCCTCCTTTGCCGGTATTTAAATAGTGTCACATGGCGTTGGAGCATTACACTACCAGCAGGTTTGACAGATATCGTTTGGCAGATCCTGTGGTGGCCGTTCACATCATCCTTCCAGCTGCCTCTTTCCCCTCTCTGCCAGATATTACTGTTTCTGGAAGCAGCTTGGCAAAAGGGGCCATACCTGTAGCTCAGCAATTCTAGTTCAGTCAGGTCCCATAATTCAAACTTGCAAGCAGATACAGCTGACAGCCATTCAGTTTTGTTCTTCTTTTAATAGCTGAAGTGTCCTTTGCACTGGCATTTGGAAACGTTGTGAGCGGCGATCCTTGGTTACCACGTTTTCCCTATCAGGATTTCACATGGCAATGGAACCGATGTGGTGGAAAACAGGAACGGGGCTCTCTCCACTGATAATTTCCTGGCAGAGGGAAAATATTAAGTCATCTTTTTTTAATCAAGTAGTCTCACCTGAGTAAATATTCTAGCAATTCCAACTTTTAATTTTATTATCATAGTCTATTGCTCAAGCTGTGTTTTCTGACTGTGCAGCAATAACAGTGCTACGAGCACATGAAGATTTTTCAAGCTGGCATTGTGTTCGGTTCCTTTTACATTTCCACACATAATCTGCATAACATTATTAAATCTTTCCTGTACATTATTTAGCCTCTGGGATCAAATGAAATCATACATAACTGGAACTCTTTGGGCTTTGACAGATGTCCTCTGGCAGATTTTTTGCAGCGGTTTAAGTTGTTACTGCTCTCAGCTATTTTCTTGGCCTTTTCCTGGAATGGGACAAGTCTCAGCTGCTTTGGTGGAAAACACTAACCTCTTAGCTTTCAAAGACAATAAAAGCAGGTTTGAGTTACTGCACCGGACTTTGAACTGAGATGGCTGAAACAAAGGTATGGTCCTTTTCACCAGCTCACCTCCAGGAAGAGTAATCCTTCACAGACCGCTGTCGAGGGGTTTGGGACGGTAACGTGTCAGGCTTGCTTGCAAGCTCTTGTAGGAATATTTACAGCATCTTGCCTCTGGTCCATTTTCTGTGGGAGAGCACAGGGAAGCTGGGTATTCTTTTGAAACAGTGAAGGTTGTAATAAAAATACGTAACTTCTGCCGCTCATTTTTGTAAGCATATAGATTCTTACGAAATCAATCTGCTTCATGGGCTGTCTCCTACCGTGGATCATGAAGTCATCCTAAATAACACAGTACCTAGACGGTGCAGAGTTTGTTTCCTTTCATCTGTACACCTGTGGAAGGCTTTTTACATGTGGTAGAGCTTTTTCTGCCTTGTGTATTTTGTAAATGACATCTTTGCTAAACAGAACCCTGGGCTTATGATCTCTGCCTAAGTTCCCACAATTTCTACTGATTTGGGCTGAATAAAAATAGTCATCCCAACATCCCTCATTTGTTTTTTAAAAGCTCTGTACCAACAATTTAATATGGCAAAAAAAAAAAACCCACACCATCCCATTGTAATGAGTTCAGATGGGTTTGAATAACTGAGCATTCAAATCTGTGAATAAACTTAAGCATGTGTCACTGCCTTCAGGAAGCGTACTTCAGTTTTAAGAAACCACAGCTGCAACAATAAGATGGAAATTTGACACACACTAGGTTGAAGGTGGCAAGGATTAAAGGTATGGAATTAGGAAAAAAAAAAAACCCTTGCGCTGTTGAACAGAATACGGGACATAAATCAATGACTAACTTTGGCTAAGCTTTGCCTTATGGAAGTACGCAGCATTGCAGCTTCGCAGTTATCAGTATTTGTCATCTGGAGTATCAGTACACATGCCAGATGCAAAAGAGGGGCCCAGAGAGAACATGGGGGATGAGGAAAAGAAAATTAATAATTTCAGTGACAATGTACACTATTTTGATGTGAAACAGAACTTCTGTAATATTTCAAGAGACTTACACACACACACATATATATATGTATGGACAAAAGCTGTTGGAAATAAGCCTTTGACTTCAAAATGTGCCTGATTAAAAAGAATACTGATAAGAATTAAGACGAGAACAGCTGGAACTTTGATTGCAGTTATGTTTTCTTCTGGATGTTTATTTCTAGATCACTTTGGCAGCTGCTTTTATCTACTCCTTAGAAGTTCTTGTAGATTTGAGGAACCATTAGCTGTAAAAGTAAACATCAGCTCTGGTCTGGTTTTATGAAACCATTGAGGGGGCAAAAGATAACAGACTAATGCTGAACTAGATCAGACTTAAGTGATGCTTTGAACAGCCTTTTAGATTTCAGGCTCCACCTGTAACTCTAACAGAAAGTCGAGTATCTCAGATATTCTCCTTTACCAAGCACACAGGAATGACCAACCTCTAGGAATGAAAATACTCTTCCTGAAAAACTTAAATTCATGTCTCACTGTTGGTTCAAAAGATGGAATGCTTTCAAGTGTGCCTCCACTGTCTAGGTACAGGGATGGTCCTTAAATGCAGTTCTGCTGCATTTCAGTATCTGTCATCTATAAATATTGTGCTTTGAATAAAACAGATCTGCGGTTTTGACTCCGCTTCACTCAATTTTGTTTTGTAGTTGTTTAAGAGTTATTTAATAACTGCGGTTTTGTATTTTCTTGAGCTGTCTGCTTGGAGACTGGAGAAAGGTCAGGGTTAACCCTGCTTAACCCTAGCTAATGACCTTTATCGGTGGTCTCCTTTTCAGATCCCGGGAGTGTCAGCAATGCTGCTGTGGCCACTGACTGACTCTCAAACCAGCTCCCACTGAAATAAACACACCGTATGATATTTACTTGATGCTTCTTCCCAATATAAATTCTTACCACACCACACTGGTCAAAGCCCTCCGGCCAATGTCACAGAGTCTTCTCCGTTTTCAGGTTTCACAAAGGGTTCAAGGACAAGATACATTTTGTTCAAGATTCTTTCAAGTGCCTTCATGAGACTTCTTGTGGGGCCTTTCTTGGATTCAGAAAATATTTTTTTCACTTACTATAATCAGCTTTGATTTCTCTGTCCTGAGCATTTCTGCTAGTGACGGAGGCTTCCTCACAACTCTCCACAGGCACTGCCTTAGGCTCTCTGAAAGCCCCTGGTCTTGCAGGCACCATTGATCCTTGTGTCCATCACAGCTGGGAAGGCTGTCATTCCACAGCGTGCCTTGTCCCAGGGTCTCTCTGGTGCTGTCCTCCACGCACACCCCACCCCCTGAAACGGCAGAGCGCTGCACCTACGCAAGTGGGTTCCATCCGGCGGTTCAGACAGGCAGACTCACAACCGCAGTGAAATTCAAAAGCTCCTGGTTTCATTGGAACAACCAGTAACTGTCAGGACAAATTTAGTGGAAAAGGGGAATACATATTACACTTGAAAGTTTCTAGTGTGGCTGACAAAATCTCTTTCCCCTCTCCGCTGATCTGAAAAGCTGAAAATAAGAGGCCTTGAGGCGGCTCTGTTTCTGCTGCAGTGTAATGTCCCTGGCTTTCAGCACTTCTCGGGTGCTAAAGTGAGTTCTGATGTTGAAATGAATGGGGTTTGTATTTTACTTGGAAACAGTTCCCAAGGGGGTATTTGAAAGAATAGCATAACCAACTAGTAATTTTCACAAAGCCTATCATGGGTGAGCAGGTCAAATAAATGAAATAGTTAATGCAAACAAGGCGGACCCGCAATAATCATTGATGCTCTGTACACGATGGACCATGCCATCTAGTATGGACAAAACAGGGGAAACGTTCCTTCACTAGTTTTCACCCTACCCTTTACCAGCCTGTGTAGCTCCCTCAAATACTTCTGCGGGGTCCACGAAAGGGAACTAAGGAGAGCAAATGGGATGCCGGGCCTCTGAGAAGGGACCTGTATCACCACGGGAGCAGAAAACGGGTCCATGGGCAAAGATGGTGGAAATCCACTGCTGGGTCTCAGCTCAGGGTCGTCCTGATTTTATATGCTTTCTGTCTGTTTCTGCCTCATGATACCCACAGAGCAGAAGCTGTCTGTCACGACACACTGTGTGTGCATGTTGTAATGGGAAGGGAAGGGAAGAGGGAAGGGAAAAGGGAAGGGAAAACAGAAGGGCAAAGGGAAGGGAAAAGAGGAAGGAGAGATAGAATAATATTCTTTACCAGAAAGTCTTGTGGCTAGTCCATGCCCAGCTCAAATACATTCTTGAACTGATCCATTCTCACCCACTGCTTTTACTGTGCAGCCTTTCTGTACGCCAGTGTGATCTTGTCCCAGTCTTTCTTGACAGTGGCTCTTTTTCCCATGCCACAAGTTAAATCCAAACTGTTCTGGTCTGAAAAGTCTCCAAAGTGTATCAGCATCACATCCGCAAGTTTCATCATGTTGGAGCAACCATCCTTTCACCCAACAGGATGGTATACACAGCGGTGCTCTGAGGTGGCAGCAGGGGAAGCTGAAGGGAGCACCAGCATTTAATGCAGAAACAAGGTGGTCGTAATAGATGACTGAGTGCCAGCAGCTGAACTCATGGAAAAGGACAGGAGAGCAGGCACAATGCAAAATCTTGCCTAGAAAGGTAACTGCTCTGGGATTTTTTGTAAGCTTTTATTCATTTGTTTATTGGTATCATGAGGCAACCTGAAAATAATGGCCCTAATTGAGGAGATCTTTTAAACCAGTGGTAAAACACATGCTCAGCAGTTAACTTCAGCATATAAAGAAATTGAAGCACCTGCTTAGGTACTGCCCTGGGTAGTGATGAACTTAAGCATGCGCTTAAGTGCTTTTTTGGATCATACCCAGCAGAGTATGGTAGTGGACACACCCGGGGTAGGGTCAGCCATGGCAGTGTCTTCAAGAGTTTCCAAATACCTTAGCATGGTAAGTTTTCCCTCAATTTCCTCGTATTTCAGGAACCTTCAAATATTCTTTAAAATACCCTGATTTTATTAAGAATTGCAGGGTTTCACCAGTAAGGTTTGTCTGGACATCGGGGTGAGTCTGCCCGGGAACAACTGGTACTTTTTCCTAATAGCCATTACTGTCCTCTTCTTTGACTTAGATGCTGCAAACAACTGGAAAAAGCATGCAGAGATTAATACAGTCATTGTGCTTGTCTGTAAGTGATGATTTGCATGTGCTTGCACCATGCTTGTAACGCTCTGAAAATATCTGAAATGCTCCGTAGTATCTTGGTTTATAACATGTCCTTCGCCACAGTTTACACATCAAGAATGCATGCTGAAAACAGGAAACACGCATGCAGAGGGTAGGTAAAAGGGGATTGCAGTATACATCTATTCGACGGAATAGTCCCGGTTTTAGAGCACCATAAGCATTGGGTTTGTGTAAACAAATCAGTGCTTAACCCACAGATGTATCTAATGACCATATGGATTCTGCATGTTTACAACTGGAAAAACCCCTCTGAGCTTTTCTATTGTTTGCTGACTTTCACCCTATACTATTCATTTTATTTGTGAAAACGGAGTTATTCACTGGGATATAAAACGTTCTTAAAAGGAAACGGAGTTATTTAATATACGCCACAAGACAAGATGTATGGCCCCTGTTCTCTGCTGCCTTGGAGTCCTCATGTCCTAGGTGAGTTACGAGGCATGCGACCAAATGTACAACCGCATTTCTTAAACCAATTTATTGCTTTTATACAATATTTCTCTTAGATTTCCCCCCACAACTGTTGGCTTGGAGACTGCAAACTTCATGATCCGACCAGGCTGAGGCAGCTGCAGAACTTCATCGGTGTCCGAAACCCCCCTTTACCCAGGAGCGAAGCGTACGAGCCCACGTCTCTGCAGCATGCGGGCGGCCCTGAAATGCCACCGACTGACCTCTGCCTTGCAGGCTGTGACTTGGCACATCTGCTAAGTGAGGTAAAATGCCACGACCAGAGAGCAAGCAAAGCTGGCCAGCCTGGGGACCCTCTGCAGTCCCTAGACTCAGCTCGGGGGCGGGGGGGGGGGGGGGGGGCTGAAATGGTGAGGAAGGGGCCCACTTGTTTGCGATGGGTGTCTGTTCTTCCAGCCGTGGCTGTAGGCAACAGCCCTGCTCAGTGTTTCGATGCTGACAGCAGGAAAGACTTCAGCCAAATGGTTGTTTAAACCGAGCTGTAATAAGGTACGGCACGTTGCATTTCTTTACATCATGACAACTGCTCATTTCAGGCACCACAGAAACATCTCGTTGCTGATGGCAGGGGAAGGAACGCTTCAGGCTAGAAAAGTCCACTTACGGAGGTCTTTTCTCCCCCTCTTCCCTGAGGAGATCAGCACGCAGCGGTCTGGGCTGAGCGGGAGGCAGCGCGCCGGGCTTGGGCTGTGCTGGGCAGGATCCCCTCGGGGCCGGACGTCTGTAGGAGAGGGGTCCTCCCGGCAGGAGACGGTCACCCCCGCCCTCAGGGCCGGGGCAGAGCATCCCCTCTTTGCTCCACGGCGACCCGCGGGGCTTTCCCGAGCTCGGGGCCCGCCGTCGGGGCAAGGCGTCCTCGCCCGGTCCCCGCGGGGCCGGCGGCCGCCTCCGCATCCTCCCTCGCCCCGTCCGCACCGTGCAATTGCGCCGCGGCACAGCGCGCAAGTTCCGCGGTGCCCACGGAGGGGTCCCCACCCGCCGCCGCGCTCACGGCGAAGCCGACATCGGCCTCGGGCGGTTCGGCACTTGCCCGGTGTGCCCCGACGTGGGAGGGGGGAGCGGGGCACGGCGACCCCGGCTGAAGAGAACTCCCCGGCCCCCCGGCCCGGGGCTCGGGGCTCCCTGGCGAGGGGAGGGCGAGGGGGAGCACCGTCGGGCCGGCTGCAGCTGTGGTGCCCGTCGGGGAGGCGTCGGGGCGGCAGAGCCGGCGGTGCCGCGGGCAGGGCCCCGCTGCCGGCTGCCCGGGGGCAGCCCCGCGGCCGGGGGGCGGCGGGCGGGGGGGGCGGGGGTTCCCGGCCAGGGGACGGCGGGTGGCGGTTGCGTGCCTGTGGGAGACGCGGGCGAGATCCAGCCCGCTAAGGTCGGTGTGTGTTTAATTGCTTTCCTCTTTCACGGAAATTAATCGCGGCGATGTTTTACGGAGGGCCCGAGTCTGGGTGGGGGAGATGCTGAGCGGGAGCTGCCTCGGCCGGGTCCCCCGCAGCACCCCCAGCGCCTTGCCTCCCGCCGCCGCCGCCTGTTCGCTAAACCGCGGCGTTCCTGACCGGTACGTTAAAAAACCAAAAAATTTTAAAAATCCCACCCCAACACATCTGCGTGAAGCAGGTGATGATTTAGTCACCAAGAAACGCCAGCGGAATCAGATGCCAAACCGACGGGCGGTCACCGTTTTCCTTAAAAAAAAAAAAAATAAAAAGGAAATTAAACAAGCTCTCGGTGAGCAGCCCGAGCCGTTTGCAGCTCCGGCCTGTCTGTCGCTGCCGAGAGGCACCTCCGCCCCGCGGGCACCGGGAGCCGTCGGGGCGCCTCCCTGGTCCGGCACCGGGCGCTGCGCTGCCGGTCCCGTCCCCCGGCGGAGCCGCTGCCCAAGGCCGGAGCACGCACGGGTACCCCTCGGGTGGGTCCTGCGGCACCACCGGCCGCGGCGACCCCGCTCCCGGCCGCCGCTTCTCCCTCCGGGTCCGCAGCGGGACGGGGCCGGCGGAGAGGGCAGGGCGCCGCGGCGGCCTCCAGGGGGCGCTGCAGCACCACGGGCCGCCGCCGCCGGCCGCTCCGGTGTCCCCCGGTGTGTGTGCGTGTGTCCCCGGCCCACCCCGCCCCGCCCCGCCCGGCCCCGCCGTGCCCCCCGCCCGGCCAGGGCACAGCGACGCGGAGCGCTCTGCCGAGGCGGAGCGGGGCACCTGCTCGGCCCGGGAGCTCCCCCCGTGCCCCGCCGGCTGCGCCGTGCCCGTCGGTGGCGGCTCCGCGCACCGGGCGGCGGGGGAAGGAAGGCCGGGGCACCGGGCGGCGGGAGGACCCCGCCTGGGGTGGACGCGGAAAGGTGACGCGGAAGCGCGGGGCCCGATCCGGCAGCCCCTGCCCCACCCCCCGGTGCTGTCACCCCTGCTCGACGGGTGTCTGCAGCCCCTGACCCACCCCACCCCCTTCCGACGTCCGAGCGGCCCCGGCGGGCGCGGCGGTACCGGCGGGTCTCGCCCCCAGCTCTCGCCGCGCACCTGCTGGCCGGGCCGGGCCGGGCCGGGCCGGGCCGGGCCGGGGTCACCGGGCGCTCCCTGGCAGCGCTGCCGGCGGCGGGAGAGCGCGGCTTTCTCGCTCCCGGCGGAGCCCAGGCGCACGGCGGGCGGCCGGGCAGCAACCGGCCCGGCGGCGGCCCCGCACCGCTGCCCTGCCCGCCCCAGCCCCCGCCTCTTCGAGGCTTTTTCGTTGGCTGGTCGGTTTGGGTTTGGGGGAGGTTGTTGCGGATTTACAAAAATTTTTTCTTTTTTGTTATTTGCTTGTGGGGGTTTCCTTCCCGCCAGCGAGTGCGGCTTATTTCCCCTTGCCGTGGAGATCAAAAAATGCCGGTTCTCCCGAAACAGCCCCCTCCGTCCCTTGTGTCGAGGAGGTTCCCTCGGAGCCGGCAGCGCGGGGCGGAAAACGCGGCTGTGTGAAGTCCCCTTTCCCCTTCGTTCTTGAAGCAAACCGGCCTTGCTCGAGAAAGCAAACTAACGAGGGGACGCGGGTCCCTCCCCCGCGGCGTGCCGGAGCTCCACAGCCCGGCGGCGGCCGGCGAGCCCTTGCCCCACGTAGGGACCCGCGGCCGCCCCGCACCCGGCCCGGGGAAATCTCTCCTTCTCCCGGAGCTGTCAGCCTCAGTGGCCTCGCTGTCCAGGAGGCGAAATACTATTTATTTCGGGTGAGACGGATTTAAAATAGGGCATTTTCGAAGAAGGGCTTTATGAAAAGAAACGAAAACCAGCCCGAGCGCCCGGCGGCGGCCGCGCTGCCCTGCGAGGGGACACCTCCGCGCCCTCCTCCGCCGGCTCCTGCGCCCCCTCGTCGATTAACTTTTTCCTACTGTATAATGAAAGGAGAAACAAAAAAAAATTATCCCGATGCAGCCGTCACTCCTGTCCCTCTCTCTTCCGCGATCTCGAATTAACCGGCACAAACTCTACCTTGAAAAATATTCGAAGCTGTTTTTAAGCGCCACTTCTTCCGACTTCTTTTTAGACTTCTCCAAGCCTACTTCCAGTCCGGATTATACAATAAATTCTCCATATCTGCGATTTAAGTAACGCACAGAACAAGATAACGTTACAGATAACAATTCGACACAAATTCGCCGTATGCAACTGCCCGCCTCGCAGCTAACGACGAAAATGAACACGGTGCTTTAATCGAGAAATTCGAAGAGGGTCACAGAGGCCCCAGTTAGCAGCAAATTCCCCGGTAATAAATCGAAACTGCTCTCGAAACTATGTGTCTGTTCCAGGTAGGGACTGTGTGCTCGGGCAGGGAGTGCGGGGCCGGCTCCGCACCGGTCCTGCTTCGGAACCCGCCTTTTTGGGCGCCCCAGCAGCGGGGAAAGGGCAGAGCCGAGCCGCCGAAGCGCCGGTCCGTAGGGCGGCCCTGGCCCGACGGCCACGCAGCCGTGCGGTCGTGAGCGTTCCCTGCCCCTGCGGGTCCCTCCCGGAGACGTGGGCGCCCGCAAAACCCCCACGCTCGGGGTCCGGAGGGGTTCTTTTAGGTATTTAAGCAAGTCACGCCGCCCGTGGCACCCTGGCTGGGGCAGGGAGGGCGCAAATCCCCGCGGCGGGGCGGCCGCTCTCGGGAGGGGGGGAGAAGTCACCTTAGGTGACGCGGTGGGGGGGTGGTGGGGGACACGGGGACAGGCGGGGGGCGTCCTGCCCCTTTAAAACCCAGTTGCTACCCAAACACAAGTAAACAGTGGGGCCGGCGGGGCGGGCCGGGGCCGGGGGCGGTCCCGTCCCGTCGGGGCGGAGCGGCGCGGCGCGGCCCCGAGCGTGGGGCTATGCACGCCGCGGGGTGGGCCGGCGGCAGCGGGCGGGCGGGGACAGCGCTCCACGCCACTCAGCGCTGAAATGTGATGGACCGGGCAGGGGGCGGCTCAGACTCGCTCCGAGCCTCGCCGGGGTCGATAGGCGGGAGGCTGCGGGCGGGCGGGCGGGTGGCGGCGGTCTATGCCGGGGCCGCCGCAGCCAGAGCTCCCAGCCGCCGCCCAGCCCTCCGCAACATGCCGGCCGCCGCCGGGCCCCGGCCCCGCTGAGCGCCCCCGCTGTGGATCTAATGTCTCCGTGAAGGTGCCGCCGCGGCTTTGCCCCGGGAGGAGCAGCCGGCTGCGGTAGGTGAGTGGCTGTCCCGGGCCGCCCTGCCCGCTGCCGTCGGCGGGAGCGGGGCGGCCCCCGGAGCGGAGAACGCGGGGCCGCCGGGCTTACTTTCAGTTTGCAGCTCGGCGGCGGCCGGGCTGGGGGTCCGTCGGTGCGGGACCCGGCGGCGAGAACCTCCCGGGCTGCGCGGTCGGTGTCCTGCACGTGAAACCCCTCGCGGGGAAGAACCGGTCCCTGCGTGGGCTGCGCGGGGTTGATCCGCGGGGTCGCGAAGGAGAAGTCCTCAGTCCCTGGACATACACCTGGGCGGGGGCGGGCAGCGGCAGCCGCGGCGCCCGGTGAGGAGCCGGCGGGGAGCGGAGACGCCCCCGGGGCCCACCCGCGCCCCCGGAGCGATCGCTGCGCCCTCGGGGCACGGCCGCGGCCCCGCCGCCGGGGGAAGGGGAGCGCCGGCCGCGCCGGCAGCGGGCAGGTAGAGAGAGAGGGGCGGTCTGCCGAGGCACCGGGCTTAATTTAATTAGGCGCTCTGAATGGCAAGGGAGAAGGAAGTGCCAAGGTTTAAGTAACATCCGTTTTTGGTTGGCTTTCCCCGCCGCACCTTACTCTAAGCAGCGTCAAAATCACGCACGAAGACACTTTCTGGTCTTTTTTGGATGGGTTTTAGTAAAGTTGCCCCCACTACAAATAGCAATAGGTGTGCCGTGGTTCAGGCAACAGTGTAGTTTTAAAAGTTTCCGCCTTAAACTACGGATTTCGCGTTCGGAATAGTTTTTCGGACTCGGTTCTTTGACCCGAAAACGAGCGCCCTGCGGTGACACCGCCGCACGCCGCTGCCGAAGGCGGCTGTGGAGGACGAAGCCCTGCCCTGCAGAAATGCTGCACCTTCCTCGATCCCGGCTCGCAGCCGGTGGCTCCCAAAGCCCGCCGCGGCCAGCCGGGACGGACGGGAGGCAGGAGCCGCGCTGGCAGCCGGCGAAAAGCGATTTTATTGCCTGTGTGTCCGGAAAGCGAATAGAAACTCACGCTACGACATCTTTAAAAATAAGTCTCTATATATAACCCCCCCACCCCCCCAAAAAAAAAAAAAAAGGACGCCATATATACTAGGTGGTATCGATACCACTGTCCCCGGTCTCGGTATAATCCCAAACGGGAAAAACTGGGCAGCAGCGAAGGAAACCCGGGAGAGCCACGATCCAAGGAAAACGAAAACAGGAGTGGGTAGCGCTGCAGTTCACACCCGACCTCCTTGCCACATTTTTTTCCCGGAGGGCCAGTTCGGTGCGGTGCCACAAACGAGGAGGAAAGGTATTTTAGAAAAAAAAAAAAAAAAATATATATATATATCCCAGAAGTGGTTTCTCCGCCCGGGGGCTGCGCGGTGCCTGCGGGGCGGCCCGGAGCAGAGAGGGCTGCGGGCCGGCGGCGGGCTCGGCGCTCCCGGAGCTTCGTTTACTTTTGTGGTTGTGTTTTGGGAGGTTTTGGGTTAGGAGGATTTTTCTGGGGGTTGTTCTTGTTTATTTTGGAAACTACGCGTTAGCAGTCCCTCCACCCAAATCCCGGGAGGCGCTGGGGCACCCTCGGCCCTAGCTCTTGTTTACAGGCCCGGAGAGACCCCGGCGCTTGCTTTCGCCGCTTTTCTGGGTCGTTGCGGCCCATCGGCTGCTGGAAGCGAACCCTCACCGACAACAAAAACAGGAGGGGCAGGGGCTTGCCCCCCACGCCGACGTCCCCCCCTTGCCCCGCGGGAGGGGAGCGTCTCCCCGGGGGCGCCGAGGGGTCCCCCCGGCCGGCGGGAGAAGCGGGCCCGGCGGTTTCGGTTGAATGGGTTGAGTGAAACCCTCTGACAGTCACACACCGCTCATTAGCTCAGGGCCCCGGCGCTCCGGCCGAGCCCCCGGCCGGGGGGGGGGCGGAGGGGTTGCGGAAGGGGGGCTCGGCCGGAGGGCTCCGTCCCGCCGGGGCTGCGCTCGCCCTTCCCGGCCCTGCGGGATGGAGGAAGGCGGCTGCGGGGCCGCCTTCGGAGGCCGCCGCTTTCCTCGCCGCCGGTGGGATCGCCCGGGCCCCGGCTGGGCTGCGTGGGGCGGCCCCGGCCATCTGGAAGGGATCTCAGTGCAAAGTGGATTTATTTAGGACCTGCGGCGCGGGGGGCTGGGGAGGAGGTGTGCGTGCGGGGTCTCTCTCCCTCGGTTATCTTGATAAATGAGTTGTTGTTGAAGAAAGAAAAATAAGCACCCGAGCTGGGATAAACGCGGGGGTTATCCCCACCACCACCCCACCCGGGGCCTGCCTGGGCTCTCCGGGAGCACCCTGCTCCTTCCCGGGGGGCGCCCAGCCGGGAGGGCTCGGGGTCGGGGCCTTCGCGCCCGCGGGAAGGCCGGGCGGGGGGTGGGAGCGACGCCGGGGGCCTGGTCGGGGCGGGGGGCCGGAGGGAGGCGGCCCCGGAGGTCCCCGCGGTGGCCGGGGCCCAGGCGCTGCGGGTGGGGGGGGCGGCGAGGAGCGGAGCGGCCCCGGTCCCGGCCACCGCTCCGTTCCGGGTGCATTTTCCACGATTCGTTTAATTTGACTCTGTGGCGCGTTCGGTTGGCTCGGCGCTGGGTTTTCTCCTTTCTATTTTAATTTGGGGTGGGTGTTTCTGGGAATGATACTTTTAAATATTTTTTTTTACGCTGTAGCTTCTCCGGTCGATGCGATCGGGGCGGTGGGGCGGTGGCGGCCGCCGTTCCCGGCGGAGGACGGGGGCGCCGGGGCCGGACGAAGGCGACCCGCCGGGGCCGTGCCTGGCCCTCCCCGGCTCTGCCGCCGAGCTCGCCTCCGCGGGGGGAACGACGCTGCTCTCAGTAAAACTCTCTTTCCCCTCCATTTCTCCCTCTTTCTTCCTAGGAGTTTTTTCCCCGTCTCGAAAGCCCAGCAGAGGCACCGGCTGCACCGCCGGCGTGCGCCCGCCCCGGGAAGATGGGAAGCAAGGCTCTGCCAGCCCCCATCCCGCTGCACCCGTCCCTGCAACTCACCAACTACTCCTTCCTCCAGGCTGTGAACACCTTCCCCGCAGCTGTGGACCAGTTGCAAGGTCTGTATGGACTCAGCGCCGTGCAAACCATGCACATGAACCACTGGACATTGGGCTACCCCAATGTGCATGAAATCACCCGCTCCACCATCACGGAGATGGCGGCCGCCCAGGGCTTGGTGGACTCCCGCTTCCCTTTCCCCGCACTCCCCTTTGCCACGCACCTCTTCCACCCCAAGCAAGGGGCCATCGCTCACGTCCTCCCAGCATTGCACAAGGACAGGCCCCGCTTTGACTTTGCCAACCTGGCCGTGGCCGCCACGCAGGAGGACCCCCCCAAAGTGGGGGAGCTCGCCAAGCTGAGCCCCGGACTGGCGTCGCCCCTGTCGGGCATCAGCAAGCTGTCCCCGGACAGGAAGCCTTCCCGCGGCCGCCTGCCCTCCAAGACGAAAAAGGAGTTCATCTGCAAATTCTGCGGCAGGCACTTCACCAAGTCCTACAACCTCCTCATCCACGAGCGGACCCACACGGACGAGCGGCCCTACACCTGCGACATCTGCCACAAGGCTTTCCGGAGGCAGGACCACCTGCGGGACCACCGGTGAGGGATCACCGCGCCCGGGGCCGGGCCGCGGGGAGCCGCCGCGGGGTGTGGGGGGAGCCTCTCCGGGAGAGATTCTTCCTCCGGCTCCGCGGCCGCGGAGGCGCCAGGGCAGCCCGGACCTGCGCCCTGCGTGGGACGGGCCCCCGCCTCGGGGGGCTGGGGGGTGAAGCCCCGGGGCTGCTGTGCTTCTGAAGCGCAGCCCTGGGTGTGCGGGGAGGAGGAAGAGGGCGCAGGTGGGTGCTCCCCGGCTGCCCTCTCCTCCGCACGCCGCGGGCTGAGGATCCCCGCTGCCCTTGGGGGAGAGTGGGCTCGGCTCCCGCCGGCCAGCGAGCAGATGCTGTCGCGATCTGTCGCCAGAGGGGCAATCACGCCTCGACACGAATTATGGCAAGTTTTTTTAACGGACAGAGGAGTTTAATCGTGAAGTGAATTATACGGGAGGGAAGAATTAAGCGGGGTCGGTTGGGGGGGGGGGGGGGAGAGCAGGGTTTGGGAGAGTGGGGCCTGGGGTCCCCGTGGCCCCGCGCTCCCGGCAGCGCTGCTCACCCCTCGGGTTCCCTTCCAGGTACATCCATTCCAAAGAGAAGCCCTTCAAGTGCCAGGAGTGCGGGAAGGGCTTCTGCCAGTCCAGGACCCTGGCGGTCCACAAAACCTTACACATGCAGGTGAGCCCGCCGCTCCCCGGCCTCCTCAGCGCGTGTGCCGCCGGCGGGGACCCGGCCCGGCCCGGCTCGGCTTGGCTTGGCTCAGCTTGGCTCGGCTTAGCTCGCCTCGGCTCGCTTAGGCCCGGTTCAGCTCGGCCCGCCGCGGGGCTGGGGCGGCGGCTGCCAGGGGGAGGGGGCTCCCGTGCGGAGGGAAGCGAGGGGGCTCCGGCGCTTGAGGGCTCCGTGCTTTTCCCGGGGGATGGAAGCGGCCGGCGGTAACCTCCGCGGCCGCGGGGAGACGGGTTAAAGCCAGCGGGGGAGCGGCTGGCGGCGGGCAGCGAGCTCCGGCTTCGGGTTTGTCCGCGCCGCCGCTTCGGGGCGTTTTTCGTTGAGGGCTCCAAGCCCTGGCAGGGCGCGGGGGAGCCGGGCGGAGCGGAGCGGTGCGGGGCTCCCTGCCCGCCTGCCCGGACCGCCGCCGGGCGGGCAGCGGGAGCCCCGGAGCGGGAGGACGGCGCCGGCGGCCGCTTTCCCTCCGCCCCGGGGGGTGCGAAATACCACGAATCAAGAAGTCTAAAATAACCCTTTTTGGGGCAGGACAGGGCGAGGGGGCGGCCTGCCGCCCGCCCGGGGCTGCTGGCGTTCGCATCCAACTCCGATATTTCAAGTTGTGCGTTGCGATAACAAAAAAATAAAAAAGTACAGTAATACGTTAAACCAGGTAGTTTGTGAAGGATTAATCCTTTGCTTGCTTCAAATCTGAACAGGAATCTCCACACAAATGCCCCACATGTGGAAGAACCTTTAATCAAAGAAGTAATCTGAAAACTCACCTTCTTACCCATACAGACATCAAGCCCTACAACTGTGAGCAGTGCGGCAAAGTGTTCAGGCGAAACTGTGATCTACGGCGGCACAGTCTAACTCATACCCCGCGGCAGGACTTCTAGAGCAGCCAGGGACCCGCGCCCGCTCCGGCAGCTCCAACGTGTCCATTTTACCCAAGGACTGTGTTGTAGGAACCCACAGACAGGCACACACACGCGCGCGGAGACACCCTCGCAGACTCGGGGCCAAGCTTTCCTTACCACACGTCTGCGAAACTCGTTTCGAGAGTGCGGACTGCAGGATCGGGCCCCTCTCCAACCCACACCCAGGCGTTAAAGCTCATCTTTGTAGATACTCGCGGCTCATTTTAGAGCTCTGTACAGAATGTGGTTTTTCTTCGTTTGTTTCGTATCGTCGTGACAGATGCACATCGGTAACAAATCGGGGAGGCAAAAAGTATCTCTTAAAAGTGTATTTCAAAATAAATCCTTTTTTTTTTTCCAAATACCTCCTGCCTTGTTGTATTATTCTCTTAACATTTGAGCTTTTTTTTCCTGCTGTGTCAATGCAATGGTAAAGCATATTGAATAAATTTCCTAGCCGGGTAATTGTACTGTCACAACAATTTTGGTGATCGCTTTTGTTTGGCCTGTTTCACTGTCGCTGTTGTGTTATCTATTGTTAAGTAAAACGAAAGTGCTATATTTGAGAGTTTATAGCTCTATTACTTAATAGTATGAATGTCTAAATATTAACTTCTGTACTTTTTTTTATTATTTTCCTGAGCGAAATATTATTTTTTTCAAAGAAGAGAAAGAAAGAAATACTTGCAAATAAACAGATCTTAGGAAATAATGCACAGAGCCGTTCTTATGCCAAAGCGGCTTATTAGTAACTTATTTGCAATCAGCCCATGTATTGTAAAAGTCATCCCTCTCGCGGAGATTGCAGCAGGCAGCCTCCTGCCTGTAGACTTTGGACACGGGCAATTCACCCGCGTAGACAGGGACTTTATCCTGCAGAAGACGATTCTTTCCCGACAGCTCTGGAAGCAAACAGCGAGGTGCAAATACTGCCCCCCACCACGGGGCTCATCTGCGGGGTCCCCCCAAGTTCACCCCAGTCTATTGGCGCCTGTGGGAGCCGCTGGCTGCCGGGCACAGGTTGCACCCGGTGGGGGAGGGGACGGATGGAGGGGCGAAAAGGAGAAGTGCTGTTCCCCCCTTCCAGGAGCCCCTCGTTCCCCGCCCTGCATGGGAGCTCCCCCTTCCCTTGCCACCCCCGTAAACCCCCAGACGCTCCCTGCCTCGGCAGCCTGGCGTGCCCACCCCATAGGCTGCATGCTAGGCGCCTGCACCCAGTATGCAGATAGAGGGGTGGTGGCACTGACACCTGGCCTCCCTTCCCTTTTCACCCCTGAAAGCCCCTCACTAGTGCCTCTGGTCCCCTCTGGGAAGGCCTGGTGACAGCACTGAAGCATTTTCCCTGATGTGTTGCAGGGTGGCTTGGTTGTGCTACCCCCTCTTCTGCCACCCCAGTGCTCTTGTCACTCCTGGCACCTTCCCTCCAGTGTCTCAGGGAGTTTGGGGTCCCAAAAGTTGTTCTTTTCCAGGCTGGGGACACCTATCCCGCCCTACTCCTCTCTCAAACTAAGGACCAGGTTAGAATGGCAGGGAGAAATCTTCCCCTGTCCCAGCTCAGGGAGCCCTGTCCTGGGAGAAGGGGGCAGCGATCCCTCCGAACCCAGCTCAGTGGGGGGTGCTCCACTTCTGGGCCCCACCTAGGAGGGTGCATGACTCCGGGGTGGTCTGTCTGTGGTCCCACCAGGCCTACAGGGAGCAGATGCTGACAGGGCTTGGGTGGCTGCTGTGTCCCCGACCCTCGCTGGTCCTGCCACAGAGAATCACACTGCCTGAACCCTGTTAATGAGTAGTGAGTCAAAACCAACAGTGCCTGGGCTGCAGCCGGGCCATCAGTGCAGAAAGAACTGCACTACTGCCTGAGGCCGCTTGTTATCGCTGTCAGCTGCCTCTGCAGAAGGCCACTGTGCCCACCCCAGGGCCAGGGGTAGGGACCCCTGAGCCAGCCCCGCTGTGCCCCAGGCCGAGGTGGCCAGGTGAGTTTCCACTGATGCGGCAGACATGGCGGTCTCAAGCTCGGCCAGCATTTCTTCGGCCATCAAAGCCTATCTCTCCATCTGCTCCTGTCCAGCAAGATCGTGAGGGAATACAAAGTTTCTGCAGCCAGAAATACTGGTCTAGTGGCTGAAGAACAGCCTCCCTAGGCAAAGTTTATTTAAGGGCCATCTGCTTTCCTCCTCTTCACCCCACTGTGACTTGTACCCCTTCCCTCGCTGGGGTGCTGCACCCCTGGGACTTCCTTCCTTCCTCCTGTGCTGGCAGCCCTTGTCCTCCCTCCCTAGCACACTGCTCCTCTCCAAACCTCTCTCCACCGGCGTCTCTCGCTCCCTTTTCACGGGCATCTTCCCAATATCTGATTCCTTCCTGTCTGACTGATTTTTCTGTTCCCAGTGCATTCCCATTCTCCCAGTAGGTTATTTCCTCTAAATTTCTCTGTCCTTATTGTTCTCTGAGTTCCTGTCCCCAGGCCCTTTTGCATCCCTAAGTACGCAAAGCGAGGCTGGGATAACTCCATTCGAGTAAACACCCCTGTCAGGATACATATGGGCTTAGTCCGCTCCTCCTAGGCCAAGCCCTGTGTGCAGTTTGTTTGGAAAGAACTTAATCAGATGAACGATATCAAAGGACTAAATTAAAACGATTGCATATAGCTAAGGTTTTATTTAATTGGTTGGGGTTGCTTGTTTAATAATCTTCCCCCTGAGCAGACACAGACTGTAAATTTATCTTCTGAGGATTTCAAAAGTTCAGCGGCGAGAGCAAAGCCCAAATTGCTGAAGAGGGGCAGTGACAAGTATCCCTAACAGTTGGTCCCTGGACTGGTTTTTAAACTTAAACCAGTAGCTATCACCTTAAAATGTCAAAGGATAATTTAGTATTTCTCCTTAATATCAATACACTTGCTTATGGCACTGACACGCTCCATTCGCTTTTTAAAAGATCATCTCTCCCTGGGAAATTTCAGAGACGGCTGTAAAGAACATGTTAAAATACAGATACGGTTTGTTCTTTTTAGACCTGTTGGTAACAGAAACAGGTCCTGTAAAGCTATCTCTGGGGCAGGGCTAGGGTTTTTATAGTCATAAAGTGCCATCCTGACTTTCACAGTGCAAACACTAAATACATTAACATCCCTGTGACTGCCGTTTGTGTGAAGTATCCTCCTTCCCTGTGGAGCTCAGTCCTAGGCACACAGCATGCAGCTCTGCGCTTCCGCAGTTCCCTGGAGCTTCCCAAACCACCTGCCTCTCACTTCCCTGTGTTCCACTCTCTCCCATTGCCCCTTTTTGTTTTTTTTTTTTTTTTCCACTGCCTGCACTGGCACCGTTTGTTCTGCGCCTTTTGCTGTGTTACAGGCAGCAGCTGCAGTGGGGTAGCTGGGAGGACTAGCTGTGCTACATACCAGGGACAGAAACCAGCAAATAATAAGATATACTCTGGCCATAATCCCCATTTTTTAAAAAATCAAAGTCCTTTAGGTTGCATCTGAAAACCGAGCTCTTTGCACATCAGTTGCTGAAATGGATGCTGTTCGCAGCTGATGGTGGAGCGCCTAAGCCCAGCTATGTTTGCACAACGCTTTTCTATGAAGTCACCTATTACATAGTAACAGCACGCCACGCTGTTCTAGACCAGCATGCCTGATGCCAGCACAGGTTTGCTAGCAAAGGCCAACTTTGTACTCGTCCCACCTCAGGAGCAGGCACAGCCTCGATCTAAATGGGAAACAGCCCAGCAGCAACCGAGGAATGCGGCATGGCCGTGTCTGGCCAGGGCTAAGGGCTGGTGCTGATGGTCCCAGGATTTGAACAAATCCAAGCCATTTGAGTAAAACATGTGAAAATCCATTATTTATTGGACTTCCCCCACATACCCCTTTCCTCTTCATTTCTTCTCACTGCTGTGCTTCTGGATGTTTGCTTCAAGAGCTGCTTCTCTCACCGCAGCCTCATCCTGTACTACACCCTGCCTCCTGCCTAGTCTCCCCTCCATCTCCTTCCCTATTTTTTTCCTCTTTTTTGCCTGCCCGTGTCTCATCCTGGGTTTCAACTTCTCTTTACCCTCAGCAAATTCCCTCACTCAGACTTTTCAGTTCTTGCTTTTTGAACCATCCCAGCTTCCACTTGTTCCCGTGATTTCTTCAGCAGCCACCACCCCATACAAACTTCCCTCTCTTCCCTAACCCAGACCTTGTTTTTGCTGCCTGGTACTTCTCATGGGCTGCCACTCTTTCCTTGCCCTCTCCACTAATCAATGCCATGGCCACATGGCACTCAAGAGGCATCAGTGCAGGTGCCCTAGAGGTACTCAGATCATTTTAAGCATGCCAGGTCTGGCACAGAGCCAGTAGCGTGGTCCCAGGACCTGCAGCACAGGTGGCTGGCAGCAGCGCCGGCTGTTCGGGGTGGAAGTGCTGTTGGCAGCAGCACTGCAGCTCTTGGACTTTGTGGCCCTCATGGAGGTCAAGAGGAGCCAATAGTTTGAGGTGAACGAAAAAAGCCATGTACTGGCCCCAGAATTTCAAAACTGAGTTTGCAGTTAGTCAGCTAAGCTACACGGGTGGCTCCGAGCCTCTAATCGCCCCATGCTCCTGATATTGTAACTGCAGATAGTCCTTTATGTGTGGAAGAGTGACTTTGTTTACCAAACTACATTACACAAGGATTTAGGCATATGTTGTTTTTATATTAATATTGTACTGTGCTTCCAGCATCTATTTCCCGTCTCACAGCGTCTCTTTTCCTCCCTAATTAATGGAAGCTTTTGTTAGTTCTTTTTCCTACTTACAGTGGTGTAATTATGGCAAAAATAGGGTTATCACTAGCCAAAATGTTATTTTTGTTGAAGTTATGAAAAAGAGGAATACTTAGATTTTAAAATGTTTATTTTCATTCATAATAAAGGCATCACATCTGTACAAAACATTCATTTTAATCTCTATTTTCAAAAATCCAGATGCAGATGTTTGTGAAACTTTTTCTAGAAGCTTCTAGTCTATCAAACAAGAGATGCAAAAATATTTATGCTGAGAACACTAAACAACTTTTCTAAATCTGCAGAATTAATTTTTCACATCTGCAGAATGTGAAATGTAGGCTGCTCCCCCTCCTCCGAGCCTCCCTTGCAAGCCTGAGCACCCTTTCCCAGGCACGACTTTCAAATACTGTCCAGGAATTTATGCTCAGCAGAGTGGGACCCTGAAAGCACTTAGTCCCCAGCACAGTGGCTTTGCACCTTCATCCCCACGCAGCTGAGCCGGAGCCATGCACGGCCACCTTCCCTGGGAAAGCTGCTTCCTCCGTCAGCACCAGATCAAAACTTTGCAGTGCCAACTGACTTTTAAAACTTACTAAAACTTTTACTGATATAGAAAACACCAAGCTTAGCCTGAAGTGAGCGTTCTACGCAGCAGGGCCCTGGCAGCACAGGTGTAGCGGGGGAGTGCAAACATGTCATGTCCCCAGCTGACATGCAGGCAGGGGTACAGAGAGGCGCACGGGTGGCCTGGCCTTGGTGGGGACCCCACACCTCTGGGGGCTGGACAGACATCTCCTCTCAGACTTGGCTGTGCTGGCTGAAACGGCATCTCTGCTGGCTGCAGGCTACTGCTAGCCCCAGCAGCTGGGCCTGGCGGCCGTCACGGGAATGGTTTGGATTTTGAGTGCTGGGGGAGCGCTCCCACAAGCCATCCGGCCTGTGACTCCATCGAGGCCACAGCAGAAAGGTGTTGAGGAGAGTGCTGGGCAGTCCAGTCCCTGGGCTGCTCGGGAGTGACCGAGCGAATCTCCAGGCCTTCGACATCTGTCTGCCATCACCCTCCTCCTGGTAGGAGAAGGGGAGCAGCAGGACTTCTGCTTCCCTGAAATTCTCGTAGGATCCAGAGAGTGGCTCCATCGCCTCACAGGGCTGACGGCTGCGGCTGGGAGATTACAAACTCTTTCAGCTTTCTCTCTGTGCAGAAATCTCCCAGACTTCTGGCTTTTCAAAGAGCAAACTTCACCTTCCCTGTACAGATCGGCAGGAAACCTGCTGGCGCAGGCGGCGCCGGTGGTGCCTTGCCGTAGGCAGCGCTGCGAGACTCCCACTCCTCTGGCAGTGCCTTGACCTGTGCTCCCTCGCTGCGTGATCATGAGGGATCTCCTATGCGCTGGGGCATTTTGGAGACCCATTCGTTCGTCTGGGGGAAGGAGATTGATTGATTGATTGTTTTTCTTTTTTCAAGCGTAAGAGGAAGTAAACCCTTTTTTTTCTTTCTTTCCTCGGAGATTATTTACGAGGCATTGTCTCTGATATTGCCAGCTGACATCCTTTGGCGTCACTACTACTCAGTGCACTGAAGATGCCTCAAGGTGTGTCAGCCGTGCTTCATGTCAGCGTGCTGTGATGTATCTCTTTGGCTGGGATTGAAAGGTACAGTTTCTAAATCTCCCGGTGACCCATTTTGCATGGATCACTGGTGCACTAGAATGTAGCTGCTCCTTCCCATCGTGTTAATGCAAGTTTGCCCATGTTCAAAGCAGCCTGCACTCCACGTGCCATGTTGAGCATACGGGGAGAGCTTGTGCTTGAGCCTCTGCATGAAATGGGTATGGCTGCTACAGGCTTGGTATCTTCCACACAAGTTGCGTGCTTTAGGTGCTTTTGTTGCTATATCACAGTCCTTTTATTTTAAACCTTGTAAATTCTTTGGCTTGATAAACCCAGGCAGGCAGGCAGCTGGATTATGTTAATCTGGGGCTCGCAGTTAGCAAGCACAGTGAATTCTCCCAGGTCGTGGAGGCGCCCTCTCCTCCCTGGGTCCTGTGGGCCCCACCAGGCTAAGCTGGGCGATGATGCTCAGCACTCAGTGTATAGCAGGAAAAGGATGAAAGCTTCTCTGAGGGAGCAGCTCAGCACCGCCTATGGTCACAGGGTGCCTGCTCGAGTGCCCTTGAAGCCAGTCCTGGGGACAACCCTAATTAACACTTAATTAATACTTCCAGTGCAACCCTGCAGCTCCCTGTGCTGTGCCAGCTGTGCACTGCCCTGTCTGCCTGCACACTGGGCTGGCGAGGAGAGCGGCAGGTACACAAAGCCTCAGGGGCCTTTCTAGAAGGCCCTGAGGCCCAGTTGCGATGGCAGATGGGAATTGTGGGCAGCTCCAGCCCCAGGTGTGCTCAGGCTGCCTGCGAGGGCAATGCAAATTCAGTGCACCTGCCTGCAGGGCACGCTGGCCTTCAGAGCTCTTTCAATGCAGCCTGACTGGGGTACAATGTAAACCTGGCCCTGATTTAGTCCAAGAGCTGGTTCTACTGGGATGAATCATTTAACCAGAGAAGAACCCCATGACTCTGTCTCTCATTTCCATGTTGTGGCCTCCTTTTCCCACTCTACTGTGGAAATGATGGTCTGATCCTGTCCTGGAGACACACAGGTATGAACCACAACAGAGAAACACCGGGAATAAAAGGAAGCCTTTGAGATGATTTCAGTTACATAGATGACAGAATGAATCTGGGTGGATGGGTCAGATCCCTCCCCTCCCCTCCCCATCTTCTTTTGTCACGTGCCCATTATCCTCTAATTTTCTTTCATGGAAAAGTGGGTCTAGAAATTAACGCTGCATTAAAAGGCATGTGGCAGCTCATATCATCACATCATGTTCTTGTCAAGCTACAACCATGTCTTTGTTGTGATTCATATTTTCAAACTCCCATTAAAAAAGTTGAAAAATACCTAATAGTTTTTCAGGAGTCCAGCTGTGGGCAACTCACATGTTTCTGAGTCTCATTTACCTGGTTAAAACAAAAAGCAAACTTTAGACACACAAAGATATAAATGAAAATTTAGACTGCGATGCAGTTGCATGGTCCTGTCCTTTCCTAGGGCACAACAGGCTCAGTTCCCTAAAACCACCCAGTAAATCCAAACGAGTTGGGATTATAGCACAGGAGCAAGGGCCGTAGGTGGGGACCTTGCTGCCTTTGCCCAAGTCTAGCCCTACAGAGGCAGCATTTGTTTCTTTGCTTTAGCAAGGTTTTCCAACTGGGAAGTGAGGATACGGGCAGATGAACAAGTTACTGCAGGGAAAACAGGGAGTGTGAAAGTTCAGCATCTCAGCTACTGCCAAGAATCTGCTGTTATGTATTCTTTAACCCCCTCATAAACGCAAATTCAATTTCCTTCTCCCACAAGGGATGAGATACCTGGCTTTTACTACACAGTACCGCCAGGTAAGAGAGTGCAGGTGGACACTTGCCACCAAAAAGCAGCCAAACTGTAGGCTGGTGCTACCTTGTCCTGCAGTTAGTTGGTTGTGTCCCCAAACTCTGGGGCACACAGGTTGATTTCCCTAAAAGCCCCACAGCAAAATCCGAATTCAGGTGAGGGAATGGCGTGGGAGCTTCCCTGCTCCCTGGCCTTTGCCCCACAGCCACTTGCAGGAAGCAACGTGGTTTGACTGAGATTCTTCAGGTTTCAGCAACAGGAAATTGCAGATGAGAGAATGTGCTGTAAAATGTACTTACACAGTTTCAGTCGCAAGCTGTGAAAAGTAGAAGCTCCCTGAGCTCTAAACTTTAACACTGCTATTAATACTGTTTTTTACTAATAGCATCGAGATCAATGAAGATCAGGGCCTCATCTTAGTAGACATCCTTCCAATGGTGCTCAAGAAACTCCCATCCTACCATCGCACAGTTGGCTCTCTAAGCATCCCAGCATACCCCCGAGTACATTACAGTGCCCCACCCCACAATAAAGAGGGTTAGGAATATGACTTTATTTTAAAACCTAGTTTTCAGGGGTTTCCTCTGCCAGGCAGCAGCAGAGGCACCCAGAAACACTCCTCACGGCAATGACGGATGCTGTTCAGGGGCCACGAGAGGAGAAATTGGGTTTTTGGTCAGTTCATTATTCCTTCTCCTTGGGGAGCCCTAGGGACTGTTCTCATACAGGTGTGGGTTGGAGCACTGTCAGGGAGAAGGTCCCTGCCCCAAAATCATGTGGGCTTTGTAAACTGCCCCCGAGGCCTTAACACCACTCTGGTTTCCACATTGCGTTTGCCGGTAATTTACACAGGCTGTGGTAGTACAAAGGCTGGTCAAGATGGTTCAGTGAACTCCCGGGGCTCCCCACATCTCTGGAGACTGAAAATATGTTCCCCCCAAAGTAGCCAGGAGAGGGGTGGGTGCATGGCTGGTAGGAGCAAGGCTGGCTGGTTTCTGCCCCATGGTGAGGCAGGGATCCTTCCCGCTCCCTGGGGACAATAGGCCCCATCCTGGGAGCAGACTGGTTTCAATATGGGGCTCTCCATCTTGATCCAGTTTGGATGGGTCAAGACATGTTGAGACATGCCCTTTCAATATGCTGCATTTTATTAAAAACAAAGTAGCTGTGGGCCAGATTGTAAAACTAGGTGGGCCTCATTTGTCTGTCCCTACTGTAAGCCAATGAAACCTTCAACATATCCAAACTCTCACCTTTTTACCCATTTGAATGAAAAAGCATCACTAATAAAAGAAAATGACTCACCTAATGCTAAACCTGAGCTCTGTAGATCAGCTTTGATCAAATTCACTGACATTTGGATAACTGCATTATTATAAGTAAAACATCTTTACAATTTTTTTTTCCAGACGCTCATTCTTTAAACTTTGCTTTGATCACTGTGCATATCCTTTTCAGCAGAAATTTGTCCACAGAGGGTGAATTTTTTTCATTTGTTTTTCATATGGATTCTCTTTCCTTTGTTCATATTTTAAATCAGTGAAGCTACCCTTCGAGCTAACCCTTATAATAAAAATGCAGCTACTGTGTGGCTTTTAACAACTCATTTAACTCATCTGTGTCTCAGTATTCTTGTTAGCAACCCAAGAAAACTAACACTTATTTATGCAATGAGGCTGATCGTGAGGCTTAATTAGATTTTTTTTTTCTTTGTAGGATAAGGTAAACTTTTCAGAAGGGCAGAGTAGGGAAGTGGTAGTTTCTGTTCTGGTGGTCTAACACCACCAATTTGCAATATGTTACAACAGTAGTGTTACAGAATGCTGCGTAAAAGAATATTTCTTTCAGAAAGTACTTTTGAATTAGTTCAAGTCCTCCAGTTTCCAAATAAGAGTCACAATCTGAGACGATTAAAATAAATGGAAGCAGGAATGTGTCAGGACAATTACAAATGAAAAGATTGAAATCACTGGAGCTGGAAGGGCAAAAATTCTCCTGTGTATAAATACGTGTCTGTGTATGAAGCTCAGCTTTAACTGCTGAGGAGGGTAAAGTTTTACTTTTATTTTTCTATGGAAAAAAAATCATACATCTATGATGCAATAAAATTTGGTTTAGCATTAGAAAAATGCATTTGTAACCAATTTTCCCCTTTCAAGCAAGCAGGAAGACTATTTAAGTTGTAATTTGCTAATCATTGTTTATTGTAATTTGACCATCCAGCTGGGGAAGGTAGACGCTGATTGTTCATTCCCAAAGCGGGCGGCTATCAGGCTCTAGAGTCAAGATAGTACTTATTAGTGTTATTTTACAGCATGGGCAGAGTTCTTGTTAGAGCTTGTAACAGCAGTGGATTAACTGCAAATAATCTTCAAAACTTTGAAGTCTAAAGCTGTAGCACCTTTTACTGTATTCTAGAAAAAAGTGATTGTGTTCAAATAATCTCTGCTGGCGAGCTTCTTCCCGTCTCGTACCAAAGTGCAGTCTTTAAGACTCGTATGACTGCCTGTGCGGCCATTTTGCAAACACGTATGCATGTCATCTGACAGAACGAGCCCTTAAACTCTGTTCGGCTTCTGTCACGAATAAAACTATTTATGAGTGCACACATTTGCAAAGATCAGGCCCCACGAACATTAGCTCTACATCAAGCTTGTTAGAGATGGCTTGTTTTCCCAAAACACTTTAGGCTGAGGATCCCTATTAATATAAACCTGCTTTAAACAGGAGATAGTAATTTTTTAGCACAGACATTCTCTAATATTTTCATGATGTGGCTCATACCTTAATAGATAGCAGTTCCAAAGCAGATCTAGCCGTGCAGCCCACAGTTGCATAACATATTTGCGGTAATGAGAACCCTAGCCGACATGGAAAATTAATATTAAGAAAATTAATGTAAGGAAAATCTTTAACGGGTTTTTGTCTGTGTCTAATGCAATTTAGCAGTTAGCAGAAGGAAGGAATTTAGTACCAGGTGAGTAGCCAGCTCTTCAGAAATCACGCTTCGTTGACCACATTTTAAGACCTGCTGTTTTGACTTAGTGCACCAGGAGGAATATCTGCTTCATAAACAACAACATGAAACATCTCATTCAGGCTCCCTCCTGGCAGTCTCAGCTGTTAGAACCTTGCCCACAAGAAAAAGACCCTTGGCACAAATGCTTTTCATGTTGGTGCCCTTTCTGCCTGGGGAAGTGTTTTGAAAGCTCAGAAAAGGGGCAGGAGAGCAGATTCCTACTCAAACCCACCTACCAGTGACAGGCCGAAAAAAAATGTTATCTTTTCATTAGCAGCATCTGTCAAGTCCTCTGGCAAAACAGAAGTAGAAGTTATCCCAATAAGAAAGGCTGCTGTGCTCATTTATTGTATTTTCAAGAAGCGAAGTGTCATAGCAACGGGGCAGTGTGCAGACACTCTTCAGCACAACAGGAGAAGAAATCCTGGATGGAGACCGACCTTCTCTGCCTCCCACCCTGGCCTCTCACGCCTGCTGCCCCACAGCACACAACTGCTACCCCGTCAGAGAACACCAGTGTTGGTATCAGCTTTTGTTCAAGGTGATCTGTAAAAGGCAGAGTGATTTAGATGTTATGGTCTTTTTGTCTCTTGCCTGGATTTCTCTTGAATCATGTATGAAGGACGTCGGGCGTATTTTTCCCCTTTTCGCTGCTAGGAAGGTAGGTCCTAACCCCCTTTTTTTGCCGGGGATTGTGATGTTAGAGATCATGGAAGCACAAGATATCTGACGTGACATGACATGACAGAAATCAAGGGGCAAAGAATTCTTGGAAGAAAAGCCATTTTTTCAATTTAGACAGCTTGAAATTGTTTTGTTTTGTTCAGCTCCTACGTAAATTCCTTGAAAACAATACTTAGTGAGAGGGAGGGATTTCTTGGTAAACACTGTGTATTGTCTGCTATTTTTCAAGGACTGGGCAGACTCCTAACAGCCTTCTGTGTCCTCCCTGAGAGACACCAATTGTGAGAGGAAGGGTTATAGTTGATTGGTAAGAAACGTGTGTGTGTGTATGTCTGCAAATAAAAAGCGCAGCAAATCCAACTCCCTTATCTCCCTTCTTTCTTGCATGCCAGGTCACCTTTAGCATCAGGCCCAGTCAGACCTGCTTACAAGCAGGTCTCATCGACACCAGCTGTTGTTGCTGACCTGCTCTGGGTACAGAATCAGGTCCTGCCTTTCCATATACCCTCCCTTCACCCTTTCATTCCCACAGCCCAAAGGAAGTGGAAAATGCAAGTAAATTGTTTTCTGCACTTGTTCAAAATAAAACTGAAGCAGATGCCAGAAGTCCTCTAAACTGAAAGATAATAATTATTTTCTAAAACACTGACATAATCTTTTTTTTAAAAAAAAAAAACCCTCTGCTGCTCATCCTTTTGTTACTGAGAGTGCACGTAGGCACAGAGTACAAAGTTTATTTTATCATGGAACTGACCATCTTCCTGGAAATCCCAATGGACACATTGGGAAATGTTAAGACGCAGGATCTTTCAGGATTTGGATAGCTTGTTTTACCCAGATCAAAAATAATTTCTTCCCCATAACTAATTCAGAGAATCTCTAAAACAGATTGACTAGCACTGTGTTAATTTGCGTCATCATCTCAAATATCGGCTGTAGCTTGATCACATTGTTCAGAAACAATGTATGTATAAAACACGCTTATAAAACATAAATATTGGTGTCCATTCTGTGGTGTGCTTGCCCATCTCATTTATTTACAGCCCTGAATATTTAAGATAACTTCATTCTGCAGCGTGTGGATGATTAATTCATCATTAGTTCATATATAAAAAGAAATAGAGTAATGCAAAATACTGTAATTTTTTTTTTCCTGGGAGACTGATATAATTAAAATCAACTTCTGTTAGTTGTCTATGTTTTTTTTAAGTCAAGTAAATAACACATATATATTTGGACACATATACATTATCCTCCATCCCCCTTCCCCTCCCTTCCCCCCCCCCAATATATAGGATGTTTTGTGTCTAAAACAGTTGCATTTGTCATCAGTAATAGCAAAACATGGACTTGATCCAATCGCTTTGCAGGTTTCTGTCACATAAATGTAAAGTAGTATTAAAGAAATACTCAGTAAAGAAATATTAAAATCGTATCTAATTGTACTCACCGTACTACAGTAGGAAGTTTTCTGTCTAGGTTTTGAACCCTATACTCATCTCCACTAGAAACCACTATTTTATCTTGCTTTACCATGTTCCTTTCTCATCAGAAAATTATTACTTATATTCTCATAAAACATTTGGCAGACCCATAAAGATAAAAACGTGCACAAAGAATAGATAACAAAGGTTTATATCAACAATACATATCAAGGAGAAGAGACTCCACTTCCCTTTTGCCACCTCCACCCGTATATTTTAACATTAATCAGATAATTGCTACATCACTGCTAGTAGTCACAAATGGCTCATATTAATTGATTTCTTCTCATTCAAAATGATTTTTTATTAAATCCTTAACCATCATTATAACAAAATAATATGCTAATAAACATTTTTACAAGTCGATAAAGTAGAACATTTGAACTTTTAGTCCTTGTTAGGCGAACCAAAAACCAAAAACACATCAGAAGAGAGGAAAATCTAAAATTTCAATTAATCTTAACCAGAAGTTCAAGCAATGAGAATATCGAAGAGACTTTGTAATACCTAATATTCCCTGAAAATGTTTAAAATCCACATGTGAATATAAAATAACTTCTTGTTTGACTTCGTTGACCCAGAATTGTCAGTGGAATAAAAAGTTCGGTAATTCCTAAAGGTAGCAAAGTGTGATTTGCTCTGATTTCAGCTTAAATGATCTATTTATCTGTATCTGCCTTTCCTCTCTTTCAGAAAGCAGAGAGGATTTGTTCGTTCATGGTCTTTAAAAACACTGTCTTATTTTCATTAAGCTAAGCCCACTGCTGATGTAATTCTTGCATTACAAAGGTCTTAATTTAAACCATGACATAAATGCTTTTCATCAGTTGATTTTTTGTTCTTTGTGCCAAATTTCTTGCATTTTTAAAATAAAGAATATGGTGTGTAATAACTGCTGCGGGACAGGCTGCTTTATTCTTCAATATGAAAGACAAATGGGGTGTGACATGCATACATTTCAACATGCAGCACTTACTTCTTCAGGACCTTTACTTTTTCCACTGTTTTCTCAGTAGACTATTTCACTTCCTTTGAATCAGGCCTAACGATAACACTGGATTTGAAGCACGGTTCTCGGCGTTGAGCACACTGACGGGACCAAGAGGTGAAAAGTGCTTCTAATCTCTCTCCTCTCTCTCTCCCCCCTCCTCCCTCTCCCGCTCCCTGCCTCCCTCTCCTTCCTTCCCCCCTCCACTCAAGGATTTGGGGTCTGCAGATGATAATTTACAGAGCGTTTTGGAAGAAGGGTGGGGATGCATTCCTAACACCCCAAATCCTGGTTTGCATTACACATTAGGGATTTCAAAGCACCAAGATTTAATCATAATCAGAAAGTAGAGAAATCGTTTCTACAACATTCTGCAGCGTTGAGTCCTTTCTTTTTTTTTTTTTTTTTTTTTGCTTTGGTCTCACTGTAACTAATATAGCAAATTTGTATCATCATCGTGTCATACTATCATTGCAATGATCGATGAGCTATGCTAATGCATCTGGGAAAACTGCATAACTTGTTTAATTTGGGTATTATTTAGAGTTTAGGAGCTTGGTTAATTTTCAGACGGAGTCAAAAGACACCAGCTGTTTCGCTACTTAAATGTGAAAGTACAGAAGAAATTTTTCTTGATTAACATTACTAGAAATGAATCAAGATTACAATGGGAAGGATGCAGATACTTTATTTAAGCAGAAGTTTCAATACGATCTAGCTGTAGTACTCTAACACCAAACCACAGTGGTTTTGATCTCCATGAGACAATATTGTCAGATACAGAACAGATTTAGAAAATCAAATGAATTTTTAGAAAGAATAAAATCTTTTCATGAACTCTGCATCTACTGCATTTTAGAAGATGTTGACCTGATACTTCTATATTTGCCCTGGCTTTATACTTTGTCCTTAAACAGATGCTTCTAAAAATTGCAGGAGACAGGATACAGTGGTAGTCTGACCTTTAGTTTGTCAACTTTTTTGTATTATGCAAGACATTAAAAGAAATGGAAAAAGGATCTTTTTGTATTCAGATTAAGTATCTGTAATTAATTAACCTAACTTCATTTAAAGTGATGTAAAGAGATTAATTTTATTTCCTGAATTGGGTATCTCAATAAAATTGAAGCTGGGGAAATAAATATTTTTGTTACTAAATACTTAGGACTACAGTATGTTGCCTATCTCTAAATTGCAGACTTTATTGATAAGGTTGGATATTATTTGGCTTGTTATTTTATCTTTTCTCCTTTATTCACATTCTTGTCTGAGCAAAATTCTTTTGTATGGACCTGAGCAGAAGAAGAGAGCAGGGCTATTCTTTAAGGGCGGGTTCATCTTTACATTTTTTAAACCTATTTTGATAGATTTATATTGAGGCTGAAGTAATTCACACTGGGACAAAACTTGGCATCAAAACTTTTAAATACAAGCACATTTTTCTTTTGATTTTTTTAAAGAAAATTTGAAAATCAGTCGACATGTTCTTAAAGACAAAGGTTTAAGTCCTGATCCATTTGAAGTCAATGGGAGTTTTGCCATTGACTTCAGTGAAGCCAGGACTTCCTTCAAATGATGGAAAAAAATTACATTTAGTATTTTCAGATGGAAAATTTGTGCTTGTATAAATTAAGATTGTCTCTTCTTTTGGGGGGGTGTACATATTGAATAATCCATAGCGTGAACTCATCGCTGGATATCTTTTTGTTAAGTGACTATCTTTTTTTCATTAAGATAAGTAACAGTTCAACATATGTGGTTACTTAAGAAATTCCTCAGGATCTATAGTGGAGTGTTTGGGATAAGATGTGAAATCAGCCGTTGTCATTCATGACAAAGATCCTACATAATTTTTCCAAGGAGTTAGGCATGCCAACAAGAGTGGATAAGCATGGGTGATTGTATTTTGCCCATGCACTTTCCATCTGAGGGTTGGATCTGAGGTGCGACTTTTGCCTTTCCTGCCCTCGGCTGCTGTCTAGTGTTGCTTTGCATTTAGTAACTTACACCTTTAGCCAGGCCAGGAGAACTTAATTAATTTGCTTCACTTCACAGAATGACGAGGTTATTGTTGGTGAAATCCTGCTTGCCTTAATCAAAGGACTAAACCTGACCCCCCCGAGAAGCTGTTAAGGACTGCTTGCATGGGGTACCTGCACGATCCAGCTTCCCCCCCCTCCCAGGTAAGGCTTTTCAAAGGATTTATAGCATGGCAAACCTGGAATTTGTTCCCCTTTTCACCTGGCAGTACAGGTTCAGTTGTGTTCAACTGTTAGTGATACTAAAGCTATCCGAGGTAGATGGCACAATTTCTGTATGAGAGACAAGTAGTTAAACCAGGCCTACCCTAAATGCCCTGCCTCAGACCCGCTGACCCCAATGCTCCCTTCCCTGGGGCTTTAACCCCACACGTGGGGCCTTTGGGCCGATCCAGGGTGCTGTGGAAGGGGCAGCTCCTTCCCCATGCTGGCAGGGTGGGACGGTGTCCGGCTCTGCCAGTTAGCACCGGTATTCCTGCAAGTGTTTCAGGATGTCAGAAACTGGATGAGCTGTATTGTCATAGTCTGGCCCGAGAGGTGAGCCAGCATTTAAGGCCTTTTTGGGTGTTTCCTTTGGATGTGAGATTGATGATAACTCTCTGGTGCAATTCTGTTTGTTTACAAAGAATAAACAGAGTCTGCTTTCCCAAACCCAAGGAGGGACCAGCAGCAGCGCGCAAAGTCTTAGCCCAGAATCCCTGCTCAGCCCTTCCAGAGAGTTTTCTGCTGAAAGTGAGCTCTGCTCTCTGCTTTCCTCCCTGGCTCTGCAGTCAGCACTTGCTCAGCTTCACCCCAGTTGCTGTCTCTCCTAACTCACAGATTTTGTGGACCTTTCTCTCTGTTGCCTGTACAGCTCGTGTCACCTGCACCGAGGAAGGCAGGGGGTCCCACACAATCTGGGGAGACCAGAGCTTCCATGTGTCTCCCTCCTCCACACACATGCCATGAAGCTGAACAAACTGGGTCAGTGGCACCATGTTATGGCCATGCCCTCCCAACCCGGGCAACGATATGACAGAGCTGCCCTTGGTGTGTGTACCCTGGAGGCCTGCCCTTCCCAAACGCTCAGCAGAAAGTTGAGTGACAAGTGTCACCTAATTGTCCAGAAAAATAACTCCTTCTGCTAGATACACGTGTACCATGGCCTTTTGAGCCCAAGTGTGTATCCTACTGTGCTCATGATGAGCGCACAATATCGCAAAGGCTTGAAAACGCGAGCGCTGACAGTGAGCACTGAGGCGAGGCTGAACAGTAAGTCGGACTCAGATAAAGTCAGCGACTGCTCTGTGAGCAAACACAGAAACAGAGCCAAGAGAGTGAAACGCTTAGCTTTTATTCCTCCACATATAACGTTCTCCCTCACCAAATGCTTTCTGCAAATGGAGTCCCTTTTACATACACTTTTATCGTTATAGTGCTTTCATCCATTTTGCGGAAAAACTACCTTACATGTTAATACTATCAATACTTCGCACCGTTAACATTCTATTATACCCCCATAAAATCTAATAATAAGTTAATATTTATTTTATATAGCTCTACAGCCCCAATCTGCATTTATGTATGTATGAACAAACACCACTTTTTTGCTGTCTAGAAGAAGTATCTTCTAAGATTTTAGGAGGTTGGGTTTTTTACATCAGCATGGTGTGCAAAACCTAACATAGAACTCACAGCAGCTAGATGTTGCAGGGACTGCCAGGCAGTCCTATGGCAATAAGGTGTGTTGCCTTGTGCTGCTGTCTTTTGTGATACAGCATTAATATTACCTGGTTCTTCATTGGCATAGTCCTTCCACGCCTGCCACCTTCTGCCTCCACATTTATGATCTGTTGTGTTATGGCTATGACCAAATACATCTGATTGATGTATTTGCAGATTCAGTTAAATATGTAAGGTGTTTCACTCTGTGACGAGAACTTGTTGTTTCAATTTGTGTAGCTTTTAGTGTACACAGAAATAACATGCTTCTGCATGGGTCTCCTATTTTTAAAGTATTGTAGCCTTTTCAGTTTGTTGCTCAGAGTAAACACTGGTCTCTGTATATCCATCCTGCTGTCCATCTGGTATTCTGAGATGGCAGGCAGTAGTAAAGGTGGGGCTACAGACATCAAAGATACTCATACGTCTTGAAACTAAGCACTGTGCTAAACTCCCTTTAATGCTGCTGTGGGAAAGTGTCTCCATATGTCATCCCATGTATTTTCTTTGCTATTTAAAATATTGCTTAATAGTACACTAAGCCGGTGGAAAACTATTTGCTTTGTTGGGTTAGTTCTACTCTGGCCTAACACAAGGCTGGGTAAGCACCAGAGCTGGTGCACGGGAATGACTGAGACCAGGAGCAGCTGGGGTGGGAGGAAGGGGGACTGGGGGACCCTGCAGGGAGTGGGCCTTCCATTGCTGGGAAGCAGTTATAAGTCCAGCTGAGGGGAGGAATCCTTGGCTGGCTGGGAGGTGGTGAGGTGGATATGTAACTGGGCTTGTACTTCATCAATTGCACAAACTCCCCATGAGTAAGTGGGGTCTGTATCTGGGAAGTGTTTTCAGACACACAGACAAACACACACATCCCCACACCCGTCTCCTTAGCTTGAGTCCTACTCTTTTTGGGCTGCTCGTCCCAACTTCATGTTTTCTCCCTCTTCTCCTCAGGAATTAGAGCATCTTCCTGCAACCTTGTGCTCTTGTTTCTTGTCTTCTCTCTGTCTTCTTATGATTCTGCCAGCTCTGTAATCACACTTTCAACAAGTCCCCTGGAAACTCCTTCTTATGTTCCCCTATTGATTTTCAAAGGGCTCTTTCAGGTTTTGACTTTGATCTCCTTCCTCGTTTTCTCTACACTGCACCTCTGGACCACCTCCTCCAGAAACAGAAACTTAGAAGTCATTATTGCACTAATGATTCATAGACCTACTGTGCATGTCCTGCCTCATCCTCCTGCCTTTCACTTTCACTGCCTGCTTTCAAACAAAAAAAAGGCCATCCTTTCCCATTTCTTAAATCTGGGCCACCACACAGCCAGGAACACAGAAGTCATGAGACCAGAAGGACAGTCACTCACTTAGTCTAGTTGTTTCTCTGCAGTTTTACGTCAACTTCATTTAGAAACTGTTGGTTTTTTTTTAATTTGGGTTTATTCTTCCATCTTCATTTATAACTACAGATCAAATGTCTTGTAAGACTTTGTCTTTCTTAGAGTTGTTATTTCTTATCCACCCCAGTACATGGTGACATCTGTTGTGTCTTTCTAGATTCTGCAGCTTTGGAGATGCAGTGTCCGGCACATTCCCTCCCAGCCATCCTTTGACACCATTTGGGCTACAGTGCTTTCTTGGTTGCTGCCCTACTCCTGCAAGACACCCCACCAAGAAATTTGGTTGAGAGGTGGGTCATTCAAAAAGAATGTGATAAGACTGACAAGACTGTCTTTCAACTCACAGTCTAGTTATCACTAGGTTAACTATTTCATCTGTGTTATTGAAGTGGTCCAGAGTCCTACTCTTGCACTAGGATTTCTCTTACACAAGAGGCAGTTACATTAGTGAAAGTCTTTGTGGATAAACTATTCAGTTCAGCCCTAAATCTCTCCTCTATGTTCTCCTCTCTGTCTTCCTGCAAGGTATGATCAGAGTGCATGAGACTGTTCGCATAAATGCACTTGGTACAACCCTGTCTGCGTGTTGCACAGTTAAGTCCTTTACATCAGTGGCTGCACTCAACCCCACATGCACCTTTTTATTACAGTATCCCAGTAGGAAAAATTAGAAGCTTTCAAATACAATGCTTTTATGGGAATAAAGGTGGCTTTTCAAAGGTGACTTTTAAATAGAAGGTAAAAAATTTCAAAGCTTCTGCTAGTGTTTAACTGTAATATAGCATTGATATGGAGGCTACATTATCAAGTGGTAATGAGCTCCAATCCTAACGGATGTGTGTGGCCAGCAGTTACAGCTAATCTGAGGGCTTTTTCTAAATCTTCTGTTTCATGAACCATGCATGACTCAAGCATGCCATATAGGAAAACTGTTTTTTCTCTCCCCCCAGTTATTTTATTTATAATATAAAATATGTATTATATTTTAATATAAAACATATAATTATATTTTCCAAAGACCTGCACTTATGGAAAAATACTTTTGACCATACAGAAACCGAGTGTGCACTACCTGTTATCCAAAGGATCTCATAGCATTTGAGTTTGAAAAAAAAAAACAGGTCTCACACCTCTTCATGAGGCAGCCTGTTTTGCATTTGGGAAGGTTGAAGGAGGGATTTGAGCAAGCTAATTCCTTACATTCAGGACTAGAAAAATGCCGGTCCATAAATTAAAACTTGTCAGAGAAATCAAATTCTCTTCACTTTGTTGGAAGTGCAACTTTCTTTCTAGCCAAAGAAGCAAGCAGTGAATCCCTCTACATTTAGTTTTCAGCATTTGAAAATTCAAGTACAAGAGAAAGTATCTCTCTGACTCTTCTATCGAGGGACCCATTTTCCTGCACTGATTTGAGTGGGGCTGTACCAGTGTAAGTGAGAATAGCACTTGACTTGACCCTGTGTTCGTGCTTATATTATTGCCCCTATTCACAGAGTGGAAACTTACTGGATTTTTGCCATTAGGAGGAGAAATTGATGATAGGAGTCAGGAATGTCTTTGGTTTATTTACAAAGCATGTACTCAGAATCTTGTTTCTCTGAACGCAGTAGAAACAAACAACAGGCACTTTTCTTACTCAGAGTTTCCAAGTTTGCTCCTGTAGCGCAGCATGTTCCCCATAGAGCCATGCCGCTCTGGTTTGGGCCCCTCGCAGGACTGCTTCTCTGGCTGCTGTTCCTTACGGACAGTGAGACACGCACATGCACACACCACTCCATCTTAGCAGCCGGCTCCCTAACCTCCACATCCCACAGCAGGTTCTGGTCAAGTTCAGCCTACTTCTGATTGAGCCCTGGCACAATTTGGGTGGCATCTTCCATTGTCCAGCTCCTACTCCTGAAGAGACTAAATTGCTCTGTTCATGTAGCTCAAAGGACAGACACCTGCATTAGATCAAAAAAATCCACTGCCATGAAAATTCCATATAGATACAACCCACACGCACATGCAAGCACACACATGCATGCGCACACACGGCTTCCGAGCCTTTGGAACAGATGAGTAACTTGTAGTATAACAGAATTACAAAATTGTTTCATAGCTGTCTAAAGAATTTACAGTTCTCAGTTCCTTTATCATAGGCAAGCTTTCACACTAGTTTTATAACAGCACAGCTTATTTCAGATCTGTGGTGTGAAGTTTTGTCAAAGGAAAATAAATAAATGACGGCAAAAATCTTGACAGTTAAGTATCATTTCTGAATGCCTGCAACAAGACAATGTTCTCACATTTCAAACTACTGCTAATTTTTACCGTATTAAGCCAGTCACTCTTTAGCTCTGCTACTTTTTTGATAGGAAAGTGCAGTGTGTAGTGTCAGAAAGAGATTTTTCCTCTCATAAAGAAAATTCCCCAAGCATTTCAAACTGAAAAGGTGGAGGCTAAGGGCAGGCACAGTTACACTGCACTGTATTTCTCAGCTCGCAGTCTTAAAGCTGTTTTCCATCTCAAGTAATATTTACTGGTAGCAAAGAACATTAGAATAGTTTTAAATGCAAGCGAAGCTAAAAGCAGTCTCTCATCAGAACCTGCTGTGCAAAAAGTGGAGAGCTGATGGAAGCAAAATATTCTTATGAAGTTGTAGCTTTGCAGCGCTTCCATACTTTCTTCCCAGGACAAACTGCTTATAACCTGAAGTGCACAAAGGTTCACTTTTTCTCTGATCTCTGCAGTTCCCCGATCTCTGTAATTTATGTATTTTCATATGGAAAATTGATCAGATCAATTCCATTTTAGGTACACATATACCATTCTAAAACAATCTAAGAACTATTAGTAGGGTGTGATAAGCATTACATTTATCATATTTACATCAAATAAGAGAATAGCTAATAGCTTATAAAATGGATTCTTTGAACGTGATGTTGGGCCAATAAGAAAGGGGTGTTTTCATATGTTTATTGCATGTCCACATTCCTTGTATTTGTCAATAGCATTGAAAGCTATGACTAGATAGGACAAAATAAACATTTTTAAACATGAACAGACTGCATTAGTAGCAGTGGGATGCATCTAGTTAACTAAAGACATTGTCCTCAGGCACTATAGAGATTATAATTACAGTTGCAACTCCACCTTCTGGCTTATTTTGCTCTGAGGAGTCCAAGAGTTTGGATTCTTTATTTTGAATAAATGTGGATACTTCCTTCAGGGTCTGAAAAAGGAAAAATTGACAGCTACATTCCAAAGAAAGCTTAGCTGGAAGGAAAATGACTGCTTGCAATACTAATGTGCTCTTTGTTTAGTGGCACAAATCAGTATCATCTCTTTAAAAGTGTGTAACTAGGATAAATATTGGATATGAGACCAAAGAGTTCTCTTCATGTAATGAGTTAAAGATTTCCATATGAAAATAAACGTATATGTGTGAAATACTTTTTGAACAACCTTCAACAAATTTGTGGGAAAAATACGGTGGAAAGCTCTTCTAGCCAGTGGCATTTGGGCTACTTCAAAGAAACACTGTGGGAACACTAAGATAAATGAATCAGATGGAGGTGGAGATTTAAAAAACAGCTCCATCCTTGACTAATTTTGTCCTGTCATATCAAAGAGTCTCAAGTTTTCCATAGTTGTCTCCTTATTTCTAAAGCTAGGGTACTGCCACAGACACTTTTCTATACTAAAGACAGTATTTTTAGCATTTGGTATTCCTCTTCACCACACCTATCTGTAGTGATTAATTTTCCGTTTACTCTCAATGGCTTCAGAACAACATCTAAACTCTTATGTTCTTGGTCAGAAGGATTTTAAGCACATAGATCTCTTTTAAAAAAGGAATTGTACACAGATTTGGTTATAAACATCTTTCTGCATCCTTAGAAATCAATAGGGACTGAGAGTCAGACATGGGGTTTAATGGAAAAAGTTATAACCCTGTGTAAAGACAAGCACCAGCAGTGGAACAGTGATAAATGAAGCTGTTCAGGCTCCCTGGCATGTTGATTCTGCAGAGTGCATTTTACTGAAACAGTTTCCATATCATGTTTGGCCTCATGAATGTTCGGTGGTAGAGGCCAAACCCTGTCCTCAATCCAATCTCTGCAATTCCCTTCAACCACGTTGCAGCTTTCATCTGGTTTCTTGCATCAGATTCTTTCACGGGAGCTCAGCTGTGCCAAGCATCTTGAAGTTGTATTACCAAGAATGTTTCAAGCACAAATCTCTTAGTCTCATCACCGAAGACAAGAGCCTTTGCCCAAGTGCAGAAAGGGTTGCTTTGCCCTAAATCCAAAGAAAAAACTGGCAGTTTTTGCACCACTTTGTGCTGAGATCTTGGCCTTTAAAGCTATGGCATAAACATAGGTGTTGAACCAAAGTAGGGTTTGGACTTTGGGAGAGGAATCAATGTCAGTAGGAATCTGTGAAATGTTTCCAGGTGAAAAGAATGTTCTCCCATGTGTCCCCCGACTGGCCTGTCTGAAGGACTTGGGAAAACCAGGATTCTAATTTTCCCCACTACAACCTGTGAAATCACAGCTGTGCCTTGGTCTGATTGCTGTTTCCACCCCCTCCCTCCCCAGGGAGTCAACCCTTTCTCCCTTCCTTCTGAGCAGAAATGAATGGGAGAGCAGGGAAGTTTTTGCTGGTCTTGGCTCAGGGCTGGGTGTGGCATTAATGGGCAAACCAAAGTGCCAGGACCTTCCTGGAGGAGAAAGGACTAATGGAAAAAAACCTGTGAGGAGCAAAGACAAAAAAGTGCAGCAGTGCAAGAGCTGAGGGCTCACAAGTAGATCAGGAAGGGGACCACCCTTAGAGGACCCACCAGCCTGCAGGTACCTGGGTTACCACTCAGTCCTTCACATTTCCTTAGCTAGCATGCTGCACCTTGACAACAAGCCTCTCCTGCCATCATCCCCCACGCTCCTGTACCTCACCATGCCATTCACCACATGCCTGAGGGACATCCCTCTGCTCCCATCCTGCTCTCCTGGCCAAATGCCTAGTTTGGCTCCAGGGAGGGCTGCTTTCCTCTCCTTGCTAGCCCCAGGGCAGCTTGCATCTAAAAATGACCCTGGCTGAAAGTAAGAGGAGAGAAGATATGTTTTCTCAATGCTACCATCTTATAAATCCTAGTGTAGACAAGCCGTTGCCTCGCAAGTGCTGGGACATTTAAGGGGCACAGTTTGGCTTTTGGGGTGCTCAAGCATATTCCTAGCTGAAATCTTGTCTAAGAGAAGCTTAAAGGTAGAGATGGGAGTGGGTGAAGGAGGAAAGGAGGGAAGCCTCAGAGAAAAAACAGCTGATGGCCAACAGCAAGGAAATGAGGAAGGTGGTGTCTCTTCCCCTACTGAGAATGGGACCATTTCATTTGAAGAAGAAACATCTGAGAAATAATTTAAAAATACTGTCTCAAAACAGCTAGGATTAGCAGACATCAGGCAGGGGAAATCTGTCTTTAAATTCCAGGCATTGGAACTGTATTTCTATTGTGTTTGAACCAATTCAGTCAACCCCACTTAATTTCCATTGTTGAGGGAGTCTAAAAGAGTCAAGAAAGAAAGAGAGAAAAAAAAAAAACAAAGCCTACTGGAGAGATACGCTGAGAAAGAAAAGAAAATTTTGAGAGGAGGAAAAAAGAAGTGGACAATTGACAGGAAGAATAGAAAATGTAGCTAGTTAAGTAATTCTTTGGTAATTCTTTTCCTGTAAAGATTTTGTCCTCAGACTATTGTAACCATCCACCTGTATAGTAACTATAAAATACACACTGGACATAACAAGCTAATCTTCTGACTTTTCTTTGCGTCACCTCTATGGGGAAAATGCCTATCTGACATGCTGTCATATCTCTTTGTGTTTTAAACCTGTCCAAAATGAGAAAGTGAAGCGGTTTGTTTGAGTTGCAGAAGGGGTTTTGGCTTACTCCCCATGAAAATATGATTATAAATTCCTCCTGCATTTACTGTTGGCATACTATAAACAATTGAGTCCACTGATTACTGAGTTATATAAGAATTCTTGTGTTATTTGAGACTTAATACATCAGGCACTGTATAAAAGTGACATACCTATTTTTTAACATCTAAAATCCAAACTAAAAGGAACTTTTTCTGTTCTGTGGGATTTTTATTGCTGGCTGGGGGAGGAGGAAAGAAAACTGTGGGAGTTCTTGCCTCATACTCCCAAGCTGATTGCTTTCAGTGCAATTTTTGCCCATTTGCAGCTGGGCTGTGAGTATTCCTGCTCTGTGACAGTGATGTCCCCATCCAGATATTCAAAGTGTCAGTGTCCTTATTTAAACCTCTGGGGTTCAGCCTCTGCGTTTGATTCAAGATTTTGAAAGTCCTGGCATCTACCCTGATGCTCCTTGATGAACTGGAGGGCATGAAGGAAACTGCATTTTGACCATCCCATTTTACCTTAGTTGTGGCATGCCACATTATCTGTCACAGATGGGAAAAAAACATGTGAATGAATGTAATCCATTTATTGGTTTATGGTCACAAAGTCCGCAAGGGAGTGTTCCAAATCCAGAACGCTGGATTTGGTATTTCAGTGAGCTAGCAGAAAGACATGGCTTCCTATTAACTATATGCCCAGCAGTGCTTAAAATTTTGGTAAAGCCATCAAATCTGCAGAGCAGCTACATATAAAAGTGTTCTTATCACACATGTTTACAAGTATTTTATTTCTTTGGAAAAAGCTTTCTGAGGTCTTCAAAATGTAAATGTAGACGACATTATCTGTGTGAGTACGACCCAGCTGAAGAACAAGTTTTCAGAAAAGAATACTATCTCATCCTGTGAAATACAAAGCTCTATGCATGCTGTTGTATTCTATTGGTGTTCTAGAGTATTTGTCCTATTCTGATGTATTCTTACAAACTGTATATTTTTGCCTATTACTGACATACCACGACAAACCTGAATCTTAGGTATTTGAGTAAGTGGGAGTGAGGGTGTTGTAAATTTACTTGTTCTGCAAGTGGCTCATAGGTTAAAAGCGTTCCTTAAAGACAAGGTAAAGCATGGGCAGTTACAGCAAAATGGACTCACATTGTCCCTCAAGTTTGCTTCATCTTGATCATGAAAGGAACTGTGGTATTAGTAAGAGACGTAATCTGGGAGAACTAGCAGTCTTCATTCTTTCAGTTTGGCTTGTCAGTTGTGGAATGAATTTTTCTGCTATAGGGACATTTTCCTAGTCAGAAAGTTGTGGAGACCATCACATTCATCTGCTGGAGTCCTGAAGCACCCAGCACTATTTGGATTTCTCCAGGTCACACCGGATTCCCAACAAACTCCAAGCGCACAAGGTGTTTAGAATGGATCATAGATCCCATTTGATAAAATGTGCAAGTGAGGCCTAATGTGTAACTTATTAAACTGATAGCTCAGGAATTGATTACTCATTGGAAAGAGGCTCATACAGCATACTGAAGAAGAATGCTATTAAATGGATTTCTACAGACAGGCTGTGTGGTCCACAACATTAAAAGAAGCAGGAAATCTTGTGTTCCACCTTTGATTCCACTATCAGCTATTTAACAACATTGTTTATTAATATAACCATTATTTGTATAACAGTGTCACTTAGAAGCTTTAAATACGGAACCCCAGCTGAGTAATTTCATCTCCAGGGTTCAATTTCCCTATCTCATAGTAATATTTTAGAGCCATGTTGTTAGGAAGCCTTAGCAATGTTTGCTGAGCACTTTGAAGAAATGAAGCAACGTACTAAGGTATAGGGAGGGTTGTTATTTTAAAAAAATCTTCATTATTTTTCAAAAGCAAACAATTTTGGCAAGATGATAAAAGGAAGAAAGAAAGAGGGAGTGTAGGACTGAAGACAGTATGTTCATTCTCTTCTCACTAAACAGTAAACTCTTTAAGGAACACTATATTTTTTCATTCTCATTGTTCTATCACCCAGCCTCTTGCACTCAAGAGCAGTCATTTCATATCTGTATTTACACTTCTCAAGCCATACTCTGTGCTCATGCTTTTCAGCACTTTATACATTTATTTAAGGATCAACTCAGACCACTTACTCCACTTATTAGGAAAACACATCACATTCACACATCACAGTCTGAAACTGCAAAGCTATTATAAATCATAAGATATAATTGACACCACCCTTTCATCTTCTCAAAGATGCAATGCTCTTTTCAGGGATTTTGCTTTTATTTAGGTTGCTTTGCTACTTCTTCCTTGGGATTGAAATAAATAGTCTTTCATTTCTTTTCTCAGCCAATAGATTTTTTTCCTCCTGATAGTGCACAACAACGTGATTGTTAGTTGTCAGTGTATGCAGGTCAATGCATGCATCTTTGGCAATCAAAAGCTATACCACAAAGATAATGCCTTTACCATAAGTCAATGCCCATACCACAACCATTAATCTAATCTTATTGTGCTCAAAGTATTGCATCATGTTTATTGGTAATATATTTACTGTACCATTTCTTTGTCTAAGTACCAGTTTGGGGATGACAAACAAGGAAGCACAACTCAAGTCATCACATTTGTGTGCTATGAAGAATAGGATAAAATGCTGACCTTGCTTTCAGGGGTTTTATGCTGAATTCAAGTAGTATAAATTAGGTAAATATCCACTGAGAGGAAAAAAGTAATTCACTCTAAAGAAAAAGACATAACACAGAAGAGACAATGTCAGGAACAGAAGGAGGATGTCTAGCAGAGAGGGCAGTGGGAAAGTGTCACAGGCAGCCAGAAGAGGGATAAGATTTGGAGGTTGTGATTGTAGAGATGCAGTCAGGAAGATTGAAAAATAACAAAACCGAAGAAGATATTATTCACTTGGAGCTCTGCTGGTAATTCTGTAGCATAATTAAGCTTCATCCGCAAGTTGCTGCTTGTCGCCTCATTAAGTCATCCACTTGCTTTTTTTAATCGCCTGTATTGCTGATAATAAGCATGTAAATGTTTTGTGGCGAAATTATGTGACATTTACTTACCACCATTTAAAATATGATCTAGCTCTGAAGGAGATGTGATTAATGAGACTCCACAGCTCTTTTGAAGTGTCTTTTGTTAGGATTGTGAAAAACAGAATTATAATTTTTAAAGAAATGCTAATTGCTTATGAACTTTAAACAAATAAACAACAGTCTGATCTGCACAGTTCAGGTAAATTTAGCTGGTGTGAATCAGTGGCTAGCATGTGACACAACTAGCTACTTGGTGTTCTGACAAATTTCTTTGTATTTTCTCTTTAAAGTCACAGTTAAGTCCATTGCTTAGCTATCCAATTTTTTTAAATCGTACATTAGTTAAAATGTTAGATGTGTTCTGTGAAGCTGGTCACAAGATACTGACTTGACTGTGCGTGAAAAACATGCTGGAGATAAGCTGTTTGTCTGTCTTTCTGCCTAATAATGAAAGGTCCAACTCTGTAAATTTAGTTAAGCCAAGCTATCTGGAATAGGAATTCAGTTTGTTTTAAAAGCCACTTTCTGAAAAGATTCATTTCCTAATCTATAAAGGGGAAATGGGCTCTTTTTGGATTAGAAAACTGAAGAATATCTTCTTCAGGGTTTGCAGGTTTATGCCTCCACTGCATGAACTCAGTATTCACACAGAATTGTGTAATGGTAAAAGTATTTGGCTGGAACAGCCAGCTTTATGATTGACTGATGATATTCTACTGAAGAAGATCTAAGCGAAGATAACATTTTCAAAAGAAAAATATTGCTGGCGCTTGACTACCTGTTCTGTACAGCATATATTCGCGCTCATCAACTAACCAAAATAAAAGCTTTAATGCTGCCAATTTGTGACCTTCTTTGCTGTAAAATATTCTGTTACTAAATCAGCACTTCTCTGCTGTCTGTGTTTGTCTTAAACCTTTTTGTGAAACAGTATCTACCTCCTTAGAGCCATTTACTGCTCTTGTTGTGTACGCAATGAGAGTTCTGTGCAAAGATCAAGGGGACATTAGGTGTAGTTACATCCAGGTGATAGTGATGCGGGGTTTACTTTAGGGTTGCTCATTTATTAGGATACATTTTGTGTGTTCTTACTGAAGGACAGCTCAGCGGTATTGGAGCCTGAACTCATTGTTCTCAACATTTAAACGCTTTTTATGCTGAATAGTTAGGATGAGCTGGGTAAATGTTTTGAGGTTTTTTAAGGTAATGAGTTAAAGACACATGAAACTACAGTTATGTTTTGCCAGCTTAATACAGCCATAAACTGTAATGCCTGATTTATCCTGATGAAATAATGAGAAGATGTTAACATTTCTCAGAATAATCTGTGATGAATAGGAAGTGTTCTTGCCTATGGCTATATTGTGCTAGGGTCTGATTATATCAGAGCTCATAAATTATAAAGTCAGAAGGGACCACTGTGATCATCTGGCTTGGCTTCTTTTATAACACAAGCCATGGGACTTCCCTGAATTAATTCCTGTTTGAACTGGAGCACAAAGTTTAGAGAAGCAGCCAATCTCAATTAAAATATTTCCAGTGATGGAGAGCCCACAGCAACCCTTAGTGAATTGTTTCAAGGAAAAACTATTCTTGCCCTTACATTTTTCTGCCTTATTTTTATTTTGAATTTGCCTTGATTCAACTTCCAGCAATTAAATCTTATTATGCCTTTGTCTGCTAGACTAACTCTCATTTATCAAAATCATATCCCTGCCATAGATACTTATGGTCTGTGATCATCTCATCTCTTAGCCTCTTTTTTCTTAAAATAACAGATTAAACCATTTGAGTCTGTTGCTATAAAACATGTTTTTGGATAATTTAATGAGTCCCATGGCTTTTCTCCATAGTCTGTCTAATCTATCAGCATCCTCTATGGATTGTAAACATCAGGAATGGACTCTAGCCCATCACAAGTCCTACCAATGCTAAGTGTAGCAGTCACATCTTCCTCACTCTTTGTAAGTGCTTCTGGTTGGATCCTTAGGATCCCTTTGGCTGCAGTGCCCATTGAGAGGTCATAGATTAAGTAAACTTTCTAGATCTTATGAGTAATTTAGAAATAGAAAAAATTTATATCAGAAGAGATTTTAACTTCCTTATGTAGAACTAAATCATATCCAGACTGAACCTAGCTGGACATGGGCACAGGAAAGAATTCCCTTCTCTGCCTCTCTCATATGTGTCTCTGTATGTGGTTGTGTGCAAAAGCTTTAGTGCTTAGTGGAGCAAAAGGGTTCACCGTCAGGTGCTCCACTCCACAGCAAATCATCTGGAGAAGGGAAGAGAAGAGAAGAAAGCGGTGGCTCCACCCAGCCGCACACCGACAGCAGATCTTGCTCTCTACCTTTCCACAGTGCAGCGGAGCTGGGCCAGGAGGAGGGCTGTCCTCTAGCATCCCCTCCCTGGGCACCACCAGGCCCAGGAGACTGTAAGAACATGAGGAGGCAAGGGAATGCATGGAGGTGAATTTCTCCAAATCCACACAACAGTGAAAGTCTGGGATCATTCAGTTTTCAAGCAAGGGCAGCAAGAGAGTCAAGACAATTCAATAGCCTGGCAATATTCCTTCAGCCTTGCATGCTGTCTTCTCTGACCAAGCACCTCCTTAAAGTCCCTTTATGCTTCATTTTGGAGTATGAGCGAGCATCCTCACACCACTTCAGAAAATGTCATCAGTAATTTGTGACTTACGCAGGCACCTATGTAAACCAGCTGCTCACCACTGGGAGATTAGTGAAGTTTATGCTAAACCTTGTTCCTGTGCATAGTCACTGTCGCTACATGAACTATTTAGATTAAAGCTGATGTAGGTATTGATGCTGATACTGGCATTGTATTTACTGTGGCAGCGTAGATAAGCCTTCAGCTCATAGACATTACTGATATCAGCCAATAGTATGGGGTAAGGATGGACAGGTTTTATACAGTAAATTACCCTGTGACAATGTCTCCATAGTGAATATATTTATACTAATGTCCCATTTACTGCATTTATTTGAGATACTAAAATTAAGTGCAAATACCATGGCCAATTTATATGCTTAGCATTCTGTTACACACCCTTGAAGTCTTAAAGTCATTATCATCATACATATTTAACACACTCATGTCTCTTTCTCTTTTCTTAACTATGTGTAGGATCTAAGATATTTTCCTTGGGGCTTGGAGAGGTGTCATTCCACACTGTCCTGTAGCACAGGGCCTTGGATATATCCCATAGGAGTTTAATGACTGTTTATCTTCTGATAGTGCCAAGAGGCTGTCTCGCACTCAGTCCTTCCAGTGGCTGTAGTTTCTCAATGCAGTGCTGATCATATCTCTGTCAAGGTACATTTTACTATCCCTCACAGCAATGCCAATGTCCTGGTGTTGTAATAGTGTCTCAGAGAAACACACGCTTGCCCATTGCTGTATTATATCAACATTAATTTACTTCTTCAATGCCCTGAGTCTTTTCAAGATCACAGTTTGTCCTGAGGAGATCCCCAATTACAACAAGGTCTCCTGGTTAGAAGGCAGCTAGGTTTTTTGTGGTAGTGAGTTCTCGTCTCTTCACATGCACTGTTCTTCCTCATCCTCTCACCACCACTAGTGACAGTGGTGCTGGGCCTATGGATGTGGAAATACGCAGACAACATTGTGTGCAGCCTCAGGATGCTGTTCAGGCTCTTGGTACATGTATTTTTTTATTCAGGAATGGCTGACTGTATATTTTATTGCTTTTTGCAGAGATACAGTCTCACACTGTGTTCAGGTGATTGCAACCACCCAAGCTAACACACTCCTGGGTTAAGTTACTGCCTCCCAGTTGGGAAACAGTCTCAATTCACAATATGCAGCACAAAAACAAAGTAATACAGGCTAAGTTTATGCTCGGCTGTGACAGTACTTTAACGTTGCATTTGCATTTGCGAGATGTGTGAATACTGTGTAAGTAACTTCTAGCTCGAAATTTTAACTTCTTGTGGTGCATTTTCTCAAAAGGTCCATTCCTACTGTGCTCCAAGGCCTGCTAGGGATGCTGCAGTTTTTCATAGTCTTTTCTGCTGTTTGGACCACATTTCCCCACATGTCTCACATCTGCTCACCAGGTTCCTGGATATCCTTGATATAATTTGGCCAGTTTATTGTGCCTCCGGCTCTCCAGATACAGACTTCTCTTCCAAAATGGCCCTGCTTTATTCTCCACAGTTTCTATTTTCAGTCATCCAGCTGCCCTTACATACACTACCTTGTGTGCCCAATTCTTCTTGATAGCTCCAATATTTTTGAGAGGCAAGCAAAGCTTTTCCCCGATGTCTGGCTACCCTATCAGAAAGCTAGACACAAGCACTTGTAAATCTTTTTCTTGCAAAGGTTGTTTTCAGATATCTTCCAAACCTCTGCCTTGAATCCAGCTGTAAAAAATAAAAAAAAAAAAAAGGAAAACTATCTACTTCACACATACATTGGGCAGAGGCCCATTTTTTTTTTATCCCTGGTTAAAAATGGTATATAGCTAGACTTTCTATCTGTCAGAGTACTTCTTGCTCATTTTCCCTATTTTCATGCTGCAGGATTGCTCTGGCTAAAAATTAATTTGGTGTATACAGAAATAGTTGAATTTTGCAGTGTCAGAAGCTTTTGTTAAAAGTTGTTTATGACTTTCTGCCCCAAACATACCCACACAACTGTATTGCAAGACACACTTCCCAGTGCGTGTTTTTATCCTGTTGGTAAGAGTGACCTTGACACAAAAGCTATGGGATATTTCTGTTTTCAGTGCAATGCCTCAATCCTGTTTCAATAGCATCATATTATAAGCTTGCCTATTGGCTATAGTAATTACATTTAAAGGTGTAAGATACATTCCCTGATAGGTGTGATGGGGGCATAGCGTTGAAGTTGTTTTCTTACTATGGCATCTTTCTCCAGTAGCTGCACCAAGGGCTTCCCATGTGTTTGAGAGTCTTGGAAGAAATATCGATAGATATTTCTTATAATATATTAAGAGAAAGGAGAGAAAATAGTGTGGAAAAGAATAAACATAGGTAATAAAAATATATGTAAATAAGATGATGAGAATATAAAAAGAGAATGTCATGGTAAAAGGCAGACAGCAGTCAGCCTTCCTTCCCTCTTCTGCATCTCCTCCTCCTGCCCACCACCACTCCCTGGGAGTCAGATACTCGTTAGCATTGTCTCCTCATTGAGCCCAGCAGTGATCCCTGAGCTAGTAGTGAGCCACGTCAGCAAGCTGGCATGGTGCAGATCACTGCTGTGCAAATGAGCTAGACTGGGTCTGGCAGCAGGATGGCGTAAGGCAGAACTTGTCGGTTCAGGAACATTTCTACTGCTTATCAACCCACGCTGGCTCAGGCAGAAGTTTCTTCATCAGCAGTGTAGACATAGAATCATAGCATCATAGAATGTCCTCCTGGACATTATTTAGCACATGAGACCAAACAATGTTACAGGGCTTTCGGTGAGGAACCTTGTGTGTACCTGCTTTTTCACACACATAATACAGCGGGAAGACACGACTATGCAGGTTTTAAACCAAAGCAGTACCAAGCCCTCAACAAAACCCACTGGATGAGAGTCTGTTCTGTGGCATAACTGGCATACACGTGAACCAGCCTGGAAACTGCTTACCATAAGAGAAATCAGGTGACTGTGAAAAGGATATGATATAATTTTATGCAAATAATAACTAGATGCTTGGAAGGTGGCTGGTATTTCATTCTGAAATGTTACAAATATTTAATTGATGGTTTAGTCCAATTGCTTCCCAAGACTGGCCATAGTTGGTTGCAAGACAAGCACTGGGTCCCAGAGTTGCTGTCCAAGTCTATCCGACTTCCTATTCCTGCTTTATTTGTAGGAGAGAAAGCACTCTGAGGTTCCTTGGGCACAACGAAGGTGCAAGTCTTCCAGCATTGCTTGCTGATGGGCATTGACATCTTCCCCACTGGCATGATGAGCTAAGGTTACCTTTAAACTGGTGGCCCTGGAAACATTTTGGAGTTCTTGAAGTTAAGCAAGCAACACATCTGCATAGGAACCCCATATTAAGTTGGGCTCTCACTGCATATCACTTTCCTCCTCGGCTTCATTGTACCTCCATTTCCATCAGAAAGAAACTCAGGCACCCTGTCCAGAAGAGAGCTGCCTTGTGTTTTAACCAGATCCCTGGTTTTGATCTAAGGAACCGAAACCCTGGGGCACACCAAACACCCACCTGTCAGGATGTCTAAATGCAGTTTGAAGAGCTGAATAGTTCTTTTTGTTGTTGTTGAAAAATTTTTCCAGTGAAGCTGAGGAGCAAGCTAGTTTGGTATTAGGTTGAGTGGAGAGCCTGAGAACAGCTTGAAGGCTGAAGACAACATGCGTGGCTTGGATCAGAGGGTTTTGCGGTGTGGTGGAGGCATTGAAGAGAGAAAGCACAGGGCAACAGGCAGGTTCAATAAACTTCAGTCAAGATCTTGCTTTTAAGTGCATCAATTATCAACAATGGAAAGTCTCATGGGAGCTGAGAGGGTGCTGGCAAGGGGAACATTGCAGAGGCCAAGGGTCACAATTCTGAAGGGCTGTTTTCAAATTACACTTTGAAACACTTCCTCTGTATCTTCACTGGGTAGCTGGTGTGTGCTGCATGCTGAGGCTCTGGCTCACCGGTCACATAAGGACCCAACCAGACTGAACCATGATGTCTGTAAGTGCTTGTCTTTCCTTTCCATGCGATGTAGTCTGTAGACGTAGCTGCAATGCCGAGTGCTCTGCTGACCTTCAGTACATTGGGTAGGCTGCAAAAAACTGTTCCAGCACAAAGGCTGGAAGTCATATCTCTGTATTGTCCTCAGCTGGGTGGGCAAGAGGAGGGGAGATTACCTGGAGAAAAGTTCTAAACATTTTTCCTCAAGTCCTGATAAACTCAGACCCTTTGAGGAATGTGTGAGCCTTTCTGTGCCACTCAGCCAGGCCTTGGGCAGGTTGGTAGCATTGTACTATTTACACCTCAGTCATCAGTCACATAAGAATTGATAGTTGCAGTTGTCCTTCCTTGCACTGCTTTGGGAAACCTCGCTTCTGTCATGAAACTGCTCTTATCTTAGTTTTTAATTTCTTCTCTGATATGCCTGAAGGCAAGCACAAAAGCCTTAAAAAAAAAAAAAAAGGGTGACAAAAGCATGGTATAAATAATGTTCTCTGAAAAGTCAAATGAGTTTTTTTCTAAGACCAAGTGAGGATAATCGTCCAGGCCAGTTGCTCAGCAAGCTGCTACTAAAATCCTACTTTTCAAAACAAAGATGCCTCTTGTTCTTTTCAGGAATAAAAACCTACAAACCCCTCTCCTGAGAAAACCAGGAGAGTTTTTCCAAACTGGAAGAGCAAACCTTCTCCCCCACAACGCTCCCCCCAACTACTTTCAGTCTAGCTGATACCTTATCACTCAAAACGTGAACCTCTTAATTTAAGAGTCATCTGAGGATGGATCAATCAGGAAAGGAGAAAACACATGAGAAGGATGTTCTGTGCATATGTGGAAAAGCAGTCCAGAAGAAAGGGGGGTACATGTGCTGAAGAGAGGTTGAACATGTGTTTCAGTAGGAGGTTGTATCACAATTCCCATATAAATTGGGTCTGGCGCAGAGCCTGTAAGCAGGCTTTGAATAGATTTGTGCAGCCTGCATGTACGAACACATATTGGGGAAATCTTCATGTATCCACATATTTGTTTCAGTTTTGAAGTGCTGGTGCGATGTGTGCACATAGGAGAGATTGAGAGCGCATGCAAGTGAAAGGAGAGAGGCAGTTTCTATGGATATGTCTGCAGAGCACAAATATATAATTTCTAGCGTGGGAAGAAGCTGGCATAGAAGACCCCTATGGTGATGAAAGGGTGATGAAACACCTGGGTTAAAAGAGGAATACAAAGAGAACACACAGAGTTAGACTGAGGAACATGGGAAGGAGAAAGACCGATAGGAAAGATCCAGAGACGGAGGAAGGGACAGCACACAAAAGGCAGAGGAGAAAAGCAGGGGAAACCAACTGTTGCACATTGTAAGAGGAAATATCTTAAAAGACAAAAAGATAAGAATGTTAAAAGGAAAGAAATAGAGTGAAGACATTGAAGAAATACAAAGAACATAGAGCCAATTTTGAAAATTGGTTTTGGTTAGTTGGATTTTTCTAGGGCGAGGACCTTCTGTTTGGATGCTATTGTTCTTTTGAGGTAAAATGCGCTGCAGAGCCATTACAGTCTTACTGCTTACAGTCAGTCCTGATTGCTTGCTACCTCTCTCATGATTTTGCCTTTTTATTTACTTTGAACAAAATTTTTCTTCATTGCCTTGACAAACCCCCTCAAAAAGTGGCTTTTTGTAGATGTACCTATGTGTCACTGTTACCGGCTAGTGTTCAAACTGTGCCATTTACTTACAAAAAAAAAAAAATAAAATCCCATCTCTTAAAAGATTTTGCCATGTTAAAGGAAATCCTCTGCCATTCCTCATGAGGTTAAATCTTGTCACACACATTGCAGGGAAACATGATACAAGAAGCTTCCCTCCTGGGCTTGCCTGAGATATTTCCATGCAGTACAGGTGGGATATAAGCAAGTACAGGTGGGATATAAGCAAGTACAGGTGGGAAACATAAAGGGTGCAGTGAAGGAGACCACCAGCTAGAAGAGGGGAGTAAAGAGCCAGTAGAGACCCAGAAGGATGTGGAGGTGAATTAAACAAAGCAAGGGCAGTCAGGAGAGAGGCTACAAAATGTGGAACAAAAGAAAAGCAGGATATAAAATAAGAAGAACTTGCTAAGTAAAGGAAATGAAGTGACATGCAAGCTGAAAATAGAGTAAAAACCAGAATTTAAAAGGAGAAAATTAGTAGGGAAATGGAAACGCAACAAAATTTGTACAAGAAATCTAGAATGGTGGGAAGAAACTACAGAAAATTCTAAGGCAAGGTAGAGAAAAGTAGAAATACTGAAATAAGTACAAGAAAAGCAGAATTATGAGCCAGTAAGTAATTTTTGAAAGAGTAAAAATTGACTGAGGTCAGTGTCCATTTATTTTTAGGTATTGTTAGGGAAGAGATGCACTATATTTTTATGTAAAACTTGGGAGGCTGGAAACAAATATTTAGACAGGCACTCCTGCTGGAAGGCAGATTTTTGTTTTCCTTAGGCTTTTTATTAACACACAGATCTCTGTAGCTAATTACACTGCTGCATTACTGATCATGTTATGTAGAGTATATTGACATTGAGAGAGGGTGGACAGGAGGCACAATAGTTTCAGTGATGTGTATATAAACATTTCTAGCTACACCCTCACGGGAAAAAGTTCCAACTCTCTCCACGCAGAAAACAAGTCAAGACCTTCGAGAAAGCAAGTGATAGAGATAAGTCTAAGCTGCAAGACTTTTAATCCTGCAACAGGATAGAAAGGGATGCTACGGAAATTAGAAACTTGGCTTAATTTCTCATACCCAACTTCTATGTATACACACCCCCATTTATTTTACCGCAGTGGTTCAGATCTTTGTGCTTTACTTGGATTAATTTCTAACCAGAACCACATCCAGTTATTCTAGACACTTTTGACCGCAGTTTTGCAGTATTATCTGCATTAGTAAGCACTTCATCCTGTGTATGCAGCCACTGACTTTGCTCGTGTAAGTGCTCACCATTATTAATAAGGCCTTTAAAATGTTTTAATTCACAGAATAAATTGTTCTTTTGGTGCGAAACCATACTTTGTCTTGGTTAAACACAAGCAACTGGATGGACTTTTTATGCATTTTAGTAAGGACAACACCGCTGCCCTTTTTTTTTTACATTTTCTTTGCTTAGATTGTACCCTCAGTTCTTGTATTTCCTATTTACAGTAAAGTAGAGAGATGAAAATGCTTATAAGAGTGAGGCAGGGAACAGTTTAACCTCTGACAAGGGCAGCATTTTTAAATTCAACTGTAAGCACTTAGTTAAGAAAAATCTGTTTCCACTTTCCTGATGGGATCCCTTTAAACAAAATGCAGGTTAACTACATACAGCAAAGCCATGATTGCAGCTTGCCAGAAAAGGCCAAATCCTGCAGATCCCTATTCACATGAGCAGCCCTTCAAATCTGAGTCTTTTTCAAGTAGAAAGAAATACTCATGCGATTTTAGGATTTGCAGAATTTGGCCTCCAGCTAACCACTTGGCAAAACTTGTGCTTCTACAATATTTGTAGTCCCAAGTAAAACCTCCTAAGTGGTTTTTGATTCCTTTGCAGTACTAAACCCCCTTAGAAAAAAAGACTGCTAGGTGACGAACTTTCCTGGGATTCAGAATGTTTGCTAAAATGATAACAAAACAAGTCCCTAAAAGCTGAGTCATGGTATTTAGAAAAACAAAATTTTACAACGGTGTAACCTAGGGACTAATGACTTCATCTTACTTCCTCTATGGATTTACATGAATGTAAACATGAAAAAGAATTTGGCTTGGAAAAGCTAATTGAAAACTGAAGGATAATCTAGTCATTTTTAGTGGGCCAACTTCTGTAGCCTTACTAGAGCAAAATTCCCAATGTTGTTATCTGACATTGAAAAAGCTTTGTACAGGGCTGTAGCTCTGTAACAGGAGATGCACGTCCACTGCAGTTAGTCTTTTTATACCCTTCCATATATATTTTCAGAAGTGAAGCAAAGGTTTTCCTTTCCTCTGTGGAAGGCAGAGAGGGGTTCCTCTTTTTCATCCTATTTGATAAGAAGTGCTGCACGGCACCACTGTCTCCTCTTGCCTGGTGCAATGTGAATGCCTACTTTGTTCAGCGGATATTTGAGGACAATATCTGTGCTAATCTCTCCAGTGATCCTCCTGCAGCCAGTAATGTCACTTCATATGGCTTCATTACATTGCAGGCCAGCACAATATCGAACTGTATTCAGCAGTCCTACCAGGAAGGAGAAGATAAAATCCACAGAGCAGGCATTCCTCAAGCAAAGTTCACAGCAGAAAAAAATAAAACAGAGCTACCGTAGGCTCACAGCAGAAATACAACCTTTCACAACTCCAAGGCATATCTATCCGATTATCCAAAAGGATTTGGCAAATGTCCAGAAGGAATGATACGGTTGTCTACTTCTGTGGGAAGAAACAAACTGGATAAAGTTAATTTCTTTCAGTGACAGACATCTGTGATTTTTTACTGGGTTTGCCAATGAAACTAGCTCCAAAATGCTGGGGGCAACAATATAGTCCTGAAGAACCCTGCCTCTGAATGTTAAATATTATTTTATTCTGAATACATTTTCCCTGTCTTCTAAAATCAGGCTACTAATTTTGCATGTGTGGAATTAGACAACCTAGCAGAGAGCATCTGATGATTCAAGAATCCTCTAAAATGACCCCAAAATAGCTGCTCCATGTTTCTTAATGCCACAGTTTTGAATTCTGCTATCTCTAGATCTCTCCCTCTCCTGCAGTTCCCCCTACTGAATCTATGCCAGATGCAGCACTAAATACCACTTTACCCGAGACTTATGCTTGTTCCACCTCTGAAGAGGAAAGGAAACCTTCATCTGACAATGTGTATTTTTGGTTATTTGGTTCTTAACATATTTTAGGTTCCTTCAAATTAGTCTCAAAGGTCTAGATGGCATCCAGAGCAGAAGGCAGGTGAGATAGTTCATGACAAATGACATTTATCTCACGAATATCAGCACCTCATTTCTGTATGTGTGTGTTTCTTCTGTTGCTGCGTTAATTATTCTTGGTAATAATATTGAGTCAGACATCTGAATGTATCATTGCAGACAAACCCATGTTATTTATGCATTTTCACTAAACTAATCCTTGCCACAGGCAAGGTTTTAGCCTTGTAAGGGGTTGCAAGCTGCTCATGCATGTAGTTGCTCTTCCCAAGGAACAGACTGTGAACAAACTTAGACTCGCAGTCCTGGTTCATGCCTTGTTCTCCCTCTCCTGTGAGGAGGAGTAAGAGACAGATCCTGAAGATTCTTTGATAAAGGTGAAGTCTTGTGTGACACTCATTTAAGAAAAATAATCCCGGGCCAAGGAACACATCTTTCTTAAAGTGATTGTAATTTCTTTATTAGGGGCAGGAAGAAAGAAAAATACCAGCTCTCGCTACAACGGAGATAATCCCAGCTGCCACGCAGCTCCCCAGGAGAGTCAAGTCCTGTTCGCTCCAGCACCTAATTCCAACTGGGCAGGGCACATCTTGTCTCCACTGGTATTTCTATTTGAAGGACCTTACCACCCCAAAGCTGGTATCTATCTTTTTTCTTTCCCTCCAGCAGAGAAGAGCCCAGCCTGGTGGTGCTGGGGCTGGGTGGGAGCCTGCGTGGCTGGTAGTGCACCTCTGCGGGCAGGCAGCGCCAGCTGCCCGCTGCTGGAGCCCAACGCTGCCCCAGTGCTGAGTGTCGGCGGCTTAAAGCACAGTTACAGGCAGCAAAGCTGCTACGTTAAGGCACACACTCTTACTCAGCAGAGCTGTTCCCTGTGTACCCTGGAATTAGAGCTGCTTACTTTTCTGACCAAAAGCCTGTTTTTACTATTGTTAGCACTGCAGAGCCATGGAGCTCTGGGAGGGTGAGCTGGCTTCTATTCTGTTTTGCACATCATCAACAAAATTGTCGGCTAATTTCCTATTGCAGAATCTTTATTACCAGCAATGACCTATGAGGCAGAATGAATATTTTTTACTTTCAAATCTCAGGTGGAAGATGCAGGTTGGCAGCTGGAAAAAACAGATTTTTGACCTGTAAGCTCAGCAAATATGATATGGAAGTCATCAAAAATGAAAAAGAAGGATCTTGCTTTTGTCCCTGTTAAAGAATAACTGAATTACAAACACATTTTTAAAAAGTCTGTTTGGTTTTTTTTTTTTCTTTATTGTCAGCTGCTCTTTAACGCTCTGTTAAATTCCTTGGTTTCAAGCTCATGTCGAAACATAGTTTTGCTAACCCTAAAGCTGGTGTCCTCCAGGTGTCAAAAATAGAGATTGGCTTAAAAATCTTAAGTTCCAGGAAAAATAAGGTGGAATTTTTAAACTTCTAACCTTTTATCAAATTTTTGTTTGTATTTTCAGATGTTACAAATGTGAGGGGTAGAAACACACTTAGAGAAAAAAGAAGCTTAAAACGGTCATGAGTTCATTCACGTCCAAGAATGGCAGTTATAAAGGAAGAAGCAAATATTGAAACTTAAGATAAAATCTTGAGACTTCAAAACTGAACATCACCATCCCCCCAGACCAAAAGCAGCTCTTATTCTGGAGTTCACACTCTAAATCTCCACTAAGGATGTAGAGCAAAAATAAAAGAGAAATTAACTTTAAAATATCCTGAAAGGAAAGCCACTTACAGCTCAGCAGCTGGTATGAAAAAAACTGAAGCACTGAAAGACTTGCGAGTGCAAATTAAGGTGTACTTCTAGCCATTCCTAAAGTGAAGCAATTATGTCTCCAGTCCTCTTTGCCCAGTGAATACCTTTCTGAGGTGAAGACAGTTAAAACCAGACTATCTCCTTATGGTTCCTCGAGGTCAACAGGAGTTTTAAATGTGAAAGGATGGCAGCACTTAGTCCTTGTCTAGTTAGCCATTATAGCAAGACCTGTTGACCCTATAGCCTCCTTATTCTACACTGATATTTTAGGAAGTGCACAAAACAGTTTAAATCAATCAGAGATTAAGAAAATAATAAAGAATAAAAGCATGTAACTGGAAAGCATCATTCCTTGTGGAAAGTGAACTAAATCAAACTTGTGCTGGACAGGTTTTCAACTATGCTGTCAAAAAGAAAAAAACAAGAGCGCGGCATTTGCACAGTTCATACCCTACAGTACAAAAACCCACTCCAGGCAAGGATCCAGTGGCAGGAACTGTAGTGCAATTAGAATTTGGAAGGAGGAATAAAAAGGGGTTGAATTCAACTTCTATTAGAAAGCTTATTGTAGCTCTAATTCTATAGAAACTATGGCCACTCGGTGTAATAAGCAGCCTACAGTTGGAGGCCATAGTGCAACTCCAAAAAGGACAAGAAACGTAGAGATCATATGAACCACCCCTTTACTCCCACAAAAAGAAGCAGTGAAAATAAGTCATTGGTGTAATGTGGGGTTCGCTCAGAGGAAACATGAAAAACTTATAGATCTACAGGGTATAAGATTTTCATTACTATAACACTTCTCCAAGGTGTAAAATATGTTTTAAAGAACTACTTATCCTATTGTTTGAAAATGAGCTTCTTTTGCTGATACGGAAGCTCATGAGACTCAATTTTATCAAAGGTTTGGCTGAAATCCAAATAAATTGTTCTGTGTGAACTTCTGTGTTTCTATCAGATTTGCAAAACTTTAAAAAGATAAAGTCAAGACAGAAGACTAATCAAACAGGGGAGATTTTTTTGCCATCCTTAAAGGCAGCAAACTAATCCAAAGTTACTAAAACTAACATGGGTGGAAGCAGTTTGCATGAAATTATTGTCAGCAACTTCGCTCACAACACGAAGTAAAATTTTTCTGAGATTTGAAGCGCCTGTTACACTTCTGAGAATGATTTTATTCCTTTACTATCCCATTTGCTCCACTTACTTTTGGCTGGGGCCCGAATGTAAAGAATGGCTGACTTTCTGGTATGTTGAGTGCAACCTTAAACCAAACCAGTCATAACCTTTTTCGACAGCTGTTCCCTTGAGTTTTCCAGCCCAGATCTTCATACTCACAAGAACCTGAGAAGTTGGAAAACTTTTAGATTGCCGGGTGTTCTTCCAGGCTGAACTCCTGAAAATCACTGCAGGGAAAACAAAATCAACATACTGCATTAATTTTATTTCAGAACACACAGCTTTCCTGAAAAAGGTGAATGGAAAAAAACCTACAAAATATCCCATATTTGAAAACCTTTATTGAATACTGTACCTTTAACCTGATGAAAAATCATATGTCTCCTGAGAGAATGGCCATTTCGTTGGCGGTTGCTGTTAGGCAAGAGAGGTGCACTCTGTTTCCTCCAAGAACAGAATTACTTTTATTTCTCGGTTTTGTCTTGAAATTAAAAGAAAAGCAACTTAAAGACCAAGAGAAAAGTGGAATGCTTCGTGTACATACATATACACGTACATATATATGTGCATACATACATATACATACACCCAAATATATTAATAAACTTATACATAAACTAAATAAACTTCAACTATAGCCTTAGACAGAGTTATTATTTGGTACTCACCTCCACTGTCGCACACATTTTGTTGTAGAGAAAACAAGAAGCCCTGCACTAACAGATGTTGCAAAGCTGCAGCGTGGTGTCCGCAACACCCTTCTCCAGAAGGAGTTGAATACACTGAAATTCCAGGCCTGATCCCTTATAATCACATCAGGTGCTATCACTGGTTTGCAAATCATCAACATACATAATCTTAGTTTTAATCAAACATCCAGCTACAGACTTCACTAACAAAATTACTCAGATTTTGAGCAAAAAACTCAGACTTCAACTGCCAGGCCAAACCTACATTTTCTGTGACAACTGCTGACTTCCACAGTGCAACAAGGGAAACTCCAAAAGGCAGTAGAAGAGCCCCTTCCTCAGTCTCCCTATCGAGCGAGCCCATTTTGTCCTTTGGAATAACGCATTGTATGGTATTTTCTACCTTGTTTGCTATTTAGAGTTGGAATTTATTGCCAGGCTTCCTGGCAGCAAGCTGTGCAGGTTGCAGGCGGAGGCTGATGGAGGTGAGTGAATTAATGTGGTGGCTGTTTGGAATGTCGTCCAGCTGCCAGGGAGAATTATGTTTGTTTGCCTTTGGCACAAGTGTGAAAGGAACAGCCGTAGATTTCAGAAGTGTGAGTCTACATTTTTATATCTCACACTAATGAATACATTTTTTTGTATCCTATACATTTGGGGAAATAGTAGAATTTATTTGTGGATTTTATTTACCACTTGTGTGGTAGAGAGGGAATGTTTCCTCAGAGACCGAGCTTGCACTTTAGAAAAGAAAAATGAAAAAAAAAAAAAAAAAAGAAAAAAGAAAGAAAAGACCTGACTAATCCAAAACAGTGTCAGTAAAAGTTACCCTAATTTGACTATTTTTACAACTATATCTGCAGTCAGATCAAAGGATGGGGAATTTCAGAGAGGTTTTAAAAGTTCTTTGTGTAACATTTTTTGGGGGGTGTGGGGGTGTGTGCGTGGAATGTCACTGAAAGACACAATTTCGTATTTGTTTTCTGCTGGAATTTGTTTCTTCCAGCCAGATTTTTCCTTTACCTATAACCTGTCAGTTATCCCTACACCAGCCTCCTGTGCTATCAACAAAGAGATGATAATGCTATTTGTAATGTGCTCTGATGTGAAAAGTGCTATAGAAGATTGAATTGTTGCTGCTGATAGGACCAGAAATTTCCCCAACTAGATCTGTCAATAGCTGACACTAAAACAACAAGGTACAAAGTGCATTTGAAGACTGTCAGACACCATTGCTTTTTTGTTTTCTCTAGCAAACTATTCCTTAGATAGCTGACTTGACCTAGCATGGTTTAAAAAGATCAAGGGCTCAGTGGCTCAGAAAGAAAAAAAAAAAGATGGAAAAGAATAATATTAGTTACTCTATACTCTGTAAAACCTCATGGTCTTTTTTCTCATTATAGTATGTAAATAAAACTGTCACTTCTATCTCTTCTGTGGGTCTTAATAATATAGGAAGGAAAAAAGCTTTCTGGTCTTTGTTCGGCAACAAACCAAAAATAATAGTTTGCAAAATTATTTTTTTAAATAATAATTTGAAATAATTATTTGCAAAGTCACTTTATGGGACAGATTTTAAAAAAAGAAAATAATGAATACTTATCCCTAGCTTCTTAGTTTCTATGTGCAGACATGTAACTTACACATGTCATCAGAGAAACTGCAAATGAAAATAAGCTTTGCAGCTTAATGTTAATGATCCTAAATTTAATGCATATATGTTAATTGATCGCCAGTAAGACTGAAATATACTATGACATAATTCAATGACTTTTTGAGGAGAAGCAAATAGATTAAACATCAGTGAGAAAATAATTTGTTGAATTGATATTCCTCAAACACTTGTTTCATTCCAGCCATTTAAAAAAATGTTAGTGACCTTGATCAGAGCCTGTTCCCTTCAAGGAAGGGAAGATGTATTAAGTGGCATGACCAGCAGGAGGAAGAAAAGTAAATGTGAGTTTGTAAGCAGGACTATTTTTTGGTAGGATGAGGATGTGAGATATCACTTTGGAGATGGGATTACGGGCAAAGAGGCAGGGACAAGAACATAGAAGAAGAAAGCAAAAGAAGAAAAAAAGGGGGGCAGCTAAAGGAAATGAAAAAAGAACAACAGAAAATAATGAGTGGAGGGTAAAGAATGCGACAGAGAAGAACAAAGAATAAGGGTCAGTGGGGACAGAGAAAGAGCATAAGAAGCAGAGGGGAAAGAAAATAAGAGGGAACTACATAAAATACGGGCAAAGTGGAAAAGCTAACAAGGGAGAAAAAGAAACCTCCCCAAATGAGTGCAAAACCCCTCTGAGGCACCCTATGGTCATAGCTGTGCAGCCTTGATGCCAAGATAACTATCGGGAGCTGTGGTCCAGTGTCAGAGGGAGCAGGAAAAGATGGCAGAAAAAGTCCTGTGGCAGTGAAACTTCACCTCACCTCGCCTCTCCCCGAGGCGAGCACTCCTGCCAACAGACCCAGCCGCAGCCAGCTACGGCTGGAGTCACTTGGTACTTGCTCTGTAAGCAGTGTGAGCCACCCAAGAGCAGCAGCAGCAGGGGCGTTGCAGGAAGCCAGATCTCTGCAGCTTCCCATCTTCTTTGCACATCGGTGCCTAAGGAGGTGAGAGTAGAAGGACAGCTGGAGAACAGAGCAGCAGGAGAAATAAGAAAAAGCAAAACCTATTGTAAAAAGGGTCACAAAAAGAGGGCAAAAGAGGGAAGAGAGTACCAGGGAAAAACAATTAATGGTCATGGCCTCTTTACAAGAAGAAATGACTCGTACCACATACATAAGTGATCCCTATGTGAGCTGTAAGTCATAGAGGCACAGCAAAGAGCCTTCTGTTGCTGTCATGAGCTGAGTGATGTACATGAAAGCAGAAGAGTGACACACGTTTCTGTCTGAAACCTAGCCGCACTTAAATGCAGAAATACTACTGCTAGGGCAGTTCAATGGCATGTATAAGTATCGGTTCCTTTCTGATCAGCTTTTCCCTTTTCCAGAAGGCAAGCCTGGATTTATCGTCTTTATTTATTTTGCCAACATGGCTGTATTCGTCAGCAGAGTAATTAGTTGAGTCAGTAGAGCTCTGGGAATAGACTTCCAGTTGACATGCGCTCCCTCTTCTGGTTGGCATTTGCCTCTACAGACCAAGATCAAAATAAAGAAAAACTTGGTTCCTCTAGCTTTTTAAAAGAAAGAGTTTTAAAACATTCTGCTTACTGTATTTTTATACAGCTGTGACATCCATGCTGCTCATACCAGCCTCGGTGGACCAACAGCACATGAGGATTGAAGCCTTCTGTTTTTCACAGCCCATGAAATCTGTTCACAGATTTGTTTGTTAAAATAGTATTTCTACTGTTTTACTGATATGAGTGTTCATTAGTGCCACCGTTTTCTTCCCCACAAGGACAGGTCAAGGACAGGAACACAGGGCAACCAAAGCTTGATTTTGGGGCAGTCTTGTACATGATCATCTGGGCATTATTGCAGGTAGTCTTGCCGGTTCACTTTTAGCTGAATGCATAGATAGTGGGGAAATGCAATACTGAGGTATATCCTAGGTGAAACAGCTCAGTCTGAGAATTTCTGTGAAAATAATTCATTCTTTGCTTTGGCTGTGGCCTGTTACAGCATAACCATGTGAGCAAGTACGCACACCTGGTAACACAACCGATCAGTTCAGAGAGCCGAAAAATGCTGCATTCAGAGGCATGGTTGTTAGGGCTGGGTGGCCTCTGGTGTGACCATCAGCCACAAGAGCACCAGATATCTAGTAGCGTGCCTTGCAGTATGAGTTAATGAACTGAACTCAATAGCAATCAACTCTTGAATTCTAATCCCGTCTCTAACACTGAGTCCTGGTCCAAGTCTAGTTATGATCTTCCTGATTTGTTTCCACATCTACAAAGTGGGAATAATCCATACTTGTAATACTTACCAGACACGCTCAAGCAGATCTTCAGCATTTACACTTCATATCATCTGTTAAGCTGCCTCTGCCTTACTAGGTCATGCCTCTTTGGCGCTACCACATAAATGTTAAACTTACCATCATCTGATCTTTGAAAAGGGCAGCTCCAATTCCCTGCCTTTTTTTTTTTTTTTTTAAATTACCCTTTGAAATACTGTTTTAATAAAAAAGAACAGAAGAAAAGTCTGCTTGGCCAATTCCTATGTCAAGATCTAGGACAGATTGCTGGATAGTATTTTACATTCAGACTGAAATTATTACCTTGGCCCTGAGGCAAAATGTACCAGAAACTTGTCTTGGGTCATGCTAGAAGCAAATGACAAAGAAAGCAAACATTTTTTATTTTAAATATAGTCTGTGAGTTTTTTTCAAACATAGAGTCTAAATTTAGACAATTGTCTTGTAGATAAACTTGGAGAAAATTTAGATTTTGTTTCTGTTCAGCAATTTTCTAAGTGTTCAAATTTAAAATAAGCCGTATCAGTCAATTGCTATTTCCTCTTCTAGAAAGTTTTCTTTACTGGCTTTAACTGTTTCCTATCATTATCACAGTTCAGTGCTGGCAGACAGTAAAGCAGCTGAACAAAATAGGCATCCACTAATATTTCAAGGACTTTTTCAACCCACAGGCAAAGCTATATTCCATTTGTCCCTAAGAATTTCTCTCAAGTTTGTTGAGATTTCTTTTGGGTTTTTATTGCAAGAAATCAATATTTAAATATGTATTCAGTTAAATTAAATTATCAGCTACTGTTTGCTAGGGCTTATAGCCAATCTGGAAAAGTTATTTTTTTTAGTATAATCCAAATGGAAATGTAATTTGTGTGAGAATTGCTTTACTATCATTATCTGCAGAAAAAGTCAGCACAAAGTTATGGCATTATTTTTGGGACACAAAATGCTCACGATACACTTAAAAAAATTGCTGATATTGCTATTGCAGTGATATGTATATGGCTCAAATGCATATGTATCTCAAAGTCTTTTTACCAACACTGTATTGTTTTGAAGGAACAAATCAAACAGCATTAACTTTCATTTGAGAGGAAATAAAGCAGAGCTGATGGGGTTCACAGTCTTTCTTTTCTATCCAAACACTGTTCATCAAACAGAATATTTGCTCCCTTGGATACCCAGCTCCTTGTAAACCCAGAGAGAAGCTGACACCTTAGAGATGTAATCTTGGGCAAATATCTTGCAGCTGTAACACAGAAACAACTCCAGTGACAGGAATTCTTGTGGCACACTATAAAAAAGCCAAGATACCAAACCATCACACCCAGTCCTTTTGCTTACATCATTGGTCCCCAAACTCTGCTTCAGGAGTGCTGGATGAGTAGATTGTGGGGAATACCGCTGGGCATAAGTACAGAGAGTCCTGCAAGGCAGCAGAACACAGCACTAGGGCCTGTCACCTGCCTTGTGATAAAATACACCACATGGATCCCCCAGCATATAGCATATCTCATGGCTAGACGATACTCCACAAGCAAAAAGCTCAGTGAACTGTGCTGCCTATCCTGCTGAGAGAGTTGCCCACCTCATCATCAGAACGGAATTCCAATCAAAATGAGGAGGATGGGCTTCACTTGCTTATGGACAGCAAATAATGTGATAGCGAGGAAATTAATCTTGCCCAGGGCACATCCAGGTTTAAATCACTGCTGTCAGATTTGAAGCAGTGTCTGAAAAAGGGTTTTCACCGCGACAGGTAACTACTTAGCCCCAGTGGTGTGTCTGTCTGTCTGTCTGTCTCCTTCTTTGACCGTCTTGCTTTCAAAACATGCTGAAAAGTCTTTATTTTACCCTGCATCAGAATGAAACCAAATGCCAAAACCTCAGAAATTTTCACGAAACAGAATCCGTGTTTCCTGGCCAGCCCTATTATTGAACCTTAATATGATACAACATGTGTCCATATTTGCACACATGGTCCACAGCCCTTACACATGTGTAAATCCTACTGAAGTCATGTATAAAGGATCAGGCTCGAAGGCTGTTATAGAAAAAGTTCATGTTTCACTGACTTTTTGGTATTCTTTGAAGATATTACATTAAGAGTAAATATAGAGAAGTACATGTTATATGCAAGATTTTCAGAGAACATTTAACTTCCACACCAGAAGGTCACATCTAAGGCAATATGGTCTTGGAACAAGTTCAAAGTTGTCACACTTGATAAAAATAGCTTAAAGGGCACATAACTGTGCTGGAATACGGGAAAACAGTGGAACATGAGAGGGAGAATGATTGAAGGCCCCATTACTAATTATGTACATACTTTGCTGCTATTGAAAGCTAGGTTTCCAAGCATGTACATGGTACCTAAGTTAAATAGAAGTCCAAGCAATTAAAAGGATATACAAGCTTTTGCATCGCTATATCTAAGGAAATAACATGTTACAAATGTAATTGTCTAGAATAATGGAAAATCTTTTACCAATAAACAAACAGAGGATACATGAATTTTTGTTTCTATTAATGAGGCACTATGATACAATGACAAAACAGAAGGATAAAATTAATTTATTCCTAGTTTCAAAATTATGTTTATGCACTTACATTTTTGCATTAGTTATTAATGTTTTTGTAATACTTTCTTGAAAACCAAACCCTATGCATTTATTTCGCTAACATAAGAAATTACATTCACTTTTTTTATGTTTCATTTGAAACTGTTGCAATTATTTTGTAAGGGAAAAATAATTGATAGTTTCTTCTAACATCCTGAAAGAGGGACAGATGTACACAAGAGCGAGCTGAACTTTAGGAAAACTTAAATTATACTGGAAGACGGGCTGTTATAGCACAATATGTGATACATTACGAACAAAAGTTTACATTAAATTGCTCTTGAAATACACATCGTATCATCTTGGCAGTCATTAGCCCTTAGGACTGTGTTTTATGTATTGGATACCTATTAAGCCATGGTCAAACCTCCTGGTGATACTTCAGCTGAATATTTAAGTGAGCAAAAAATAAGATCCTATAGTCCTTCTGCAAACTGATTCACTCGTGCCAAAGTCCCACTAAAGTTGTTTCATAACTATCAGGACACTCAGTAAGTCTTGGGTCATATGTGCCTTACACAGAAAGCAACACCATACATCTTCCAGTTTAATGTTTCATTTATTGTGTTGTCATCTCAATTTTGTCTCCGTAGAGAACATGCCATGCAGAGGAGTCTCCTGCTTTGCTTTTGAGACACTTGCTGTATTTTGTACATACCTTTTAATGATTGATGGCATGGTGCAATCTTTGTGCCAAAACTTCAAAAAAATTAATGTTTGATGATTTTGTAATGCAATACTTTTGACTCAGCTCTGCCCCGAATTACTACATGCAGGGCTCAGTCATGTCCTCATCCTATTTATCTCAGTGAGGCTCTTAATGATGAGAAAACAAAATTGCTATCTTCCATGCTTGGAAACAAATAACTTTTTTTCATCCACATTCTTCCCTGCAGAGAAACTGCCTCAGATACAGGGTTTTTTGACCAGGTTTCCTCTCACAGGAGACATACATAAATTACCATGTAAGGTAATTTATTTTACAGCATTGGACTGCAAAAAGTATGTTTTGTGACAGTGACACCGTTTTTGCCATAGCAATGAAGTACTTAAGAACTGAAGGTATGCCTTCAACCAGAGGAAGATGTCCAGAAGCACAGGTATCTCATGCCTCTCATGATACAAATAGCTAACAGGAAGATTTTATCTTTGATGATTAGGAAGTAAATGACAGCAAAAGTGCCTGGAAGCTACTCTAACTGGCAACAGAGAATAACCAAAACCCAGGAGGTGCGCTGGATACACAGAGCTTTTTATGCCACCCTTTTAAAAGGCTACATAATATTACAGCAGAGAAGCAACAATGTAATTTATGCTGCTCAGTTTAAAAGCATCACATTTTTATACAATAACAAAAAAGCAGAGAGTCTGAGTCATTAGAAAAATACTTGCACAGCTGGTAAATTGTATTTTCTATGGACCTTATACATGTGATTCTAAGCGCTAAGTACACACATTATTAGGGTCAATCCAAATCCAGGCTGTTGAAAAATCCAAAGTGTTGGAGGATTTAGGATCTTCCTGTGGATTTTGTTGTAGCCTCCACAATCTATGCTTTCATTAAAATAATATATGTTCTAACTTCCCAGGTTCTGAAAGGAGCCCTTACAATGTTAACCAGTGCACTGTCTCACAGACCGTACAGCTGACAGATTGAAACAATACTACCAGGATATGTAGAATAATAACAATATTTATTCTATATTTTTGTCTTCTTAGAATGGACTGACCACTGATTCAGAAGCAAAGAACTACTGTGATATGGCCCTGGCTTCTTGCTCAATTGGAGACGGTAATGTTTTAGTGGTTTTAGTGCTAACCATCTATGAAAGAGCACAAAAGGTAGCACACCCCTGGAAAGCAGGACGATCAGGGTCTGTGTGTCTGTTACAACCCTGTTACAAGGGGTTGTACTACTCTGTTCTTCCCTCTTTGCAAAGTGAGAGTGAAACAGTCCATCAGAAGTTTGCTTAGCTAGGAAAAATGACACATCTGCTGTCCATTCTTTTTTTGTCGCGGTGTCTGGAAAGTAGTGCTTCATTCCTTGTTGCATCTGGACAAAGAGAGACCTGCTGGAGGTGCTCCCAGTTCCCTGAAGTTTCTAGGATGTTTTGGTTTAAACTCCTGCTCTACTCAGACTTGGGTTCACCTACTTTCCCAGTCATATTTACACGCCGCATTTCTTTTGGCTGTATTTCTCTGTGGTCACTATATCCCTCTCTTTATCTAGTGTACAATTCTGAGAACTGCTGCGAACAGGAAGGCTTTTAGTCCCTTTGCCAGTTCACATAGTCTGCTGCTGGGAAGCCCTTGAGCTGGAAGAGATTAGGAGCCATATAATTCTTCATGAGCCAACGTCCATTGCTTTTAACTAAGTAGTTTTAAAGGCCATCCAAGTAATGCAAACTGGATTTGCATGACTCCAGTCCAATGGGTTGGATCTCATTGAAAGGATTGTGCTACCAAAATTATTTGCATTGAAGCAGACCTAAAAGCTGCAGTCAGGAATCAAAGTAGTATTTTACAAGACACTGTACAAACCCAGAAGAAAAAGAGAGTCCCTGCCTGAAAAATATACAATATAAAGGTGTCATCTGGCTTTGTGCTTTCCACAGATGTAACTGTTGGCATGTGTTTTGTACATCAGCTTTGCCACAGGAGAAAAAGTTGCACCTAATTACATCCTAAGGTAACAGATAACATGAAGATACAACTGATGGATGGGGAGCCCAAGGACATAATCATATGACAGGGATTCACCAGACAGGGAAAGTATCAGTTCCCTTGCTCCCAGCTGTTGTCATTTTGGTAGACATCCTGGTGACAGTGAGTTTTAAGAAAGGAGATGACAAAGCATAGTGAGGGTCTTTGCAGATGTTTAAAAAGTGGTGTCTCCATGTATGAAAGACTGCTTAGGTGATAACAAACACAGGGTGAAAAACTTGGTGTTGGGATGGTGATTTGCATCACTGCCAGAGCAGAAGTGAGTATGGATCTGCTGCAAGACTGAAGGAGGGGGAGTAAGGGTAATGTGCTTGAAAGAAACGCAAAGCACCGAAAAGGAAATCCTTTGTATCTGTTGTGATAAACTCAGACAACTTAGTGGAGGAATGCAAAGGGGAGGTTGGTACTTTGTAGAGAACAGAAATGGTGTAGATTTGCAACTGTGAAGTGCTTTAGAAAAGGGTGCTGTGCTACCTCAGACATGAGATGATGAGAACATGAACTTTATCTTTGCTGATTAATAGCAGCTGCACCACTTTCAGAGGTTTTCCATTAGTAAAGTTTAGGTTACCTCAATAATTATTTTGTCCAGCTTCCCTAAAACAAGTATTCATCCTTCCTCAGTATCAGATTTGTATGTCTGAAAGAAACAAATATGCTCTCTATGAAGTACAGCTATTTCTCCCTTTTCACATAGATCTGTTTCTTATTGAAGAAGCTGCGTGACACACGAGAGAAAGCAGAGGTATAAGAGAAAATAGCCTAAAATGGCTCAGTTTTTCCTGGTAATTTGTGACCAGAATTAAAATCAGCAGCTGTGTTCTATTGGAAAGAGAACATCTTTTCAGCACACTAAATTGTTAAGCCTAATTTGCATATCTAGAAGTGTCATGTGTTTGTTTGAAAACACAGTAAAGGTGATGACAAAATATCTGTAAGGGTATGACACCCATTACCATAAACCAGGGGATTCATGCGGTGTCAGCCTTGGAAATAAAACCCAAGAATTCATTTTTGTGAGTTCTTTCCATCTCATTGGACACATACGTATTTGTTCTTAGGTGTGAGGTATCTTCATAAAGCTTGAACAAGCTACCAGCAACCCGGTATCCTGATGTCAGCAAGCTTTATTTTTGCAGTCTGTGTCACAGTGTAAATTATTAATAGACTGGGTTAGTCACATTTTCTTTATTTCTTACAGAGACTTTAAGAATTTTTGAATAAGGAGGAAGATTCGGAAAAGAGCGAGTATTTTATCACTAATAAAATACTTCACAATATCTCGTAAACATTATAATAATCTCTCCCCTAAACCATGCTATAAATGTTTGCATACTTTATAAAACAGACTCTTAAATTCTGGCTGACATTATTAATCCAGGGTAAGTCAACACTTTTCTCATCCTTCCAGGTTTTAGATTATACAGAGAAAATAATAGGAGTATACAATGTAATTGAAATAGCATCAAGAACACTGATTTGAACTAAAATTCAAAATAATGTAAATTCAGTGGTATAATTACTCATCTTTGTACTACTGAATGATATTTATCTGTACATAAAGAACTGTTCACTGTATTGTGGCTGGATGATATAAAAAGCGTTACAGGAAGTATAAGAAGTATCACATCAATGCATGTTGGATACAGCACACTGGAAATCAATACCAGTTACTACTGAGCGTGTTATGTAAAAGTATGGATTAAAAAAAAAATAAGCCCTCGGAATATGCAAGATATGCAGTGCTGCCTACTCAGTGAATTTAAGATTGAAAGACATTTCTACTTTCTTCAACTTCCATTCTATACATAGATTAATGTTATTAGCGACGTTGAACCTAAAACATGGACAGAAAATTACATGAATGAAAAGAAAAAAAACAGGAAAACAAGTAATTGATAATGGCTTCCTAGATAGTTTCTTACTCTCTATCTACTTACTATTAAGCACTTGCTTAAAAGCAAGAACAAATCCACAGTGTCTCAAAACTCCTAATGTCTCAAAACTGCAGCCTGATGAATCAATGGTGTACCTATCTCCTAATCACCTTTTCCAGGTCTCTTCTACATCCTCGGTGTTGTATTCACCTGCTCTTTCTTCTCCTCGGTTTAAAATTCAATTGAATCATTAGGTTTCTGGCTTTGAGCATGGTGCAGTATCCTTTTTGGTGTCAGGGGATGGTCACTTGTTGCCCATCTTTTTACACTGTCAGTTCCCCCAAACCTCCTGCTGTGTGCAGATATTTTTCCCAGTCTCTACCTCTCATTTTTTCAGGGGCAGAGGGAACGCTCAGCAGTCATCCCCTTGGAAGTGGGTTGCTTAGAGAGATTTTATATCCATTATTTTGGAGTTGTGAAACAGCAACTTACTTTCATGACAAAATGTATCGGAAAATCATTTAGTACAAACCTCTGTAAATTTTTTGAGAGAAAAAGAGAGAGAAAAGCCTGCCTAAGGCTTGTAAGTTATATGCTAGCAAGAACAGCTGAAAAATTACCAAAAGTTCCAGAAATGACAAAAAGCCTCCCTGACATAGAAGATCCAAGAATCCCAACTGTATGCTTTACATGCTCTCTCCTTAGTCCTTTGTCTCTTGCATAGTCTGATTTCAATTTATATAGTCTGATTTCAGTGTTAGGACCCATGTTTATTTATTCATTCACAAAGTCCAAGAAATCCAGGGATCACTGCTGAAGTAATGAAGATTTCATTCGCACGGAGCTGTGGCTGCCAATCAGGTTCCAAGGGTGGCTTTTTGGAGCTGACACAGGTTTTCTTGGCTTTGCAGTTCTTGTAGCTGTTCAACATGTCTGATATTCATTAATATCAGCTCTACAATATGCAAATCAACTCTAAGGACATTTCCATTTACATTAAGGAGAAACTTTAGAACAGACCTCAGCTCCTGCAAAAATGCTCCTGGTTCCAGCTGCAGGGCAAGCCAAAGAAAGGGCATTGTGGAGCGTGACAGCTTCACTGAGAAACTCATTTTGCCAATAAATAATGAAGGGAACTGGATTTTAGCATAACTCAAGCAAAAACAATCCTGAGCTTTGCCGTTTCTGTCTTCATCCTCTAAAGAACCAACCAATGACACAAAAAGAAGCTCGCAGTTACTTTTTATCTTTTGATAATAGAATATTTCTAAAATCAGCAAAAATTATAATAGCACAGTAGTATTTATAAAGAATCATTTTAAACACACTTATAGAATATTTATGTATTTCATATTTATTGAAAGTTTTTTATAAGTACAAATACTTATAAAATATATATATTTGTATTTTTTTGTAAATAATATATAAATATTAGAGAACAGTGATCATTTGACTCTTGAAAAGCAGGACTATTTTAAAAGAATGTATGCTAGAAGTTGTCATTGGAAATACATATGTTTTGCATGAACAGTACAGCAACAGTCAAGCAAAAACCTGTGTGAAATTTTTAGCGCATAAATCTCCCCATGCCTGGAAGCAGTAATAAATTACGTGTTTCTTTACATATACATTTTAAAATTGTCAATCATACATTTCATGTACTGGGACCAGAAATAATATCTTCTTGGCTGACTTTTTTGATGTATTCCATAATTAGGTGTAGAAGTCAGATACCTCTTTATACCCAAAGGATACACAAACAGTTTAAGCATATCGGAACATGTCAAATATCTTTATATACTGTAAAATATCACTACTGCAAGGCAGGTAATTGTTCTTCTTTGTCATCAGTTTAACAAAACCTTGGAAAATACTTTCAAGTTTTAACTTTCCTGGTTTAGATGAGCACGCATACCTCTTACGATTTACCTGGAAATTACACCCGTAGAAGACCAAAACTGTGTTGCTTATAGATTCCCGCTCTGTTCGATTCCGCTTTCCTATCTTGTCTTTCATTCAGTCTGGTGTGTGAATAAAAGTTCAGTACCACAGGTATTCTGGAGGCACAATATAGCCTCTATATCAAAGGGCTAATAATTCCCAAAGCGATGTGAACATATGTAAAATGAATTTATGCATGCGGCCTACATTTTAAAACACCAGTTACTGCAGCTAAATCCTCACGTTTGAGTGCACTGTCGCTGTTTGGACCAGACTCTTTCCAACCCAACCCCGCTCACTCTGGCCAAGCTGGTTGTTAGTCCATCGCGCGCCCTTCTGAAGAGGGGGTTTGTCAGACGTTTGCCTGTTCCCTCAGAGCGAACATTCGCTGACGGAGGAAACACTGGGGGAAGCTGGTAAAGCCCCAGAGCCGGCTTAGCACCCGAATCTGCATAAACGTGCCTTGCTCCCCAGTGCCTGAGCATTCTGTCCCCAGGCTGCTATGGGGATTTATATTTACCAGAGATTTAGAAAGCGTTGGGAAAAATGATTTCCTGAAAAGCCAGATGAGGCAGCAATGAGCTGGGATTAGGTATCAAAAGCTACTTGCTTCCAGAGCTTTGTGACCTTCGTTCACTAAATTAATACTTTTCAGTTTTACTTGGTGTGAACTTAACTATTTCAGCACATTCTTGCTCATAATTATCGTTACAAACTCTAATTTTTTTTCTTTTCAACACTGATTTTCCACTTTAAATGTGCCACAATTCAGTCTATTTTCCTTTACACTTGGAAAAAAATTACTACTTCAAGACTACAGCTGAAGGTTTTTTTCAGATTTTAGGGAATAGAAGGACAAACAAAACTTACAACAGACAATAATTTGCACCTTTAAATCTCGAATATACCTAACATTCAGATTACAATGAAAACCTATGTGCAAATTTTTTTTCTAATTTTAATTTTTATTTTGGTTTATTTTTTCCAAATTTCAAATCTGTGTGCATTTTGGTGAACTTGAAAATACTCCATGGTAATAAAAATAGTATGGCAATTTTTGTTTCCCACTTTTTAATGGCTATATATGATTTAATAATTAGGTACATGACATCACTAATAAGCTATGTAATTCTAATACTGAAACAGATTGACTTATATTGCTTGCTTTTGTTGATGTAGCTTTTAAATGTCTGGAAAATATTAGAAGATACATAATTTTAGTCAGTTTAGTCATGGGCTCAGGAAATTCCCAGAAAAACAGAGGGGCAAATCTCAATATTTTGATAATGTACTTTTTATATATTATATTGTATATATATTTGTATACTTACATATAGTTTACTACAAATAATAATTTTTAGTAAAAACAGAAAAAGGAACCACCACGAAACACTACAGATTAACTAGTCCAAGTTTGAGCACCTAGAACAGCGGAGAAGGAAGAAGCCCAAGTAATTTTTATTTCCTTTACAAGTGTTTCTAAAGTGTCTCAGTTAGTTGTGCGTATTTAGGATCACCAACTCCTTCACGCTGTCAGTCTCATATTGTCTACAGGGCACCTGAGTAGGCTATAAAGAATCACAAAATAGTGAAGTATTTTCCCACATGGATAGACTGAGGGCTCCTGGGACCAACTGCCCGCATCCATGCCATTGTACTTGGAGGCATCGGAGCAGGACAGGCAGAATTGGAGCAGGACAGATGTGGGCAGCAGTTTACCCAGTAAGTTTACCTGGTTAAAGTATCCATGTTAGCTAACAGACATAGTGAAGGAGAAGTTTAGAGGATTGGAAACCCTTGTCCAGTGAAAAAAGATGCCGCTCAGAGGTTGTCACCCAACCCTCCTTGCCAGTAACCTCAGATTCTCTTGTGCCCTGCAAATGGCCGGGGCCAACCTACCTCCAAACCCCTCTGCTCACATGACTGCCCTGGGCTGCCTGATGTACAGGAGGCAGAGGACTGGAGTTCTGACATTAAAAGCACAACAGCTGTCAAACACCAACACCAGTACAGGGGTCTTTCCGAAACGGTGCTCAAAAGAAAAGGTTGGTTTAAGTTAATGAACAAAAGCGGTAGAAATGAACTAATACGGCTATATGTGTTTTTTAAAAAATCTATTTAAATGTCTAATTTCCTTGATTTTCTCCTTGACTGCAGCCTCAGGCAGTGGGATATTTACTTAATCATCCTCTACCTTTTCTTGACTTTCCTCATTTTTTATGAACTCCATTTTTCCTCTCCATTTTGCGCTTCATTGATTCTGCTTCTGTTGCATAAAATGGCAAATCACCCATAGCAGCAACATTGAAGCTGGAAACACACCAACAGTCTCTTTCATCAAGACACAGTCCTGTGCAGGTAGATGCATTTCCTGAGGACTTCCTTTAAGTCCTGTCCTCTTTTCATTTCTGGCCAAATGCGACACAATCTCGTGTACACTTTCCCAATCTCCAGGTAGAATTATACCCATTTTTGCTAGCTTTTAAGGGATTCAGAATTACTCAAGTTATATGAATGCACAAAATGTGCATACCACTAGATCTGCACTTTTTGGTTATATCTATCCTGCACATTTCACTAAATTGCTGAAATATTGAATGAACCAGACTAGCTCAGGCAGCTGACGTTTCCAGCAGACATGTCCTCGTTGCTTCAGTATATCCAAACTCATTGCCTGTTACGTGCAAATTCCCCAGGTACTCTGCTCTCATCCCTTTGTATGTCAGGGACTTCTTGTAACACTCACCAGCTACTTTCATTTCGTGCCACCCATTTCCCTACTGTCAAAGACTGATTCCCACATGACCCCTTCCTCCCATTTTTTGTGTTTTTTTTTTTTTCTTTTTTTCTTCTGTGGGAAATAAATTATTCAGGGCATCAACATACTTGAACTGGAACTGAGATGGAGGTAGTTATAATGAAATGCTAATAACTGCCAGGAAAATTACAGAGTTGTTCAGGGCTGCTGGGTCTGCCAAGCAGCTGCCAGGAGCACTACATGTCTCCCCTACTCTTCTTCTAGTTTACTGATTTTCACCCAAATTGGGCGTTGTTCTTCAATTCCAAACTTTCAGAAAACATTCCAGCGTTGATTGGATGTGTCATTCAAAAGTAATCACACAATGGACAAAGAAACAAAGGAATGCTTTTCTGTTGAATACGAGAGCTTTTGATGCATGCTTAGGGTGTGCTTCAACATTACACTTCTCTGTTGGCACATCCCTCTGTTGTGTCAATGCAATTCTGTAGGGAGGCTGTGCTATAAATGTGGTTGCTTTCGTTAATGCAGATTATTTCACCAAGCTGACTTGCAGTGCAGACTCCTAAAAAGTTTCACCAATAAAATTCACCACTCCCACCACTCTAGCAGAGGGGCAGAAACGTGTAGTGGTTGTGCAAAGGAACTCTTCAAGAACCCTAGCACTAGAGAAATTACAGGTCAGGAGCACATCCTTAATTAAAGACCACTGATGCTGTGAAGATGTTTCTGTCCCTCACCGGCCTGTTACCACCTCTTAGCCATGGGTTAAGATGCTGCAGCTGCTGAGGGACAGTCAAATGCTACTCTCGATTGTGAGCTGTGGGAGTGGTGACCTTCGTCATAAGAGGAAACACAGCCCAAGCTGCTTCATCTCTCTGTGAGGTGAATACTGTCTTATGGGCAGTGATTCATCAGTGAAGATGGCATAGCAAGCGAGGCGCTGGTGTATGTAAAACCAGGGTAGATTCATGATTAACTAAGCATGTGTATACCAGAGGCAGAGTAGACAGCTAACCCATCAGGAGCTGAAGCCTTCAGACCTTGACTAGCTCAGCCAGACTTCAACACACGTACTGCTACGGGAGGTAGACTCCTACCCAGGGTCCCACTCTTTGGGCTCTGCTTCACACAGACCTACCCCATGTTACATATATTAATTTATTTTCTGTTTTCAGCCATGTAACTACTCTGTGCAGATTAAACAGCCAGGATTTAAAATTTCCAGGAGGAATATATAACTCAACAGGCATTTCCCAGGCTTTTCTTTAAAACTCAAATCAGAGGTAAAAGGTTACTCATTATCTACATCAAAGCGATTCCCATGGGCACTCCCTACTGCACTTCACCTGGAAAAAACTGAGCCCACGCTCTTTTCCAGATCATCCACATGCCAACCCACGAGGAGTCCATTAACTCATGCTCCCTGAAGCGTGGGCCCAGGGCATTTGCTTGCTGCCAGGAGCAACCCCTAAAGGACTCAGGGCTGTTGGGGAGGGCTTTCCTCTGTCATCAATATATTAAGAGCTCTGGGCACACAGAAAATCGAAGGTATTTCTGAGTATTCTCTCATGCAAAAGGGTGATATTCAGAACCTATGCTGAACTTCACTCAGAAGATAAAATGGAAAACGTCCACCTTTATTAAACACACTGGAAACAACCAACATGCTTGCCATCACCAAGATGGTCACTCATCAATATCACACGAATCAAAATGTGGAGCTGGTGTCGGCTGAAGGCACACGATCAGGAGTAACGCTGCTCAGAGATTCATGGTGCTGCGGCTTAAATCCCACCCTCCTCACCGGAGGGGGCCTTCCTCACGCTTCCCCGCCTCAGGGACGCACACCTCTCCGCCTCTCCCGCCGCTCCCTCCCGGGCCCCGCCCGCCGCTCCCTCCCGGGCCCCGCCCGCCGCTCCCTCCCGGGCCCCGCCCGCCGCTCCCTCCCGGGCCCCGCCCGCCGCTCCCTCCCGGGCCCCGCCCGCCGCTCCCTCCCGGGCCCCGCCCGCCGCTCCCTCCCGGGCCCCGCCCGCCGCTCCCTCCCGGGCCCCGCCCGCCTCCCAAACGGCCAGCCCCGCCCCCTCTCCGGCGCAGCGCGTGGCCACCCCGTCCAGCCCCTCCGCTCCTGGCAGCGCGTGTGACCTCCGTCGGCTTCAAGCCCGACTTCCGGCCCCTGCCTTGGTGCTCTCGTCAAATCCTTCCGGCTGGGGACGCATAGGGTGGCGGACGCTGGAGGAGAGCACATGCGTCGGGGAACCCGGAAGTGGCTGTGCGGCGGAGCTGGAGCGGTGGCGGGTGTCTGCACCGGGCTCCCGTGGCCCGGCCGGCCCGGGGGTGGGGGCGGCGGCGGCGGCGGCCGCTGGGCGGGGAGGCACGGAGCACGGAGCCTGTCGGGTGTCCGGAGGGGCAGGTAAAGGGGCTCTGACGGGGCGTGGGGCTGGGGGAGGGACGTGTGGGTGGTGTCCCGGCGGTACGGGCGGGGAGGTCCCCGGCTTGCTGGGGGTGCTCGGGCGAGGCTACGGCGGCGGCGAGGGCGGGGAAGGGTCTCCTCAGGGCGGCGGCGAGGGCGGGGAAGGGTCTTCTCAGGGCGGCGGTGAGGGTGGGGGTACTGGGTAGGGTCGGTGGGTAACGTAACGTCGGCTTGGGTTTTGAAGGACTTTGGTTAAGAGTGGCGCGATGCTGGCGTTTTTACCTTGTGCCCAATGCTGAAGGTGTCGGGTCGGCGAGGTGTTTCTAAGGTGATGTTTCAGCAGGGACTGTTATCAGTCAAAAGTCACAGTGTTTCTGTCACTTCAATTTTCTATGAAAACATGGTAGACTGCTTGATTTCCTTGTCTGCTTTTTGGTTTGTTTGGGTTGGATTCTCTTTTAATAGTGAGAAAGCCAGTTATTAGCTCCAACATATATATGTATAAAAGCTGGAAATCTGTAAATGCAAATAGATGTGCTTTCATCTTGGTATATACTTAATCTTTATATGTAAGTATATGTATATAAACATCTAGACATATATGTTTAGAAAGTAGAATCTGAAATACAATTTTTCATCTGACTTGCTTTATTGAAAATTAGGCTCATTGTCTTGTCTCTTTTTCCTAGTGCTTGACCTGTAACACAGAAATCTTCCAGAATGCTGGAATCCTATGTAACTCCTATTTTGATGAGTTATGTGAATCGCTACATAAAGAACTTGAAGCCTTCAGATCTGCAGTTGTCACTCTGGGGAGGAGATGTCGTACTTAGTAAACTTGAGTTAAAGTTGGATGTACTTGAACAGGTATGTTTTGTTTGCAGTAGTTACAGTCTGTGTCTTTGATTTAAAAGAAGTTGACTAAATAATTTGCACTGGTCTGCACAGATAAATGTTAGTTTAGTACTCGCTATACTTCTTATTCAAGTCCTACCCCCGCCCCCATTTACTTATTCTTGCATTAATTCCATGCTGTTTGTTTAGTAATAAATGGTAATTCCTTGCAAATTCTGTAAGTTATGGGGTGTGAAAAAGGCTTTTTTGTGGATGTGTTTCTTCTTTCAGTAACCATTGTTTTACAGTATGAACATTAACTAAATTGCTTTTCCAGTCATATTTACTAATTCAAAATGTCACAAAGTAAAGTAGGACCTCTCTTTAATTATGCATATAAACACAGGTTTGTATTCTCCGTATTGTCTTATGACTCCAGTTTTCATCATTCCAGTTGTATCTAAACTTTAAGAGCAATTGAGGGATGTATTTGGTCAGTTGGTTTGTGTGGATTAGATCAGAGGCTTTGTAAAACTTAACCTTAAAAAGACAAGCTTGACGAAGTAAAACACTAGATACAGAATTTGGAGCCTGCTGTCAATATGAACTAGTGAAGTCTTAGCGGAGGGACTGTTTCCTTGCATGGTTATCTGATTTGACTACTTGAAGAGCTGTGTGTGTGTGTGAAATAGATAATGCTGTTTTCTGTTGTGCATGGTGTAGCAAGTCTTAGCTAGAGTCCTGTAGTCCAACTGAAGGAGCTGAGAGAAATGCAGCAAAAGATAACGGGATATTTAAACAATATGGCTATTGAAAGAAGAATAAAATAGACAGGGAATGTGTTTTTAATTTTGAATAAAATAAGGTGAGACAAGATAGGGCAAGAGTTATATGGATAAGGCAGAAAGAATGGAATAAATTGCACTCAGGGAGACTTAGGCTGGACGTCAAGGAAAATTTTCTCATGTTTTATTTCAGATTATGAGGCATTGGAGTAGATTGAGGAGACTGCATTGTTTCTATCAGGGGAGACATTTTAAAATTAAAATTATGGTTAATTAAGTATCTCTGATCCTGTTCTGGAAGAAGAGATGATCTTTCAAGAGATCCTGTCCTATTTTCTGTGCTGCTGTAAAAAGCCTGATTTTGTCTTCCTTCAAGTATTTGGTGGCCTCTGTGTATTTTCTGTCAAGTCTTTTGGTTCTTTGTATTCTTGGGACAGCTTGTCCGTACAGCTGATGTGTGTACTAGTCGGCAGTTTTGTAGGATGTGTTCCTCCTGTGACTATTCAAAGCCTTTGTTAATGTATGTATTATGGAATCAAAGAAGAGTTGATCAGAAGGGAATTCTGGAGGTCATCTAGTCCAACCTCCTGTTCTGAGCAGGGCTGTTGCCAGCATTATGTCAGATGTGATTGTGCTTTTCTCCAGTTGAGTCCTGAAATTTCCTGTCTTGATTGTGAAAACCTCCTCTTGGGCAAACTTTTCCAGTGCTGTTCCGTGTAGGGAGAAAGTTTGTCCTGATAACAAATAATGACTTGGGATGGATATATCGAACTTGCTGTGTTACCTGGCACTGTTAGGATTTTGCTGCTGTTGTCTATGTTCCCCTTCGAATAGTTGCAGTATGTTGGTACGTGATCCCTGGCTTCATTTTCGCCTGTGTATCAGCTGGGTACCTAAATGTCCAGTGCAGTCTGTTGCTGTCATGGCTCTTTTAAAGGCAGATGTTGCCGTATATACCTGTGCTCATGTCTTAGTTTGAATGGGGATGTGAATATGTGATGAAAGCAAAATTTAGCTCAGATTCTATTTTTTTTTTTACGTTATTTGGCTCTGTGTTTTTGCGAAACATAGTGATCTTAATTTGGCTGTTATTTGGAACTTGCCTAGCCCCACAGACTGTATCTAGGGTGTCTTTCCCACCCCCCTTTGCAGAAGGGATGCTGCTTTATGCCTGCTTAGCAAAAATCTTTGAGCACCCCAAGCTTAGGGAGCTCCTCTGAAAAGCTAATGACTCTAAAAGTTACCAGTATATGTTATTTTATTTGGATTATCTGCCTGAATGGATCAGTGATATCCACAGTTAATCGCTTTCACTGCTTGTCACTTCTAACATCCTTTTTGTCCTGTGCTGTTGTCCCCAGCATGGTTCCCTGCTCCTTATTTGGCATGAATGCAGCCTTGATTCCATGCTTTATGGTTTGGATAGAAATGCATGTACCCTGGGTATCATCGGCTGGAGTCTTAAACATTTTCATAGGATTCCAGGTTTTGTGGAACTACACATGATTATTTGGGAACTTTAGCACAGGTGCCAAACTACATGGACAAAGCACCTTATAACAGATCTGGGAACAAGTCTGTGCTTTCTCCCTTCACTCCTTGGACTTCAGTTGGTGTTAGCGTTCCCATGTCATGTGCTCTTACGGGCCACTAAACAGAATCCCAAAGAACAGATGAGAACAGGGCGTAAATTGCTGTCTGTCTTCTAGAAGATCTGACTTTAAAGGTCTTACTTTAATTTACTGTTTTTGGGATCAAGTTGGAATCAGTACTTTATGAAATCAGATGGAATATAGCTGTTGATGTAGAAGATTTATCAAACCCAAAGAGAACACTTTAGAACATTTTAGTACCTGAAAATACTTTGCATGTTGTTATGTATACTTATGTATATTTTATATGCCCTCATTAAATTAAGCTGAATGTTGCTGCAATAACTCTTGGTTTTTGTCCTCCTTCCCTGTCCTGTCCCGTCCATGTCCCTGTGTCCCCCCCCCCCCCGCTTTTTTTTTTTCTTTTGTTGGTAATACCAGTTCTGCAGTGAAGGCTAAGTACTGTTAGTACTCAGGTTCAACTTTCTAGGTACAATGTAGTTTTTGTACATAATTATGTCACTCTTTGAGTAGCCAGTTATTTTTATAATGATTATCTTTAGTTGAAGATTAAATCTCATAAAATTTTGATACTAGTTTTTTTCCTGTCCTGGATGTTTCAGTTACTAAAAGACTAAGCATTTGAAGAAATTTTCCATCTAGGCATAACTGGCATATTATCCAAAAAACTACTTAAAGTATTTTATACTTAAACTTCAATATTAATATTTAAATACTGTTTTATGGAAAAGCCTTTTAAGCACTTTTGGCAACTTTTATGTGAAGTCACTATGGTACCAGAGGTAACAGAACTACCTATGAACTTGGTAACTAGCTTGTGTGTAATGTTTCTGTTGACGCAGTGGTACCAAAGAGGTAAGATACATGGTGAGCTCTTCTTGCTGCTTGTGTATATTTCCACAGCATTGTAGCTTATTGTGTTACCTGTTTTACAAACTCAGAAGGGAAAGATGAAGTGGCCTTTGATTGGAAGACAAAGGAGAACTTGATTTAAAGATTACTGAGTTTTATTGTAGTGTGGACTTCTCACACCTGAAAGAATTTAGAAGGAAAGAAATATGTAAAATGGTAATGTTCTTAAAATAATTTAAAGGAAATGAGGGCATTAAAATATCCTTACTGTAAGTGTCTGTGTTATGTGCCACTAGGTTACCTGTGAAATACAGCCCTGAATGTGAAGAAAAGGTATTTGAGTTAATACTTGAGTTAGTACTTGGCTATCATCCCAAAATTTGGGAGTGTCTTGTATTTTAGGGCAAGGGGAATTACGATCATCTAGACTGCACGATGTCAGTTATTTGTATCAAGCCCAGGAGTTTGTTTTCAGCAATATCATTTTTTGAAGGGTTTAGATGATGTGAATGTAAAATATAAAACATGAAGTCTCATCAGTCATAAGTACAAAATGTATTAGGAATTTCATGTAATACTTAATGGAAGGGAAGGACTGAATGGGAAAGGAAGAGGAATAAAAATGGTCTTTGTTATGTTGTCGTATGAGCAAGTTACTAAATTTGGCACATGTATTGTCTACTGAAACAACACAACAAAGATTTCTGCATTGCTTTAAGGAAACTTGCTTTCGTAATTAGGATAATGTCAGACAACATTTGTATATAAATTCCTTTGAAAAAGAACAACTGTGTCTTCTAAATATGCTGTGCATTGAGTTGTATCGATTCATTTTGAAGGAGTTCCTACGTCTCTTCAGGTTCTTTCAATATCTTAGTTAGCTAGACGAAAATGAGATTGTGTTAAAGCCATCCAGCAAATAGTGGAAAAACATTTATTCTAGAATGCCTTTTGAAGTAAACTCAAACTTACACTTGTGAGCATAAGCCAGGATCTGAAGAGACATTGCAGTACTCATGAGTGACATAAAAATTACGTATCTGCTAGCCTGGAAAGGGAAGTTATTTCTATTAATGTTAATAGTGATAGTTCAGCGACTTGATTCATGAAGGCGTGGTGTCTTAAGTTGTAATGTATTTTTAAATGGCATATTTTTTTTACCATTTATTTCTGTGGGCCCCTACAAAACTGTGGGACACAAGTTTTTTGTTTTTGTGTTTGGTTATTTTTCCACTTACTGTATGACCAGTGTAGCAACATCTGTAGCTAAACTGCTCAGCGCTTGCTTTTTGGTGGCTTAACTGAAATTGTCTGGATGAAAACTTCATTTGTGTAGATTGTAAGCCTAAGCCTGAATTTTTAGGAGAGAGGCTTTTAGCTAAAATCCTGGAGTATATTTATGAATGAGCTGAATTAAAAAACACTTTTTGAAGAAAATTGTTAACTTGTTTTTACGCTTTTTATGAGAAGGTCTATATCATCTTGTGGAATGGGGTCTTGAAATTAGATGTGATTTTGTGTAAGCATGATGTGAGAGGTGTGGTTTCTTTCTTTTATAAGTTTTTTCATGAAAGCTCCTTAAGCCCAAGAACTAATTTACAAATGGAAAGCTGTACTTTGCAAAAAATAGAACTATAATTTTGGTGTAGTTGCCTTCTCTGAAGATTTTGTCAGCAGTGAATATACTGTATCTACTCTTGGCTATTGGATGCAAGAGGAATGTTTTTCTAGCACCGGTAGAAAGGCTGAAGAGGTATCGGCTGCAGAATGAAGAGGGCAGTTGTCTCTCTGATGCTGCTAGGTATTAATGCATAGGGATAGTTGATTTCTCTTTTGGGTGACTAATTAGAGGCTCTCTCAGGATGCAGTAGTATGCAACTGAACTTCTGACATGGTAGCTACTTAAAAAAAGTAAAAATTTTTAGTGGGTTTTCAAAACATATCACTAAGATTTAATTACAGTTTCAAGATGTTACACAAATAATGACACTAAGTAGCTTCACAGAAATATTCTATAGGTAGTTGTTATAAGTCAAGTACTAAATTCAAAATCCAGTTGTCCTCAAATTCTGTTAATGTACAACTTCTATACAGCAAGGACAAGTCTAGGGTCAAGCACTGCAGTAAAACGGGCTTTCTGGATTCACTTCTAGATGTGTGTATCTGAAATTCCCTAGCAACTTGCCTGCTTGACCTCAGAGTTTGTTGGACAGTCTGTATTTAACTCCTACTCATTCATAAGAGTACTGAGTTGAAGCATGTCAGTACCTAAAATGAGCTGAGGTGCAAAGGTGCTTAAGCCCCAGGTTGCCCAGTTTTGCCAGGTAAATTCTGAAGTTCTGAACAAAGGTTTATGTCCCTGAGTTTAATAAGGAACACAACCGTTAAGAACCTAATGGCCAAAACCATTGCCCAGCATCCAGGAGACTTAGATTCGCTTCTTTCTCACCCTGACAAGATTCACACCTATAGTTGCCAGCATCTAAGATGAAGACCCAAACACCAGGCTATAAGCAGGTCCAAGTGAAGGCATCTGTTGTTTTTTCCCCATTAAAAATTCAAACCGTTGTAGTCAAAATGTCAGGACAGGAGATCAGAAAGGTAAGAAGATACATCATTGCTGAAGTATCGTCATTAGAATACTTAGCATTGAGAATGCTGACTTAATATTTGATATTATGTCAGAACTTTATTTCTTTATTTTGCACTAAGCGCTTATTTTCATTAATTTAAATCTGATTTGTAGTCCTTGGACCAGGTCTCTAGCTGGAGGTGGCCATTCTGTCTGATAAGCGTTAAGCTCATGCTTCCCGGAACTGCTGATGCTACTGGGGGAATTTCAACCCTTTGAATCCAGTGTGAAGTCCAGTGCTACCTACCTGAGATCCAAAGAACTTATATCAACCCCTGCACGCTGTGTTCCCTATTGGCTAGCTGCATGTGGCAGCTGGCTGACTGGGGCTGTCCCGTGGGCATCTGCTCTGTGCATTGACTGGATGCAGTGCTGGGCAGTATTAGGAGTTCTGGACTGACTTGCACCAGTTTTTAAATCAGCGTGACATCCAAGTTAGGCCTTGGTGAGGAGGAGCCTGGGTTTTGCCAACGAAGAATTTAATAACTTTTTATTTACTGAGCGGTTTGATGTGAATGGGGCAACACGCTGAATGCTGTGGATAAAAAGACAAGAAAATGAGACTAACTGCTTCTCTAGTGAGTGCCTCCATCCTGATCATTGAATTACGTAGGGATTCTGCAGAAGAAATAATATGACATCGTGATTTTAGAAAGGGCATAATAAAATACATGAGCCAAGAGTCAAATCAGAATAGCAGCTGTAACTCTTCTCCTGGCATTTCCTAATTCAGAGTGCCTGGCTTAGTAACCTTAACACTTCTATATTTTTTTTAACACAACTATTTTAATGTCACTTTTGTTTTAATTCATATTGTAAGTATTGAAAATGGAAAGTTTTTAACCTAATTTACCATGTATAACACATAGAAATTCTAATTTGTAAGTCAAACAAAGTGCACCAAGTAAATCTTTGCTTTATGGAGTGATTTTTGATTGATATAGTGTTTTTGTGTTGACCTCTAATCCTCTGTTTCACTTGTTTCCTTAAACTTTAACATTATTTTAACACTAGGAAAAAGAGTACAAACTGTATTACCATAAATTAAAGGGACCAATTAAACATGTGTCTGACAACAACAAAATAAAGTCAGTATTTTTTTACTAAACCTTTTTGTTTTAAGTGTGTCATAGCTTTTGCATAAACTTCATTTTTGTTTGTGGCCAATCTTAAGAGCACTGAGCTCTTACAACTCGAAGTACTAGAAGTTGCCTTGCAGTGGCCTTGTCAGTGTTTAATTCCAAATCTGTGTTCTCCAGGATAATGCAGGTTGCATATCAGCTTATGTATTTACTTTCACATGGTTCATTTCTACTTGTCCCTTGAATAGTGACTCATTTTGCAGTAGCTTTGTGCAAGAGACGTGGTTTTAAACTGTTTTATTTTCAAGGACATGGTAATCCAGATGTCTCTTATGAAAAGACTAGTTGTAATATAATTGTGCACGTGATTATAAAGCCAGTTGCCAAACCCCATGGCACACTGCTGATCTGGGAAGGGAGATTAGTTTTGACTTACCTTTTGTTGTAAAATAATAAGGTTTTAAGTTACAGATGTGTCTTGAATTTTGATATGTGTCAGCAGTCACTTCACCACTCTTTTTGTTGTTGTTAGGAGCTGAAACTACCATTCACTTTTTTAAGTGGGCATATTCATGAACTCCGGATTCATGTGCCATGGACAAAATTGGGATCAGAACCAGTTGTCATCACTATCAATACGATGGAATGCATCTTGAAATTAAAGGATGGAGCTCAGGTAAGAAATACGATGAATCCTTTTCTAACATTGAGACACTGATGAAAATAATAGCTTCTATAGTTCACTTTCTTTCAAGGCATCTGAAGAATCAGGTATGTGAAGTTGCGATCCGTGTTATTTTCCGAGAGGCTAATACTGTTATTCCCATTATGGCCAGTGTCTTCATTTATGCATATTTTTAGTTCTTTATTAGCTGTAGTGGTGTTCTTGCGGATGTGAAAGCTTGTTAATAGTGCTCTGTCAGAATCTTCCTGTGACTAGAGAACAAATGGATTTCAAGAGCAATGTAGCATCCTACATGCTTCCAGCTTCTGCCTTTTGAGAAGCGATGCTGGTTGCTTGAGACCGCTCTGTGTGGCACCACTGGGCGTTTTTCAAAAGATGGTGTTATTATAGGAGGAGTGCTTTAAAGGTCCTGGAGGGTAACTCCCTTTTCTCTTTAGAAGTTATAGTACTTGTTTGAGTGTATTCAGAAAGCTTCTTACACCTAAGCGTCTCAAAGGGCTTTTTGTTTAGTTGCTTGCAATAATTTTTGTTACACTGTTTCACAGGCGAGGGAAAGATTTTCACCGGACACATGAAGCTGAGAGATGCAATACCTCGATTTTGTTATATGTCTAACTTAGTTAACACAAAATACTTGGGTATGTTAATGTTGAGCTTTTTTTCAGTCAGTGTGGTGCTTTAACTCTAGAGGTGTGTTGTGGTGGTTTTGGGTGTGTTTGTTTTTTTTTTTTTAATGGCTTCTTTTAAAATGTTGATCCCATTTCAATTTCAGCATAGAGTCCTCTGGTTATATTAAGGATCATGCAAAAGAAAATTCCAATCTGTGCAAAGCTCTATGTGTTTGGTAGGATGCTTGATAAGCTGTTAACATTTAACATCAATAATTAGATATAAGCCAGCAAGAATATTGGAAAACACTTATGTTGTATATTTCTGTAATATTCCTTTACAGTTCCAGAGCTAAAAGGCTTTTGTTGCTGGAGTAAAAACTTCTAGTCCTAGGTATGCCACCCACAAAGCATATGCTTGCATTCTGTAGTTACACTTAATCTGTGTGCGTACGTGCGTGTGCATATACACACGTGTACGCACAGCAACAGCCAAATGCTAAGTACTTTTCCAATGTTAAGGAAAGGTTTCGAAGCCAGATGTTCCATGAGAGATGTGTTTTAGAAGCAGCAAATTACAACTAATTGTAGAATTTGGAGAAAAAGATGTGTAGCCCATAACTTTGTGCAACCCAGAATTAATATTTGATATTGGACTATGCAGATGGCTACTGCTGGAATGATCAGATTTCTTGCTTGCATGGTATTTGAAACTTAAAGTTTGTGGTGCATACAGCAAAAGGTCAAGTGTCACGAATGTAAAGCACTCTCAAAACAAGTATTTGTTACAGATGTTTAAGATTCAGAGGCAAGAAAGGATTTTTGAAAATTGCAACTGACATTTGAACAAATTATTCGGTGGTATGTACACTCAGGAGGGCAAAATTTGGGTCCGCACCATGGACGGATTATCTTTGACTAAAAAGAATGTAAATGAAAACACTTTAATGCTGTTTTCTGAGGCTATGGTTTAAAAAGTTGACAGCTTGAATTTTATTTTTTAAATTACTATTTGAAAGTGTTTTATAACAAGAAAATGTTTTGACAATTTCTTGTGTTCTAACTTGCAGTGTGATACAGTGGACTTGGCTAAAACCAATTCTCATAAAAATCTTTGTAATCAGTGAATAAAAACCCTGAATGAAATAGAATATTTCTGTGGAAAATGGTAGTAAAATGAACTTACAGTGAATTTGGCTCCAACTGCAATTGTTCTGCCAAGAACTTTGTAACAGCAAAGAGCATTTTACCAAGAAAGTTCAGCTTAGTTCCCAAAAATATATTGGCTTGATACCCTGCATTTCCTTTCTCAGGTGAAACCTCTAATGAGCACATGCCTAATTTCAATTGGGCAAAAAATAAAGCTTCTGACCTCAATTTAGAATGGTGTGTATTCTTTGGAAAGGGGCTATTTCAAAGAATGTTTCTTTTGAAGATGTCTTGGGATTAAAATACATGCCGTTGTTAAACTATTGTCCAGTGGACCCTACAGATTCTTTTTTGTGAGCAGAAATCTATTTTCCATTGTATATTTTTGAAGAGTGCTAGCCCCTTGGAAATGCTTTTGTACATCTGTGCTTGACTCTCACTGATGCTGTGTCACTGTTAGTTCAGTTTCAGTGTTAGTTTGGTTTGGTTTTTTTGTTGTTTACACTATGACAGTGTTTCCTCCTCAGCTGAAATAAGTTTGGAGTAGACAGGAATGGCTCAACTTCTAGTTTTATGCTAGTATTCTCCTTTCTACGCGGAAACGTTGTGTAAGTGAAGTTCACCTGGTAATATAAAAAAATCCATGGTGTAGAATTAGTAGTATTTTTAGTGAATTTTGAAGCTTGAGCATTTTGAAGGTCATTGCTTTTCTTCTCTTTGCGCTTTTCTCCCTTCCTTTCCTTTTCTGCAGGTGATACTACCACTTTCAAAAACAGAATGTTAAATAAATATGGCTGCTTTATAAGCAAATTTAAGTGCATCAAAAACTGAACTTTGCAGTGATGAAAGTGGTCTTCTATTGAACATGCTTTGTATGTGCTCTTCTGGTTATGATTTTGGATAATGCCAGCAACTGAAGTAGAAATTTGGTGTGAGGCACTTTGCATTGCTTTTTGATGTCTCAGCTTAATGCAACTGTGCCCATTTTTTCTGCTCCTTAACATAATCTTCTGCAGCCCTGAGTTTTAAGTATGAGCATTTATAATGCTCTCAAATTCATATGTTGGTAAGTACAATTTGGAATGTGTTCTTACACACTTAAATGTGAATCTGAAGCTCGCTTGACTTGTATTTAAGGTAATTGGCTCCTGTGAGATTGTTCTTCATTAATGTTAGGTATTGTTTTAGAGGGTGGTTAAAGTTCCAGTTATTACATTCTTTTCATTACTTATCTCTAGATATTAAATCTCACGACTTTTATCTAGAATTTAAATCCCCTTGCTAAACCTCTGCCGTTTCTCCTCCTAGAGTTTTTCTCCCTTTTGTCCTGTTGGACCCTTCTTGACTTTTTCCTTTTCTACCCAAATTATTTTTTTAAAAGTTATTGGATATTCTTTGCTCATTTCTGTTTCTGCTTCCATGCCACAACACCTCTACCCAAACCAGAGGCTTTAAATTCAGCCTGCAAATTGGGAAGGGCAAGCCTATGTCTGTTTCCTTCACCTTCCTGACACAACTAACCGCAAAACTCATTTCCCTTATGTTCAGCCTTGAATTCTGTGGTTTTTATTCTTGGAACTGACGCAAATGAGGAGACTCAAGGAGAAATGTATTATCTGTATTACTGCTTCACTTTTGAGTCCTTGCCTTTAATCAGGACACAGTGCATCAAGAACATGCTGATGTATATGAAGATGAAAACTCTCTCTACCCCAAGGATAACTAATTATGGAATCAGGGAAGACTGTTAGCTACAAGCGCTTACAGGGGCACGGGGAAACCAGGTAGCTGTTTGGATCGGCATACAGAAATTAAACATTGTTCCTTTTATGAGGCATTACAAAGAAGGTTTTGAAGGAATATAAAAACTTTGTGGAAGCAGTGGAGAACAGCCCACAAACAACTGTCAGAATTGCAGATACATATTCTTATCTGAAAATCAGTAGAGACTGTCATCAAAGAATGCTGAAAGCAGAAACTGATCTTGACTAGGAAATGATCAAGATGGTAGATAGGGTGAGCAGAAAGGTTATGAAGGATTTACAAAGTGAAGACAGAAGTCTTGTGTTTGATGAGGGTATAGTTATATAAAGTATTTGCTTAGGTGGTAAAACTAGCTCCAGGTCTGAAGCAGCGCTTTGCTGTTCTTCTCACCTGGGTCCAATGGAATGTGGCTGTATGGACAAATGATGCTGTTCTTTTCTGTTTGAGTGTATATGCATGCTGTTCAGTGACAGCAAAAATATGGTAAGTCTTGAAGACAGGATTAACAAACCGTCTTTAGTGGCCCAACTTTCTGCTTTTCGTCTGTTCATGTAGGAGCTCTAGGTCTTTATAGTTGAGGTATTTTCATTTGACACTTACTCATTTTCATAGTGGTATCTTTAGCTCAGTCAGTCTGATATTGGGTTTTAACACTTGTATGAAAAGTTTTAAGGTGAAGATTCTGTTGAGAGCTGCTCTGCGGGAAGCATACTGTCGTCAGTGTTGAATCATAATCTCAGGTCAACGACGACTATGAAATTCATCATTAAGAAGCAAGTTCATGCTGCTTTTGTTTATTTTAATAGCTTAATATAGCAAATGGGATTTTATCTGTTTCTCTGTGTGTGTGCAAACAAAGAAGTATATATAAGTAAAAAAACCAGGTTTCCTTGTTACTTTTAATTAAAACAAATTTCCCTTGTATAAATTGGACTTTAAGTGGAGCTTAATCTTTTCCAAAGGTTCAGGAAGGTTTGGCAGAGCCTTTGGTCAGATTTTATGCCGTTTTCTGTCAAGAACTCCAGTCTAAAGAGTTTTTATGTTTTCTATGAATTGTTTGATGTGAAAAAATATATTTTAGTTAGCAGATTCTTTTTCAGGGATACAGTCTTTCTAAGGGAGAAATACCATGTCCTACAAATCTCTTGCAAAAACATTTAGTAAACTACTCTACTGCTTCCTCTGAAACAGTAAAAGGCAGGCTGCAACAGCTGCTAGAAAAGGCCTTGCAGCATTTTGTTCAGACTCTTGTGTTTGTATTTCCAGTGTTTTCAAATGAATAGCTGAAGAAGGAGATAATGAACTGCTTTGCTTAAAGCTGGATTAATATTCATACGTTTTAGCTGGGCCAGCATGAGTGACCATGTAATTTACCTATTTTTTTTTTTTCCATTAAGTACTTTCATATGAAAAGTCTTTACAAGCAAGGAATCTGGCACTTTAGATTGTAGTAAATCCGCTTGCAAAAGAAGAAGAAATTGTTTTTGCTGTGAAACTGTTCAAAGATGCCTGCAGGCACATTTCTTAATACTCTAGCCATAGAAGTCCTTCCACTGCCATGGTGTTGCTTCAGTCTGAATATCTGGCTTGCTTGCTTACATGCCTGTTACCGTGTTAGTAATTTTGGACAGTTTTAATGTGAATTTCTCATCATATTTCTTTCTGAAGTCCTTTTCAGGGCTAAGTAATTGTGATTTCAAATGTCTGAAACGGATTTCTATGAAAGGTATGAGTGGTCCTACTTGACTACTTCTGTGCTTGTGCCTGGCCCCAAAGGAGAGCTTCTAGTGTTGGTGTGCTGCCTACTGGCAAAGATAGAGGGGCAGTCCTGACCTAATCCTAGTGCTTAGTCTGGGTGAGTGAGATTTGCTTTTTAGGTGCTTCTGCTGAAGAACAAGCACTCTTGCTTTATGTGCAGTGCAGTACAGGGTGACATCTTCATTGGCAGTGCTGTTCCTAGCTCCTGAGAACACCCGCGGGGACAAGCCATGATAAATTGTCTCAGTATCTTGAGAGCACATGTAACTGTTGTGAGAAGCATCTGACTAGTAGGACATTTTTCTGAGCTGCTAAACAGCACGTAACTGAGCAAGACAAGGAACATATGAATGTCCACTGCAACCAAACTTTCTGGTTGTTGTAACATTTTCCCAGCATTCTTATCGTGACAGAACGTGTGCATGAAAGATGTAAGCAAGATATGTTTTTCTTTCTGCCAGCTTGTCTTCTAAATGCTCTCTCAAACTGGCTGCTTATTAGAAAAATTTAAATCTTTATAGTTTCATTCCTTGAAATATTTAGTACTGCAAATGTCAACATTGTACATCTTTAAAAAGAGAAGCCAAGTACACCGTGTCAGGCATGTTTACTGTGGTAACAGATTCAGGAACAGAAAAGCAGTCAAAAATGTATTATGGGCTGTATTCTTACTAAGGAGCTCAGATTTTGAATGCAGTTAATTTCAAGAGGAATATTGTCAAAATCAGCCCAGTCATTATTACAAAATGCATTGAGATTGTATAACAACAATCATTTCAAATAGGTTTTTTGTGTTCAAATGGATGCACTTTGTGAATTATAAGTGTAATGAAAATGCAAGGCAAGGGTATGGCTTTGTGTTGGTGTAGGTGTTGCAAGATAAGGAAGCTGCCAGGAGCTGTGTGTGTAGTTAAGAGTTTTCCCTTCAGTGCCTGTAGCAGCTGGAGCACTAGTTACCTAGTAAGTAAATGTTGCCTTTTCTCAGCTTGCCTGTCTTCTGAACAAGACCTTCGCTCTGTACCTCTTTGTGTCATAGTTCAGGTTTAGTTTGTGCTCTTGAAGAAATCTCCTGGTTGTCCAGACTTTGACCTCCATCAGGGGGAGGTCTCAGAACCAATGAGCTGGATCCCTTTTGGGTGAAACTAAAGGGCTCTAGGACCATGGTAATGTGCTGCAGCTGCTAACTGAAATTAATGAGAACAGTCATCTTGTGTGAGTTGTTAATAGAATCAATACTCTGTGATCACCAGCCATGGTATGGTCTTATATTAGGAGCACAGTGAATCCCACTAGACCAGATGAGGTCTTTTCAGAAGCTGTTCTGGCTGTCCAGGTTCAGAAAGTCCGTGTCTAATGCATATTTAATGCTTGCTTCTCTGCTTTTCATAGTTAGCATGTCTATGACAGTAGTCATTGCATGGAACATCTAATTATGGACATCGTGCAAGCACCACTCTTTTGTTTTCCTGTCTCCTCCTTTATAAAAGCACATCTTTCTCGTGTCTTTTGAGGCTGCACTGAATTGGTATGTTCCTCTTATCCAAAGTTTCAGGAAAAAGTTTACATGGTAAGAAAGCAGAATCTAAGCTTCCAGAATGATAGATTTTTATCTATCAGCTGGTAGCTGTAAAACTAATTTGACAAGGACATATTATCTTATAGCTGGAATACTGGTGGAGGACTGCTGTTTAAAAACAACTTTCTTCCAGAAGTAATAATGCCTTTTGACTGTTGGGGTTTTCTTGAGGGTCAGGACCTCAGGTTCCCTAGTTGCCTTGTCGTGATTTGTGGTGCTTTTCATGTTTTAGTATACTCATACAGTTGGTTTGTCTTAGGCCTATAGACTAGGCTTCTTGTGACCTATTCTAAATTGCCTTTTTACTTTTCTAAAATGTAAATATTCAGAATTAAAGACTATTTGGGTTTTTTTATTACTGTTTGGCTATATTGGCTTAGGCTGGCTCATTGCCTTTTTAAGATGTCTGTTGTGTGTTGGGAAACATGGCCTGGCCAAAGAGGAAATAACACTTTTTAAGTTTTAAACAACCCATTGCCCTCCAAAAACCCAGTTTAATTGTCCTTTAAATTCAAGGACAGAAATATATATACTTATGTATAAGCATGGGTTATATACATTAGTGTTTTAATTCCTTATGCATAAGTGCACATGAACTTAATTTTAAGTCCCAAACCGATGTCCCATGTTTGGAGGCTGAGCTTTTTTCAAATGCTTGTGTGGCACTAGCTCTGTGCCTCATTTAAAGTATCACCTTTCTAGAGGCTCTTAAAAAGCCCTCCAGCTGCAGAGATGGTTAGTTTAGTGTGAGGAACATGTTTGGAGCATACCTTTTAAAGTTAGTTGGTTTTATGCAGAAGATCAGTTGGAGATCTGTCTTTCTCAAGTAGCAAGAGGAAAGGATAACACAGGTAGGAACACATGGAGGAGGGCTGGGGCAGCCAGATGGACAAACAGGTTAGGTGAGGGGAGATTAAAGCCACGTGGTGGATGTGAAGGGGAGAAGTGGGTTTTGGGGGTAGTGGTCCTTTAAGCTTTCGTAGCTTTACAGGTAATGCTAAATACACTGTTTAATCAGGTGAGGGTACCATGCTTACATGAAGAATTTAACTTGTTTGCCTTGGAACACCTGACTAGCTGGGAAATCTCTCATTTTTTTTGGTGGAACCCTGTCAGGATGCTGCATTTTGGAAAGATATAAACCTAATTTTGGACATGTTGGAGTAGTTTTCCACATATATGAATCTTTTGGGGAATCCTGCATAGCGCTGAATTTCTTCAGTCTGTAATAATATTTCAGTCTTAGCAGTTTAATATATTATCATGTTCTGTGCTTTGAAACTTCTTTCTGTCTTCAGAGCAGATTACTAGAACACAGTTATTTCATGGGTTTGTTCTAAAATAGATGTGAATATGGGGCTTGCTGTTTTCTGGATCAGCTTGTATTTCAGCAGAAATCAGTGTTTTTATGCAACATGTGTTTCTGATTTGTACTTTTAAAAAGCCTTTGGCTTTTGGGCAGACACTTTTAAATTAATCTTTTTTTTGCTTCCCCCCTTAATTTTTCCTTATTTCCTTATTTCTCCTTATTTCTAAGTGGTTTGGTTTTTTCTTTTTTAAACTGAAAATGTGGGTGCACAGACTTCCTAATTATCTTCCTCCTTTTTGCTGAGATCTCTAGTTTAGGTATAATTATGCTTTGATATTTGGCTATAGAAGTTGATTGCTCTTATTTTTGTAACCTCTTCACCCATCCATGCTAGGTCCTTTCCTCTGTCAGTGTTCTCAAGTTCTGTAAAATACAATTTTTGACAAGTAATGAAATAAATACCTCAGCAGCTCCTTGTGGGCTTGTGAGTATTTTGCCTTGATTCCTGTCATCTTTCCTTCAGTTTACTTGGCTGATGGAGCTCACTCAGTGCCTTCCATCTTGCTTCCAGCTTTAGCCTACTTCTTCCCACATGCTGGCGTTTGTCTTAACGTGAGGTGAATTGGACAACTTGCTAATCTCACAGAAAACAGAACCAGTCCCAAAAGGTGATGAGGTTGCTTGATATCTTCGTTCTGGATTAGTGTGCTGAATTTGTTTGCTGGGTGATCAGGTGAGGGCCAAAGATAGCATACAGAGAAGACACTGTGTGTAGGAAAGGCTCAGCTCTGCTTAGCTGTGGTGTTAAATGCATCTAAATGTGTCCTTGACTGATCAGTCTCATCCTACTAGATGATATATTGAGTGGTTATCAGGTGACCTACTGGACTGACCTTTCCAAATGATAGCCAATGCTTTTTTTCCTGAAGAGTCATTTTCTGGGACTAAAGTATATACAATATCTGGTGCCTGTCTGTTGTAATGCAATGCCAATGCACTTTGCAATTTCAGTTCAACATACAGAGTGAAGAAGCAGACCTGGTCCATTTTCAAAACTGAGTTGGTTGAGGAATAACATGGTGAGAATTCAGAATCTTAAAATTTAGCATTAAACCAACAAATGTTCATATAATGTTTCTCAATACTGTCATTGCTGATGAGAAAATAATTATTTTCATTTGCTGAAAATTGAGGTTTTACGAGCTTGTTGCATGTGGGCTACCGTTTCTGAAAACAAGAGCTAGATATTAATCTGTGAGACTTTCCTTGGAGCTGGAGTGTATTAAGAGTAGAGATTTTTTTTTTGGTGTAGAAGCTGCAAACTGTGCTGGGAGTATGTCCTAGCTGAAGTGTTTCACCATTTCCGAGTTGTGGAAGCTCGCATATTGTTGAGAATGTGTTGTTGTTGTCAAATAGGGCACAAGTAACAGTTATTTTAACCCATTTCTCTCTCTGTGTCTCTCCCTCATTCCTCTTTTATTTTTGCTTTCATGATGTTCTCTAGAATTTGGTCTAGTATTTGACTGTAACTTACCAGTGGCAAGGTATGTTCTAGTTTGAAAAAAAAAATAAAATTCTGTACGCCAACAGCCAGTCAGCCAGTAAAACCACTTGACACCCAACTATGCACGTTTCTCTTTAGTCATGCACATGGAAACTTATAAATCAAATGCCAGTGTTAACAAAATCTGTTATTTATTTTAACCAAAGGCAGGTGCTTCTTCTGCATGGGTAATCATGTTTCTGTGCTCATCTCTGTATGAGTTCTGTCCTGCAATACAATCAATGCACTTTCATTTTTCTGAGCTGCCCCTTACACGTTTCCTTGATGCTTAGCATACATACATATCCCACTTTTGTTGTTGTTCCCACTTTGCCAGTGCGTAGTTCAAAAGAGAACAGTTAGTAGAGTTGCCCACGTGGAGGGGAAGAGTTTTTTTGTCTTGGAGGAAGCTGATGTTGCTGTTTTACTTATTTAAAACTTTAGTTCTGTATTTCCTACTTTGTTGCTTTAGATTGCCTTGCTTGGGGGATCATGATGTTACTTAAGTGAGGAAGTAGCAGACCTACTTACCTGTTGCGCTGCATTGGCGTAGAAAGCTGGTTCTTTATACATACGTTTGTGTGTGTGTATCTATGCATATTAAAGACAGCTTCCCATGTGAGTGTTTTTCATTTCTTTATTGCTTGATGATAAGGAGGAACAGCTGGGACAGGAAATACAAATAGCACTTAGTACATAGGTAAACAGTTTCTTTACAAAGTCATAATTTCACTGTTATTCCACCTTTTAGTAAGGTGGTGATAGCAGTGAAGAGCTGGCACTGCCACGTATGCCCAGCTGAGTAGTAGTCAATGTATGCATAACTTCCTTCCCTCAAACAAACCAACCCATTTTTTTCTGGAGTTCTTTCATGGACCATCTTCACATGTTCTGTAATAACTAGAAAACTGCAGACCCCAGACTGAGTATTTATACTGCATAGTATAGCTATGTTCTAGGAAGTTTACATTAAGATTGTGAATGTTATGGTTGTTTATAGACAGAATCAGTGGAACTTGCTGTGTGGGGAGAGAAGGGGGAAGAAGATATGCAAGGGATTTCTAGGCTGCAAAATGAAGTTGGAAACTGAATGTCAGGTTGAACTCTGAACAAAGCGTGTTGTTGAAATGTAAATGATAGTTTTGTTCTATACCAGCTAGGAGAGCTGGCATCCAGTACTTCTTTTTTTTTCTTCCTCCCCTTTTTTTGAAGTGGCTGTGCTGCTAAGGTGTTGAAGGGATGACATGTAGCAAACCAACATCTTAGTAATGAAATGAATGGCACAGTAAGTAAAATATTAGAGCTAATGTAGCAATGACCATTGTTAACTTGTGGGAGTGTGTTGTGGGTTTCAAAGCTGTGGTGGATTTGAATATGAATACACTAGAATTGCCTTTAGTGCAGCTTAATGCAGCATGCTTCTTCAAAAAAGTCACCAGGTTAGTGGGAGATATTAGTAATTTTTGTATTTACTAATGCTGGTGACTTGCCTATGCTCATATATTTCAGATGAGATTACCTGTGTTAGACTATTTACTGTGTCTGGGATATATATGAGTACAAAGGGGCTGTATGTATGTACATGAATCTTCTGAAAGGAACTTTGAGTGCTCATGTTGGAGAAAACTTCAAACTTACTGGTACCTCCAAAAGGTGACAGGGCTGTTGGTCGTTCGGGCCTCCTGGAAATTCACGCCTGACTTAGGTCCCCTTAAGGTAAATCTTTGGCTCTGTATATCATACTTTTAGTATCTTGAACTGCGAAGACCTTTAACCTCCAAAATAATGCAGCTGCTTTGGCAGGTAATGCAGGGAGGTACAGTGGAGTTTAACAAAGTATTGCGTTTTGAATAAACTTAAGAAAACTAGTAATTGCACAATTTAGGGGTTGCTTCAGAGTGACTGTTTTGAATACAATAATGCATGCCCTGAGTTTATTAATCTTTCTGTGATACTGCCTGTCACCTACAGATATGTAAAAGTATATCACATCAAAATTAGCAGGAAAAGTAGCACACAATCTTGCCAGAAACTTGTGTGTTAATACATGATGGTTTTGGAAACGTGTAAGTATCCTGAGTGCCCACACTTTAAAGCATAATACAAATGCTGTATGTGTAACTTTATGTATTGGGGGACCATCTATGGATACAGCTAAGAGGATGGTACAAAAATTCATCTGCTGGAGGAACTGCACTGCAGGGTAGTCCTAGGCAGGTAACTGACCAATTGGTCTGTGTTAGTCAGCCATCAGTCTGTACCTCCTTGCCACAATCCCTTTCTTTCCTTATGGTGTGGACTAAGGCGTTTGGAGAGCAGAAGCTGGCTTGTACGTCACTGGTGAAACTGAATTTCAAAATTAAGGCCAAGTTGCATTTGCTGTTACGCAGCTCAGGGTTCAAACCTGCACCAGCTGCTTTCAGAACAAGGTTGTTGCAGCATAAGTGTCTTCATTGCCCATGGTGACGAACCAGCTAAAAGAGGTTGGCTGGTTTCTTTTTTGCTGTGGTTAATTTGGTGAATTGATAATTGTGGGTGATGTCATGATATGTATTCTTGAATTTTGGAAAGGAACCCATTTACACAGGAACAGAGACAGACAATGATTGCTGCAATGCTATTACTACAGAATTGCGTTTCAGAGCAGACCTTTGGGTTGTTTTAAGTTTATAGGAAAAAACCCCACCCCAATATTAGTCTTTTCGATACACTTCATTACTAAAAGTAGAAACCACCAAAAGTATTTATATATTTTAATTCTGCAGGTGGGCAAGTAGATCTAAGAGTTGAGATTCAGATTCTACAACCTCACTGATTTATGTTCCAGAAAATAGGTTTACTAAGGCAAATCCAAATACTAACATGTAAGTGGTGTATTTCTCCTTATAAAGTACAGAGAAACTGTTCTGTGGTGTAGATAGAGGTATATAAAGTAGATTAAGAGTAATCCTTGTACCTTTGCTGAATTTACTTAGCTTTTTTCCTGACCTACTTACAGCAGGGAAATATAATGCCAATAGGCAGTGTCTTTGTTCCAAGGTATAGGGTGAAAGGATTTATATATCATCTTTGGCATAATTCCTAGAAGTCTAGGGTCAGATTCTGATTCAGCTTTCCCTGGCGTAGGTCTGGAGTACCTCAATTGATTTACTTTGGAGTAATTCCAGATTTGTCCCAATCCAGCTGACATCAAACCGGGGCCCTACAATCCAGCTTTGTTTCATGTAGTCGGGTGAAGAGTTTGGATTGGTATGGTTTAATGGGGAACGAGGTGAGGTAATGCATTTAAAAATATTTCCTTGGAGAGGAAGTAGTTTTTCCTCGTTTTGTTGATAGATTAAAGCATAGTTAAATTTGTTGGAATGTATTTTAGCTCCTCATTATAGCAAAATGTACTATTTCAGAATGGGCACGATTACAGATTTTGTAGTGGAAAAAGCCTGTAATTTATCCACCTTTGGTAAAAGCATTTTAAAACTGCAAAAGACAAAATACTTTCAATTCTTTCAAGAACAAAGTGTACTCTGAAATGATAGCTTGTTCCTTTTGGAAAGAGTGGTATTTTCTCTGAAAGTGATTCAATTATAACTTACTAGCTACAGTTACTGAACTTAAGCAGAAAAATTCCCTTTATTCATCTATTGCTTGTGACTGACCTTATGTGCTGGTTTTGGCTGAGAAGGGGTTAATTCTCCTCACTGTGGGGGTCGGCTACCTTTCCAGCTTCCCGCGCTCTGCCGCGTGGCGTGGCAGGGGGGGCTGGGAGGGGCAGGGCCATGGTGGGGGCGGCTGACCCCGACTGGCCAATGGCAGGTTCATTCCATACCACGTGACACCATGACCAGTATATTGAGGGGGGGCAGTGGCAGCGCGGAAGCGGCGCGGCGTCGGGTCGGCGGGCGGTGAGCGGCTGCGGCGCGTGCGGTTTGTTTCGGCGGTTCGTTCCCCCTCCCCCTCCCTTCCCCCTCCCCCGGGGCTTTGCGCCTCTCGTTGTTCTCCTTTACATTGCATTTCTGCTGTTGTTTCTTTTAATTTTAATTATTAAACTGTTCTTATCCCAACCCACGAGCGTTACCCTTCTGATTCTCTCCCCCATCTACCGGTGGGGGAGTGAGCGAGCGGCTGTGTGGGGCTGAGCTGCCGCTAAACCACAACACCTTAGAATACCTGCTAAGTAATTCCTGCTAAATAATTTTGATCCACAACTGATGCCTATTGTGTTTTAGTTTGATCATTTATGGGCAGTAATAAACTCTATCCCAGTGAGCTGCACTTTTTCCAAAAGAATAGGGAAGTGTTCAGGTTTAAATGTGCGCTTTCTTTCCTAAGGAAAAATCACTGTCTTTGCTTTTTACAGGCCATAGAACCTCAGGGAAATTGTACTCTGCTGCTGGCAATATCCTGAACCATCCAGTTGTCTCGGTCATCTTCTTAGTTTAACTCCAACTGTTAAATAAGCATGAACTTTAACTGTAAATATTTATTTTTTTGCCTCTGGAGAAAGTGGAACAAATTTGATCCCTCTATTGGGAAGTACGATCATTTCATCCCCCCCTCCCCCCCGCATGTTTGTGTAGTGGTTCTGCCTCTGACTTGCTAAGAAGCAAGAAGAAGAAGAAGGATATTTCCTGAGGCCATCACCTTAGCTTACTGAGGATCCTCACTTGGTTTCCTTTATTCAAGCACCCGTCAGATTTGGACTAGCTGGTGTCTATGGTGTTTAACAGAGCTATCCATCAAAATGCAAAGGTCTAAAGAGCCCAGAACACTGGAAGGGGTTGCCCTTCATTTTCAATACAAGTCCTTATGCATTGCATCTAATTGGAGGATGAATAACACAAACCTGTGTTGCTCTTTCTATTTTATATGCATGAATCGTTCTTCTGGAAGATTCTGTCATATAAAGAACTCTATTGATTGCTGTTGTTTAATTTGCAAGTATTTTCAATTAAAGCTGAAAATGTATTTTTGGTTTCATTAGATAGCAACTCCTTTTTTTAGGATTCCCTAAAATGAGCTAACAGCTGCTGCAGCAGCAGCAATGTGTAATTACATAGAATTAGGCCCAAAGCTCATTAGTCCTGATACTTTAGAATTGTGTTGATAATGAGGGACTGCTTCTCAAAGAACCACAGTGATTTTCCCTGCAGTTCTGTGAGCTGAGCAATCTCCTGATCAGTGCTGCTCCACAGCCCACCATGGGGAGCAGTTGTGTTCCTGTCCTTTAGGTGGGTGGGCTGCTCCTTAGGTTCATTTCCCCCCCACCCCCATTGGTAGAAGAGTGTAATATTTCATGGCTTCTGGGACACTTTCTGTAGGTGAATACCATGTGTTGTGTGTGTGTAGTTCTGCCTTCTGGAAGCCTCTGCCTTCCTGCATCTCTGCTGGACTCCAGGTGTTTAAGCTTTCTGCCCTGCAGTTTTTCCCCAGCAGGGCCTGCCTGATGAAGACCTGAGAAAGAGGGCGGACAAGAGTGTGCTGCTGACTCCATACAATTCATTCAGCCGGTTCCTGACAGTCGTCTTTCCCATATGTTCCTCAGGTGTGGACAGTGATGGGGTTGTGGGGTAAATGCATTGTTCTGGCAGTGGGAAGTGGCCATCTTTCCTGGAAGCTCTTCAACCCTTTTCCCAGCGTGCATTTAAATAGGGGCTCATTATATGATGGGAGAGAGGCTACAAGCCTCCTAGATAAAATGGTCGTGGGGAACAGGCTGCCTGCTCCAGTACATCTGGTGTGCAGCTGAAGCTCTTAGGAGAGGAGGCCAAAGGGAACAAGCTAGATGAATTGTCCTGCCATAATGCATATGGCCTGTGGGCTATAGGTTGTTCATCCTACTTTTTTGCTTACAATTGTGAAGAACATCAAGATTTCACAGTAAAACTTAAGAAAAATACTTAACAGCATAAGAAAAATCTGCTTAAGCCACAAGGAACTCTGTAGTTCTTTTTTACCAGCCTTCCACAAGGAGGGAGCATCTGGTGGACAGAATAGATCAGAGTCCCAAGTGCATATGCTAGTGGTTTCATTGTCATCAACAGACATTACGTTTTTGTTGATTTATTTTGTGCAGCGAATAAAACTTCATTTCCTGCTCTGTTAAGGATGTTCTACTTTGCTTGACTTGTACAAAAATGAACTACGGTTTTATCCGTATAAAAGTTGAAAGCAATTGGGTGGCGTGGAGTTAATGGTGGGAGTCTTTTTTTTTTTATTTTTTAAGCTACTTATGCGTATACAACAGTTCTTTTCATCTGAAATCCTCTAGCTGATGATGCTAAATCTTCTGCAGTTAACTTTCCCTCCTCAGGACTGTTATCTAAAGGTTAAGATACTTTTCTTTGTTCATTACATATCTAAGAGTATTTCACTCATAAATGTGGCTTATAAAACTGTAGTTTATTACCCATATACTGATTGTTTAAGCACTTCTGTCCTCCGTAAAGTAAAACCAAGTGGACTGTGCATATAGTTTTTGGAAAAGCTGAGTTTCGCTTCTATCGGGGGGGTGTGTGTATAACCTGAATTAACTTGAAAAAAAGAGTATGCTATGGCTGCTCAGTCATTTTACTTTTGGCATTTTTGATGAAAACATAGTCTTTGTAAAATGATGTTTCTTCCTATTGAAATTCCAGTGTTGTTTTTAGCCTTCGTTTCCCTTTTGTCTTGAGGGGACTAAAAACCCAAAGGAAACAAGGTATTGAGTTTGGAAGAACACCAGAGCAGTGTTTTCCTGCTTGTCAAAGCAGGACCCTCACATTTTTGGGCCCATTCAATATTGAGTTGTATCTAATTAAACTGTTGCTCTGTAGTGTGTGACTTGTAGCTCGGATGTCTGGTTCTCCACTCTGGACTGTGTTTCTGTCTGTGTTTCCTTGCAAGCTTTGCTGTCTTTGTTTTCACTGAAGTGCTTAATAAGGTACATGAATCTTGGGGCTGCAGGGCACCACCAGGGAGATGATCTTCTGGAGGAGAGAACTGGACACATGCAGAGCTAGTGTGTCTCAGGGCCACGTTTCACTTCAAGTGGATGGTTTTTGTGTGTGAAAACAGCAGAATATTTGGAACTGACGAAGTAAAGTTGTCTTGCTTTCAGGAATATTGGCAAACTTCATTTGAAACAGAAATAACAAAATACAGTTTTTCTTCAGAAATCTGAAAGTCTACTTTGGTGCTTCTGATTAAATTACTTTTTCCCACCAGTTTTTGTCTTGATCTAGTACTAAAAACAAGCATCAAGGCAATGAAAGCACAGGGGTCTGATTCCAGTGAATTGGCCAGTGTTTTGGCATCCGGTGAGGAACAGACTTGCTTCAGAATTGCCATCTGACGAGTGTTCATCTTCCCTCTGGCTGTGCTGGACCTGGCTAGAGGTTGATGATTCTGGCCCACAAATTCTTAGTTTGGGATGCAATTATGTGATTCTGACTATTTGAGGGTAAACCTGAGCTAATTTGAAACTAATACTTTATGTCTCTGTCCGTTGGTTAACCAATCTGGTCATTATATTAATACCAAGGTCCTATCCAGACCTTGGCACCAATGGACTGGTACAAGTCCTGTGTGTGTTGCTTGCTCATAGAAGATGGATCCTAGCTCTTGAAGTAATTTTTTTATGATCTGCTGACACTGGTATTTTGTGGTTTCTGATTCAGTAGGCTTCTGAGCTCTCCTGAGCAGAGAGCAATCTTATGTGCTCTTTTCTCAACTATTGTGGGAAAAGAACTGGGAGGCAGTTTGCCAGTCCCACAACAAATGATGGTTAATGCCACAAGAGAGAGAAAGCTGCAGGGATTGCTTCTAGCAGTTCTGAAGAGATGCATTGCTTATGAGATACCACTGTAACAGAAACATGAAGGAGGTGTGGTCCAGTGGGATTGAGTGGTGGCGACTTTCCTCTTTAAACTTTGTCCTGTCCTGCTCTCCATGATGACAGACAGAGCAGCACCATATGCATATGTGTTCCTTTTCTCCCAGTCCCTTGTGCCTCATCCCACAATTACCTTAATTTTTAAGTTCTCTTGTCTTCTGTCTGTTCTAATGTTTTTGACTTTTGCTCATTTTTTGATGCCTGAGCTGTGAGTTTTGCCTGCCTAAAATGTCTGGTGACATCTTATATTTTATGAATATGTAATATTCCTGGATATGTTAACCTGATTCAAAGCCTTAAGTGATGATACTTGCATCTTTAACACGTAGCATGTTTTCATTTTATACTCTTTTTTTACTTGAAGAAACATGTATTTGGATCTGTGCAAAAGGTTTATGTAAAATAATCTTGTATAGGCAGAAGGCAATGACATACTTAAGTGGAGTGTTCTGCTGTTTTCAGTGTTTGTTTCTGCGTCTAGGGAGATATGTAGTGCTTTCTCAAGTGATTTTGAAAAGTAACCTTCTGAACATATTCACGTCATAATAGCATAAAAGCTTCCTTTGTACATGATGATTTTTTTTTCACAATTGAACACTGTTGGAATGGATTTAAATGTGGTATGGTCCTGTCATCTGTGCTGGCTTGATATAGCTTCTTGCACAAATTAAAATCTTTTTGGTATTTGTTTCTGTTCTTGTCTAAAAATTCAGGTGTTGTCACATTTACTCTTCTTCTTGAATAAGAAATGGTTTCGTTCATGCAAAGTTATCTTCTTTCTGCAATTTAAGAAACACAGGTGTTATCCTAAGTATGCATTCTTCCTTTGCTCTTGTTTTGGTCCTCTGCAATGTGTGGCCTGTTCAGAGACAAATGGGCTCAGTCTTTGTCCTGTTCTGTTTCTGAAAGGCACCGTATGTGTAGAAGCAAATAGTGAAGTCTGGTGTTTCTTGATTTCAAGTATATACTGATTAATCAGTAGTGATCCTAAATTCTAAATGAACAACAGATGAGTCTTGCCTGGTGTGGGGATTTTTCTACTTGTGCATGTGCTGTAGTTTCAAATCTTGTTTTAGAAGTGGTAGGAGTGCATGCAGGAAGATGGGGAAAGGAGGACAGGGATGCCTACTGCCATCCAAGTCAGACCACACATGTAAGATTCTGGTAGGCTTGAGCATTTTCAGAATGATTCTTGAGCTTTGCTGCTGAGAGATGTCATATGTTTCAGCTTTCTACTCATCATTTACTTTGGATCACCACTTGCCATGCTACTTGTTACACTGTTCTCTACCTGAGCTATTTTCTGCTGCCTGAGCTTATGCTTTGCCTTTCTGAACTTCCCTTCCTTACCCCAACCACCTCTTTCGTAGAATCATAGAATCATTAAGGTTGGAAAAGACTTCTAGGATCATCAAATCCAACTGTCAACCCAACACCACCATGTCTCCTAAACCATGCCCTGAAATGCCACATCTACACATCTTCTAAATACTTCCAGGGACGGTGACTCCACCACCTCTCTGGGCAGCCTCTTCCAATGCCTGATCACTCTTTCTCAGTAAAGAAATTTTTCCTAATACCCAATCCTAACCTTCCCTGATGCAGCTTGAATCTGTTTTCTCTCATTCTATTGCTAGTAACTTGGGAGAAGAGACCAACACTCACCTTAATACAACCTCCTTTCAGGTAGTTGTAGAGAGCAATAAGGTCTCCCCTCAGCCTCCTCTTCTCCAGGCTAAACAACCCCAGTTCCCTCAACCTCTCCTCTTAAGACCTGCTCTCGAGACCCTTCACCAGCTTCTTTGCCCTTCTCTGGACACACTCCAGCAATTCCATGTCCTTCCTGTACTGAGGGGCCCAAATCTGAAGACAGTACTTGAGGGCTGAGTACAGGGGCACGATCACCTCCCTGCTCCTGCTGGCCACACTGTTCCTCATACAAGCCAGGATGCTGTTGGCCTTCTTGGCCGCCTGAGCACACTGCTGGCTCCTGTTCAGCTGGCCGTCGACCAACACCCCCGGGTCCTTTTCCTCCAGGCAGCTCTCCAGCCACTCCTCCTCAAGCCTGTAGCGTTGCGTGGGGTTGTTGTGACGCAAGTGGAGGACCTGACACTTGGTCTTGTTAAACCTCATGTAATTGGCCTCAGCCCATCAATCCAGCCTGTCCAGGTCCCTCTGCAGAGCCTTCCTACCCTTGTGCAGATCAACACTCCTGGCCCAGCTTGGTGTCCCCTGCAAACTTACTGATGGTGCACTCGATCCTCTAATCCAGATCATCAATGAAGATATTGAACAGGACCAGCCCCAACACTGAGCCCTGGGGAACACCACCTGTGACTGGCTGCCAGCTGGATTTGACTCCATTCACTACCACTCTCTGGGCTTGGCCGTCCAGCCAGTTTTTAATCCAGCACAGAGTGCACTTGTCCAAGCCTTGAGCAGCCAGCTTCTCCAGGAGAATTCTGTGGGAGACAGTGTCAAAGGCCTTATTCAAGTCCAGGTAGACTAGGTCTACAGTCTTCCCCTCATCCACTAAGCAGGTCACCTTATCATAGAAGGAGACCAGGTTAGTGAGGGAGGACCTCCCTTTCATAAACCCATGCTGGCTGAGCCCGATCCCCTGGGTGTCCTGCATTCTGGCTGGGCCTGATCCCCGGGTTGTCCTGCACGTGCCTGGGGAACGCACTCGAGATAAACCACTCCATAACCTTCCCCGGTACTGAGGTCAGGCCTATTGTGACTTCATTTTTAGTATGAATGTAGATTTATTGGCGCTATTGCATAGTTTATTTTGTCTTAAAGGACTGCAAGACCTGAGTTTTGGAACGGGTTCATATTGTATTTTGAAGACAAGTACTATAGCATGCTCCCCAGCAGAAAGCCATGCCTTAGAAGCTGGTCTTGCAGTCCCATACCAGTTTCCATAAATATTTACTTTATCAGAATCCTGATCTAAACTAGGCTGAAAATTAGAATAGCAACTAATTAGAGCATAAAGGCAGTTTTTATCAATGAAATGTTTACAGTGTTTGGAAACATTTATTTATTAAAGATGAATGAGTGCCTATCTGACCAAAAAAGTTACATTGTGCTGTCTTTTTGAGTTTAATTGTATACAGTTAAGAAAAAAAATCAGATTTTGGTTCCATTAGAATAGCTCAGTACCTTTAATAGACTATTTGGATGAATCTCATAATTGTAACAAATCAAACACTTGCACAATTTCTTGTGGGAGTTTCAAAATATTTTAATTTGGCTTGATAAGCAAAGGCAGCGTGCATAGAATTTTCTGATATAGTTTTTTTCCTGACAGTAAAAATACAAATAATAGTCTTCATCACACTTGTATTTATAAATAGAGCTGTTTATAAAAATCTTAATTGATAAACTGTTTTTAATTAACATTTTTATTTTAGGAAAAAATGCCTTTTCTTTACCCTCTTGGGAATCATACCATTGTCCTGTTTTTCTATTTGTTCTTTTGGGAAATTTCATTTCTCAAAAAATGCTATTCTGTGAACTGTTCAAATATTTGGTGTTTTGTTCAAAGCTTCTCATCTAAAACCACTTATATGTTTTCAATAGAATGTTAAATATTTAAGACTGAAGTCAATTCATCAGTGGAATGTCATGCCTCTTCTGATGATCCATTTCCTTAATGGAGTCATTGCTTTTCCAATCTCTGAATTAAAATCACCCCTTTCAAGGGACGTAGCTCCATATCTCATTTAACATACTAGAGAACAGTGACACATAATATGCTTTTAAAGAAATTTAAATTACAACAATACAAAATGCAAATGCTTTTCTACACCATTATCTTTTTTTTTTTTTTGCTGTAGTGTAAGACCTGGAGAAAAAAATCTTATTAGCAGTAATGTACCTTGTGATTTGGCAGAAAGAGGGTTCACAGTGTGGTTTTAAGTGTGAGGGTGTTTTTTTTTTGTGTGAGGCTGCACATAGTATGTTCCCACATGTTGTTAGTTACATTATCTGCTCAGTAAATCTGTTCTTTTGCTCCTGTGTAACAGCAGCTGTCACAAACTTACAGCAATGTGGAAGTTGTTGGAAAAATTGCCTAATAAAACTGGTAAATTTATCAAACCTCAGAACTAGTGCCTAGTACACGTACCTATTCAGAGACAATACTCACTGGGGCCTGTCTCTATTGTATTGAAACTAGCCACCCATTGGCGTTCGCTGTGTAGATAGCTAACTTTATTTTTGGCTTGGACCAAGCACTGGCTGTGTAGGTTATGCAGAAGGCTTCTTGTTGCTACAGGGTATAGAATTTAAGGTGCTTCAGGAGATCGTCTTGGGGGCAGCAGTGTTGTGTCACTGCCCTTGTGCTTGCTGAGAAGTCTGCAATGCCCCTGACTCCCAAAGTTGGTCATGTCATCCATGGCCATCTGCAGCCCTTCCCTCACCTGTGTGGCCCAGCAGGTTCCCCAGTTGTCAAAACTCGTGTAGCCCAGCACCTTTACCCAGTGTGTTTCACTGCTGTGACATGTTTTCCTCTTAATTAATGCAGTTCTGAAAACAGTAGTCTGGTTGCCCAAGGATTAATTTGAAAATATTTATCCATTTTAATTTCTTATGTAGCAGTGGTATCTGCACATAACACCACGTGAGCAGCAGGTAGCCTCACAATTCTCTGGAGAGTATGGTTTGCTACAGCTGGTTTTACTGTACTTGTATTCAATAAAATGTTTTACTGAATATCTCATAACAAGCTGCTGTTACACAGTCATGGTGGTATTTTCTAATATACCTAAAATAATCCACCTGCATGGTTTTCAGCAAAAGGTTTAATGAATTGAGCCTTCCCCCACTGCTGGCTGCCTCTTGCCTCCCCACCCTGAGTTGGAGAATGTCCCAAACTCTGCTTGAAAGGTAATAATGGGGCAAAGTAACTTGGAAACTCAGGCTCCTTCACTTGAGAAACAGAGCTCCTTCCTCTGGAAAGGGCGGGGGAGGGAAGGGGAAGGGCAAAACCCTGGCTTTGCTAGGTATGTAGAATCAATAAACATGCCTTTCATTGCTTATCTGAAATGCTTGAACACAGTATCTTTATCTTGACTATATTGCCTTATAAGGTCCTGCTTTACATCAGGAACAACTGGATGTATCTGAGGTGCATACTGGCACCTAGTTTCTGACCATTGTGCCATGGGATATTCAGATGGTTTAAAAAGTAATCTAAACAACTGTACATTAGTATGAGGAAAAACCTGTTTCCAATAACTTTTACAGATCTTGCAGGATTTAATATAAATCTAGTAATATCTGTGTATATAATTGTCTCTATATGATCAAAATCAATTATTGGACATACTTTTACATTCAGATGCCAAATTAAAATTTACTGTCAAATGTGCGTGAGGTTTCTTTTTCCATTTAATAATGCTAGAACTAAGATTTACCGCTCTGTGTGTAGTTCAGCTTTACTACATTGCAGCTGATTGAAGTATTGCTGTGAGATGCTTAGGGGAATTTTCTCATGATAGTTGGTTTGGCTGTTGTTCAGAGACTAATTTTCATAGCTTCTTCCAAACTATTTTGGTAAACTTACAGATCTTACATTTAATAAGCAATTCAACAAATTTTAGTCCTCCTAAAATCTTGTAGAGAGACAATCGCGCATTGGAGTTTTACATAGCAAAAGAGATATCTTTGAAAGACAGTAAGAGCAACGTTTACTACATTCCCCCCCCCCCCCCCCCCCCGTTGGGTTAAGCCAGGTGACTGGCCATCCTGTGACTACGTTCTTTAATACACAAGAAATACAACCTTCACCAAAATTCTGTTTTTAAGGAGCACTTTGGGTGGTGGTTTTTATTTTTTTGCTGTTGTTGTTTCTTTCCCTACCACGCGGCTTCCTTGTTTCCTTTTGTCTTTTGTCATCCATGTCCTACTATCCCACCTCCATTTCTGATCATCTACTAGCCTGTCCTTTTTGGCACTATTCAGTAGTCAATATTGCAGTAAGTAATTATTGAAGAAGCTTCCTACCATCCTGTATGAATAGGCTTTTAAGACTTGCAGGAGATCAGTGATCATCTAACCTGATTATATTATAAGAAGGTGTCTATAAATTGTACTAACTTTCCCTGATCTTTAGGGCTACTATAAATCAAGTTTCGTCCTTGGGCACATATGGCACCCAAAAAATTAGAGTGGTGCCTGAAAGTTTTCTTTGGGTAGACTTAGGAAGGATTTTTTTTTTTCTTAAAACCTGTTCAGGAGGTTTGCAGGGCTGTCAGCCCTAGGAAATGGAATATCTCTGGCCTTGGTATGGCACACTTGGAAGTATAAGAGAAAACTTCAGCTTGGCGATTTAATGATTTTCTCTGGTGTATACACTGCCACGGGGTCGGTGCTCTCCTAGATGCATGCTCTGGGTTAATGGCACTTGCAGCAGGGGAACAACATGAGACTCTTGGGTGGAAGGCAGAAATTAAAACTACTTTCTCCCTTTTCCCTCCTGACGTTAGGAAGAGGAGGAGGAGGATGATTTCATGTTCAGATCTTGTTACTGAGGTTGGGATGCTGTAATTTAGCAATTTTAACAGTAGTAAACATATGAAAAGACTTGACTAGTGGTCTGTGGCTGGCATGTACTTTCTTCATGAGGTATTTGGCAAAATGAGCTACATCATCTCTGGTTGCATGAATATGGGTGGATGGATGGACTTAAGCATAATGGAGCGTATTAAGCCAAGTGTAACACTTGCATAGGAGCAGTGAGGGAGAGAATAAAAGGGTTGGGGACCAGAAAAGAAGTGCCTAGTATGTTGGTGCTTCTTGAGCCTTCTGGGATGTGATGTGCACTGTGTCTTTCTGCATATTTGTCCTTAAAACTGTGTGGAACATGCCCAGTTTTTAGCCTGGATAAGCAGTTCTTGTGGGTCGTTTTTGTTTAATTCAACTGAAAAGCCACTACTTTTAAGCACTTGCTCTTCCATTCCTGCAGTTTTTTGCCCTTCATGACACTGATGCAGCAGTCAGCAAAAATTCCTTTTGGAGGCCCTCAATGTGTGGTGCTTCTGAAGACTTTTGAAGTTGAGGTTAGAGTTGGTTAAAATACTTTTGGGAGGATTTAATCTTGTTCAAAGAACTTAAAACATACAGGTGTTCTGTGTAAGAGAAACGTTCCCCTCTTTGATCATTTGCCCTTTGGGATAGAACTCAGAGCTACGGTGAGGGGTTATTCTATTTTGTCACTTTCTGCAGAGGTAAATCAGAATTGATAAGGAAAGAGAAAGAAGGTGCAATACTCTGAAACTTGGTAATTCCCAGCTTTTTTCATGTGTGATTCTTCAGCAGCCTTGAAGTGCTTTTCTGATTATTTACACATTACTAAAAGCAAAGTGGTCACCATCCATAAATGTCTTGATGCAACCCATTGAAAATCAGTGCTGTGCACCTTATTTAAACATACCAATGAGAGGTAACAAATACAATTTTGTCAATGATTTACATTAATCAGAGCTCTCTGAAAGTGAAAAGCTAGTGTCTGTTTGTTGACTCATCTTTAGTGCCTAATTACAGTGCAAAGCTTTTATTGTAGAACAAATCCCAGTTGGCCCTACTATGTAAAAACAAGAGGAGTGTGTTTAGAGTCTTCTGTTACCTCACATCATGCCTGTTAGGTTTTGAGAGATTTAGTTTTTGTTATGTTTGGAGCTTAAGTCCTCAGCCTGATACCAGAAAAAAATTAATATTCCAAATCCAAATACATATAAGGAACTATTTTTGTTGTGATTGACCTAAAATGATGTAGTGGTGAGGATGGTTTGCATTTAAAATAAAAATCTAAGCCCCTGCTTGGTTTTCTAAACCAACCATATTCTTACATAAATAAATAAATATGGTTTCCACTGTATATTTCTAGCACTGTTTTTTAATCGATTAAAAAAAGGCTATAATATCTATACATTTAAAAAACCTGATCAGACACGGAAATGTTTCATGTTGAAGTGTATACCTGAGTGGGGAGAAAAAACCAAACCAGGCAAAGATCTTTAATTTACAGGGTTAGTTATGAATAGCTATGGATGTTTTGTTATGAAAGTAATTGACAGTAAATGTTCTCCCTGACCTACAACATATACTATGTGCAAAATTTTTAATTAAATACAAGGGTATTTTTCTAGTAAAATATAATATTGTGAGTACCACAGATGAATATCACTTGATACTTGTCACAGAAAATGTTTTCATACGCTATTTTGCAAAGCTGAGTACAGGAACACAGACTACTCGTGGAAGATGTTGTGGTGTGTTCAGGCCATCTATATTTTTTCTCTTAAATTTGTTTTGCAGACTGAATCTAAGGGAAAAACTGCGTAGTATGGGTTTTGTACATGCAGATATGTATGGGACCCTTTTTGTTTGTGGGATTAGTTGTAAAATAATGTCTTAATAGATGATGATACTAGATATCTGACACTTTAAGCAAAAATGTGTATTTATACATATACTATATATTTATACAAACTCATGTAAATGCATATCAATTTATCTGTAAGTATATCCACATATACTGTGTGTATATTAATCTAGTTGTATAAGCTAAACAGATGAGTATTGCTAAAATACTTTCATGAACTAAGCTTTCTTGGGAAGTAATTAAAGACTGCAATATAGTACATTTGCACGTAGGAACAGAGGGTATGTGGTGTGCAGGTATGCACATAATGGGATTATAGTCCAGGCACAAAAGAAGAGCAGAGGTGGAAGCATCCTTGTCTTTTGAGGTCCTCCAGGTGACGTTAATTTGTAGCTGGAAGTGACATTTTAGTAAGCCATATCTGTGTATCTAGAAGTATTCATAACTTGAATTTGTAAATAAATTTGGCATCGACACCTGTGATATAAAAATTTATAAGGAGTTTAGATGATCGCACTGTGACTATTGCCATTTTTGTCATCTAGGGTTTTCACAAAAATCATAGAAGTGTAGATAAAATTGATAACTTTCCAATATTCTGTATCATGATTTGGCATGGAATTTTGGCTTCATAATATAGGTGCTCTTTGTTCTTAATCTGTATTGTTACTACTTCGGCTTTCAAAAAGCTACTGAAACCTGCAGGTTATGTATCTCCGTTATTGCATCTCTTATTTTTTAACTATTGCATTGAAACTGCAACTCTGTAATCGCTTCTAAACTAATTTTTATATTGTTTTTTTCGCTTTAAACTATATTTGTTCATCCTAATGGTTGTAGAGTGAGGGATAGTTTAAAAGAAGGCTGCGTGTGGGTAGAAGGCAGCTGTTCATCACTTGGCACAAATGCTTATCTACATGGAAGTGTGCCTATTGCTTCCACAAAGGGAGCAGGATTAGGATGAAGTTCTAACTGCCAGATCATGTTTATAAAAACACAGAAGTCACAATGTAGGAAACACAGTTCAGTATGCTTAACAAGATGGATCTTTAGGTATCATTGTGTGACCATGTTAAGAGGCTTTTACTAGCATGATGCACTGCCACAATCCCATCCTGTGGTAACTTTCTTGATGTGTTAGAGTATTGCCTATTTGAACCTTGTATTACACTTTAGAAACTGATTTTTGAGGCTAGTATAGGCATAGAGGAATTATTTAAGGACTGTACACTTTAATATTCATTCACTATGATGTGAGGGCATGTGGTTCTTTGGCTATTCTTTGTGATTCTCGCTCCTTGACCAGAAAATTAGGAAATAATGATGTTCCAGCCTGTTAGCTATATGAAAGCTAGATGCTTTTTTTTTTTCTTAACAAATATATAACAAATACTTAATCTCTTTGTGCAATGAATCACAAGTGTGTTCCTCCCCCAACAGTAAAGCTTGAGAAAGAGCAGCTCTCAGAATCGGTTGACCATGCTTATTCAAGACGTCAGAAAAAAACATTGCTTGAACTGATGTGTTTTAGAGCTTTGTATTTCCAGAGTAGTTTATCAATACTTTGTTGAACAAACATAGTTTTAAAAATTTTATTTGGTTATTTATTGTAATGGTATGTAGGACTGCTTTGGAAGCGATGGTTGCAGTGTCCAACTCTGTAGGCGCAAGTACGATATAGCTCAACCTAGTCTGTGAGATGGGGAGTAAATGTTTGGCCCACAGGTTGCTCATGGGGTGAAGAAGGGGAAAGGCAGTAGTGAGGAGACCTGCCTAGAAAGAATAAATGAAGGGTGTCTGTGTATGATGGATTCAAGAGTTGGAGGGACTATAGCCTGTGCCACAGGAGGGTGCTAAAGCATGAACCTGATCCCTGGGTGATTGCCAAGGGTGGATGATTCTGGATTGTTTTAGTCCTTAAGTTATTGCTATTACCTGAAATTCAGATCAAGACTTTTTTGTAGAGTGAGGGGTTTGCCTTCTGAATAATGGCTTGTTGCAACTGTTCTTCAGGACTGCGGATAAAAAAACATCAGTTAGGGAAAAGTCTCTTTCATTTGGTATGAATGCAGTTGCACTTAAGTGAATTTATAGTATTGTGGGTAGTATGTTCTAAGTTAGGTTTTTAAAGAAGCTAAAACTCTCCACGACCCCAACAAATACTTATCATTTTACATGGTGTATATATTAGAGGAACCTGAATGAGTTAATGGTGTGTTACCTATGATTACTCATTCAAATTTATAAGAAGAATTTATTGATGTAAATAAGTAGATAAAAACCTGATGAATTATAGATTTAAGAGACTGCTTTTGTGAGTTTAAATATATTCACTGGCCGATGTTATTCAGGAGCTTTATTACAGCTGATGTTCCCTGTGTTAATTTGAAACAAGATACGTTATTTTCTTCTTCTACACTAAATCCTCCCTGAGCTTTCCTGCTTGGCATCGTATGAGATTAGAGGATGTTTCCAGGCTTTTAACTTTCCCACATGTTTTTCCCCAAGTTCTCTTGAATATTCTCCATCCTGTTGTCCAATTTTTAATCTGTTACTTTTGCATGTGGCTGGAGTGCGCAGTTGAGCGCCAAACAGTAACAGTCCCATCCTCATCCCTGCAGCTCCTTTCAGAATATTTGTATGTTTTGTTCCCTGGGGCACTCAACTTCATTTCTTGCTGATACTCACTTTCCTCTCTCATTTTAAACCTGTACTCATTCTTTTGTTGCAAATTAGACCAGGGATAAAAGAAAAAATGTTTTCCATACAAATTGATTGGCTCAGATCTGGGAGAAGAGCTTTTGCTCTTAATTTTCTATTTAAAAAAAAATCCCTTCTGATTAGCTTGTACCAAGTAATGTGTATTCATTTGAAGAATTTTGAATGTTAAAATTTGTGTAAGGAAGTGGGATGGACATGGTCGTCACTAGAAAGAATAATATATTTTGGATCCTGATAAAGTCCTTACTGCCTGAGAGGAGGCACGTTTTATTTTAAACTAACCAATGTGATTAAAACTTTGCATCTTATAATTACAGTGGTCTTTTGTGAAACTGCAACAGTTGTAGTGTTGACAGTTACACTTCTCTTAATATATAGCATTCTGGTGATTTAGTGTGATTGCTGACTATTTGAGACGATAAATTGTTTGTTTAGGTTTAAGGAAACGTTTCAATGGGTTTAGTATTTAAAAAGCAGTGCAATATAAATAGCAATAAATTCCTTGAAATGGTGTACACATCACAGACTGACAATTCCAAAAGAAATGACTGATTATAAGTAAAAACTCCTTAATGTACATGTTTTGAATAAGTTGCCACCTATGTGTACTTTTTTACATTTATTAACCAGAAGTTTTTGCAGCCATTCAGCCAGCTTTGTAGTTTAGTCCATTAGTTGTGTTAACTAATGCTATTTAGATAAGATGTAATTGATGAATTACATTTGGTGAAAATCTGTTCTTGCCCATGATGGTATGTGACGTTAACTTAAGAAGAAAGAATAAAATACAAAATTTAAAGTGAGTTGTTACAAATACAGTAGGGCTGTTAATGTGTAATTTAAAGTTTAAATACAAGTATTTTGATAAAATTGTCTTGTTTTTATGGAAGTTTTCCTTGAGACAGTTAAATAGCTCGTGATAACTGGAACTCTCCACTAACTTGGCTTCTGTGTTCAGAGTTTGTAGAATGCAGTGAAACCTGTAGAGAGATTCAATATTGCTGTACCCATGGCTGAGAAATCTCATTTCTACCTGAGCCTTCCTGCACTGGCAAAAGTAGCCTGAAAAGTACCATTTCCAGCTGGGGAAGAATTATTCTGGTGCATGTCTGTGGAGAATGGCCACGAGCTCAAATTTGGCCCGGACACATCTCGGACAGTAACTGAGGACTGCTAGGCTAAAATCTATGACCCCAATGTATTTCAGTTGTGTTGGCTTTTAAGCCTGGTATCCTAAGGAAACCAGATGTGCATGATGATGCAGTCTTCCTCTTCTTTTGCACTGGTTTCTTACCTCCTTTCCTGTCTTTCCACCCCCAGCAGCTGCCAAAATCCAAACACTGCCCAAATGATGCTCAGCAATGAAAAGAGCTCACTTGGACAGCAAGTTCTCATGGCAAAGCTTTGTGCTTCAGGCCTTCCTCTGTCACATGTCAGAGGTTTGTCCTGATGTTAGGAATTTGAGAGCTGGGGATTCCTCAATTTGCTGGGGCCCTGCTGTAGGTATGCTGCTCAACAGTGTTTGGGATTAGGAAAAAAACTTGGTCTGGACAGTATTATACCTTCCTCTGAAGGAAGTGGGTAGCAAGATTATGTTGTAATAAAATTTATTGCTACATCCTTGGCAGGTGCTTGGTGGAGTGAATTCTTACACATGGGGTCTGGCTTTCTAATAAACTGCAGTAGGAAATGTGTGAGGGGAAAGTACCCCCTAAAGAACGTGCGAAATGGAGCTGCAACTACAACCCACTAGTACAGTGGGGGTGGGGGGGGAAACAAGTACCCTTAATAATGTGCTACCACAAAGGAAAATGTTGCCTTGGTGAAGAGTCTAGGGGCAGTTGAAATAGGAATGGGGACTAGGGCTAGCCTTCTAGCAGGTGGAACAGATTACAATAGGAAGTGACAAGAATGGGCCATGTTTTTTGTTAATGGCTCCCAGATGTTGTTTAACAAATCAGTGACGTGTTTGAGCCATGCCCACAATGGTGTTCCGATCTTCCTGCAGTGTTCAGAACAAGGTACTTGATAAGCACCAGAGAAGTAGTGCTCAACTATTCTTAATTAATATTTTGATGGACCTGTAACAAGGATGACAGTATGTGCAGTCTTTCAGTGTCTTCCAAAATAGCACACAAAAAATGTTAAACAGCTTAACTACTGTTACTGTACATAGAAGAAATGCAGTGGTGTAAGAAAAAAGTTTGTTGTGGTGCTGAGCAGTTCAGTGGCTGGACCTGTGTGTGGGTGAGGTGGTCCTGCAACAGCCCCTGGATTGCGTGTTAGGCTGGATGACCGCAGAACAGCCAGACTCTTTTCATGAAGTTTCCGTGATGGAGATAAACTGTTACAACTTGAAATACATACTTTATTTTGTTGAGACTTAATTTTCGAGGGAAAGTTTTCATTTTTTAAATAGATATCAGTTCTTCTAACACAATTTTATTAGATTTGATTCTTTCTGAACACAAGTCGAAAAAGGGAATAAAAATCTAGGCCACTTCCCGTTGCTTTTATCATGTTGTCCTGAGTGTGTTTCCTGTCACTCTCTGCTTGCACTCCTTCAGGGTAAACAGTTTCAGCCACTCTGCCTTCTCATTTCCAGGCAGAGAGAATCTGTGGGGCAGAAGGACCCTTTTTAGCCCACATCTATCCTATATAAAGGATGCCCCACATCATCAGTTTTGCTGAAGGAGCCCACCTAGCACTAGTCTTTATGCCTCTCCTCCCAACTCCTTTCCTTTCAGGCCACCCTGGTGTGAGAATTACTGAGTTACTGTGCACTGTGATTTTGTGGAACAAACATTTAGGAATTGCCTTTTTTTAATCCCTTCCATCCTTGCTTCTAAAGTAATGCCAAATCTTGAGTATAGCTGCCAGCTGCTACTGTAATATGTTACTGTTTGTTGTTTTCTTCTTTGTAGCTTTGAGAGATCTAGTCATGGATCAGGACTCCACTGTGCTAGGTGTTAAGCAGACACAAAATAATGTTACATAATTAAGATGCTCCCACCCATTTCCCCCCAGACCAAAGCACTGGGCAAACTTCTTGTAACATGAGGAAGAGTGAGATCTTTAAAAAACTTATCATAGGAGAAATTGCAGAAAAGCCATTTTGAGATGTTTATTTCTATTAAAAAGCACTTACATTATGGTAGGTGGCCTCAATTTTTTTAAACACAATAAATATATCAGAAACTTTACTAGACTATCAATTAACAGTCTATAATATAACGTCTTTCCAAAATAGAAAGAAGATATTTGTACAGCTAATTTCCCTCAAAGACTTGCAAAGTCATTTTATTTGTGTCTGTCTTGGGCATTGAGAAATTGCGGTGTATTTCTGAGGAGCACTTAGTGAGAATAGCCTGTTTTATTTATCTTTTGGCTCTATGGCCTTATCGCCATAGGCTTTCAGACTCTGACAGCTCCCTTTCTTGTAAACAAAGGAATGTTCCTCTCAAATACCTTGGATAATCAGCTAACCAAAACAGTAGCAACATCACAGGGAGCTGTTATTGCCCAGAAATCAATAGGTAGACAGCACACATTCTGCACAACTAGTTCAACAGTCTTCCTACAAGCTTCTTGGCTTTCAGCTGGGGCTGCTGTGGCAGCGTTTTAGCTTGTTCACACATGGATTTTTGACTTGTACGCCTATTTCAGAGTACATTGTGCTACACTAATATAGACTTAACAAAACAGGGCTTATGATAAGACCGATACAGTCTGATTATATACAGATTATTATATATACTATATATAAGATATTATATTATATAGACAGGTTTATGATAACAGACTGATATAACTTGTGATCTAGTACAGGTATCTTGGTGTGCCTTGCTGGTCTCTGCTGCTACTTGTTTCTCTGAATCTAACATGAGCTGAGATAAGGTGCAACAAGATGCAAATTCAGGCTAACACCTTGCTAAATTACCTTTTGATTGCTCCAGCTTGTCCCATTATTCTTAACTAGGTTACCCTTGTTTATTCCCCCCACTCATCAAGGTGCTTTGTGACTGCACCTCTGCCTCAAATTCCTCGGTATTTCCTCTTTGTGCGTAATTTAAAGAATTGACTTTTGATGTGTTTCTAACTGAATAGTACTGGAAAAAAAAACCTGAAGTGGGAAAATAAAGACTTTCCATCATGCTGTCATCTGTCTTAGAGAAGTATGGAGCTTAATCTCTGAGTACTCCCTCTGAGATATGTGATTTACCAGTTTGAAAAGATTTAAAATTGGGTTTTGTAACAGTTAAAGAAAATGGACTGTCTTGAATAGACTTTTGAAGGTACAAGTGTGTATGTATAAGCTATGTATAATTTCCATATAATACAAAACTCCGTAATTATTCTACAAAATAGTAACTCAGTCTGATTTGGCTGAATCTTCCTTTCAGTATCTTATACTGTCATAATTTTTAAATAGTCACATGTATATAACTTTAAAGTTAGTGTGTATTAGACTATTAACTCACAACTTCCAAAAGATTTACAGATGTCATATTTAAGTCACTGATTTTGCTGTTTCAATGTTGTTATGCTTCCAGTTTGCTATTCATTAGAAAAATAAGATTAATTTTTTGATTCTGTATTTCAGTTTTTAACTCCTAGTAAAACATTCTTTGCAGTATAATTGTTCAATGAAATAATTTCAGTCTGTATTAAAGTTGATGACTCGTTTGTAAGTAATGTTTGATATGTGCTAGCCAGCAGTGTTGTTGCAAGATTAGAAGTGTGTATGAATGAATTTGCATATTTGTGTGTATATATAATGCATATTAACAGTTATATAGCGGTGGAACATAGATATCTTTCTGAAAGCAAGATCTTGATAGTGCTTACAATTTTAATGAAACTTGTAGTGTATTTTTAAGGTAGTAGTTGTTAAAACTTGTAGAATATTTTGTTTCATTTTTGTGTGGAGAAGAATCATGGAGTAATTTGGGATGATCTCTGGAGATGATCTATACCAACTTTGTGCCCAGATCAAGTCCAGTTAGAGCAACTTGCCCCAGAGCTTGACCAGCCAAGTGCTGAATAGCTCCAAGGCTTGAGACTCCACCACCTCTCTGGGCAGCCTGTTCCAATACTTGATGACCCTCCTGGTGAAAAAGCTTTTGCCCTACTTGGAATTGCCTGTATTTCAGGTTTGTCAAAAATGTACTGTGAGAGGATGAGTGGCAACAGATAGAGTCTGGCTCCGTCTTCTCTGTACCCTCCCACTAGGTAGCTATAGACAGCAGTAGGATCTCCCTTCTCCAGGCTGAACAACCCCTGTTGTTTCAGTCTTCCCTGAGGGAGAGTTTATGTGCTTCATCCCCCATTAGGGCCATGATGGTGGTCCTCCATTAGACTGGGTTCCGTACATCCATGTCCTCCTTGTGCTGCAGAGCTCTAGACTGGGGCACAGTATTCCACACAATGTTTCACAAGGGCCAAAGAGAGGGGATGAATCACACCCCTGGCTTCACCCTTGCTAATACAGCCCAGTACAAAGTTGACCTTCTTTGCAGCAAGGGTACGTTGCCGACTTGCATTCAACTTGCTGTCACTGGGAACCGTGGATTCTTTTCTGCAAAGCTGCTTTCTAGCAATTTGGTTATTTGTACAGTTATACAGAGTACCTCCATCCCAGGTGCAGGAGTTTAGCATTTGCATCTGGACTTCATGGAGTTCCTGACAGCCCATTTCTTCAGCTTTTCAAGGTCCCTATCAATAGCAGCCCTGCCCACCAGTGCATTGGCTCCTCCCTCTACATTGGTGCCATCCACAGCCTTGCTGAGGGTGCACTCTATCCCATCTTTCAGGTCTTTAATAAGGATGTTAAACACCGTGGGCTTGGTACTGATCCCTGAAGGATGCCACAAGTAACCAGCCACCAGTTGGTCTTTGTACCCCTGATCACAATCCTTTGAGCCCAGTGGTCCGGCCACTGTTTCAGCCAATTTCTCTCCCACTATCCAGTTGATATCTCACCAATCTGGGGATAAGGTCTGTGCAGGAGACTGTGTCAAAGGTCTTTCTTGCTAGAATGAATATATTCTGGGTATTACTTTTAGTCTTGCTACAGGTAACTAACTACTCAGCCATATATGCACAGTCTGCTCATGGGAAATAAGTTCCTCTCTTGCAGTTTCTAATCTTATAATTTAATATGTGCTTTCCAGAAATAAAAATATGTATCTCTTACTGACTTGAAATGGATATTAAGCTCACTGTTTTAGAAATGACAAAGGATCATAAAAAGCAAAATTTTATAGAGGAAGAGAGAAAGCGATGGAGAACTCTCTGCAAGTTTGTGCAGTAGGTACTTAGGATCGGTTCAGGTTTTAAAGTTTTAGTTCATAATGGTTATTTTTACACATTTTCCTATGTAGTTTTTTTTTAAGAACTCAGTTTTCTTTAACTTGATTTCATGAAAGCATAGGGACAATATCTGCGTAAAGAGCTAAGTGATCCCCACGAGAAAACACTTTTTTCCAATTAAGCATGCTTATGGGGTATTTTGGAGGTCTTGCACGTTAAATAGGGTTTATGTATTTTTAAAATGAGAAAGCATCTTTTTAAAGAGAAAAGGAACTATGTTTTTAAATTTTGAAAACAGAATAATGAGCGAAGATAATAAACTCCACTTATTAGGAAAGATTATAATAAACCTCATCTAGTATGTGTTGAGGTGTTGCCAATTGTAATTTGCTTTCAACCTTGCAATAACTGTTTTATATAGCAGTAGAAAATTGAGTGAGGAACATGCATGTAAATTTACTAGCCTAGGTGTCTTTAGTATGTTACTTATGACTTGTGTAGTTTTAGATGTAACCGTAGTACTCTATAAAAATATTTCAGCCGATTCCCTGGTCTGACGCATTTGCCAAAAGAGAAAAAGGAACCCGTTTGTGCAAACTTCCATGTTCCCCAATCCAAGGTACATTTGTATAACAACTCCCATAAGCAGGACCTCATGTTTAATTTTTTTTTTACGTTTTCTAGGTTTTACTTATGATACAAGTTAGTGGGAAAAGATATTTTGGTAAATGAGTGTTACTTTCTTTAAAAATAATCTCTTTAGATAATAATGAGTATTTTTAGTTTTCTGCATTTGTGACTGTTGTTTGGAATCACTCTCATTAATGCTAAAATGAATGGGCATTTATCAAATCTCATATTATAACTACAGTTATTAGCACTTTCAGAATGTAACTCCCTTCCCACCCCCAGTATAATTTTGACTTTAGCTTTAAGATGTTTGTCATCTGGTGTGAGGTGGATTTATGGGAGCGCAGTAGTTTTAGTGCCTTTTGGCCGGGTGTTTCTGATGACATCACTGTGATCTAGACAGAGTGTGTGACTCTAGTTGGTTCCAGTGTTAAATAGTTTCATAATTATGCTAGTTTTGGCAGTTTGCTTGGAACTTTTTCCCATCTCTTTAATGAACATGTTTTACTTCTGGGCTTATGAGACAGCCATATGTTTGAAAAATTAATAGAGTGCTCTTAAAGTTAACATTGAGCAGAGGTGTGCAGATACAGAAAGCTTTTGGATATATGTCTACATAGGAACGTAGTTCCTATAAGGTCATGTCCACTGTTATCATCTTCCGGTAATTAAAGAATACAACACTTGCTTTATAAAGTATAAGTAGCTGTTGTGAAAAATGGTGTGTGTTCACACTCAAAAAAAACCCCCATGCAGCTCTGAAACCTTTTTGATAATTCTGTAATGGAAGGAAATGAAGGGATGTTGCCCCAGATTAAAAAAACCTTTTTTATATGTTAAGTCAGGTTGAATTCTTCTTAAACGTAGGTATACTGTTGCTTCATGTGGATTAAGTCACATAGGTATATTTCTGAGATAAAATTTGGTGTTGTACTTTCGCACCATACTGGAATATGTATGTTTTTGTTTTGATTACTTTTAGGTTGCAACCATTTTCCGTCACAACAGACTTGTTACTCAGGGAAATATAAAAAGCTTATTATATTGAGGTTATTTATAGGTTAAGATTTGAGACTTTCTTTCAAAATTAACACAATATAAGGGTTCTCTGCCCCTTTCCTTTAAAACATCCCTCCCAAAAAACAAACAAACAAAAAAACCCCACAAAACACCAACAAACAAAACAAAGCAAAACCACCAAAAAAAACCAAAGAACAAAAAACCAAAACCACCCATTGTGCTAGTTATTCTTAACTCTCTGAAAGTGGTAAAAACTTAAACCACTCTTATTTAATCTTTAAATGTTAGTAATACTCTATGTGATTTTTGCATGCAATTATGAGAAGATTCATTGAATACAGTCATGCCAGTACACAGAAAAGTTAGACCTGAATGTAGTCAGGCTTGATACAGCTAACGCTTCAAGAATAGAATGCCTTCCCCATCTCCCCAGCTCCCCTTTCTTTTTTCTCATAGCCAACAAATATTAAACGGCAAGCGTAATGCCATCCTATCAGATCAAATCATTACAGAATGCTGTGGTGCGACTATTTACAATCTGTAAGTGAGCTTAGGAAAGAAGGAAATGTGCTAATTGAGCTGTTTGGTCACTCTGACGTCTCGGGGTGGGGGGGGGATGTTTTTTGGTGTGGTGGGTTTTTTTTTGTCTTCCCCCCACTCCCAAGTTCAAAACATAAATAGCAGTATGGTGACTCGTCTGAAAAAATATTTTCATGCTCCGTATACACTAGTTTCCAAGAAAGAGGGTTAAAAGTTATTTCAAAAATTTTAGCTTAAAAGTCTGTGATGTAGTTTTTCTCAGTAAGCTGGAGATGTGAAGGATAGATGAGCTCTTCTGTTTACAAGATATGCGTGTTGATGAAGAGGCTTCCGTCTCCCCGGGTTTAGAGACACAGCAAGAGCTTCAAGCTGTCATTATTGCTCAGGTACACTGTGAAGAGAGTGACTTTCGAATAAAATTGCACCGTTGTTAGAAGTTCTGAGAGAGTCTTCAGGAAACTGAAATGCATCACAAGGTTGTCAGAGACAAGAAAGCAAACAAATGCCCTCCAGACAGAGTCAATGCTACACACCCGTTTCATTTTTTTCTTCCATTGGAATGGGAAAGTCCAGTATGACTAAAATGGCCAAATAACCATAACTTAAAAACCAGTTTGTTTCAATACTATATTAATGACTGGAAAATCTCAAATCCTTCTTTTAGAAGCTATCTTCTACCCTTCTAATGTACAAATGGGTCTGTCTTCTGTAATTTCTCCAGATAAGTTCAGTCTTCTAATTTTTTTTCCTTTTTTTCCAGGCTAAGATTATATTGCTTATCATATATTTTCGTAGTCAAATGGCTTCCACTTTATCAGATAACTTTCCTCTGTGTTCTGTTTTGCTAAATATGAAGTGGAAGGAAAGAAATTTTCTTTAATTGCTTCTGAAGTTGTAGAGTCGTACTTAAAATGTATCATTACATTAACTTTTTTATTTCTCATGCAAAAAATATTAAGAAGAAATAGATATATCCCCCAGCATACAGGGGAACACATGATCTATTGTGTACAAAAACCCAGCACAGTTTAAGCTGTTTGCTTTTTGGTGGTTAGAGGACTTCAGATTATTATAGCTTCATACTGCAGTACTTGATATTTTTTCCCTGAACCCTTCTTTTTGTGAACATGCTGTGTGATCCTAGTCATGACATGAACCGAAGAGCATTTTGCTCTTTTTCTGCAAGAGACTACATCTACTGAAGACATAACTGGGCTTGAGTCAAAGGTTTTAAGAATTAGCTTCCTCTCCAAGCTACTCTTATAATACAGTTGCAAGAATATTTGCATTACTTTTCTTGGCTTTTTTTATACTTGAGTCTTCTAGTTAAACTGTCATTCTGGAATGTAATGGGAATACTAGTGGGGTATTTAAAACCTTAAATTCAGCTAATTAAGATGTTCTTGCATCTGCAAATTTCATCTTGTAAGGCTTATAACATATTCTCTTAATTATGAGCCATGTTTCCCTGCTTCTGAATTCCTTAAAGTGAATAAGCTATGTAGCAGGTCAACTTGAGCAAGTGCCCTCAGTTCATTTATCTTTTCCGCAGCCATGTTTTACTGTTTGCTGTGTGAATCTCCTTCAATTAGCTGTATTAGGAAGGACATGACTCTGACATCTTGGAACGGTCTGAAGTGGTTTCATGAGTAGGCATGTAAGATCATAAAATTTAGTAGTTTCTCATGTTTGTTTTGGTAGTCACCAGGGCGCTGTGTCTGTTCAAAGCAGTGTTGCAGCAGAAATGCAGCTAGATGAAATGTGTTCAATTGAAATTTATTAAATGCCAGTGTTTTATTAAAAATAAAAGTGAAAGTATTAACTGCAAATAATTTTTGTTGTCCAGCTAGTTTTGTAATCTCTGTAGTCAGATGCATGTACAGGATTGAATTGATGGAAAAACAGTAACAGATGTTTACTTTACCAAATCTTTACCAAGTCATTCTTCCCACATTTATTTTCTTCTTGTTTGGCTGACTCAGTTGCTCTCTTTTCCTCTAGCAGGAAGATCATGAAAGTTGTGGTTCCAGTTCAACAAACCGCAGTACCACAGAAAGCATGAAATCAGCAGTAAAACCACGACGAGTCCAGCAGTCTGCTTCTCCTGACCCTGATTTACCTCCAGGTAAGCCATAATTTCAGAAGCTGGATCATATTTGAGTGATAGAAAATGACTAAATTTCATTCAGGTGGCCACAATGTCTAAGTTAGGCTATTACATCTCTGTCCACCTACAAATCATGTAAATGTGAGTGAAATACTTGAATATCATAAAATAGAACTAAATTGGAATAAAATGTAGTTAATCCGTGTATCTTCCTTCCATTTTATTGAATCCTTAAATTTACAGAACTCCTTTATAGTGCAAGATAGATTAGAGTGAAAACATAACATGCTGCCCCTACAGTACATTTTATCCTCTGCTGCTCTGGTTCTCCTGTTTCAGACAGATCCCACTGTTTTCTACTGCTCAATAACTGCTCAGTGGTGGTTCACACTGAGTTCTTTTCTTGTATTTTTTCAGACATTTTGTTTTCAGATTTTTATAATAGCTTTAAAGGTAAAGTTGTTTTTTTTTAATGAGAGTAATAATTCTGAAATGTTTCTTATCCAGTCCTATATCCACTGGTAGAGAGGTTTACCACTTCTCTTTTTCTGACGTGGAGTTTGGCTCGGTTGAGCTTGGAGCTATTCATATACATACAAAAATGCCTAAGGAACTATATATCTGATTATTATTCTCTCTGAGTTTGCACAAAAATTTGGAATATGAGATGAATTTTGTGCAGAAAAATGAAACTGGCAAGTACTAGAATGAATTGCAATTTACCTTCTTGGGGCATGTAATTGTAGATGGGTTAAAGACAGACAGTTTGTGTTAGGCTTTTTTTCTGTCTTTTGTTAACAGTAAGTTTATACTTGACCCGAATCAAAAGAGAACACTGAAGTTTAGTGTGTGAAATGTTATGTACTACAGAGTATCATCTTGCATTGGAAGGGGTACTTGAGGAGCCAGATCTGGAGGCTCCCTTAAAGCTCTGAGATCCAATAAACTCTGGTGGCTTGGAAGTGCAGGACTTTTGGCATCCACCTCATCCTACCATGGACAGCGCTTCAGCTCTGGCAGTCCCTTGGCATTTTGTTCTTTGGGTCTCAACTGTGAACGACAGGAGTCAAAGGCTTGCCAATGAACTGGATGATTATATTGCCTTCAGTTACCATTTTAGGATTTTGGTTCCTCAAGTTTGTTTCAGTCAGTGTTATCTGTGGACCTCCCAGAAAGGTATAGTCTTAGGGAAAGGCTGGAGGTCTGCTTACAGCAATGTTGACATCTGATGAAGTTAAAACATTCCAGAAGATGTTTCCACAGAACCAGATGCAACATCCACATTGAGAATAGGTTTGTGTTGTCTTTTATGAGTACATTGTAGCTCTTAATAATTAGTGTGCTTGTGGTGGGTTGACCCTGGCTGGATGCCAGGTGCCCACCAAAGCTGCTCTATGACTCCCCCTCCTCAACTGGACAGGGGAGAGAAAATATAATTAAAAGCTTGTGGGTCAATATGAGGACAGGGAGAGATATCATTCACCAATTACCATCATGAACAAAACAGACTTGACTTGGGGAAAATGAATTTAATTTATTACCAATTAAATCAGAGTAGGGTAATGAGAAAGAAAAACTAAATCTCACAAACACCTTCCCCCTACTCCTCCCTTCTTCCTGGGCTTAACTTTACTCCCAATTTTTTTCTATACCTTCCCCCCCCCCCCCCCCCCCCCCGCAAGTGGCACAGGTGTAGTGCGGTCAGCTCATCACATTTTGTTTCTGCTGCTCCTTCCTCCTCAGGGGGAGGACTCCTCACACTCTTCCCCTGCTCCAGCATGGGGTTCCTCCCATGGGAGACAGTCCTGCATTATCTTCTCCAACATAAGTCCTTCCCAGGGGCTACAGTTCTTCGTGAACTGCTCCAGCGTGGGTCTCTTCTATGCGGTGCGGTCCTTCTGGAGCAGTCTGTTCCAGTGTGGGTGGGTCCCCCACAGGGTCACAAGTCCTGCCAGCAAACCTGCTCCAGTGTGGGCTCCTTCCTCTCCATGGGGTCACAGGTCCTGCCAGGAGCCTGCTCTAGCACAGGCTTCCCATGGAATCACAGCTTCCTTCAGGCACACCCACCTGCTCCAGTGTGGAGCCCTCCATGAGCTGCAGGTGGATATCTGCTCCACTGTCTACCTCTGTGGGCTGCAGGGGGACAGTCTGCTACACTATGGTCTTTACCACAGGCTGCAAGGGAACCTTTGCTCCGGTGCCTAGAGCACCTCTTCTCCCTCCTTCTTTTCTGACCTTGGTGTCTGCATCTGCAGAGTTGTTCCTCCCACATATTCCCATGCCTCTCTCCAGCTGCAGTTGTGCAGGGTTCCCCACCCCTTCCCCCCCTTCTTAAATCTGTTATCCTGGAGGCGATACCACCATCACTGATGGGCTCAGCCTTGGCCAGCTGTGGGGCACAGCAGCACATCCTGGATCTTAGTAACATGTCGAGTCATCTGCTTAGATTTGTTTCAGCCTTTGTATCATATAGGTATCATGATAATGCTATAATTTGTTGAAATATTTTTGTTGTTCAGCTCTGCTGTGTTTCAGAAATGGAGGTAGGCAGAGCTTTGGTAACAAGAGAGCACGGCTGAACTGAAGATGTTTAGGTGTGGCAAGTCTGATATGAATTCTGTTGAATCAATAGACCTCTCTGTGGACTGCAGTGCTACAATATTTTGGAGGTTTCAATCTGGAACTGCATTCATAGCTCTTGCTGCAGAGTGCGGCCTGCCAGGTTCTGGAGAACTTGGAAGAAGAATACATGTGGATTTTGTGTTGTAACTCAGGAGAGAATTTACCCCTATAGATTTTCTAGTACTTGTAGTCACTTCATCATAGAACATCTGAATTTTAGTGGCAAAGATGGTCATAATGTTATATTTAAACATTAGAGGAATAAGAAGCAATTCCCAATTGTATTCAAAACAAAACAGTGTTTGGGGTTTTTTTGTTAACCTGTATTATACATGAACTTGCTGATGTTTTTATGACTTTGTTTTGGATAGTAAGAATCAGAATTTAAATTGTTTTTCTTGAGAGACTGATGCTCGCTCATGAGAATCTGATTCTACTATATTTGAAGGTAAACTTAATTAGAAAGCTGCTACCTGTTATAAGCTGGTACTTATAACAATATACTGCTCCAGTAGTTTGGAAATGTCTTTGCAGAAGTGTGAAACAAAGCTTTTATCAAATCTATGACCCCTGTTTCATTTGGAAGTTATAATTCTACTCCCTTTTTTAATGTATTCAAGCAAAAAGGCACACAGATGAAAGTGTTGTTGCTCTTTTCCTGGATACTGCTGGAAACTCTCAGTAGAACTTGCCTCTTTTTTCTTAATTTTTTTTCTGTTGCTATAATGCTGGATTTGTAATATTTTTGTTGTTCACAGCAGGAAAATGTAATTAGATTGACTCTGAAAGACACTTGAAAGCAAAATATGGGAACAAATTTTGGACCTGTGGAGGCACAGCTTCACTTCCTTCAGTGAAATATGTAGCTTGCTTTAAAATCATCATTAAATTACTGGTTATGATTTTATAGTCCCTAGTTATATAGTCTGCAATATATTTCTACACTGAATTTTAGAAAAGCAACTAAACACTTTGTGTGATCTTCCATTTATATACAGGTCAGTTTACACCACTCTGGTGATGAATATGGGTCCCTTATGCCTCTTAATTACTGAAATAGTAAATCATCTGGTTTTCTGAATTCATATTCCCTAAAAATATGTTACCATTTTAAGAAGTCAGTAAGAAAATTCTTAAAAACAAGTTATTCCACATATGTTTTCAGTAGTGTTTATTTTTTTTTTTTTAACCTTGGTATGCTAAAAACATAAATTCAGACTATGTTAGAAATCTGACAGTACTAATCTGTCAAGATCTTGCATCTCTGCGTTTCATGTTTCTGTAGGGAATGGTCTAAAACATTTTTCAGATTTTGTTTTAATACAATTAAAATCTTATTAAGATGACAGGAGGTCTTAAAATGCTATTTATGTTCGCTGGAAATAGCTTTGCTGTAAGGATGACTTATGCTCAATGACAGTTTAAAATGAAGCTGTTATGATAAGAAATGTGATGTGTTTTACAATTCACATTTTAATATCAAAATACTTCTAAAACATAGAAACGTACCTGATCAGAATCAAAATATTCTGCTAATGGTAGCAGAAAGCATGTTTTGCTTTTAATAAAAAAGGTGGTTGGAGGCTTTGAATGCTGAAAAAGGAAAAACGTTTTACGTCAACTGTGTAAATTTGCAGTTGTGGAACTCAAGAAAATCACTTACGTGATGGTGATATGTTCCATATACTCTGAAGTGAAAAGTAATATTTGAGGGTGAAAACTATGAATAGCTAGAAGAAGCAGAGTAGAGTGGAAGTATGTTGCGTTAATGGTAGGAGCCTGTGGAGTGGCTAGGGAGAGACCCTCCCATTGAGTCACGGGGTTCAGACAGGACCCCCTTGCTTTCTGAACTCCTTCTCCGAGAGGAGCCTAGGTGCGGCTAAGTCCAGTCTTAGTCTCAGACTTGGTCAACGGTTTATTTTCTGAGGACTGTAGAAGTAACCACTCATCAGAGTATTTGTTGTTGGTAACTAATTTGGCAGATGCCCAGGCTGGTCTTGTTCAATGAGAATGATCATGGCTAGATTACTGAATAGTGCAATTTATTAAAGCAACAGATACACAGGTTCGTTGGATTACCAGAGATAAGATTGCTGGTTACAAGACACACACAAATACCAAAGATGAGTACACTGCTAGGCTACAAGTATGCTAAGCAAATATGAAGCGACTCTAATATGAAGCAAAGCAACTCTAATACGTTAGGGATTTAAAGTGACTCTAAGGAGGTTTCCAGTCTTACCCAAAGGTGTCCCAGTGGGGGGAAGAGAGGCTCAGCCTGTCGAGTGGTACGCGATGGTATCTTCCCTAACACAGTCTTTCTATGCTACTTTTTTTTTCATCTTTTAGGTGGGGCTTGAGTGACTCTAGTCATACATACCTTTATTATGATTGGTGTAAAATTTCCTTGCTTTACTTCTAAAAGCATAGACTAGAAGAAATTCAGGGCGAATGCCCAGTGAGGGGTGGTTGCACCTTAGAGGCGGGTAGCTTTTTGGATGGAGGTGTGTTTTGGTATTATAATGAGCAAAGTTCACCAAAAAGACAACATTTTGTCAAAAGTGTGACGGAGTGTTGGCCCAGGGTAGCAAATATGCAGCGCACCAGCTCCATAATACCTCGAGTTCCCATTTGTCACAGAGCCTGGCCGCGATGCCTCCACACTGCTCCACCCTCTGGACAACTCCTCTTGGAGTCAGTGCGCCAAGTTTTCCTGGCATTGCCGACATCTAAAGTTACTAGGGAGCTTCCATGGAATGGATTCCTCACGTTATCACCCTGCAAGCTTCACCCACAATCTTCTTCAATGCTGTACCTTTTCTAAAAGCATAAGTTTAATTTCTAAGTCAGCTCCAGCAATTATTCCACAAAGTAGCAACCTGAATCTGCAACTACTGATCTCACAATGTTTTGATGTTCATTTTAGGTTTTATTTGAATTAAAATTGTTGATACAAATAAGTCTTATTTAATGCGAGTTTCAGAAAACTACTCTTGAAGCCTGTGGATTTAAACCTATATAATTAACTGGCTTTTTCAGTGTAGTTACCAAACTAGACCTCTACAACATGTATTAAATGTATTTTTAGATAGAATGTGAGTAATGTTGTAAATTTTAAAACAGAAATTTTAAAGCTTGGGTTTTTTCCAGCACAAATGAGTTAGCTTCATAGTTATGTTCAGTATACATAAAAGACATGAACATGAGTATTTCACTTCTTTACCATACTGGTAAAATATGAGTGTTTACTGCATACTGGGAATTCAGACGAGGTCGTTTTTCCAATCACATTATGTCTGAAAAAATTTAAATGTATTTCTTTCCAACAGGCTTCAGTGCAGGTGCTTACTGTTTGGGTTGTTACCAGAAATTGATTTTGTTATACCTCACAGGGGTCTTAGTGAGCATGATGTGGATATATTATCTTTTAGAATGAAGAAAAAGTACTAGGCATATTAATGTTTAGTTAACTTTTTAAAAAAACTAGGTGAGGGGCAAATAGGAATTACATGTGTGTACTTGAAAAATAACCTAGCAACTGATGTTCGCTTTTCCAAACCTATTTCTAAATATCTTTCAAGGAAAAAAGTCACTGTCATTAAAATTATTTGTCTACAATAATCCAGAGTCTTCTGTTTTTTTAATTAGTCTGAAAGTGGATTCTTGCCACGAAAAGTTAATCTCTTACACTATATCATATTGTAGTATTTCAATTTTTTTCTATAGCTTATTGCATTTCTAGGATGCTGATTGACTTAATTGCACTGAATGTTAGAGTTTGAAGTCTTGTGATTTTTTGGATAAAAAAAGCACAATGATACTTGGTTTTATTTTTTATTTAAAAAAAAGCATAGAGGTTGGAGATAATGACTTTAGTAATAAATGAATTTGGCATCATGTGTTCCTTAACTCCTAAGAATGTGTTTTATTTTATAGGTTATGTTCAGAGTTTGATTAGGCGTGTTGTAAACAATGTCAACATTGTGATCAACAATCTCATATTAAAATATGTAGAGGATGATATTGTTCTCTCAGTCAATATCACTTCTGCAGAATGCTATACAGTGGATGAGTTTTGGGATCGAGCATTTATGGACATCTCTGGTGAGTAGATTTTTTTGTTGTTTTAGGTGTCACAGGGGAGGCAATTTCATATTGAAATTTCATATTGAAATTTGCAAGTATAATTAAAATGGCTCTTTATGTCAGAAGTAAGATACTTTCTGCCTAATTTCTACCAGTTTTTTCCCTTGTCCTTCATTTTGAAGAGACAATTATAATAATATTATTGATTCTTAACACATTTGTATGATCACAGAAAATTATACAACAAGTTTTGCAGTCCTCTCTGCTCATATGAGCCATCCTTCTGTGACTGCATTTCATTTTGTGCTTGCTGCTGGCAGTGAACAGTGATTAAGCGATTGCTAAGCGAGTGCTTAGGCAATCTGTTTCTGTTTTAGTGAATAAGCAGTAGAATCTTAAGGCGTTCTGTTGTGGTTGTTTGAGATGATCTTAAAACTCTCTAAACAGGCTGGCTAGGGAAGTAGTAAAACATGCTGCACTATAGTGTGGCATACCAATTGCAAGACATGCTTCATTCCACTCCATGTTTTCAGGAAGAAAAACCCCCAACTAATTGATTTTAATCTTGGTCTTTAGTATCTGAATGTCTCGGTTTGTTGAATTACCAACGTTTATCTCTAAGTCTAGGTGTTCTTACTGACATTTGGTAGAGGTGGAATTTGGGCACAGTAAGAGTATTTTAGGATCACACAGATCATCTCTGGTAGAATAGGGAATTTAATTAATGTTTTCCTGACCACTGGACCTATTTCTTTGTTCTGGCTAAAATTACTACAAACTAATATGACAAAATTACAAGATACATTTCGTGTTAAGTTTACTGTAATAGCTCTTGTTTGCTTTGGAGATTCAGAAGAAAACTTTGTGGGGAAAATATACAAGATACTTTCTGGGAGAATAATTAGTTTTATGTTGCACATGAAGCAGTACTCTTATAAACAGATCTAAGGTACAGTGAAGGGATGAAAAATTGGCATTGGATGTAATTAACTTTTATCCTCACTTTCTAAGTATTCAGCTGCAAAAGTCTGTGACACGTTAAATTATTCTCTTTAGTCGCTTAAGCAAGTACTTTGCTTATGATTTAAATAATGGCCATGCAACTATCTTGTATTGTTTTCTCCTAGGTATAAACATGTATACATACCTTATTTTTTCTTATGCTATTTTGCTTTTTAACCTATATACTTCTTTTAAAAGCCACCGATCTGGTACTGAGAAAGATGATCAACTTCTCTGACTGCACAGTATGTCTTGATAAGAGAAATGCTAGTGGTAAAATTGAATTTTACCAGGAACCTCTGCTGTACAAATGTTCCTTCAGGACTCGCCTGCATTTTACTTATGATAACCTCAACTCCAAAATGCCATCTATTATTAAAGTAGGTATCAAAAATAATTTTTTTGCTATTCACTTGTGAAGTTTTGAGATTTTTCAAAATATACTTTGAACTTCGAAGTAAAATGAAAAGCTAATGCTGTTGTGCTTTGCTAAAGTCATTTTTGATTGTGTTTTGGTCATATGATGCAATTAGTCCATGTAGAGTAACAGCATGTAAGTTAGGAAGTAATACTTTCTAATATTTTCTATTTTTCCTGAAGTTCTAAAAAAGAAAACATAATTGTGAGGGGAAAAATGTCTGCAGATAATCTGTTAAAGAAAAAAAAATACTGTATGCTTTAAGGTGCCTGCACTAAGATGGAAAGGATTTTTTTCTTACGTTAATGTTTCAAATGTAGCTCAAACTCTCATAAATAACAAGAAACTTCAGTGTATTAACGCTATGTAGTGAACCACGTGAAATGGATTAGCAAGCCAAGCTCAGTTCCTAGTGAGCAAGGGTACAATATTTCTTGTAGACTTCTGACACTAGGTGACATGTTTACCTTTTGCAGTGCAGGGGCAAAAGGCTGATTTGGTGGAGAGACTACCTGTCACTCCTACGTTTTCTTCCTGCTCATGTAGTCATACATGTAAAGTTTGTCTTCCCTCCCTCCCTCTCTCAGTGAGTACCAGTGGTGTCTATTGAATTAGTTGAGGACTCTTAAATTAAGACACAGGCTTTATACCAGTTTTTTTCCAAGTTTTAATAAAATATAATCTTCAAGTGTATGCACTGCAAAATAATAAATTTTGAGGTAAATTTTGATGGGCATTTCTCAAGAATATAATTTAAAATTGTCACACTTCTAGTTGAGATAGAGCATTTGTTTGACCCTATATGAGTCAGGAAGTCCAAAGCTGTTGTGAACTTAAGGTTGGGAGTTGGTTGGTGATCATGTCCAATTTGTCAAATTTTTCGTGTGTGCTGTACAGCTGTATGCCCTTGATTACTTTGGGCAAATTTAGAGACTTGTGGATATGGTAATGGCCATATGAGTATTTATACAGAGAAGAATTGTCACAAAATGCTAGATACTTGCACACAAATGTCTGGTAGTAGGTAAGTTTGCAGAAATTTGTGTTTTTTTCATATGTGGATCTTAAGTTACTAATTCAACATGCAAAGACTGATTCTGCATAGTAGAAAGGAAAGGGTTTTTCTTTTTTTTGCTTCAGAGTAACTGGTAACAGTTCTGGAAATTTGCATATTAGGAGTTTTATAGACAAGTTATATATTCAGTGATATTAGGACTTTTAACCATGTGCCCTATAACTTTGGAATCTGTGAACTCCAGTGGTAAATAAGGAATCATCCTATGACTGTCTGTAGTTTACCAGTTAGGGTCTTTATGTTCTGTGGTGACAGTATGATTACTGTATATAGACAATAAATCTTAATGTTAAAAAGCCTGATTTTTAAATTACGCAAATAGTTCTGTAAATTTTGGCGAAGCAATCTGTACCTAGCTGAAGTCCTATATGCCGATTTTGCAAAGCAATAATTTATGGCCAAATTACAAGTCTCTGACAGCACACTTTAATGGAAATGCTGACATAGTCTTCCATATAGTTTAAAATGATGCTGCTGTTGTAAAAGCTACTGTAATTATTATATTATTACTTAAAGTTTTTAGTGGATACTGGACTAAAATAAAACTCATACTAGAATGCACAGAGGCAGCAGTAACTTAATTAAATATTTATTAAACTTCTCTGGTTATCTTTGGTGATCATTTATTTCCACTGCCCTTTAAGGCACTTTTCAGTTTGTTCAAAGGTGTCTTTTATCTTTTTTTATATATATACACACTGTGATTTTTTTTGTTTGTTGCACATAGTTTAATTTATCTTTTTTCTTATTTTTAATTAGTTTTTTCTTTTTTTTCTTTTCCAATCTTTAAACATACTGTTTATGAAGATATTCAGAAATGTTGCTTAAGGAAAACCATTTAGATATATGATGCTAGATTAATATTTAAGTGAATTAATAATTGTTTTTAATGATCCAAAGAATAATGATCAAAAGTAATATTTTTTTATCTCAAATCTTTTCTAGTATTTCAAGGCCATACCATTATGCAATGATTAGATCTACAGATCTGTAGATCTACACAAATTTTACATTTGATAACTTCCTGATTTGTTGTATGCATGGAGATTGTGTGCTGTGAATCATCAGGATGCAGCTTTTTTTAAGTCTGTATTAAAAATATTTAAGTATTGAATGGAAATAGGTGTGTTTTCTTACAATTCAAGTAAAAGGAGCTGTTATCAGTAAATATAACTACTTCATTAATGGAATTAACTCAAGGATGCTTAAAGCTTTTTTTGAAGTCTCCACTGCCAATGAAATTACTGTAGCTTCGGTGTGTCTGGAGGTTAGATTACGGAATGCTTGTGTTCTGGTGGTTTGTTTTCCAGCTAAAGACAAAAGCCAGCAGCACTCAGTCTTTCTCTCCAAATCTCTGAAGAACTTTACAACAAAAACTTTCATACTCTGTTGACTTGGTAAAGCACATCTGTTTTTCAGTCTTGAGTGAAAGTTTCCAAGACTTCCACACTTGTAATAGCATAGCTCTTCTGGTTGCTTTGTAGGGACTAGAATATTTTTATAACCTGTATAATTTCGACTACTATGTCTACTGCAAAGTTTTGGCCAAACTAATCTTAATGAGTTTAATTAAAGTTGAGACTTCTCAAAGGAGGACGGTTCTTAAATACTTGCATATGTATATATATGCTTTTAAATTGGGAACATTAAGCTCCTACTTTCAGGTTTAGAATGAAGATAGTATATGTGGATGGAGGCAGCAAAACACATGTAAAATGATTAGAGTTTTAAGCTTTTTGTTACTTTCCTTGTTGAAACCATGATAGGATGAGACAACCGTAAGACAGATGAGCTCATTTGCACTGGGGATGTGTCTCCTGCCTCCCCCTGTTTGCAGCAGCACTTATATTTGTCTGACCTGTCAGTTATCTAAGTCAGCAAACTATGTTGACAGAAAGCTAGCTGGAGAAGAAGAAATAAACAGTTTTCTACTGTTTTTAGTGAGATGAATCTCACTGAAGGGCATATGAGTTCCACTGGCAGTGAAAGAACAGGATCATGATGGGAGAGGGTAGTACCATACAAGAAGTCCAGGAGTGTAACAATTTCAGTTAGGCCAGTATATATTTACGTTCATTACCTACAGTGCTACCTAGTGTTCCTGTCCTCTATTATGACTTATGCCCCTGTGTGACTTCTAAAAAGGCTTCTGGCAAAATGGTTTGGTTTTTTTTTCCCCTCCAATTCTTAAGACAATTATTCACTCCTTATCCTTCCAGTTGTTCATCTGCATAGGAAAGATTTACTATTGACAACTTCTAATCAACTGGCCCTGAAAAATTGGTAATGAAGGATTAATTTTTAATTTTCAAACTGTATCTTATGGTTTTACATGCTGTTTTCTTTCAAAGAATTTTAAATCATAGCAAAATTCTGATAATCTTTCTTCTAGTCTATATAAATGGCTCATGCTATGTTGTCACTCATTCTGTATGACTGAGGCTGTGGCTTTATTAATATACTCATATAAATTTAATAGTGAAGTCTTATTAGTATATTAACATATTTTAATACAAATATTTATTTTACTACTGTATTTTTACCTGCCCGTGGATCTGCAGTACTGTTTACAAAGTCATTTTTCATGTGTCTTGAATTGGATTGCTTTAGGGCCAATGCTGATGTGTAGTTACTTTCCACTTCCATTATTTTTACTCAGAACATGTAGAAACTGGACCTGGAGCTAGAAATATGTCTCATGTTACAGACAGTAATTTAATTAACTTTACTCTATGCAGCTCTTATTTCAACAAAAGGTAGCTTTATCAACTCTGTTTTTGTCTTAAAGCATGATCAAATATTCATAAGCTTATTCTGAATTATTGAATAAAATAGCTAAAATATTTAAAGAATGATAAATTTTCATCCTAATCATTACAGTCTTTGCAAAGCTTTCTTTCATTTAGAGAAAACTCCTTAATTGCATGTTTGAACTGGGATATTCAGAGAAGCTGGTTTTCTGCACTTCAGTTTGAATGAATCCCTTTTCCACCCCTGTTGTCTACTTGCAACAATGTTGGGAGAGGGAAAGACTCAAAATGAAGGACCTTGTATTTTAAAACCAGTATATCTCTGCTTTCTTTAGCAAGCAGAGATTTTTTTGAAACTCTATAATGAAAACAAAAGTTTAATCAGATGCACTTACATCACTTCTGTTTTAGAAATTTCTTCAGCAACAATTATTAAAAAAAATTTATATATATGCAAAATACATTACATTTTGATCTAATCAAATCAAGATCTCTTGTGTAGCAGCCCAGAAAGTGTATGTTTTGGACAGTCATTGTTTGCAGCCCTTTGCCTTGTGTTGTATTGCGGCTTCTGTTTTTAGAAATTAGAATGCATATACAAAAATTAATATGGAGTTGTATGGTTTAAAAGTTGGCTTTAATGATGACAGAGCTTTATTTGTTTGTTCTCTTTCATGTTATAGATTCACACATTAGTTGAAAGTTTGAAACTTTCAATCTCTGATCAGCAGCTTCCGATGTTTATACGTATAATGCAACTTGGGATTGCTCTTTATTATGGAGAAATAGGCAACTTCAGAGATGGGGAAAGTGATGATTTGATTTGCCACACTAAAGATATGTTGGGAAATATCACAGGTAAATAAAATTTTTAATTTTTAAAAGGAAAAGTTAAAAACATTGATTTCTTCACTTCCTACAAGTATGAATGGCCAAGGCTAGTCATTGTGAAGTATATTGGCAGTCTGCAGTTAGTTAGAGGCAGTTCATTGCGCTGGGTAAGTATGCAGTGCTCTAACATCTTTTTCATGTTATGTTCTGGAAAGTATTCTGATGGTCCTGACTAAACTGAGGTTAAACTTTATCTAAAGACCATTTGAGGAGTTGTGACACAGCAGGATACTTTGGGTTTATCTGTCACTGTATTGTGCGGCAAGACACCTGTCCTTAGGCAACTTTGATTTGTCTTTTATTTAGTTCAAATTTGGCTGCTGCCAGCTTATAAGTGATGTGTTTTTGTATCTTTCTTTGAAACGTGCTACTGAGAATAGATATATCAGCATTTGTTCTAAACAGCAAAGTATTACTCTGCACTATGTTTTCAGTAGTTCTGTCCTTTTACGTTGTCTAGTCTCCTCTGTGTTTTTATTTTCATGAACACATACTCCCTCTTCTACATGATGTTCCATGGTAACTTACTGTGATGTGATCTTTTGAGGAGCATTGTGCTGATGACGGGTGAATTCTGTTTACCTTTGTGTGATGGCTTCCCATGCGCTGCTTTCCAAATATTGCCAGGGTTACAACAGTGATGCATTTTGAGTTGTGAACCTTTTACTCCAGTCTGTTTTATGTGGCTTTGCTAGGAGCTACCAAGTTCGCTACTGTAATTTTTATTTCTTTTCTAGTTGTATCATGTCATGTATTTGAGTGTTGAAGCTTTATGTTAGATGAATTGTTTGGAATTTGCAGCAACATGAGAGGCATATAGATGCTTAGTTTATATTAAAATCTAAGGGAAATAAAATTTCTAAGTAGACATTGGAACTTAAATACTTTCCTGCTTATTCACCTTTGTGTAAATATATATTCACTTCTTATGTAAAGTATAAACAGAGACTGTTCAAGAAAGTACAACATAATTTAATACGATTGCTTCAATCTTTTTTAAGAATTTATTCAGGAATGTCATGATCTTGGACATCCAACCTTGACTCTGAAGTTTTTGTAGTGTATGAGGCACTATTTAGAAGAGAGAGGGTGGACTGTCATTCCAAATTCTGAACTCTTGTTTTTATGCTTTTGTAGAGCAGAAGTTAATTTTTTTTGTCAAAACAGGGAACTTTAGAGACTTGTGTTTTAATTTTAATCTCAAGACATAAGTTTTGGCTATCTTTCTAAGGCTGAATTTGGATCTGTGGAAGTAGGAAGAGATATTTACCACACAGCCAAGAGCATGATAACTTCTAGAATATTCCTGGAATTATGTGTGAAGGTGATACAGCGTTCTTAAGCTATGCTTATGTTTATAGTATTACAACAATCTAAAACGTTTGGGTAAACTACTAAATTAATTCATTTTGTTTAAGAAATATACAATTTCAATTTACATAAGTCATTTATATGGTTTTGATCTTGTTGCTGTCTTTTCTGGTTTCAGAGAAATACATACAGTATAGGAAAAATGACAGCAGTGGAAAGTTTTTTTGCCAAAATATGGCCTTCAATATTGTTTGGCACAAAAAAACACATTTCACTGTCATGCCAGGTGTAGAATTCTCTGTCATGCTCCTGCTATGTGGAACTCAGCAAATAAGAAAGATGTCTGTAAATAGTTCTCTTGTGTTTTCTCTAAAGCTCAAATAGTTTTCTGCACTAGAAACCTATTGCCTTACAAGAAATGTGGAGTTTGTTACACAAGACAGATGATTGTCTGGTGTATTATAAGCGGGGTTCCCCAGGGCTCAGTGTTGGGGCCAGTCCTCTTCAATATCTTCATTGATGATCTGGATTAGAGGATCGAGTGCACCATCAGTAAGTTTGCAGGGGACACCAAGCTGGGCCAGGAGTGTTGATCTGCACAAGGGTAGGAAGGCTCTGCAGAGGGACCTGGACAGGCTGGATTGATGGGCTGAGGCCAATTACATGAGGTTTAACAAGACCAAGTGTCAGGTCCTCCACTTGCGTCACAACAACCCCACGCAACGCTACAGGCTTGAGGAGGAGTGGCTGGAGAGCTGCCTGGAGGAAAAGGACCCGGGGGTGTTGGTCGACGGCCAGCTGAACAGGAGCCAGCAGTGTGCTCAGGCGGCCAAGAAGGCCAACAGCATCCTGGTTTGTATGAGGAACAGTGTGGCCAGCAGGAGCAGGGAGGTGATTGTGCCCCTGTACTCAGCACTGGTGAGGCCACACCTTGAATATTGTGTTCAGATTTGGGCCCCTCAGTACAGGAAGGACATGGAATTGCTGGAGCGTGTCCAGAGAAGGGCAAAGAAGCTGGTGAAGGGTCTCGAGAGCAGGCCTTAAGAGGAGAGTTTGAGGGAGCTGGGGTTGTTTAGCCTGGAGAAGAGGAGGCTGAGGGGAGACCTTATCACACTCTACAACTACCTGAAAGGAGGTTGTATTAAGGTGAGTGTTGGTCTCTTCTCCCAAGTTACTAGCAATAGAATGAGAGAAAACAGATTCAAGCTGCATCAGGGAAGGTTAGGATTGGGTATTAGGAAAAATTTCTTTACTGAGAAAGAGTGATCAGGCATTGGAAGAGGCTGCCCAGAAAGGTGGTGGAGTCACTGTCCCTGGAGGTATTTAGAAGACGTGTAGACGTGGCACTTCAGGGCATGGTTTAGGAGGCCTGGTGGTGTTGGGTTGACAGTTGGATTTGATGATCCTAGAAGTCTTTTCCAACCTTAATGATTCTATGATTCTGTGATTAGAAGTACTTAATAATCTGAAAATATTAACTTAAATGTCTCTGGAGATTTAAAAAGAATAGTTAAATAGAAAGCTCATTAGTGTGCGTTTCAAGAACTCCTTGCATCTAACCGATTTTTTAATTGTACTGTTTGCAGAAGAAAGGGTGAAGAACTACTTTATGAAGAATTGTATGACTCTTGGTTTCAGTGTTGTCTTTGTACCACAAATATCTTTAATATGTTCCCATCAAAGTTCACCCATATTTGGTCAAGTTTTTCATGCCACAGAGAATTATTACGTATTTAGAGTTGATTGAACTTTGTAGCTTGATTTTTGGAGCTACTCAGGTGAGTTGGACCATTTGAATATAGGAAAGCCATTGAAGGAATACAGAGATCATATAAGTTAGTATGAGAACAGCTGGGACTGGTAGGCTGTTAGTTACAGATGAAAAGGTCTAAGGATTGGAGACAAAGATAAGCTTGGTAATGAGAACTGGGATGGACAGCTGTAACTGGAAGAGGATGGAAGCTGGATAGGAGAGATATGCGGGTTTTGTCTGGCTGCTTTTGGTTAGGGTGTGAGATGGGTGGTGAAATAGAAATATAGTTTAAGAGAAGATTAACCTTAAAAAGGCATCTGCCTGCAGGAATTCAGCCTTTTTGCATCTAGAACGGAACTTGACATTCTTATGTCCCAATATGAGTAAAATCTTTGGCAATGTGTCTCTCTTCATCCTTATTTCTAATGTATGTCCTCAGGAAGGTTGAATTGCAATTGCTGTCTCTAAATGGCATTTGCGTTCTTCTTTTGAACAATTGTGAATGTTGCTTCCTAGCTTGTCATAAAACAGCCACCTAAAAAAGAAATAATAGCATGTTACTTCACACTGATGTACACGAGTTGTCAGAAGGGTCAGAAATTAGAGTAAGGTTGCAATGACAAGAACTAACAAGGGGGAGACCTGTAATCTCCTATGCAGTTTTGGTTAAACTACGCTGTACTCAAACATCATCATTGTATTTAATTATGAGGTCATATCTATTTGACAGAACTGTTGTCTTCAGAACACTAAAGAGATGGCAGTTGTTGGGTGGCCAAACAAGAGTTGTAGAAACAGTTCTAGAAGTCCATTTCTATATTCAAAATATTTTTTTGAAAAATATTTTTGCACTTTATTGCTAAATATTTCACCACTTACAGGCCAGAATAATTACCAGGAAGAGTTAATTCTCTTCACTGTAATGCCTGTAGTAGCCAGGGACCTTCCCAGCTTCCCGTGCTCTGCCACGTGGGCGGGAGGCCGGGAGGGGTGGGGCCAAAGCCGAGGCAGTTGACCCCGGCTGGCCAATGGGGTGTTCATTCCGTACCATGTGACGCCACGGCCAGTACATTAATGGGAGCGGTTGGTGCGTGGGGTGTAGGTGGTTGTGGCTTGGGGACTGGGGGTGGCGGGTTGGCGGGTGGTGAGCAGCTGCGTCACGTGCGAGTTGTTTTGGTTGTTCATTCCCCCCCACCCCGGGGTTCGCGCCTCTCATTGTTTTCCTTTCCATTGAATTTTTGTTGTTGTTTTATTTTAATAATTAAACTGTTCTTATTTCAGCCCACAAGCTTTACCCTTCTGATTCTCTCTCCTGTCACACCAGTGGGGGAGTGACTGAGCGGCTGTGTGGGGCTGAGTTTTCGGCAAAACCACAACAACCATTTTTGCTTGTTTCCTGCATAGAGCTTAGTATATATGTAGGCATATGTATGCATGTGTGCACATGCATGTATACACACGTAATTAAAACTTTAGAAGATCTAATTATTTTTTCCTCTTCAGTGCAGTTAAGCAGGAGTGGCAAATTGACATTAACCATGTTTCCCATACCATCCGTTTGAGTTAAATTTTTTTTTTCTTACGACTTCATGTTATATCTGTCTCTAAGAAGAAAAAAAAACCTAATACTTTCTTAGCACTTCGTGGGTCATTCGTCATCTAAATTTCCAACCACAGATTTGAACTCTTCTGAGGAAACTGTGGATCTGCTACTATTTTCAGAAAAGAATCTTGTAAACAAGTACAATGATAAATGACATGTATTATCTGCTGAGCTATATTAGCCACATTTTTTTTCCAAGAGTAACGCTTCGTGAAATCCAAGACTAATTCTACTTGAATTGTGCCTAAATACGTTACAGTTTTATAATATACAGACCTCCTATAAGGATTTTATTTTTATCACTTTGAAAGTATTCTGAAGATTCATTAAACAGTTCAACCTAGTATTTAGTAGTAAGCAGTCCCCACGCTTTTAGTGATAACTGAACCCAGTAAATTCTTTAAACTGATTCTTAGTGGTTTTGGATGGAACTTACTTGTATTATGACATTGGTGACATAACAAAATCAGTCACCTATCCATGTCTAAGAGTGTTCCAGCAGCTGTTTGTTCCTAGATCCCCAAACATAAGATCAAGACCTTGAGATGTGGCAGCAGGGTAGCCTGTGTCACAAACGTGTATTTTGCTGCCTGAGTAAAATGTGCTCAAATTCTATTAAGCTGAAAGCATTCAGAGTACACGGGTAAAATTACAGGCCATAAATAACAAGTAGTAACTCACCTTAGCTTGGTATGTAAGTTCACTTAGTGCTGCGTGCGTACTGGACCAGGCTGCTGCTCAGGGCTGGACAGGGCTTTTGCTTCTGAGGGCTTGAGGGCTGCCTCAGCTGTGGGCTTGGATGTCTGACTGTACTGGTAGCACGGAGGAGGAAATGGATGCATTTCAGTGCAGAGAGGTATAAAAGTGAAAAGGGTTTGGACAAAAGCGTATGGTGGAACCAGCAGTTGTAGTTGTGGCAGGCTGGGACTTCAGAATAAGCTTTTGGTTTGTGGTGGAAAAAATTGGCTGATGTAACTAGAAATGAAAATGGTTTAGGCATGAAAGAGGCTGAGAAGCCAGGATGCTAGGGAGCGCCGGAACTTAGTTGCATGGAGCATCTGAGGTTGATGTTCTAAGGCTGAAATGTTAGAGCTGGTTAAGTAAGAATGATCTCAGAGGTCTGGAGAAAAGAAAAAGCTCAAACAGAGGAGGTTTGGCACTTGCTGGGCAAAGAAATACAATTAGTGGACTATAAATGAAGAGTTGCATGGCTGAGGGAGAGGTGCAGGGCAGGCAGGTAGAGAGCGGAGGTGGGCCTGCATGATGATGATAGGAGATGCTGAGCAAGAAGCTTGGGACAGATATGAGAAGCTGGAATCATGGGCAGTATGAGCTACTGAGCTTATGAGAGTGGTTTTAACAGTTCCTGGTACTGCCTCCTCTGAATGATTGCCTTCAGATTCTGTATTATGCCAGTTTTGGGCGTGTTTTTTGTGAATCCCCCCCCACCCCCTGAAATGAAATCCATGGCAGATGTGATTCCAGTACATGAAGCATGTTTCCTAGGTGTAAAATAGCAATAATATCAGTACCTTTCCATCCTGAATTAATACTGTGAAATTTTCTAATATCTGTAAAGCACACTGACCCTGTTGTGATCTTTACTCTCAAAAAACCTACATGAAAATAAGGAAGGCCTTTGTGAATGTGAGTAGTTAAAACTTTTACAACACTATAGAGAATAAAATATTGATAGATCCTGTAAAATTCAAATTTTTAATGGGCTGAAGTGCTCCTTGTTGAAAACTTGGTGGTAAGAACAGTAGCGCCGGGAATTTTGGGGGATACCAATGGAACAAACAGCAAATCAAGAGAATGAGTTTAATATATTGCCAGCTTTTGGCTGCATATGTGATTTGAGTTGACTGAGAAAATCAGGTGCAAATAATTTGTGACAGCAAGAAATCCTAGGTGAGCATTAGTTGCTGGAGAAGGAATCAATGCTGCAGTACTCTATTAGGATAAAAGTGGGAGAACTGAAATAGATTTATTTATCCATACTTGACTGAGGAAAAGCAGCTGTGCACTGTGTTAAAGAGTTTGGGTAGAGGAGAGTTATTTCTAAACAGTGGAGAAAATGATCCCCAGTTTGACTGAAGTGATGTCAGGATAGAAGGTTGCGTGTGCCAAATTACACTTGCCTGTGTATTTTTCTTGTCCCTTCAGTTTTTGTCTTCTCTTGAGAATTAGAGATGGAGATATATGTATGACCTTCATACTGGGGTACATAATATTGTTTCAGCTCTTCATGTTTTCATGTGTTTCGTGGGGTAAATGACCTGTCCAGTAAACCCCCACGCTCTTTTCTTTTTTTTTTTTCCTTTCCCCCTTTCCAGTTATCTAGCTCCATTATCAGAGCTTCTTCCTTGCCTGTATACTTTGGTATCCTCCCAAGGAACAAGCAGTTATACTTAAAATTTGCATTTCAACAGCCTGTAGAGACGCAGCACAGACAGACATGGGCAGAATGGGGCTTGTGGGGTCAGTGTGTTGTGCAGCTGTCTAACAGCCAGCATGACAGTGAGTAACTTTGTTGTAGGCATCTATAATAGTGCATGGTAACTGGCTGCTGAGATCCAATATGCTGAGAATGGGTATCAAGCTCAATGTGTGGAGATGGCCAGAGCTCATTAATTTGGAATACATGTTTAGTCACATAAAATTGCTTGTGTCTGTTAACATCAGTTAAATGAGTAGCAAATTAAAAAAATGAGTAAAGATTGAATCTTCCCAAATTGTAAAGTTCCAAAGTTGCGGAGATAAAAATTGTTTATATTAAATTTTTATTGTTTTAGGGAATACAATCATTTTGTGGATAACTAGATTTTTATGAATGCCTTTTAGCATAAAATAGATGTTTATCTTGCCATTTTCTTTTTTTCTTGGAAAACATTAGTATTCCTTAAGTAGAGACCCCCAAAAATCTGATTAAACCTTTGAAAGCCATGAGCCCCACATTGACCTTGTTTTTACTTACAACATAAAAGCTTAAATGTCAGGCAAGATTTTCTGCTGCTGATTTTAGAAGTGGCTTAAAGTAGATAGCAGAATGCAAGCAATTTTTTTATGCTTCCTGTGAGCAAAGCATATTTCTAATTGATCTGCTTGAACTTGTATGCAGGATATGAAACAAATACTTTTTGGATTTGCGTTGTCAGACAACTAACACCTTCCTCTCCCTATTGGTATGTAAGTGCAGATACCCAATTTAATTGTCCTGTACCTCAGCCCAGGGCACTTGCCATTTTTTTGTGGTATTTCACATTATTTAGTCTCTTTTGGCAGTAAAACAGAAAATAGATCCCCTACCTCTTGTCCTGGTTCTGGTGTTTTAAAATCACTGCCACTTGTTTTGTAGCTCACCCTTAACTCATACATCTGCTCCTAATTTTACTGAGGTTAGGATATTGTTTAAATAATTGGAATTTTAAAATAATTGATTAGTAATCCCAAGTAATGTAATGGGAGCACTTTAGGATAATTATTGGTGTTATTTCAGCACTTCAGAATTGTTGTGGCATCTTATTGGAAACTTCTTGACAAAGTTGGAAGGTGATTCATTCTCTCCCTCCTTATCCATCAGTTCTTCACTAGGGTAATTTCAATTTAGAGTAAGGCAAGCCAGGTAGACTAGGAGTAGAAGTTTGGGGAAGTTTGTTTAGTAGATGGAGGTACATGCCACGAAAAAGCTGATTCTCTAGAGTTGAACCCAAAGCTTTTGAATGTTGCAGTCACATCCTATATCCAGTGGGCAGTGCAAATCAGCAGTAAAAGGGAGTTATGATTTCTTCCTGTGACTTATGTTTGTCTGTAAGGTTCAGCTGTATGCTGGTCTAATGGGATCCAGAGGTTTGAGTTTAAGGAAGATGATGATGTTGATGACAAAATGAGAAGAAACCTTTAAGTCTTATTATTTTGCAGTATTGATTCCTGGCTACCTGAGTCACTGCGGTGGGTTGTCTTGTATAAAATAGGTGTGATACCACTTAAACGTGTAGAACTGCTGTCACTTGAGCATGTGACTTCTTAAAATACTGTATTCATGCTACATTTATGATAGCATCAGATTTTCAACTAGGAAGTGTTGGGATTACATTTGCTTTTAAAAGGAGATCCAGAATACCTTTCAGTAGAGCTTGGTACATGGGATTTTTACTTGCTGCTGGCGTTGGTATAATTTCCAGTTATGTACAGTGTCCTTCACTGATAATGTTGTACGTGTGTAATAGATCATGAGCCACTATTTCTTAATATGTACTGTGAAGTAAAACTAGTTAAACATCAAGAATTTAAGCTACTAGCATAGTAGATACTGTGAGTTGTCTTGTGACAGTCAAATTATTGTCTTTCTATGGTATAGATCCTAAACAAACATCTTTCAAATAGAATTCAGTTTGGTGGCACAGCTGCTGAATAGTATAAACATAATGGGGGAAACTTTTACAAACATTGAGTTTTTGTTCCCCCCCCCGTATGTTAGTCATGCCTGTGCATTCCTTTATGATAAATACATGCAAAGGGAGGACTTACAGAAAATATTTATTACTCTGAAAGCATGTGTGTTATTACATTTGAGAGTCTTCAAGGGCAGTTCATGCAGCAAGGACAAATTTAAGGGCTATTGCATTCTCGAAGTCAGCACCCAAACTGTTATCAGCCAGGTAACTCTTGCTCCTTCCAGATTTAGAGTTTGGTTTTTTTTTTTTTAAACATGACTTATTCCATAAGTTTTGTATTCATAGTTAATGATAATGTTTTCTTACTTGTGAGTTTGCAGTAGCTTCTTCAGCTTATGGCAGGTAAAATATGGATGAGGAAATGAATTTTAATGTCTACATTATTTAGTGGTGCAAGAGTGAACATCTACAGCTGTGTTCTTGAAAAACTTATCAAGTTTCATTTATGCAGTTTCATGGTTGATTCAACCAGATGAAAACTTAACGTTATTGCCAGCAGGGGTGGTGATGCATTCCCTCTCTTTTGCCCTAGTTCCAGCACTTGTATTTATGTAGCTACAGGCTAAGCTGGATCAGCCTTACCTGGCTGAACACTAATACAGACAGAAAAATAAACAAATACAAAGAGAGTAATTTTCTAGTGGGTTAGTTCCAGACTTATGGTGAGAGATGGAAACTTCCAGACTCTTAGAGATAAGTATCTCAAACCCTTTAAAACAAAGGAAAGTGGATTTCTGAAGATCAGACTTGGTTTGAATATGGAAACAATGAGATGCAGTCATGCTGCAATCTTTTAATTTATATAAAATGCATTAATTAACTGGAATCACTACCCTACGCTAGTTAAACAAGATTGTTCCAGTGTGATCTCAGCTATGGGTAGCTAGAAAGAATGAATTTACAAACCTGATGAGTAGGAGTGTTTTGTCCTTTAACAAAGTCATATATGTAAAATGTAGGGGTCTTACCATTATGTTTCACTATCCTGTATGTTTGCAGTTGATGCAGCGGTTAGCATGGTTAAAACCAAAGAGACTTTGTGTTTCCAAAGTACATACTCCCCTTCATGTATTACTTGTTAGAAAGGAATTTACATTATATATATGCTTTGAAGTGTTCAGAGGATGTTGTGTGTTGATTAGTAGGCTGATGTGCATTTGTTGCAAAATTTGACTGTTGATGACATAACTGTTGTAGTAGTTTTAGTGGTAGAAGATAGGTATGTCTTCCTCTCTGTCTTTTATCTCACAGTGTATAGTTATCACCATTTTAGTTTATCTGCTGTTTCATCTTATTTAATGGTTTCTAAAATATCAATAAATATTATAAACAAAACTATCATTTGTCATCTTCTACTGTTGTCTCTGTGTGTACACATACTTCAGCAAAGAGGTGTGCTTAATGATGGCTGAATTTTATGGCTTTGTAGACCAAATGTTATACATGACACAGGTTCTCCACCTCCAGATTTATTTTCCCTTTTGGCAGACCTTCCACCATTTCTTTTGTGCTTGCCAACATCAGTCTAGGCTAAACTACTCAAGTCATGCTTTGTATTAATTCTTTTTCCTTCTACACCTGACTGTTCTGCCTCATGGCCATTTCCAAGACTTTATGTGCACCTCTTCTTTATTTCCTGTGTTTCAAGATTTACATTTGCATTGCAGTCTGATCTCTGATAGTTGTAAAGAGCAGGAAGGAAGCTTGCATTGCTCTTGTTGAAGGAGGTGTCCTTCCTTCCAAGCATGTGCAGAGAATTCTCATGGGTGGTTGTTCTTACGCTTTCTCCCATTGCGCAAGTGTATAAATAATTAAGACTAAAAGGCTAAAGGCTAATTAGACTAAAAAACTAAAAGCTCTAAAACTTTATAAGAGTGGGTCCTCTGAATTTAAAAACAGGTAAACAGAAATGGAATATGCCTGTTTCCATTCTCAGTTAAATAACCCATTCAGTATTGTTCCCTGTGGGAACAGTTCTGTATTCTGTACTACCTATGGAAACTCTGAAGCAGTTAATACCCCTCGTGAGTCCCGTAGGAGTGGTGATGGAGGCAGATAGGCTAAGCCAATGCTGCTGTTTGTACATGCACAGCGTGCTCCATTTGGGTCACAAATTTTAGACTCGTCTCTTTTGGGAAAATCCTTGTTTTGTTCTGTATGCTATCCCTAATATTTTTTTTTTCACAGACCACCAACATTTGGCTTTTTGACTCACACGTGGCACACCAGCTTTTTCTGAGTGTAGATAAACCTGCATCTTTGAACACTTGAAAGGCTGACTTTTAAACAAAGGAGGCTTTCAATCTTAATTTTTGGAATTGTGCTGTGTTTACATTTTCCTTATTATGGCATTTTGCAATTGAAGTCCTTTTATATTTCATTTTAAAATGGAAAACTACAAGATTACAATATATCCATATTAAGTATGGTTTAATTTGCAACTTCAGAAGGGCTTTAACGGAAGAAGCCTTGAAAGCATGTGGTATAGATGACAAATTCCGGTCTCACTGCAGATGTACAATAATGAAAATGTTGCAGAGGTCCTTAATATTTTTTTGAGGAAATTGTTCATGAACCAAACAAGTGTTATTTTTACTTATTTTCTATCATTATAAACCAAATATCCTCGAATGATATGTGGAATATTGTCCTAGATAAATTTCACATACTATAATTTTGAGTATAATAAACTATTTTCAGGCATGGTTGACTGGAAATTTGACTTAGTTTTTGTTTTAAAAGGCACAGAAGATGAAACAAGCTCAGTAATGCAATATCCAACACAATATATTAATCAAGATCCTTATTTGCATCAAGACGATGACCAGCAACAAGGATGGGTTTCTTGGGCTTGGTCTTTTGTTCCTGCTATTGTGAGTTACGATGATGAAGAGAATGATTCTAGTGGAACTGATGATGGAACCATGCTACATCAACAGAAATCTCAATCCCTCAAGGATCCTATTATTTCAATTGGGTTTTACTGTACAAAGGCAACAGTGACTTTTAAGGTAAGTAATTCTTTGTGTCGTATAGGATTTATTTGGCTTATTGAGAAAGTGGAAAGATTATCTGAGTGCTCGTCTAGCGTTTCATTCGAGACAGGGAATATTACATTAATGAATAAAAAAAGTGAATGTTGAAAGTTCCTCTTGCACCATAATATAATGTTAATTGCAGTGTGAGGCAGTTTTGCTATTTGCAGTAGGATTTGAATATGAATATTTTAATTTTAAAGGGAAACCACTTGATTTTACCTAGATAAGTCTTTTTAATGGGAGAAAAAGCTTAAAAGGCTTTTTATGTATGCTTCTTGCAGTAACCTATCCATCTAATGTTTATATAAATATACTTTATAAAAAAGCTTTTCTTTCATATAGCTTCTAAATTGGAGGGCTGTTTTTTCTTTTTTTTAACTATAATATGTGCGAATATGAATTTAAATTGATAATATTGAAATTATTTTTCCATGGTTGGAATTGAATTAAAGAAACAGAGGATAGATTACATACAGACTCTGAGCTATAAACTACGTATGTAGAGAAAGATTTGAGTATTTTCTGCAAACAAATCTCAGAAGAATTGCTCTTTATTCTTTTTATAAGCTTGCAGAAGGGAATATGGAGAATCTGAATAAGATATTAAAATGTACTGAGAGAAATTAAAAATTAAGGTTCTGAATTAGCAAAATGTTTCTTACACGTGCCAAACTATATGAAAGCAATTCTATGGGCACAACTACAACAGAAAGTTTGTCTTGGTTTTACAATTAAATATATATATTAAATCAAGGCTAGAACTTTCCCACACAGGAAGTAGTACTATTTCTATGAGCAGCAGAATAACTAAAGTTGACTTTTATGATTTTGAGCCTTTCAGATGAACTGCAGTACTTTCATAATGATCATATAATGTTTTTGTTCATGATTATACACTCAATACCACCAGCATCTCCCTGTCCCTTTTCTGCACATTTGGTTCGTCATCTGAGTGTGTTTTGAGTGCCTTCATGGCTACTTCATCTTATCTTAGTCAGAAAGGATGAAGACAAGTGGCTTTGGGAGCTGTAGGCGTTCCCTGAGGAGGTTAATGTTTTAAGCCATTAATCTCCTTGCAAATTTGGTTGCAAAATTTGAGGACGTAAAGCATCAACAGACATTCTGTCATGCTCTCTTTTGTCAATCTGCTTCAGCTTTCCTTAAAAAAAAAAAAAAAAAAAAAGGCTAAAACTAAATAATGGAAAATATTTTCTTCTACCTTGAATTATATCCCTGGGACACCACTTAAAAGAACCCATCGACCAGCCGAACTTCTGAATTTCTCATTTATCATGGCTCAGCACCTTCTTTCTTTTGCGCTTTGTCATACAGTAGTAATTTTCTGTGTTCTTTCCTCACATGAGAAAACTCATTTAAAAATAACATGAACGTCTTTGAACAAGATTCTCTGGATTGGCTTTCCTAACATTTCATTGGGAAGCTTACGCATTTTATATTAGGAAGTGATAAAAAGTACTTAAAATGTAACATCCTACATTCTATAAATTTTAAATGTAAAGTGATGTATGATATTAATATGGTGACAGTTAGGAGGAAAACAGAATTCATTGTTCTGCTTGCATGCAAAGAATGTATGGAATTAATTTGTGGTTCATATTTGGTTAAAAAATAAGGTCAAGTTACTGCATTAGCATTCTGAACAGCTGATATCATTCCAGCTAAAAATCATGCCAAATTAAATGTAGCATTTTCTAATAATGGTGAAAATGATTCTTGCAATGTCTGAGTTCTTTTAATCAATTAATTGCTTTTCCTCTACAATAATTGCACACAGGTGAAGGGTGATCATTGAATTTTTTTAATCCAATTTTCTTGGACATTTGGGTTACAAAATTTTAATTTGAAACAACATCCATGTGTATCCACTCTTGGAAATAATGAAAGCTTGTGGATATTTTTATATAAAAACCAGAATTTGAACTATTGAAGTTGCTCAACATAAACTTAAGTACTTTTTAAAGCAAAACATAACACCTCCATTATTTTGTGCCTCTCTTCTCCTTTTTCTTAGGTGCAGGTTATATGGTTTTTAACCTGAGTGTGTGTGTTTTAACACTTCAAATTTTTATATCAAAATCATGCAAGAAATATAAATGCATGCTTCTTTCAATTGCCATGACAAGAAAAAAAAAGTATGGTTGTAATCAAAATGTTTCCTTAATAATATCATGCTGTTTGTTTATTTGTTGGGAAGGATAAATAACATACAGATTTTTACAGCAAATTATATGCTAATTTGATACTGTGTTAATAATGGAGCTGTGTATCTGTCTCATCTTTTCACATAGTTTCTCTTTAGATAAGCAAACTAAAAATACTATAGTGGATTTAAAACTTGGTTATGGCATACTTCAACCAGAAGTTGAATATGAGAAGTTCTAATATGGATAATGTGTTACAGCTGTCTAACTGCACCTGTTTCCTGCTTGTTAATAAATTTTAGCCCATAATTTAATTTGTCTTCATCAGTTTGTACATTAATGACATTACTGATGTTTAATACTAATATTGACTTATATAAGGTGTTTATCCTATTGTTTCATAGCTTACTGAAATGCAAGCTGAAAGTAGTTATTACAGCCCTCAGAAAGTAAAATCCAAAGAAGTTATATGCTGGGAACAAGAAGGAACCACAGCTGAGGTAATTTTCTATTGATGGGTTTTTTTTTTTTGATTGACTATAAATACTGTGCTAAATAGTTACTAATAAAATATTTTGAAATTATTTCATTATTGATTGTTCATATTCTGCTATATTGGATGAGTTTATTTTAATAATCATGTAGATAGAAATTGTCTGTTTCTAGTGCTGTAGTGATCAGACTCTAATCCCTTCCAAGTGCACTGCTTGATTAACTTGCTATTTACTAAAGCTCTAAATATATAAACCTGAACATATTTTGGTTCACTTTTCTCCATCTTTTCTACTTCTCATGGAGTAGAACTCTTAAAAAGATCACTTCTGTTTTTCCTGTCTAGGTTCTTCTGAAAGGTGATGTTTTCTTTGACTGCCAAATAGGTTTTGTTGGTTGCCAAGCTATGTGCCTTAAAGGAATTATGGGAATTAAAGACTTTGAAGATAACATGAATAGGAATGATGAAGTGAGTATACTGAAATATTAATTGACTTGCTGAATAAAAAATTCTGGTATGCTTTAGAATTATTATAGAATCATAGAACAGTTTGGGTTGGAAGGGACCTTTAGAGGTCATCTAGTCCAAGGCCCCTGCAGTGAGCAGGGACATCTTCAACTAGATCAGGTTGCTCAGAGCCCTGTCCAACCTGACTTGGAGTGTTTCCAGGGATGGGGCACCTACCACCTCTCTGAGCAACATGTTCCAGTGTTTCACCACCGTCATGGTAAAAAACTTCTATATATCTAGGAAAAATCTACCCTCTTCTACTTTTAAAACCATTACCCCATGTCCTATTGCAACAGGCCATGCTAAAAATCACAGAATCACAGGTTGGAAGGGACCTCAGGAATCATCTAGTCCAACCTTTCTAGGAAGAGCGTAGTCTAGACAAGATGGCCCAGCACCCTGTCCAGCCGAATCTTAAAGGTGTCCAACGTAACCGAGTCAACCACTTCCCTGGGGAGATTATTCCAATGGTTGACTGTCCTCAAAGTGAAAACCTTTCCTCTGGTGTCCAATCAGAATCTCCCTAAGAGCAACATGTGTCCATTCCCCCTTGTCCTCTCCATGTGACTCCGTGTAAAAAAGGAACCTCCATCTTCTTTGTAGCTACCCCTTAAGTTCTGGTACATGGTGATGAGATCCCCTCTGAGCCTCCTTTTCTCAAGGCTGAACAAACCCAGTTCTCCCAGCCTACCCTCATATGGCAGGCTTCCCAATTCTTTGATCATCTTGGTGGCCCTTCTCTGGACCCCTTCCAGCCTGTCCACATCCTTCTTGTATAGAGGGGACCAGAACTGTACACAGTACTCCAGGTGTGGCCTGACTAGCGCCGAGTAGAGTGGGGTAATGACTTCTTTCTCTCTGCTGGCGATGGCCTTTTTGATGCCACCCAGCATCCTGTTGGCCTTCTTGGCTGCAGCAGCACACTGTTCACTCATGTTGGGCTTCCTGTCCACCAGGACCCCCAGGTCCCTTTCCACAGAGCTGCTCTCCAGCCAGGTGGATCCCAGTCTGTGCTGCACTCCCGAATTTTGTTTTCCCAGGTGCATGACCTTACACTTCTCCTTGTTGAACTTCATAAGGTTCTTGCTGGCCCACTCTTCCAGCCTATCCAGATCTTCCTGCAGAGCAGCTCTCTCTTCGAGTGTCTACTTCCCCACGCAATTTGGTGTCATCTGCTAACTTCATCAGGCTACACTTGATGCCGTTATCCAGATCACTTATAAAGCTGTTGAATAACATTGGGCCCAATATTGATCCCTGGGGGACTCCACTTGTGACGGGTTGTGACTTGTGACACTTGGAAAAGGAGCTATTTACCACCACCCTTTGGGTGCGGCCTGTCAGCCAATTCCCCACCCACCGCACAGACCACTTGTCTAGGCCATAACGCATTAATTTCTCCAGGAGACGACTGTGGGGGACTGTATCAAAGGCCTTGGAGAAGTCCAGGTAGACAATGTCCACTGCCCACCCCATGTCAACCAGGCAAGTCACTTTGTCATAGAAGGCCACCAGGTTTGTCAAGCACGATCTTCCTTTAGTGAAGCCATGTTGGCTTTTCCCAATCAAGTGCATCATTTGACTAGTGATGGCCCTCAGGAGGATTCGTTCCATAACTTTCCCAGGGATTGAAGTAAGGCTGATGGGCCTATAGTTACCTGGATTCTCCCTCGAGCCTTTCTTGTAGATTGGGGATACATTTGCCTTCCTCCAGTCCTCTGGGACATCCCCCATTCTCCATGACTTCTCGAAGATTATGGAGACTGGCCTTGCAATGATGTCAGCCAGCTCTCTCAGCACCCTCGGGTGGATGTTGTTGGGGCCCATTGATCTGTAGGGGTCAAGCTCCTGCAGTAATTCATGTACTAACTCTTCCTTCACTGATAGTGGGTCGGTATTAGGATCAACCAGCAATTTCGTTCCCAAAGCCTGGGACCCAACAGTATTGGTAAAGACAGAGGTGAAGAAGGTGTTGAGGACCTCTGCCTCTTCAGCATCATTGGTGATTGACTCTCCTTTTCTGTTTAACAGTGGGCCTATGTTTTCCTTCTTTTTCTGCTTATGGTTGACATACCTGAAGAAACCTTTCTTGTTACTTTTCACTTCTACAGCCAGTTTCAATTCGAGTTGGGCTTTTGCTTCTCTAACTGCATCTCTGCACACTCTGGCAATGCCCTTGTAGCTCTCAACGGATAATCCTCCACTTCTCCATCTCTGGTATGCTTTCCTTCTGGATCTGAGTAGACCCAGGAGATCATGGTTGAGCCAGGGGGGCCTCTTGCTCTGCTTACTTCCCTTTCCTTTACAGGGGATAAATTGGTTTTGTGCTTTCAATAGAGTTGTTGAAGAAGTCCCAGCACTCCCTAGCTCCTTTGTCTTCTATGAAGCATCCCATGGAATCCCTACCAACTGAGCCCTGAGTGAAGTTTGCTCTTCTACAATCCAGAACCCTTGTCTTAGAGCTGACCTTCAGCACACTCAGCAAGATCCCGAACTCCACAATATTGTGGTCACTGCAGCCAAGGCTATCACTAACCGAGATATTACAAAGCAGGTTTTCTTGGTTTGTGAATAGCAAGTCCAGCAGTGCCTCATTCCTGGTTGGCACATCTAACATCTGTATCAGGAAACAGTCTTCTACACATTCCAGGAACTTGGTGGATGATGTGAGCTGCCATATTGTTCTTCCAGCAGATGTCTGGGTAGTTGAAGTCACCCATCAGGACCAGGTTCTGTTGGCCAGAAGCTCGCTTTAGTGCCCCAAATATCACTTTGTTGGCTTCGTCATCACGGTTAGAAGGTTGAGAGCAGATGCCCACTGTGAGGTCCTGCTTGGAGATGACCCCTTTGACTTTAACCCAGAGGCATTTAATAGAGCAGTCACAATCACCATAGCTGACTTTGATACATTTGAGGTTTTCCTTAATGTAGAGTGCGACTCCTCCACCTCTTCTACCCTGCCTGTCTTTATGAAAGAGCCTATAACCATTGCGATCCCCCAGTCATTTGAGTTGTCCCACAATGTTTCAGTTACTCCCATGATGTCATACCCTTCTGAGTGGGCACGGAGCTCCAGTTCCTCCTGTTTGTTACCTAGACTGTGTGCATTTGTATACATACACTTGAGGTGATTACTCTTCTGTTTCACATCAAGGCAGACAGCTACAGAACATCTGTCACCACACTGCTTGGCCTGACCTACTCCTCCGTTGGATGTGCTGGTATGAGCATTTCTGCAATGGAGACTACCCTCCAAGTCCTTCAGTTTAAAGCCCCCCTCACCAAGTTAGCCAGCCTACTGCTGAAGGTTCCTTTACCCCTTTTGGACAGGTGGATTCCATCCCTCCCTAGGATGTTGTAGTCATTGAAGAACACCCCTTGTCATAAAAGCCAAACCCCTCACGGTGGCACCAGCCACGTAGCCAGCAGTTGATATACGTTATGTGCCTGTTTCTGGCTGCTCCCTTCCCTCGAACTGGCAAAATGGAAGAGAAGATGACTTGGGCGCCAATGTTTTTCACTTGTTCCCCCAGCGCTCGAAAGTCTTCCTTGATTTTTACCCAGGTTACGGATCTCAGTGTCATTCATGTCTACATGAAACAGTAGCAGTGCGTAGTAGTTCGTTCTCTTGATGAGTTGTGGCACCCTCGGCCATGTCTCGAACCTTGGTTCGTGGAATGCAGCATGCCTTTGAACTTTGAAGAACTTTGAAGAGAGAGTTCAAGATGGGGTGTGGGACATGTGGCATACAGAAACCCTGCTCCCCGGCATTGCTTTCGGGGACACAAATCCTTGTGATTGAGGCTGCAACTTGCGGACAGCGTGAGGCTGGTAGCAGCCCCCTGGCACGCTGGGTCTGGGGCTCTTAGAGTTGGGTTGCTTGGGAATGCAGCCCAAAGCGGGTGGTAAACTCCATCTAAGGTTAAATACTGGCACAAGACCGATAGCCCACAAGTACCATAAGGGAAAGCTGAAAAAAAGTTTGTCCCCATCTTTTTTATTAGCCCCCTTCAGGTACTGAAACGTTGCAATAAGGTCTCCCTGCAGCCTTCTCTTCTCCAGGCTGAACAACCCCAACTGTCTCAGCCTGACCTCATAGGAGAGGTGCTGCAGCCCTTGGATAATTCTTGTGACCCTCCTGTGGACCCGCTCCAACAGGTCCATGTCTTTCTTGTGCTGAGGGCTCCAGAGCTGGACGCAGCACTCCAGGTGGGGTCTCACCAGAGCAGAGCAGAGGGGCAGAATCACCTCTGTTGACCTCCTGGCCATGCTTCTTTTGATGCAGCCCAGGAGATGGATGCCCTTCTGGGCTGCAAGTGCACATTGTTGGCTCATGTCCAGCTTTTCATTCACCGGTACCCCCAAGTCCTTCTCCTCAGGGCTGCTCTCAATCCATTCATTCCCCAGCCTGTATTGATAATGGGGGTTGCTCTGACCCAGGTGCAGGACCTTGCACTTGGCCCTGTTGAACCTCATGAGGTTCACATGGGCTCACTTCTTGAGCTTGTCCAGCTTGCCTCTGGATAGCATCCTGTCATTCAGGTGTGTCAACCACACTGTTCAGGTTGATGTCATCTGCAAACTTGCTGAGGGTCTATTCCATCAATGACATAAACAGTGAGATCAAGATATTAAACAGTACTGGTCCCAGTACAGACCCCTGAGGGACACTACTTGTCAGCGATCTCCATCTGGACGCGGAGTGTTTGAGCACTACCCTCTGGATGTGACCATCCAACCAATTCCTAGTCCATCCATCAAATCCATATATCTCCAATTCAGATAGAAGGATGTTGTGGCGGACTGCGTTAAAGGCCTTACAGATGTCCAGACAGATGATATCTATAGCTATTCCCTTGTCCACTGATGTAGTCACTCCATCATAGAAGGCCAATGTAGTAATTAAAATACTTGGCTGCAAGAATTTAGAAAGGCTGCTGTTACTGATTGTGATTTAAGGTTTTTTTATGTCACTGGAATATAGAACTCAATGTCTATTCCTTACTCTTTGAAAGACAAATATCGAAGAGTGAGAAGCTGCAAAACATAAGACTTTTGGTTTTTTTACAACCCCACTACCCCTCATCATTCTGTATGTCTGCATACTTCAATCTTGTGTAGCAAAACAGTTGAAACTTTGAAAGTACTTAAACCAACAGAAGATTGGAAGGGAAGAAACGTGAATACTGTATGCTAAAGATAATAGAAGTGTAGTTCAAATATTCAGTGAGTGTTTTGCCTCATTTTTCAAGAAGTTTGAGAGCAATATCAAGTGAAGGAGTAAAACAGTATTAATTTCTATATTTTAAATAGAAGCAAAACTTGAATTGCTTAATAAGACAAAATCAGGTACCCATATGAACTACTCTTAAAATATGTAATGAAGTGGTGCATTAAGATTCTAAATTCAATAATGAGGATTTTTAGCAGAACTCTGGTTTGAATAGTGCCCTAAACTACTGGAGAACAGGAATTATTATCTGTGTATAAATAAAAACAAGTAATGCAGCCAACAACAGACCTGTTAACTTGATGTTAGTGCTCTGTGCAGTCTTAGTATTTTAAGGAGAAAAATAAAGAATGTGGAAGGAAATATAAAGTGACTGTGTATTAATGTCAAGTATCTTATTTGGAAAATTATCATATACCGTACTGTAGTAGGTAGGATGGGACAGGTTCTTATACTTCCCATGTGAGAGCAGAATGGCTTGGCATCCATTTCAAGCATTTGTATACGAATGCATGAAACACAGAAAACAATCAAGAAGAATTAGGTATCCATACACAGCTCTAGAGTATGACTTTATTGGGATAATGGAAGTGGGGTGGGACACGTTACATGATTGGTATGCTACAGTCGATACACATAGGCTTTTCCAGAAAGACAGGCTGGGGAGGCAAGTGTGAGCCAACTGTAAGAGGTGCTGTGCTGGCCTTGTTAGATACAGGGAAGATGTGGTTGGGGATGTAGGGCTGGACAGCAGCCTTCTCTGCAGCAATTATGAGATTGTGAGGTATAAAATCATGAGAGAATTGATTTTTTGGGTTGGAGTGGGTGGGTGGGCAAATGAGTTTCTTGTAGGTTAGTTGAGAAGGGGCATTTGGGTTTTTGTTCTCTTTCATTTTTCTGGCACCCTCTAGGAAAACATCTACTTTTGTGAGAATGGTGGAGATGTTGATAGTGCCTCACCTGTTCTCTTTAAGTACTGCTCTAGTTGAAACTGTGCCTTTCATAAAGGTTCCAGCTTTGTTGTATGTGATTGATTTTTTTTTTTTTTCAACCACCTATTCTCAGTCTCACATAAATAACCTTTTTGAAAGAAGTCCTGATGCAAGAGTTGTGTTAATTAATTGTTTATTATGTAAATTAAATTAATTATTCCAAGTAATTAAAAAGAAGCATAGAGGGTTTGGGATATGGAGAAAGCATGTGAAAATCTAGATGAATAAAGAACGATAAGGTAGCAAGCAGGTCAAACACTGAAATAACTGCTTACTGTGAAGAGGATAGGTAAAGCATCTGAAAGGCATTGGTCAGTCAGAGAAATGAAGCATCTAGTGACAAGATTGTGTATGGTTAACAGGATGGTCCAGAATTTGGAGTAACAATGAGGTGAGGTTATTTTCTGTTAAAATAAAATTAATATGTTCTCTATCATGGGTTGCATAATATTCTCTAGCTCAGGCCATTTTTATTAATTTGAAAATGGGGAGGGGAGTGGACAAACTTCAGTGTTACTCAAAGTTATTTTAGCTGTCTTCATTCATTATGAAATAAGCTCTTGAGGGATGCTATCATGTCATTTTAGGGTTATGCAGAATTGCCACTGCTCTGTTAACTTGACTGTATTTTTTTTTCTCCCTTGCCTTATTGTTTTTTTTCTGCTACGTCATGAAGGAGGCTTACTTCTTTAATTGTGGAGAAAATTTGAGCGCAAAAGGAATGACATACCTTACGAATTCACTATTTGATTACAGAAGTCCAGAAAATAATAGTATTCGGGCAGAATTTATTTTGGATGCAGCTCATCATAAGGTCAGACAAGTATATGGGTTTTTTTAGAAAAAAATTCTAATGCTCTCTGATAGATTTCTAATGACTATTTAGGTCTGTGTGCTGTTAGAGGACTGATTTTCATTACCTTGTCATGTTTAACCGAATCTTTGGAGATCGCAAAAACATAAGTTAACCTGGTTGCTTAAAGAGTTTAAAAAAAAAAAAAAGTCCAAAAGAAACCTCAAATTCCCCTCCTGTCTCAAAATCTGAATTAATGCCATAGCTTCCGAAAACACTAACTAGAGAACACCTGCAGAGAAAAACAGAGATATGAGGGAATGCTAGCAAAAGGTCGAGCTTTACCAGCACATACATCTTTAAATCCAACCAATAAGTAGTTCATGGTCTTCAAACTAAGTGCTCTCTTGGAAACCAGACTTTGGGCAGTGTTAATTTTATTGTTTGTGTGCTGTATTTGTCTACTTAGAGGAAGTGTTACTAATTCTGCCTTTGGTAGAGATAAATTTTCAGTCACCAATAGACTCTGGTGAAAATTGTGCAGTAAAACTTTATTCCCTGATTGTCTGCAATTATTAAAGACTGGATGTGATGACCAAGGTGGTCCCCTCCAGGTGTGTTCATAGGTGGAGTTCTATGGTCTGTTATTGTACAGGTAACCCACTTACAATTTTGAATATATCTAAATTCTTTTAAATTTAAATTTTGCAATTTACACCTCTCTATTACTACTGATGAAGAAGTGTAACCCTGAGGAATCCCATAAAAATTGAAATTAATTAGTGAAATCACAAGTACTTACAGATATTCAAACGTTTCGTATTTATTAAAGCTTTAGTCTTTCCTTGGCCTGTCTTCAATGCTTTTATGATCTGCCTATTTTTTGGCAAGAGGGGAGGCAAACCTGCTGTGTAATAATGGATTATATTATGTATAAATCCCAATGATGGCCTAAAGTCTTAGTAAGTTTCATACTGTTTAAAGATAAAACTACAATATCCCTTAAATAAAAGAGCCAGAATGAATGAGCTCCAGTTTTCACTGTATTCAATTAAGCAGATCTGTTGGATGCAGGAGGTCAAGTGAAGAATATTTACTCCATTAGAGGTACTAATTAACTAGATGTTATTGTTGAATTGATCAGCGTGTCCACTGGAATTATGGATGTGCCTTTGTGTGGCCTCAAATAGAAGTTACATTACCTATCGGAAAGGTGAATTCTTTGGGATAACCTCTGTCCTTTGTTTTGATAAGCCTTTCCGTGTGTTGATGCACAATCCAAACATGAATATATATCTCTCTCATGCAGCCTATCAGTTGGTAATCTCAAGATTCTTTCCTTATACGACGTTTTCTTTGTTTGCTTTGCTTTGTTGGTAGGAGACATACACAGAGATAGCTGGAATGCAGAGGTTTGGGGCTTTCTACATGGATTACTTGTACACAATGGAAAGCTCCAGTGGCAAAGGTACCTTTTTTCCTTTGTTTACCCTGTTAAATAATAGAAACAAAGACTTCTCATGCATAGCTGGTCCTTGACCAACTGTCCTCTAACTTACCTTAGGTCCATCGTTTTAAAACGGCTTCATCTTCATTGATATGTTTGAGACTTAGCTGTTTTGGTTAGGTGTTGATGGTGTTCTTCCTTCCCCCCTCCTACCTACCTCCCACTCCCCCTGTAAGCAATCACAACACCTTTTACAGTCAGTTGCTAAACTGAAAATAGTTCTCTTGTAGCAGTGGTGAAGTTCATAAAGTATGATGCCTTTTTTTTTTTTTTTTAAAGTTGTCATTATTGACTTTGTGGGGGGAGTGGGGTGGTGGAAATCTTTTGAGAAACCCTGGTTGAAGAATGAAGTTGATCATCTACTTGGTGCAGAAGATGAAAAGGGCTATCAATCTTCAGTGGAGAAACATGCAAGGATGAGAGTGTGGAGAATTATTCCTTTAATGTATATATCTGAACAGCTTTGTGAGCAAATACTAGTCTAAACCATGCACACATAAATATTGGCTAATTCTAAGTAATTTTTGAGGTTCCTATCAATTATTTTCTAAATCTGAGACAATACAGTGAATTCAGTGCAGTAAGTATATCTACTTTTGTGAGTGTCATAAAAGCCAGGACAAAAGGGTTAATGTATCAGTGAGTAATGCGTATATATTTTTATGCAGATATTCTTATAATGAATTACGATGTGATTTTCCTCTACCCCTGGGAAGATTGTCATCTACAGCTGCTGCTCCACAATTTTATTGCCTAAATAAAGCTTTCTTCCCCACCTGTGTATTTATTATCACGAACATGATTTCGGTGGACATCTGTTGGGAACTTCTTGCTATTTTGTGACTGAAGATTTATCTGTCCTTGCTACCTAATCCAACTGATCTGGGTTTTCTTGCATGTTTTTGTCTCTACGTAAGAAAAGTCTCAACTTGTATGTTTCTCTTTTCTGGAATTGTTGGATATTATAAAAGGAGTAGGAAAGAAAAACTTCCAGTTTGGTTAGAGGATGGATTGTGCAAAGCTTATGAAAAGAAATAACTGATGCTATTGCCTTTGATAGTGGAGGGATACACTAAGTAATTTAACAGTTTTTTCCTGGCCCTGAGGCCTCCCTCTCTGTACCGTGAATGTGATGGGAAGCTGAGAAAATGTACGTTAAGTCAAGCTTCTACTGTAGTCTACTTCTGGTTTTAATGAAGAAATAACTGTATAATTGCATGCAGAACTTCTGTGCAGAGAAGTTGAAGACCTAGGATAAGCCTTATCTCCTTTTTGAATTTTGGTATAAAAATTTGAATATGCACAGATTATTTGATTATGGGAGAAAATTGATTTTGTGGAGTTTCTCTGAATGCACAAAGAATTTAATGACATATCTTTTTCTGAGTGTAACTAAACCCTTTCAGAAATTGCTGAGCAAAACCACTTCTTCCCATCCCCCCCACCCCAAGGCCGGGCTACTGGTATTTTCTGACTTCCTTCCTTCTCTTCAGCTTTTCTTCTGTTTCTTTCAGTTTTTCTCAGGGCGTTGGCTTTTATTCCCTGCATCAGCCACCAGGAAAATACATCAAAAATGTAGCTGGGCTTCTGATCGAGCCTTGCTGAGTGGTTGTTTTGTTTTGTTTTTTAGTACCTGACTACATAAAAGAATGCAGTAATTAATTTTTTAATTAATGCTTTAAGTTGTTGTTACAACTCTAGAATCAAGAACTTAAAACCTTGAATTTTCAAATAGTTTTGTTCCTCAGAAAAACAAATGCGACATTTTCTGCTAGTTATTGTCTAGCTAATTTTCTGTTTTATGAGTCAAGTATGTAACTTTTAAATAGAATTTGAATAAATATGTGTAAATTATTTCATTTGAAATGAAGGTAAAAATACCTCAATATTTTGAAAACAATAGAAATCTTGCTACATTTTTAATATATGGCATTTATATGAAAGTACTTATGTAAAACTTTGCATTTTTTACTATTTCTTGTTTTCACATTGTTACCTATGTTTTTAGTTACAGTCACTGTGCACCACCTTCCCCTAAAAACCCTAAGCTAACTTCATTTATAGGAGGGAGTTGCTGTGATTGTAAGATTTTTATCTGTCAAGGCAATTTTGGTTTGACACCTTCTTTGCCCCTTTAACCTTTCCCGAAGCATACGATTACTGATTAAACCACAAGTGCCTCATGGATAACATTAACCTCAGGAGTTTCAGTTGTCACTTACAGAAGTGCATTAATCACTTCTAGTATTTTGAATGAAAACTAGATAGATAGTCATGCACAGTAGTCTCTCAAATTCTGCCTATCCTTACCTTCGAACTTTATTCTTCCAATTTTTGTTTTGTATTTCAGGAAAAAACTGTAGTTTTCCTGAAACATTGTGTAGCCTCTCAGTTCCCTGATCATTGATTTGCATGACCTACAGACTTAATGGGGTGTACTTTTGAAGTTACTTGGTATTTATATTGTCTATTTTGGTGGCGAGTTTATTATGCATCACTCTCATTTTAGGATATTTTTTGTCAGAATTAGACATATGGTTTGCGGAGAACTGAATACTCAGTGAGCAGAAATTATTTACCTTCATGGCTCTGCAAAGTTTCAAAAGTAACCTGTGATCACCTACTTCTGTAGCACCAATAGGTTTTCTATCATATTCTTTTTGCACTTGGTTAGAATTAAATGGAATTATTCCAGAAAGTAATTTGTATAAATGTTGTCACTTCAGTATATTATTTATATACTGAATATATATATTGAAATATATATCTACAAATACAAATGAGTTTGTTTTTTTCTTTTTGAACAGGTAGGCTGTTATTCATTCTAAAGGCTTTTGGCTTTGATATTTTTTTTATGTGAGGTTATGGTTTTTTTACACTTAATAGTGTTAATCTGAACTGGATACTGTGTAGAATTGGAAGGACAAAAGTCCATGTTAACTGCCCATTAAATAAAGCATACCCTGACATCAGGCAGTATTGCTGGCTTTTTAAAGAAAAACAAGTATTTTTCAGGATTTATTAAAAAGGTTGTAACTTCAGTTCTGTCGGAAGATTTGAATAGATTTTAAGAGGTAGTATCTTTCTGTCGCATTCCCCCCTCCTCTCACCCCCCACCCCCCCACCCCCACCCCCCTTTGTTTCGTTTCTCCGAAGTGGTAAACAAACGCCAAGGGAAGCAGAGGTGGTAAGTGCTCTCACCATTGACTTCTGTTGGGCTTTTTTATGGACAGTTACTTTTTCTGCTGAGTATATGGGAATGAAAGGCCTGCAGAGCGTTAGGCCAACTTTGTGTCAAATTCAGCATAGTCTCGGTTTATTCGGAGACCTTTTCCTCACCAATGCTTAGAAGCAAGAACATTTTATAGAATATGATTTAAATAAGGGGGGAAAAAAAACCCTATCCATCCCTCCTTTTCCCTGAAGCTTGCTTCCCTTGTTAAAAAGACTGTTTTGAGGGGGGGGAAAGGGAGTGTTCCCTTGGGGGATGAAAGATGACTAGGTTCCTCTCAGGCAACCAGAAATAAAACGTGCTTTCTTCCAGTTGGTTTAAAAATAAGATTTGCCTTGAAGTTGTGGAGCATACCATGCCAGGCTGCTTAACCACAAAGCCTCAGCTACTCAGAATTTGACAGAACCTACATCTCTCTAACAAAGTGGGTAGGTCAACCGTCTGCAGCAGCTGCAGCTCCCACTGCCCAGCCTGACGAGCTGAGCTTGTCTTGCGATTTATGTTACTATGGACAGATTGTGTCAGCGAGGAAGATGGTAAAACAAGAATTTTGAGTTGTCAGGTTTTTCCTGTGGTTTTGGGCTGTACTTCTCTATGGGTCTGTTTAGTTTGTTACTGTAACAAAAAGCAGGAGGTTATTAGATTTATACCAGGAAATAGGTTGATTTGCATACGGGTAGATGGGTGAAAAAAGGAAGGGATGGGACCCATCTTGCATTGAGTTAGGTGTACAAGATCCATATTGGATAAAAGCTGTGAAATCACTTTAAAAATATTACTGTTGAGAATGATCATCATGGAAGAAGTCAGTCCACCACTCACACAGACTTTGGTTTCTGAGGCATGACTTGATTGTGAGTGAAGGAAAACACATCAAATGGACAGCTCTGCGACTGAAGTTCTGTTAAATTGTGGAAACCAGGGTGAAATTGATGGCAATGGCTGTGCCTTTCCTGGCTTTCTTACTTGTCATAGCTTTGACCAGGTGGATTTTGTATTGCTGTGCTAAGGAGTAGGTGCTATCCAGATTCACTGAATGAATTAAATTGTCGTCCTCCAATTTTATCTCAGAACTTTTTCATTTTTATAGGATAAGTGGTCTCAGAATCCATTTAATCTTGATGCTTATTTTGTCAAGGTTGTTCATTTGTATAATGGTTTGCAAGACTTTTAATGTTCAGTGCTTGTATCAAAGCAATGTAAGACACTGTCAAAGTGATAATTTCTTAGAGGAAAAAAAAGAGTGAAATTCTGCAAAGTATGTATGTTAGAGGCGTGAGGGTACTTTTTTACAAGTCATATGTAACAAGAGAGCTTAGGCTTCTGAAATTTTGTAGTTTAACTGAAGAATTTCTGTGAATTATGTTTAGAGAAATGTAGCCATACTGTTTGATAATTGATGAGTAGCCTGTACGCAGTGAATGTGTGATTTTGGTCTACATCATTACCTTATATCTATATCAGAAAAACAATAACTGTACTTTAATTGATACACTAGTTGCCATTCTGAGCACAAAGGTTATAGGTATTTTGGAAGCAGAGACTGAACCACCCTTTTATCTCTGTGGCGGTCCTTCTAAAAATGATCTGAGATGTAATGATTAAAGAAGGTTTCATTCTCATTGCCCATGCTTTACCTTCTCAGCGAGTGGAAGGAAGGGTCAGTCTGGTTTATGACAATACAAGTGAGTGTGATTCTCATCGCTGTTCTAGCCCGTATACCAACACCTATCATTTCAAGGGCCCCTATCTGTAGTTCCTTTGCAGCACGCCTTTTCCTTGATTGTTTGGGATGGGTATCTTTGTGACAAACTGTAGAAAGTTTTGAACAGCACAGCTGTCACCAGCATGTGGGATTAAGTTTCTACAGAAGTTTAAAGATAGTTTGAACACCTTCAAGGACTCCCAAGCTTGAGAGATACAAAGCTAATGGAAGGGTTCCTAAGATGTGCTGTGCTTGAAAGCAGAATCTTGCTCTGTTTGCCCTTCGTTAGACAGGAATAATGTTTGTTTAAACATATAAACTAGTCACAGTATATTTACGTGTACAATTTCAATTGTTATATTTTCTCTATATTAATAAGTCTGTGAACACAGAATTTGAAACAAAAGTGGCTGATGGATATAATGAAATTGTTTAATTGTTTGGTGTAATTTGTTATTTATAAAATTTCTTGTAGTTTCTGGGAATCAGCAAGACCTTTCTTCAGTAAAGAGTGAAGATTTTGGAAATGTTCAGGAGATGTCAACAAAAAGCCTCATTGTGGGCCCACTCACTCTTCGACTGGATAGCAGTGCGGTACACCGGATAATGAAAATGATAGTTTGTGCTCTGGATCATGAATATGAGCCATACAGCAGAACTAAGCCAGGTTTGCTCCTGTTGCATATACGCAAATGTACAGAATTAAACCAGACCAAATTCAGTGCTCTTGAAGGTGCAACTTCCAAGTAGTTAAACTCCAAATCTGTCAGGAGATTTCATGAGTTCAAAGAACAAAATTTAAAATAAAGATAAAATTAATTGCAATATCCCCATCAGTGTTGGATAAATCTCAGAGAGAATTTCAGGCACATCAAAGGCTGTTTGTTTCAATCACAAGCCTCTTGAGTAAGGAGGGCTTTTTTCATTGACAACTCTAGCTTAATTTTGGAGTCTTAGAGAAGAAAGTCTCCCTGTTGGTGTGTATTTCTTTCTTTGAAAGATTAGTTACACAGCATAAAAATGCATGGAAACAAGCTATGGCAAACTGTTAAGATGAGTTTCTGAGAAAGAGCTATGCAGATTTCAAAGTCAGGAAAGTCCAGTTACAATTGCATTTAGTCTTAGGTTGAACCAGTGTGGAATGAAATTATTAACTATGAAGGGGAGGGAGGAGAACACGTTCCGTTTTTTGCTAGTCCCTAACCATTTCTGAAGTAGCAACTCTAGGGCATATTTTATATATTTTATTCAAACATATGTAATCTTGATTTATTGTAGATACTATGGATGGAAATAGAAGTATGCCAAGCTCGGAAGAAATAGCATCATTGGAGGAGTACATTCCCACTCGACTTACAACGTTCACTGTTCTTAAGTGTACAATTATAATCCCTGTGGCAGAATTCAATTTACTAGACCACTTGATGCCCATAATCATGGGTGAGAAGGTATGTATACGCAGATATTTATTCAGTTCTTTATATCAGCATGTGCTGTTTCATACAAATTTTCTCACTGGGCCGTTATTCCATTGGCCAGACATATTACTGAGTTCCAAATGAATTTGGTGCCCACAAACCTTCCTTTCAGATACCTAAGACGAGTGGTGTGTGCGGTGACTAGCTAGACTTGTAAACTGAATGTGTCATGTACTGGTTGGAAAAAAGAGTTTGGAAGAAGAAAGATTTGAAATCATCAAGCAAATTAAAAAGAAGTAGCTCCGACTTGAAGTGTTTTATGGAAACTTTCTGATTGCAAGAGCACCTGTTACCATTTTGCCATGCAGGTCTTCTCAAACTTGGTCAAGTCTGTAACCCTGGTATACCTAGCCTCAGTAGAGATTTCGTAGATGTTAAAAGCCAGCTAGCTCTGTGTGTACTAGTTCCAGCCAGGACACCAGCAGGACTTTGGCTGTTGAGTGTTTAACTGCTGAGTGACTATCTCAGAGAGCCAGAAATGAAATTTCCTAACAGCCTTAATTTGTTTTATCTTCTGGGTATATGTAGTGTAACTCCACATAAAGGATCCTGTACTAGTTTTATTCCTACAGGACTCCTTCCTCTGCGCAAAGCTGAGCTACCGTAAGGGTGAATCAGTGTTTTGTAGTGAAGACTTGTAGTAAGTTTACTTCTTGCTGCAGAGTCTGGAAGGTATTTTATGGATAAGGGAAGAAGAGGGGAAGAAGAGGGGAAAAAGAAATCAGTTCTTTATTGAGTTCAATTTCTAGGAATTTTAATCTGAAATTAAACACTTCAATGTGTTTTTCACAAGTGGACACTACATGTTAATTTTACTTGAGGACAAGCTTTTCTAGTTGGATGTATTTCTGGAAGCTCTCACTATCTGTGGTTCACATTAAAGCAATGGGAGTTAGGCTTTTATTTGTCAAGTACTTTGCTATGCTAAACTTTAAAAATTGGCATTCAAACTGACTTCCAGAATTAGTGAATTAATTTTGTATCAGCCTTTCTTTTCAATGATAATTTCTCATCTAAAATGGAGGTGAAGTTGTATATTCTGAAGGTGTTGTGAAGGTATCCTTATAAGTATTTGTGAAGCATTTATATTTAAGAAAGGTGAAAATCATTTGAAAAAATTTATTACTTTTTTTTTCCCCTGAAGATGGATTTGAGTATTGTTACACGATAGAATGCACAATGACATTAAATTATCTTTGTAACATAATAGATACTCGCTGACTAGGGGAGCAGTAACTTGTGGTGTATTTTCTCATAGAATGTGCTTATTTACAGCATGTTTATATAGTTTAAGATTGTATGTGTATGCACAAGAGGACAGAGTACAGGAAGTATTCATTTACGGTGTTTTCCATGGTGTGTTTGTATAATCATTTTTACTGATGAATTGAAATACACACAACATACACATTAATACCACTCAGATCACTAGTCTCCAGGCTGCAACATCTATAAAATTTCAAGCACATGCCATTTATGTGGTGCATGTGCTTAAGGAGTGTGTATCTTTTAAATTCAGACTGCTTATTTTTTCTGTTAAGGTGGCTGGAGCAAGTGGACTGGTGACAAACCTGTTACCTTGTGGTGTATTAGGATATATTCAGAAGGTTCCAATATTAGAAAATGGGACATTACCAGGTGCCTAATGGGAAGCATTATTTCCTTTCAGTCCAGAATAGCCCAATGGATTGTGGTGCTTTTCACCTTGTGGGCACGGGCAGGTGGTGGTTTTTTCCAGTGGGGGTACAGCCCCATATTTATTGTAGGTTTGAGGCAAACACATTTAACTCAAGTAAACTTTTGGTTATTGAATTTTTTTTTTCACTTGGAGTTTCAATTTACATTTCCTGAGTGAAGTCAAGCCTATTAAAAATAATAATTATTTTGACTCTTAGATTGACAGTCATACATGCATCAGCTTTTTGTTTTGTTTTCATACAGGTTTAAATTTTTAGACTAAGAGTAATTTGGACTGGGAGAGGTCTCTGGAGGTGATCTCCAGGAGTCCAACATGCTGCTCAAAGCAAGTCAAGTAGAGCAGGTTGCTCCAGGGGTTGTCTGGTCAAGTGTTGAATTAGCTCTAAGGGTGGAGATTCCATAGAAAACTTTCCCATAGACCTGCTTGAAATTGCCTGTGTTTCGGCTTGTGTCTGTTGCCCCTCATCCCCTCACAGCACACCTTTGACAAGAGTCTGGCTCCCTCTTCTCTGTACCCTCCCAGTAGGTAGCTGTAGACAGCAGTAGGATCTCCTTTTGGATTTTTTCCAGACTGAATGACTCCAGTTGTCTCAGTCTCTCCTGAGAGAGAGCTCATGTGCTCCAACTCCCTAACCACTTTGGTAGCCCTCCAACAAACTTATTCTGGTATGTCCATGTCCTTCTTGTATTGGATACAGTACTTGATTTTAGTGGTTACTGTGAAAAATATATTTGGATGTGTAAAATGCAAATTTTTTCTTTGGAATGGCATAACTTTTTGCTGAGGTGTCTGGCATGACTGAATACATAATAATATATGACAGTGTAAAGGTGTAAAGGATAGCATGAGTTTAGTATGGTGATAGTGCTTTGGAGTGATAAAAGTGTAAGCAAATATTTTATAGACCAAAATGCTTTGACTTTACATATTCTTGTAGTGGGCTGACCCTGGCCAGCTGCCAGATGTTCACCCAATCATTCTCTCACTTACCTTCCTCAGCAGGACAGGAGGGAGGGAATAAGATGGGTCGAGATAAAGAGGAGGAGACCGCTTACCAATTACCATTACGAGCAAAACAAACTCGACTTGGGGAAAATTAATTTAATTTATACAATTAAAATACATTTGGATAGTGAGAAACAAAGACAAGAATCAAAATAACACCTTTCCCCCATGGCCCCTTTTTCCCAGGCTCAACTTCACTCCTTCATTCCCTGACTCTTCTACCTCCCACTCTGCAACACAGGGGGATGGGGAATGGGGGTTTGCGGTCAGCCTCTTAACAGATCATCTCTGCTGCTCTGTCTTCCTCACACTTTTCCCCTGCTCCAGTGTGAGTCCTTCCCACAGTCCTTGAGGAAAAATCTGCTCCAGTGTGGGCTCTCCACAAGGCTGCAGTGTCCTTCAGGGCATATGCGCCTGCTCCGGTGTGGGGTTCTCCATGGGCTGCAGTGTGGATATCTGCTCTGGTGTGATCTCTTCCACAGGCTGCAGAGAAAGACTTGCTCCACCTGGTCTCCTCCATGGGCTGCAGGGGAACATCTACTCCGATGCCTGCAGCACCACCTCCTCCCCCTCCTTCTTCTCTGACTTTGCTGTTAGTATTGCTGTTTCTCACTTCCCCCCCTCATTCTTCTCAACCAGTGTGGCATTTTTGCTCTTTCTTAAGTAAGTTTCCACAGAGGTGTCATCAGCTTGGCCGACAGGCTCAGCTGTGTCCCGCAGTGGGGCCATTGCAGCACTGGCTGGAACTGTGTCCAGCATGGGGCAGCCCTTGTTCTCCCCTCACAGGGACTGCCCCTGCAGCCCCTGCTGCCAGCACCTGGGCACCAACACCTAAGACAATTATGGATAAAAAGTTCATACATGAATTTTAAACTTTGAATAAATACTTTTGAAAATATGAGGATTCATATTATGATGGGCATAAGGCCATGGTATCTGTAAAGTTTGTTACATGTAGATTTGCTTGTTCACGGGGGAGGTAGGAATATGTAAATATGGTAGATAATACATCTGTAATGTAATAATTGCATGTTTTTCCCCCACTTCCCCTAGAACTTAAGTGGACCATTAAATGCTGCAAGCTTCCAGCCCCTGCGGCCTTTACCTTCCATCCGAATTTTAGTGGATAAGGTTAACCTGGAGCACTCGGTGCCGATGTATGCTGAGCAACTGGTGCACATGGTCAGCAGCCTCAGCCAGCCATCTGACAACCTGCTTCATTACTGTTACTCACACTGCTATCTGAAGGTAAAAGAAGGCTTGAGATCTGTTTCTTACTGCAGTGCACTGAGAAAAAGCTAATGTAAGTGTAGATAATCCTAAGTGTTAGCAGGTTTCCTGGGAGAAAGTTTTCAGCTTATCTAAAAGGACATAGAGTAAACATGTTTCACAGAATGTTATTGTTTGGGATTGCTGCTTCTGACCTGAGCCAAACATTTCATAATATGAACAGAGAACTTCACAAGGAAACTACAGACTGAAGCCCCAAAGTCTTTGTGGCAATATTGAGTTAAAATAATTTGGAAAGAAACCTTTCCCCTCTTCTAGGATAATGCTTATAGAATATATAGATCACAGTGAATTACACTTAGAAACTTGATGGGATGTTATGAGAAAAAAACATCACTTCTTAGTATTATTGATAGAGCAAAACCATGATAGTGAAGGTATGCAATCAAAAACGGTTGCCAAAAAATTTTATTTTGTTCATTATAAGAGGAGAAACCTCTGAATATTCTCGATTAAAGATCCGTTATGTGAGAGGAGTTCTTATTGCTGGGGGGACGTTTTAGAAGCTACTGAAAAAATGCTTTGAAATTATTCAGTTGCCATCTGCTGAGACTTTAGTAGAATGAAAAATTGAAATCTCAAGCAGAGTTTTAAAACAGGCCTTCCAACCTTTTAGGATGTGCTCAGGCATTTTGAAAACTTCCAGTGCTATTAAAATGTAAATATTTACTACTACTCCTGGTAATTCTGCAGAATTTTTCCAGTTATCCATTCAATTCTGTGCCAATATCTTAGTAGAGATTAAAACAATTGTATTCTTACTATCTGCATAAAACAAACTCCTTCCCAGAATTGCATGGCAAGCTTTAGGTTTTATGGTTGACATGTTTCCCTTCTGTTGCATTTAAAGTGATTGGGATGACAATATTGTAAGTCATCTGTATGTTTTTTTCAGTTTGAGGGGATTTTTTTCTCTTCAAAAATTTTTAGCAGCTGTTTGATCAGCGTTTGCAAAACGTGGACTTCAATTTTGAGTTTCGTAGGGTTTATTTGCTAGCTTTAATATAGGCCAAAGTGTTTTGTTCTTAGGTGAATGGTGGTACACAGCATGTTTAAAAACTCAACTCTACAACCATTTGTTTTCTGTTTTGAACGGGGAAAAGTCATAAATAATAGTTGTGATGAACCTTTCTTTAGATGCTGTTATTAAGAAAAAAAGTTTTGAAGGGAAGCCTCTCATTTTCTTAAATACAACTTTTCTAGGCCAATGTTACTGTAATTACAAGAAGTGATTTTATTTATCTTATATGAAAGGCAATGTGCAATCTGTGAATTTAAAGGACGTAGAATAATGTATTTTGGTTGATAAATTATAGTGCAGTTTTTTTTTTTTAAATTCAGCGAGTAGTTAACACTTGCTTTGAGTGAAGAAAATATTTTTACATACATTCCTATTGGACCTTATTTTCGGTAGATTTTTCTAGTTATATTTGTGTTTGGGGCAAAAGGAATTATTTATAAATAATACACAGTTTATTTTGTATTTTTTGAGTATATTTAAAAATGTGTTTATTACGTTATGAAAGTAGCTTGAAAGTGATCTAATTGCGATAGTATACCCTTTAACCAACTTAATTTGTTTCAGATATTTGGTTTTCAAGCAGCACTGACTTCTTTGGACAGCAAAGGACTGTACTGCTTCCCCGTTCCAGTTATCCCCTCATTCAGTACCGCTCTTTATGGCAAGCTGATCAAGTTTCCCAAATATTGGTGAGCATTAAGCATGTACAGTGTATTTAAGTAGTGTACTCAACTACTTTTGCATTTCTAATGATTGATTAAAAAATGTCAAGCTCCATATATCTCCCTAAATTCTGTCTTTTCTATCATATTCTGCTATTAAGTCTGTTATAATTAATAGATTTGTGTGTAAGGATAAGTCTTAGTAAACATTTTAGACCCTTGGTTGGTTGAGAGAGGAGGCTGTGCAAGCCCTGTAGTAAATGGATCTCTTGTAGACCTTGTAGAATTCTGTGAACCAGTTTCCACTTTTCCCTGAGTGGGTACAAAAGCTGAAGTTATATACTGATGGCAAGCTTGATGTGTCTATCTGAACAGGTCAGCTCTTTCTGTCTTAAACTCAACCAAATAAAAAGATGGGGGGGGGAAACCCCCAAAACACCTCAAACCCACAAATAGTCTACTAGACACTTATTTCTGTTACTAATTACATTTGGAGGTGTTTTAACATTGTCATGAGGTATTAAGCTGCTTGTTGTAGTTCAGGTTTTTAAATGCAAACTCTTTTGTTCTGTGCTTTATTATAAAATGAGGTCTATAATTTTTTTTTAACTTCCATGTCCTGGAATTTCAGTATTTAAATTTAGCTCTACAGGTAAATCTTGTGATCATAAATGTCAGTGTGTAATAATTGTTATTAATAAATTGTATTTATAAAAACTATTTTCAAGAAAACGTGTTTTAGCTATACTTTGGATAGGACATTAGTTTTCTTTATCCCTCATTTTGAGTAGTAGCTGTCTGTACTACTACTTTATGACTAAATCCATACAAAGAATCTTACATAAAGGGACAAGATAACAGGAAAACAGGTTAATGTGTTCGATGCTTTGGCTTCAAACTGTGTGTTGTGTTGGTGACTTCTAACAGCCATTTGTGAAAGTTCAATGGATTATTAAAAAAAAAGACTGTGTTCATAATGCTACAAAGAGAATATATTAGTTTTTCTCTCACAAGCTGTGATATCATGTTAAATATATGAGGCTTTTAGCATAATCAGCACACCACCAGGTGGTAGCAGCCTAATTGACTTCCTCATATTTTCCATGAATAGTTTACAAAAGTACTAACCTCTTTAAATGAATTGCTGTTCTGTTGCAGCGTTTTGCTAAAAAATAATCAGTATTACCAGGATAACCTATAATCAGCACTAATCAGAGTACTTCAGTCCTCTGGTAGGATTGACAGCCTTTCCTGACATGACCTGACATTTAACACTAAGTTCTGGTTAGTGATCCTTGTTAGTATACTGTGGTAATAAATTAGTGTTTAATGGTAAACTTAAATTTACCTAGTACATTATAGAACCTATTGTTAGTTGTGCAAAACAAACAATTACTTTAGAGATGAAAAATAGATGAAAAAACCCTGTTATCTGACAAGTTCCTGATATTCAAGTGTTAGTGCTTTCTCCTGAGTATGCTTACGCTCTTTTTTGTGTGTGCATGTGCTCAGTGCACTCAGTCTCTTGCTCACTCATGCTTAGTTTCTCGTGCTTTTCCACATGCACTCTTGCATGCTTGCCATCGTGCTCTATCTCATGTGTGCACGGTCTCGTGCTCGCTTTCTCTCATGCATTCTCTGCTTCTCTCTCATGCTTTATATCTTACTCACTTTCTCTCTCTCTTTTTAAAAATCCATTGTATTATGATGCGTGCCCAGATGGAAAACAGAGTATGGTAGGCTAATAACATAGAAAAATAAAAATGAGCAGCAGTTTTGTGGAGTGGAGGCAGGGGAATGGTCCTGTGTTAAAATAGCAAATCATCTATCAGCATTTATTACTAAACTTATGAGACCAACACTTATTGTGGTCTACTGTATTTTAAAATAATTTTAATAGGCTTCTTGTTTTGTGATATTGTATCTTTCTAAATCTTACTTATTTATTAACAGTGTGAAATAATTATATAAAATTAACTTATTCCAACAATTTATCTAAACTAAGCAACACCAATTTGCGGGTAATAAAGTAGAAAAACAAATGAGTACAGCAGCAGCCTGGTTAAATGAAGTGTAGTTTGAAGTGAATAAAACTCCAGATGAAACGCATCAAATAGCACTTGAACTAAATCGAAATCAGCATGAGGACTGAGAGCTTCATTGAAGTCACGCAGTGAGTGAGAATTAGTCTGGTAGGATAACCTGGTAATGTCATTAAACTTAAATTCAGTCCTCCCCCCGCAAATTATACCACCTGCTTTATTTGGATTTTTAGATTTCACATTCCAGAGTTTCTTAAAGTACACACATCTGATGCTACATGTGTTCTATTTCTTCGTAGAAAATATATACCACAGACCCATACCTTTTAAAAACAAAGACATTTTATGAACTGTTATGGAATCCCTCAGGTAGTATGTTTTGAGTTAGCGGTGAAAATCTCAACTTTATTTCTGACATAAATCAGTAGAATAGCTTTCTTTTCCAGTTTCAATATAATAATCTCAAAAAGTATATGGTGCATAAATATTGTAGGAATATTTATTTTTTAGAACTAGTTGATAAACATTGGTAGCACGTTTTAACAGACAAAATTTCAGCAACATCAGTCCAGTAAATTCCAGTAAATAACCATATATGTTACAGGAGTGCTGGTTTTACCTACTAGATTGATGTCTCTTTTAATTTTAGGTAATACACTTTCTTCTTACAAAAGAAATGTGCTCAAGCTCACTGGTTAACTACGTTTTGGACATCTTTTAAGTTGTATAGCTAATCTTTTTTTATAATAAAGTAAAAACATCTGGTCTTTTGTTTTTGTCAAGCATAACAAGATGCAAAATACAATGTTAATGTCAATATTTTACAACCACTTTATGTAGTGTTGCATGCCAGATTGTAAAGCAGCTTTCAAAGCTTTCAGGAGGATGTCTAAAAACAACCGAGAATTAGTAGAATATGGTCAAAAGCCTGGAATGAATGACAAGAATGTTTATTGCCAGACAGAAATCTTCAGAGGAATTAGCTGATTTCTTTTTTCTTTATTTTGGGTACAATGTCTGCGGTAATAGGTGAGGTAATTAAGTGTAAGACACTTTAGTGTTATAATTCTCTATCACACAGTATTGCTTTTTTGTGCTTCTGGAGAATATTAAAGTAACATTAAAGAACATAGATTCTGAATAGCCTTCCTTTATTTTTCTGCTGTTTGGACTGGTAGTGAAGTATGTCGTCATCATGTTTTGCGCTAGGGATTGGTCCATTTGTGTGTGTTACTTTATTGCTTTTTTTCTTTTCTTGACCCATCGTCTCTAAACCCCTTCCCTATGACAAGTGTTCCAGACTCTCGTTTTCCTTTATCAGGTCTATGGGAAGGTTCTCACTTACTGTCTCCCCCTGTGACAGCTTTTGAGACTCTAAACACTGATGGAATAAGGCTATAAATGGGGATGATGTGATCTATCCCTGTGTCCTTTCTGTTCAGCTTCTTGGTCCAGTAGTCTATTTTCAAGGGGTCTGTTTCCATGATAATGAGTCTCTCATTTTCAGACCAGAGCAATAGCTGCTGGTTTGCTGTCTGCAAGGAAGCACCAGTACAGACTTGACAAATAGATGGTCATGTTTAATTTGAGTATGTGAATGAGCCTTTTATGAACAAATTGAGGACCTGCTGGGTAGAACAGTATCCAGGATTTAATGGTCTGCACTTCAATTATTTGAGAGTACAGAGCAGTTCATCGATTGTTCTTGAGTTGTTACTCTGTCAGAACTAAAATCTGGAATAGAAACTTGCAAGTAGATCTAGATAATTACTGGTTAAAAAATATTTAAGAGATTAAATGGTTATAATTTTTGCAAAGATTCTTTCTTTTGAGTTGTTTTCTGCAGATACTGTCTTAGGAAGGAAATTTCAGCCTAAACAGAGGCAGTGTGTTAGTCTTAGTCAAGCAGCTTCTGATCAGGGACAATATGAGATTTGATTTGTGTGGGCATTGTGTCCTTTCAGGCACTCTTTTTTTTTTTTTTTTTTTTTCTTCTTCAAAGAGCAATCCATTATTGACAAAAGCTGACAAAGGTTTAAAATTTGCTCTGCTGTTAGAGGAGGTCACATGTAATATATGCTGGGCATCCCAGCTGCCCAGAGATATGATGGCACTTTTCACTTGGGAAAGCTGTGGACTACAGTCCTGACATAGTTATTTTATTAATATGTGCTCTCACAGTACTGGAAGATCACTACAGAAGTCTAGATGCAGAGATTCTCACATGGAATACATATGTGCAGTTTCTGTAAGCTTTGTTTTTATGAAACCTTAAGAACATATTATATAATATAGCTGTTCGTAATATTTCAACACAGATTTAACTGTGAAGGTAAATATTTACTATGTCTCTAGAACCTGTTACATTTATGTTAAATTGGTGCCTTAGGTTGTAACCTCCTTTTGGCTAACTATTACACAAGGATGTTGAGAAACATAGTTTGCCAGTGATCTGAACATCAGCATTTTGTAGGTTTCTTGACCTGAATTCCTAGCTTTTTTTTTGACTTTGTCACTGTGTAGTTGCCAAGTGGTTGCTTTGTGCACATAATTTAGTTTAACTCTTTTAATTAATAACTTTAATATTTACATTACAAAAACTGAGGATTCTAAAGACCTTGTGTTATTACTGTTTAGATTTCTGCTTAAACCTTTGTTACTGTAAGGTTGTTAGTATTTTTATACAGCTTTACTTCCATTTTCTTCCATCATGTATCCTTTACAAGGCAAACATCCCTCTCAATCAAAGCCATGTAGTGGTATGTAATACAACTGTATTCTTATTGATAAAATTCATCATTAGACCCCTTACACAATCCACTAAGGTCATTATAAGCTCCTATATGAGTTGTGAAGTGTACCTGCTCATCTCCTTTATGGGTCATCTTGAAAATCCTGTGTGCATTTAATGGTGTCACAATGAATTGACTGGAGTGAGAGCAATTCATGTTGATCCACAAGCAGTGTGGTAGATGAAGATCTGGCTTCTTGCAGAGTAAGAAGTTCTTTAGCAAGGAAATTAGCCCCTGCTGACATGGCCTTTACCAAAAAGGTACTACTGTGATGACAGTAGGAGATTTTAGGATTTGCTGCTCGCTGAAGAGAGCATTAAAAGTGTATAATGGGGGATCAAGTCAACTCTCTCTTTGTTACTTTTTTGATTGAAACATCTTTGCAGGGCATGTCCAGTGGAGTAATGATGTTTAGAACTAGAAATTACAGTAGATTTGTGAGCTTCAGACTCATGAGATGTAGCCGTCATGCAGTTCCATGCAGTTGTGCTAGTAAGAGGCAAGCGGACCCTGCTGGCAGGAAACCAGAGCCAGATATCCACAGACTGTGAACATAAGATCATAAATCTACGAAGTTTTCTAATAAATTGACACTTGGGCCTTGATTTTGGCAGCCTGTTTTATTGACTAGTCACAGTAAATCAAGAGTAATGTCAATTTAGACTGGATGTGGATTGTGTTTCACATGGGCAGTTGAGGGGCATGCTCGGTTCCTGGGTCAGAAGCAGAAACAGGTTGAAAACACATGAAACTAATTTTGTAGCATTCAGTTGTGACTATTAGTTATGTCAGTAATTGGATATAACTGCCAGATGAAAATTCAGGGTATCCTTCGAAACAGAAAAGATCTGAGATTGCATGCCTGAACAGATGCCATCAGCGTATGGGTTCAGAGAGAGTTTCAGCCACATCAGCATCATGTGAGTTAGAGCTAGCACATGTGAAAACCTGCTTGAATTATTGAGAAATGCCAGTGATATGGGCAGTGCAAAACCAGACAGAAAGTCATTCTCTTGGGCTCTGGAGAGGTGGTTGTGTAGAATTGCCTCAGACGTGAACAATCAGTCTAGGGAGTAGTCTGGATTGCTTCAGCGTTGTGTACTTCTCTGCCATTGCCTAGAAAATGTACCGAAGAATATAATACTAAGATTTTTTTTTTTAATTTACTGGTAGCTCTTGTCATTCTGGCTTTGTGAGCAATGAATTTTGACCCTTTCAGAAGTTTGGTTTACTGCACATCTTTGTGTCTGTTTGAATATTAGGTATGTCAATATATAATAGCAAATTGTGAACAGCAGTACAGGGTGATTTAACACTTCGTTTTAACAGAGGAATGATTTTTCATTGATAATGTGGTTTAATATATCTTTCATTATAAAATTCAAGTAGGCCATGCTTGTATATAAGGATGAAGATCCTTGAGGAACTTGCGTGGAGCATTTTTTTATTCTGCAGTGATATTAACGTATCAAGTTTCAACATGAACATTTTGGGCCAGTTTTCAACTGCATTCTTCTGGAAGGAGCTGTTGTCAGTTACCAAGAACAACCCTCTGTCCAGGAGGGCTTTTGCATTCTGAGTACATGACTTGCAACTTGATTAGTGTGGCTACAAATTAACTTCAGTTGGAAACCTCCAGTTTAATTTTTTTTTTTTAATCAAGTCCAGATCTAATGTTACTGCTTCTCAGCAGATGTGGCAGGCAGCATTCAGCAAATCTGTTAAAAGTGCACTTTTAATCAATGTAAATTGGAAGCAGTTGTATTTTTTTTAGTATTGTCCATGAGGAGGAATTTCAGCAGAGTTGACAATAAAGGATGGTCATCTGTAGTGTTTCCAGTGTAGTTATTTAGACTAATTAATTGTCAAGTCTCTTCAGTGAAAGTCAATTAAGCCTATTAACTAATATCTGTCCAGGGAAAGTGATTGCACATGGTGAATACTTTATCCTGGTTGTTGTAACTGTTGCCATCAGTATTTGCTGGGATTTGTACTAGAAACAATCAAATGGTATTTATTTCAAAATTTGTAGGATTTTCAGGGTTAAAGCCACATTTTGCTTTACTTGAGACTGGGTAAAGGTATGAAAAACTCATTGTCTTCAAGCTGAAGTGCTGATATACAGCATAAATAGAAAGAAAATTTGAATCTCTAATATATATTCCTTTTGTACTGGATGTATTTGGAAATTCTGTTTTTCCAACTTAATGTTACCATTATCTGGAGAAAATATCTGGTTAGGGTTTTAAGTGATATTTTATGGAGCTTTACCCATGAAAATTCTGGCCAGAAAGATCCACTGGTGGCCATTCTTCATACACAGTGTTTGTCCTTTATTTTTCCAAACCTTAGCCTGCAATTTGGTGGCTTCCCCCCCCCTCCCCCCAGACATATCTGTGAACCAAAGAGAAATAGTCTCTGAGCTGGCATCTGTATTACTAAATAAAACATTCCAGACAACCATCTCTGTCCCTGAGGCCTGGAGGCCTCTTATGGCACAGTTCACATCCACATGCCTACCTGTAGCTTTCCCTTACACTCCCAAACGGAGGGGGAAAAAATATGCTAAGAAGGATATGGTCAGGCCTCAGTCTGGGGACAGCTTCTGGCATGCTTGGTCCTTTTGGCGTTTTTTGAGAAAGCACTGGCTGCTCTGGCCTGAAACTGGCAGGGAGCAAGCTAACAGGGGGACAGTGTGCACAGCCACAGACCACTACTGCACCCTGTGCCTGGCCTTCCTTAGCTGGCAAATAAGGACATAACCTGCTTGAAACTCACACCCTGAAACTGAAGGGCATGGAGTTCAACTGTGGTGTCATCCTGCTAGCCACCCCCATTCTAATGTTGGTTATTACATAGGATTCTGAAGGAGTGTTAGAGCTGCTCTCCTACCTTTCACCCTTTTTCTTTGCAGCTTTTTTTTAAGAAAATGCTATGGGAGTTGACAGGATTTTAAAAAGTTTTAAAAATTTGTAGTTGTTGAATGCAATAACCTGAAGAAAAAGCTAGCTTGTCTTTCATGTGTTAGGACTTTTAGTATAGTTCCCTTTAGAATTATGTTTCTGAAATTGTATTATTCATTTTGTATGCTAAATAATCCTTCTTCACCAAAGCAGTGTGTTTTAAAGGCTTCTTGAATAAGCTATATGCCTATTGAATAAGCTGTATAGAATTGCTGACTTTGTTTATTGTTTTCTGGTTACCTTCGTTTATGCTTACGGAGGATTGTTAAGTTGCTGGACAAGCTGTAGCACATCCTTCTTTTCACTCTGCAGAGTTCCACTCTTGAGTGGTAAGCTTCATTTCCACCTGGAGTGAGGTACCAGAAACTATAGTCTTAAATTATGCACCTGTTTTCACAAACATGTTAACGTGACGTTCAGTTGAATTTGATAACCATGATAAACAGTGACTAAAACCAATTTATTAAAAAACTAAAAGCTGTCTATATCTTCACTTGGAACAACAAATAAACCACGTATAAAGGCTTATGTGCGTGTTCACCTGTTCAGCTGTCCATAATAGCTTAGCAGCTTTACTGCATCTGTGCTTATCTCTAGGTAGGAAAGCACACTGTCCTGTGTCCAGTATCATTTATTTGCTGTATTGTCCTCATGCTTGTTCCCTCTGGGACTCAAATGTGCTTTTTCTTTTCTATGGAAATAGTCCTTCTCATAGAATTTTTTCAGTGTGACTTGTTTTGGATGAGAATGTTAGAGGGCAATGTGAACAAAAAAGTAAGAACAGAACAACTGACATCAGGCTTATGTGGGATGAGGCCCCTGAACAGTGAACTATGAGAACAAAATCTATTTATCACAACAAATTTGGAAATCAGTTATACCAGTTGCAGATGCCTCTGATATTGATGCAAGAAATGGAAGGGATTATGTTGGTTGCGACACTGATAAAAGAATTGTGGATTCATTTTTCAATTAATCAGAATTTTTATCCTTTATAACATGTATGATTTTTAAACAAAAGCCTACAAGATTTTAAAGTAAATTTTAAACTAGTTTTCTTTGCTGATGTTTAGCTAGCATTTCCTTTAAGTTGATGATTGATTACAAAATAACAGTTGAATAGAAGGAAAGATATTTGGTGAACATGATTAGAATATTCCTTTGATAGTCAAGAAATGTGCGTATACATGCAGCATGACAGAATTGGGTCTGGGTTTTGTATGCTTAACTTTTAAAAGAAGGGAGAATGGAAATGGCATTGTTATAATGCTGTCACTTAGTCTTTTGCTCTGAAAGTACGTGTGTTTGTTAGTATAATTTTTATTTTGCATACATCTTGGATTTGGCTGTGTAAGTATATTGCAGCAAGAAAGTTTTTCTGGTGTGTTTTACTGACAGCATCTTTTCTTCAGTATGTGTGTATGTGATAATTTTGGTGGTCTTGAAGTCTCCCTAGGGCTTGTGGAGTTTTTAAGTAATGAAATAGATGTAACGAGACTCCCATGGAATATAGACCAAAACTAAAATTGAACACAAAAAATTTTATCCATAGACTCTGCTTCCAAGTTTGTTGTTATTCTTGAAGAAACAATGGTGTAAAGTCGATGCTGGAGTCAGTGCTTAAGATAGTAAATTTAGATTTAACAATAATTTTAGTCTTTCAGGTAAAAAGTATTATGCATTTACTGAGACATAATGTTTTGCCTTAAATAGCTTCTGATATCCTTTAAAATTCTTTTGAGGTTGCTAATTAATGAGGTCACAATAATTTTAACAGCCTTTATATTCTTTTTGCTGTTATGCAGTGTATACGTGCGAATCCTTAGCACGCCTTGCCCATTCATGTCCTTGCTGTTGACAATACCCTTGATCCATCCTTTGCTATATTAAAGGCTTTCCTGGTAATGGGAAAAACAAAACACCTTTTCCCCTTTCCATCAACTTCCTTTTGATGCTGTAACTTCTATCTTAAAGGATGCTAGAATTGGCTTCTGGGGTGCTTTTGGGGTACTTTCAGGCAAGGAAGAGTGGAGTTAGGTGCTTTTAATTACCTTGCTGGATTTAATGGCATTCAGTAGTTGCATGAATACAGAAATAGGGTTTCATTTCTTTTAGTCTTATGTACTTCCTGTTTATGGCATCTCCATTCAGTGCAATATTTTAGTTCGAATATTTATTTTGTTATAGCTAATGCAGACATGCACCTTCTTACCCCTCTGACCTTTATGGTCTAGCTATAAAAAATTTGCCAGAATTTCAAACAACCTTTTTTCTCTGTAAAGACACTTTAAATGTGTCTTTTTCCACCAAAAGATTTTACCTGTTAATGAAACAAAATAAGCAGTGTGCAAAAGTATTTAGTAGAAGAAATTCACAGAAAACCCCAAATCCTAACTTAGTGTTTTGGACAAGGTTTCTTATTTAGATCAGCTGTTAGCGTTTACTTGAACTTGGGGTTGTATTCATATCTTGCATCTTTATCAGGGACTTTGGAACTGTGTTAGTTCCCAAGATGATCTTCAAACTTTTCAGAGAGGAAACAAAATGGGAGTTTTGTGCTTCTTCCAGTGAGTTGTGGTCCATCATCTAATAACTTGGCAGCTGTTAATAACCCTCAAGAAAAAAATAACTAGGCAAATGTATCTACATTTTGTCACTTTTTTCTCTGTTTAACACAATTTTCATGGGAGTACTTATGGGTGTGTTAAGACCATGTACTCAGAAATGGTATACGTGAGAAATTTGCAAGGGAGGGCAGAAAAAGGGGGTAGGGGTGTGTGTATGGGTTAGATGTATTTTCTTTCTGTTCCCATTGTCAGCATTTCATTCCACAGCAATCTTCCTCTTAATATTATAAATATGACTTATTTTTCCTGATCCCTACTTTCAGTTTCCAAACACTTTCAAAGAAGATTCGGTCATACAGCTTGTTCTCCTCATGTGCTTTGAATTTCTTCTATTCTTGTATTCTTCCGGTCTTCCAAGCATTTCATTGGAAATACTCTAAAGATGCTTCTTTTCCTTTGCATTCTCTTCTTTGTTTCTTTTTTTCTTGGTGTCTGTTCTCAATCCTTGTGCCTTAACCCCAAATCTATTAATCCCATTGTATTGGGTTTTTTTCTTTCTCTTTCCTCTATGATTTGAAACCTGTGAGAGGAAGATAATTTTGTGGGCCTTTTTGTGCCTTTTTCCTTCTTACATGTCACTGTCCTCTGTCACTTTCTCTCTTGCCATTTCTACAAGTGTTAGGAGAATGCTTTAGAAATTACTTAGCATTTTGTGAGACAGCAGTCTGTGGATCTGTCCTTGTGACTGTTCCTGCTCAAGGCAGTTTCTCTTTCCTTGCTCCCCAGAAAGAGCGCCATCTTCTATCTTAGTTAACTCTCACAAGCTACTGTTCCTAGCTGGCAAGACTTGCTAATATCCTTACTTTAAACGGTGTATTCAGATGAGAAGAAAACAAAGACTCTGTTCACCGTATCTGCATCCTTGAGGGTTCCTGACATCTGTGTTGTTTGGAGAAGGGTCAGACTTTGGGATAGCAACTTAAAATACAGCTCTGCACTCAAGTTTTCCCTTCTACAGGATAGGGTCATGTCTGGTCAGCTGTGCTGGCTCTGGCAAATGGAGAGGTCCTCACCATAGATAGGGCCCACAAGCTGGGCTGTTTTCTTGCAAATAAAGAACATGTAATTTTTCAACACGTTTGATAATTTCCAAAGTGTTGTAAGAAATAGCAAAGAGGAAAGTCACATTGCAAATCTGGGGGAGGAAGAGAGTTTGAAATTCAAAATCATTAATAAAATGGAATAGACTAAGAAATTAAATACCTGCACGCTTTGAAATAAATTTATTAGGAGATAACTAATTTGTATTTAAGACGCCAAATTTTGCAGCTCTGCCAGGAACAAGCAGGGTAATTTGGCAGTAACTTACAATGAGTGCAATTTTAAAAGATCATATTGGATAGAAATCTGTATCAAAAAATCATTTGTGCTACTGGTAATTCAACAAAATTCTGTCCTACAAAATCGTATCCTATATCCTACAAAAATATCTTGTAAATGACTGTACTGTTAGCTGCTGAATTGACTGTGTGAATTTCCTTTGGATTGAAGGGGTGGTTTCTAAGAACTGCTGGTCTTGCTTCTGCTCTGCCAGCATGGAAGAATGGTGAAAGTAGTTGCTATTTGCAGGCTGCCCCAGTCACGACTGTTGCTCCCCTGATACACTAGGTTAAGCATGGATCTTCTTGCCAAATGGCAGCAGCCTTTGTGTCCTATTCCTATTTTGGGGCATCATGTTCAGCAGATGACTGTGTTTGTCCATGCAGTTTTCATTGAGCACCAGCATGTTTCCGGGCCTTCCTGGCTCCCTGTTTTACCTGCTAATGGCAACCAAATGTCTCTGTGTGGCAAACTTAGAGGATTGATTTAATGGCTGTTGCTGCTGCTTCTGGGAGTTTGTGAAGGGGGAAGGAGGAGAGGAAGAGAGAGAGCCCAGGAGAGGTTGCTCCTCTGAACGGTAAAGCAGGTTGCTCTGTGGGAAGGCAGTTTCCCAAACCTTCTTCCACCCCTGTGGCTACTGAGATTGGATTATGCTGTGGTATCCAAAGCAATGATAATAAATTTACAAAAGCTACAAAAGAATGTAACACTTGCTTTGTTTTAATAAACACAGATCTTTGTTGTTTGGAGGTTTATGGACACTAGCAACTTTTACCTGTTTACCTCTGGTGGTTTTGGTGGTCTGGGTCATCTGCAGTTGTTTAGTTACAGCATATCCAAGTTCCAGCTGATTTGCCTCCCTGTCAGGGAAACTAAAATTTACCAGGAGGTGAATTATAATCATTACATTTACTTTGGCATTGCTGCTTTTCTAAGTAGGAGCTAGTTCTCCTGAAGAGATACATGGCACAACTCAAACAGAAGATGTGAAAGTGCTCTGCTTCTGGTATGATTCCCTCTGTATTACTTTCATCAAGCCAGTGGTTTGCTATAGGAAGTCCTTGCTTCTTTCCGGACTTTTTTTTTTTTATTTAATGTGCTTTGATCTTTAGTCCCTGTAATGAGTACCAATTTTTCTTATGGTTCTTATACTTGGATCTCACTCAACATAATGCAGCTAAATGTCATATCCCTTCCCTTGTCCCTGCTAACGTCCACAATTAATGACAATAAGATTCTTAGTCTCTAACTTTTTAATATGAATCTTTCTCGCAGAAGTAAAGATAGATGTTTAAAGTGTAAGAAAAAAATATCCTAAATGGCATTAATTGGATTCTGTGAGGAGGGTTTCTTATCCCTTGTTTTCTGATTTCCCCCACACACCTTGCGGAGTTCTGAAGATGCACCTCTTCAAAGATAAAATTTATGCACAAGATTCAGTTGGTTGATGTTGTGTGTAAAGCTAACCATATAAAGGACATAAAGAAGACTGAGGACTCATACTGTAATCTCGTCAGAGCAGAGAGCTTGGAATGTTATTCCCTTTTAGATTGCTCATCGCTTTAATGATACTTTCTAGGGACAAGTATTAACTAGTGATTAGAGAAGTGTGTTTCAAAGGAAGAAATAGCGGTTAGTGACTGACCTTCACTTGCAATTTGGCGGGAGTTCACATCCTTAGGATCTGTCCCACTGATGAGCTTTCTCAAAGCCAGTAAGCTGAATTTCATTTCAACATCCTAAATATGTTAAACCTTGAAGCTGCAATATAGAAACATGTTCCTGCATTACAGTTTCAGCAGCCACCTTAGTTTATCATGTGTCCCAAAATAAGACTGAAAACCCAACCCCTTGTGAGCTATCCCTTGTTGGTATCAACAAATTTTTAGTTCACATATGTTGCATTTTGAGGCACATAGGCAGTGACTTAACTGGGAGTGGAGATAGACTGCTTTCATGCCTTCTTTCTTAAACTTTTCATCCAGTGGGTAGAAAGACTCAGCTGATACTTAGTGTGGCTGGATTCAAGCTGAGGGAAATTAACTTTTCTACCCTCGCATTCCAGGTCTTCATTTTTTTCTTGCAGCCTTTGACATTTTCTCTTGCTGTCTCACAGCAGATAAAGTTACAATAACCATCCCACTGAGGTCACTGCTTCTCACTTCCTTGTTGCTTCAGTATTATTATTCACATGTAATGATCATCATTTTTAAGCTAATGATCGTAAGTTTTAATGTCCAAATGTAACAAAACGAACTAAATTATTTTAAAAACAATCCAAGTTTAGAGCTCCTAACGTGTATGTCCAGAGTCTTGCATCTTTTCCTTCAAAGAGATTTTTTTTTTTTGGCAAGGTCCTTTTAGACATTGGTTTGATTTTTTTTTTAGTTTTTTTTTTTTTGTTGTTCTTGCAATAATGCATTTGTTTTTGCTTTGTTGAATAAAGCTAAGTTTTATTGTTCCATTGAAGCACTCACTGTACTGAGAATTGAAAAGGGATATTCCTCGTTCATTATCTAAGACATATTGAAGCTTGTACTTTGCCTGCGTTGTTCTGTTTTCACAGTTGTTTCAGGGAAATCTGTATTTTTTCTGAAGTTTGAATATGAATTAACACTTTACAAACATTTTTCATCACTGACAATTGCAATTCCAGAACTGCTGTTAAAAAAAATCGACAGAAGTCAGTTCTGAAATGATCATTTCCAGAAAAAGATAATTTTTTTATTATCCAAAAAAAGAGAAAAAAGTTGGTGAATTGTGAAGTTCATTGTTTTCTCCCTTGTAATAAAATGTATGACTAGCAATGTTTCCTACAAATAAGAGGCAAAGGCAGCTGCAGCTGCTAAAAATTCACCTGTGTAAGAGATGACATAACATGTCAGGCAGCCTTTAATGAAGCCTACAGAAGGGCAGAAGAGGTTTTGGAGACATCAGCCTTGGAGATGTTTTTGGAATGAAATGTTCCAAAGTGGGATTAGTTATTTTTTTATAATAATTAACTTGGTCCTCTAGTGCAAATAACTGTATGTTGCTGTCTGAAGACTAAAATTGGTGTTAACAAATGCAGGCATGTGATATGACAGTCTTTTATTGTGAGTAGTAGTGACTTCAGTCTCGCATTTAAAAAAAATAATTCCAAGATTGTAGTGGTTAACTTCCTTTCCCTTTCTTTGTCGTGCGTATTCCCTTGTCATTAAATAGCTAGACGTTGTTTCCCTTACCCAGTAACAGTTGCTCAAATGTTAGGAAAAAGGATCAAAATTGTCATTTTTAAGTTGATATGAAAGATCAGATTAAAGAGAAATATGGATTTGTTGTGGCTGTGTAGAAGAACCCTTCATTCATGTCAAATAAAATACTAGCATATATTTTCTGTTTGCCTAGAGAAGAAAGGCAAATGCTGATTGAAATTATTTAGGCATTTGAATTACATTCAGGTTCTTCTGAGGCATGGTTGCTGGGTTCTAGTAGCAGGTTACTGGTTTTGTTATTTTGGAAAAAATGAACTAATCGTATTTTACTGTACAGGATATGAGTAATAACAAAAATTAAATTTTTGCAAACATTTTGCAGGTTTCAGCATTGCAATTGGGGACTCTGTATAAACCTCTAGAGCCAGCTGTTCACCACCACATTCTTTCAATCACTCTGAGGTGTTGATTTTAAAAGAATAAGTTGCTGTTCCTAAAGTCTACAAACTGAAAATATTTCATAGTGGGCCTGTGAACTTACATGGATTGGTCATATTGGTGCCGATGCATGGTGTATAATAAGGACCAATTCATGTTTTCATTCAAAAACAGTGAAGAAAACTATTTTCTTTAATGGTACGCCAGATTTATCCAAATATTTCAGCAAGTCTGTGTTACAGTTTGTCAGCAAACTGGGTACAACCAAAGCGTATTTAAAAATCATTTAATTAAGACAGATTCATTTTCACTCCATGCCACTACACAGCAAGACTTGCTTGTTCATATTTCCTTAAATTTATCCTGGAGCTCGTCCAAGTTTGGCTTTAATGAGTAGCCTATCCTGCTAGTTACATTAGGATTTATTTTCCCCTAGAGAAGAGCGTTTGAACTGGTAGTTTTTTAACCTGTTCAGTTAAATGAACATATGTTCAGAACTGCATCTTAACTCTTGAGTGCAAAGATTTGAGAAATAATTATTGCTATTGTTGTTACAGTTTTCAAGTGCCCTTTAAATAGTGGTTTTAGACTCCAACTCTGTGCTATAACTGTTTTAATATGATTATGAGTTTTGATATGAAGTCACAGTCAGTTGTTTAATAGAAATTTCATGATACAATATAGAACCACAGATCTGACTTGGTTTACTGAAAAAATTATTTGTACTTGTATTTTCACTTATTGCTTGAATATATCTCTTGGGTCATAAAACTTGGTTAAATATAGCTCAGTACCTTATTAATGATGGATTTTCTGTATTAACAGGTGCAGTTTGGTAGCAAACTTGTATTTTAAGTTCATTTCGATGCATTATTTGTGTTTCAAAACTATTATAATAAATCCTGAATTATAAATGTACTTTCATCACTAGCCAGGTCTAGTTAAAATTTCCTTTAAGCAACATTTGCTGCACACATGGTACAATACTTCCCCTGCCTTGATTTTTTTTTTCTATAAAAAAGGATTTATTTTCTTCAACTTCCCATCCCTCCAAAGTTATCTGAAAAGGACCAGTAGACTTCATTCCTATGGGTTTGTTACAGTACAATAAGCATAGAATTTGCATATTGTTAAAAAAAAAAAATCATACACTGTTATTACCCTTAAGGGACTATTTTATGTGAAACATTGAAGTTTTACATTTAGCATAGTTCAGTACAGTAGCTGTAATATGTATTAAGTGAATAGTCAAACTTTTAAAGCAGAATCTTTCCCATTGTCATATTGTATGTGGCAATTGTCACAGCTCTTCACAGTCGCCCCCCCCCAAAGTACATGGATTTGTTGGTACAAATGTGTTACTTTACATGGTATTGTTGCAGAGTCATGTTCATTGTGAATTTTGCTGAAAAGAGTTTAATACCTTCTTTCTTCCTTCCCAATTTTACATTAGGGAACCTGTCTTTTGAAATACTCAGACACTTTTTTCTGAAATATTTAGTTTTAATCCTTCAAAATAATACTGAGAAATAAGAGGGAGAAGTAGAAAATGTAAGTTAACTAAAAAAGTAACAAAAGGAAAAAGAACACAAAGGAAAAGAACAGAAAGCAAAAATGTTACAGAGCACTCCTGCAATGACATAAATAATAACAGATCACAATACATGGCTTGGAAAAAAAAAAAAAGAAGGAATACTAGGAAGCATTCTGATTGATGCCGCCATGCTTTACATTTCTTTCCATGTAATGGCTGCAAAAACTTTGCTAACATGCATACCTAGTTTTCTAAATTCAGTTCCACATAAAAGTAAATGGTTTGTGCTGATTAATCCTGAGTTTTAAAATAAATTTTTCATTTATTGTGCATATAGCATTCTGTTTTTACAGGGATGGATTTTCCTAAGTACAGAATCACCTTATACACACCCTCAGTTATGCCAACCTTTTCTGCTTATATTGATAAGTTACAGAGCTTGGACTTACACTGTAGGAAATTCTAGGGAAACAAGTTCAAACTCTAACTCAGGACCAGCACTAGAAAAGGCCGCAGTGTTGCAGTCTTCACATGTGGTTTTTGTGGAACCCAGAGCTTTTTTTCTGGTGACTATATGGATATATGTACATTTACACCGAGGAATGTATGTGCATCTGAGAAGCTGAAATGGGACATGTCTTTTATCTAATTGTGACCACAAGTGAGTGATCTTCATGTGTCCTCTTATGTGTGTTGTGTGGTAGAAATTGTCAGAATATTTTCCAGGCTGTTAGTTCCTTTTGTCTGTCTGAGTGTGTTTTTCTTTAATTTTTTTTTTTTTTAAATGAGGCAGCATCTTTCCCTATTTGCCTGACTTCCTGCTAGTATTATTTCACCTTTTGTTTTGTCTCTCCTTAAAGTAGTTCTAATTTTCTAACTAGCTTATTTTTTGAAGTGTAGACAAAAATGTGTTTTTAAATGGCTTTCTTGCACCAACAGATTTCCTGTGTGTTTGGATGCATTCTTTTCTCAGATGGCCACATGTGGTGTTTGTACTTTTTGGGAGAATGTTTTCAGGAAAGGTGTGTGGTGTGTTTGAACTTCAAACTGAGAGACAGGAAGAGCTTCAGGACTTTTGTGCAAATATTTCTTACCCCTTTGGTGACCTACTGTGCTGCAGTTGATAGTGATGCCAGGCAGTGAGGCCGGCATGTGGTCTGCTCATGTACTCTAGAAAGATTGTTGTGTGGCTGTCACCAGGAAAGGCAGGTAGGAGATGCTTAGCTCCCAACAAGCAGGGCAAACGTAATTTTCCTTGTTCTAACTCACTGTTTAGTGTTAGTGACTGCTATAAAAGAAAATAAACAAGGCTAAGACAAGATCTCTTCTGAAAAGGCCTCTAATGAGTTTTGATTCTCCTAGCAACAGGGATGGTACTGATCCAAAATATGGTAGTTCCAAACTTCAAAGGCTGATAGTTTCATTCAGACAGTAGACCACTTTTTTTTTTCATTCCGAAGGAAATTACTACTACCAGACACAAGGCTGAGTACTCTCATATAATTGTGAAATGTTTCAAATGGCAATTATAAATGGCATTTGAAGCTGGCAGTACAGTTGCGTCATTAGCTTCAAATGAGTTGCAACTCAGAGGCAGTCTTGTTGCTGGTTTCCTTCCCTTTCTCAATATTCATGAGAGAGGTAATCCTGAGTCCAAGCTTTGAGGTTGAAATACCTTGCTCTAAACAATACTGAATACTATTACAGAAGACTACAAAATCTGTTTTTGTTTGTTCTTTGTCCTCCATCTGTATTTAGATCCATTTTCTGAGAATCTTTCATGAGTATCTTCTTTCATAGGAATCAATTTTTTTATTCCCTTGTTTTTATTTTTAGTGAGGAGCAATGGAATTGGCTTTTTGCGGATGTAACTTTGATCTATGGTGTAGACATTCACAGCTGAGATAATTATCTTGATCTCCCTTATAGGCAGTGGGCAGAACTGGTGACCTGGAGAAAGCAGTTCATTTAAACCTCAGACCTGGAATGAATGGATCTCTGTTACTTATATAAGTGCTGTTTTCTTTCCTTTTACCTTAAAAGGGTCTATACAGCCATCTTGGATATGGATGCTTGTTTATACTGTAGTTATCTAACACTTGATGAGATGATTTTCTCTTGTTCCAGAGGAGATGGTTTTCAGTTAGCTGTTTCCTGGTATGGACAAGGAATTGGGGGAGGAGATGTATTTGTGACTTAAGGTGAACACTTCTACGTGCAAGTCCAAATTCAAAGTGGTGACAGTACCTTTGGCTGTACCACTGTGTTAGTGTGGTAGTTGATACATGTCTTCTGATGTTCAGAATGCTTGTTTCCAAACTGTGTTTCATATGTCTCATGGGCCTTATCTGCAGCTTATGGGCTCTTCTGCTTCTTCACTGAAGTGAAAATGATGGGTCTGAGAAGTGATGATGCGCTGTTTTCTTCAGTTTCCTTGGTGAAGGGCCACTCAACCAGGTGCAGAATGTGCGAGGGAGTCTATTTCTTATTGCCAGAATTCTGTGTCACTTCATGCTGCTACAGATTTTAGAGTTTGAGCATCAGGAATGCCCTGTTTCTGAGTTCATGGAGCCTCTTGCAGAGTCCCTACTGCTAGTATGATCTCATGTGTGTTAGGTCATATGGCTGCAAGCATTTTCTTGTGGAGCCAGATAGGAGACGCAGTGTATTGTGACTGCTTGTGACAGTTCTTTGGAAGGTTTTGATTTTGCTTATCGAAAGAGCCATTCAGTGTCTGCAAGGGAATGTCTTTACGCTTTTAGTCTCTCGAGATTTTGGTACAGGATGCTTTTTTCTTGGACTAAGGGATTGTGTGAGCAGCTTCTGCAGCTTTCCCTTGTTTGAGGTGCTGATTCCCAATGGAACGTTAACTTAATATTGTTACCTTTCATGTGGCTTTAGGCTTGTCTTTAAAATCTTCTAATGGAGGAGATGCTCCAGAATGAGAATGAGCTAATCTGTGCATCAGTGATTATGTTTTGGGACACTAGAGAAGATAATGCCAAATAGCACAAAAAGTACATTTCAGTGATGGAGCAGAAGGTGATTAAGGCAAAAATAAAAATGCTGAAAATATGCCACAGGAAAAGGCTCCAAAATAAGAATATTAAGGAAGCTTTGCAGTTTTTGTTGAATGTAGCAAGTCAATCTGCTGCTTAATTTCAGTTAATAGTGTATCTATTAGGAAGAAAAAGTAACTTCCTGACTTCATTGCAGTTGCGGTAGAGCCTTCTTGTTGTTAGTGGACTCTATTGTCACAGAAGTATTTATTGCCAAACAGAACGTCCTGTATCTTGTACTACCTTCCCAAAGCCTGTCCCCACCTGTTCCTCCTCCCCAGTTATAAGGTAAAAGGCATTGAAAAATATTAGTATCACTTAATGAGTTCTATGTCAGCCAAATATGGAATATCAGGATAAATATGGAATGTGGGGCTTTTTGTTTGTATTTTGTTGTATGGATATTGTCTGTATGTGTTTTGGATCACTGGATATATATCTCATTTAGCAATTTGCTAAGCTTTTAAATAAAGTTTCTTCAGAAAATTCAATTTTTGAAGAGTTTTCTGTGTTTTTAATAACTGCACAATTTTATGAGTGCTTTTATTTTGGTGGAAGCACTTGGAATTGCTTCTATTAAATATTTTGAACACAAGAGGTAATTTGATGAAAATAGATGATTTTTCCCCTCATGTTTTGGAGGGAGCTGTGAAGTTAAATCATGGAACGGAAGTCCTACTTAGGATGAATTTAAGTATAAGTAGAATCAGCTCTTACAAGAAGAAATTTAACAGGCACACAGCTCCAACCTCACAAACTAACTGCTTATAGTCTGGTATACTGTGAGTAAGTTTTTTAATTGTTGTTTTTTTTTGTTATTTTTTTTATGCACCAAAGTAATGATTGTCCTTTTGTTCTTCTCTCAATATTTTAAACAGGACCAAGCGAGCTCATGTCCCACTAACAGAATGCATATTTGAGCTTCCTAATTTGACAGTTCAAGCAACTAGAGCTCAAACCCTTCTGCTTCAAACTATTTATCAGAGCTGGTGTCATCCTGTTGGAAATGTCAGTTCGGTGGTGGTAAATGAAGCCTTGCTGAATGAGGTTTTCCAGACTTCAGGTAAATATGTGATGCTTTTGGTTAAGTATTTATTATGGTACAGAGCACTGCTAGTGAATGTGCATACACCTATATCCTTTAAATCCAGGTTTTACTTACAGTAGTTAACACACAGAATGTTTTTGTGTGTATATGGGTATTTATGGCTTATGCTTAAAATGCAGGATGTAAGCTAAGCCACCAAGCTTCGCTCCTTGGCACCAATTTCTGGATGCATTTAATTTTCCCATGCAGGATAATTTTTCCATGCTTCCCTCATCTGAAACATCTACCCTTGCTACCTTATATGGTGCAATGTTGTAACTTAAGATCATTCAGAGGTGAAACTGTTACAGGAAATAAAAAATAGTGGATTATTAAGGGCTTTATTAATCAATGGCACACATTGATTATTTTTTTTTAAAAGGCCTGCATGTGTTTTTCATCCAGTTTCGTAAATAACTATTACTTAACTCTTGTGAAATTGCTGAAGGTATGCAAGTCTCAGTGATGATCATATAAATAATGAAATTGGTTATCTGTCATCCTTTTGCAAAACACCCATAGATTCTGGGATTAAGTGAAGGATTTTGACCAGTTTACAGAGGAGACCACAGTCTGCAAATGCATAAAGGACACCCAGATGAAGATAAGACTTTTGGGTGTTTAAAAATGTTTCTATGCAGGCTAGAACAATTTAGACCCGCTATTGTTTAGACCTGTTACTGTTTATCTGTTGTGAATAAACACATAACAAGAATAATTGAGGTCTTTTGAAATCTCCATCATTACCAGTCTTGGAGAATGATTCAGATGTGCTAAATCATGACTTGAAGCAGAATGGTAGAGTAGACTACCACCGGAAGTCTTTATCAGTTCTATTTTTCTCAGTCCTATATTCCTTTTTTCAGTCCTGTTGGTTGTTTTAAATCTGTGTTCATCTGGTGGTGCAAAAAACCTGTTGAATTTTCAAGTGTGTAACCCTTGGAATAACTATTTTAAGTGCTTCGTTTTTCCTTCTTTCTCAAAAGTTACTGATTCTCTTAATTCCTTGATTCTGTGTGGGTCACCTAAGGATGAGATTGTGAGGTTTTATTTTCAAGTACTGGTACTTCTGAAGGTAGCAGGTTTACAATCCATGCCTCAGAGGAATGTTAAAATACCGTCATTTGATCATTTCAAATGGTTTTAGGATTTGCCTAGTTCCAAACTAACCTGTTTCATCATTTAACATGTTTCAGTCCAATGAACTGTGATACAGCCATGCTAACAATATATCAGCAGAACAGAAATCTGGAGCACACATTTTAAGTACTTACAATAAACTAAATTAACAGCACAGTACACTTGTTTTGGTCATCTTGTTTGTGGCTTGATGCTCGACCTGGTAAATTTTATACTTCTGTAGTTGTACTTCACATTAACTACATGAAGGCAGTTTTGAGTTCAAGGCTCCGAACAGATTGCTGCCTACCCTTTTGCCCTAATCGTTGGCTTGGTTGATTCAGTAAGTCTAGTACCTTTTGTTGGAATACCTTTGTGTAAAATTTAGTAATACGCCTTGTTGAAAATCATCCTTATACTTAGTGTCAGCTTCCACATACTTTAGCAGTAACAAGTATGTGTGTAAGCTTCTAAAAAAACCTGACTGTAGTTGTCCAGGCGAGCTGAAATGTCAGCTTTTTTTCTTTTCAGTGAAGTAACTGAGAATTATGTAGTCAATAAGGAACTTTTCAGTAATCACGGCACATCTGTTAATCGCTGATATTTTTGTACTAACATTCAGCTTAGTTTCTCCAACATAAAACAACAGCTGATGACTGTTCCTTGGTAGTCCTTGGTTTGGGTTCCTGCCTGTGCTGCTTTGGGCTTGTGCAGATTGGCTTTTGATGGGTTGATGGCTCCTGTGGTGGGCATGGGAGTAGTCCGGCAGGGTGGTATTTGGGTTCTCCTTCCTGCCATTGTCTCTCTGAGCATCTTTGTGGGAGTACAGATGAGCTTTTATTGTATAACCTAACATCTCACAGAAATAACAGCCTTTTGGTCAATGGTATTCCATTCAATGTTTTCTTTCTGATCGCAGTTCATATTTAGCTATGCACAGAAATAGTACAAAAGTACTGCAAGAAAATAGCTTTCCATCCTTATGGTGTTGTGGATTAACTGTTTCTTTGATCAATGCAAGTATAAACACATTTGTTCTATTTTCTTTTATAGCTCTTTCCCTTTGTTTAGTGGCTTTTTATGATTTTGTTTCTACGAAATTGTAGTGTTCTTGCAGGAAAAATTAATGATACGATTGAAGATCTACTTACCTTCACTTTATCCTATTTCCAGGGGTTCTGCTTCTTGAGATTCATTGCTTTCATTCTGCTGTTAAGAGTCATAAACTGTGTGTTCCATGAGTACTGTTGCCCAAATTATATTCTGCCTTTACATTTTCAAACTTCTAAAAGCCATCTTTCTAACTAACTAGAAATATAGCAGGAAAACAGCTATGTCTCTATCTAGAGTCTTACACCTCTGTTGAAAAAAAAAAACAACAAAGCCCTGCTCAGACATGAATTATTCTCAAAAAAAGAAAGGGCTTATGTAGTTTGTCTTCCTATTTTTAACCATCTACTGTTATCCAGAGATTTCCAGCAAATCTGCCTGCTTATGGTCTAGATCAGAGGATTTTACACGTTGTTGATACACAGTATGACACAATGCTTTTTTGTCGTTTGTGAACAAACTGTGCCCTCCTGTAGAAATGTTTTAGTTATGCATTATCCTTACAGATCTGTTCTGCCTATTTTGAAAATATACCAAGACTTCAAATTTTTCTTCTGTAGTTTACTACTTAGGCTTAAATGTGTTTGCCATTTGTTTACATAGCCTATGTCTTTCTCAACTGCTGATGTCTGTGTTTCCACTTTTCCTGTGGTGATTGAGGAGAGTTATTGGGCTGAAACAGTTGTTACTGAGCTCCTTATGTCTTTATTGAGGCTTTGTGCCAGGTGCTTTTTGTGAGTGAGTGATATGCTGAATCAATATGTTATGGAGGCCGTACTTGAAGTCAAAAGTGATACCACAAGCCTTTGTATCCTCTCAGCAGAGATCTTTTTTAGCAGAAATTATGGTCCCTAGTTCTATGCTTTTTCCAACACAGCCATCTCCTCCAGCCTTAGAACTGCATCATTGAAACTGTAGGGAAAGAACAGATGAATGGGGGGGGGGGGGGGGGGGAGAGAAAGGAAAAATGGAGGGGAAGGAAGAAGGGAGAAAGAGGATCAGCTAATAAAAAGGTAAGAGAGATGCAGGGGAAGGCAAAGCAATGAGAAGCAGGTAGAAATAGTGGAAAAGTAGTCAAAGTTAATAAAGCCAGAATTTAATAGCAAGACAAGTACAGATAGAAGAGTTGCAGGAGGAGGGGAGAACATGAGAGAAGAGAACATGACTGTTGGCCCTTTGACGTGTTGGGGAGAGTCGCACAAAGTATGAAAGCTTCTTTAGGACCTCTGTGCTGAGTAACTGCTAAAAAACTTTCTCTGCATGTAGTTTAACAAGGGAGCTCTACACTGTGTATTTCTACAAACATAGGAACAGAATTTGTAGCTAGGATCTGGGGTTCTGTCCTACAGTTTCGTCTGGAGCAGAAATGTTCTTCTGGTCCAAAACTTCCTTCAGAACTAATTTAGGCTGAAGGTGTGGTGTAGAGATTTGGAACAAACTCTCAAGCTCTTTCCTGTACAAATTCTTGTTGGAAGTAGATTCATGAAATACCAGGAAGGGAAAATTGCTTGAAGATTAACACTCATATGTCCCCCACCTGCCTCCTCCCCTTTGCCCTCCAGAAACCTTTTTCTACTAGGAGAAAAAGTGTTTCCTTAGTATTTTGTAGCTTGTTAGTTATTAGACTTGCTGTCTTTATCAGATAGTCCAAGAGTTTCTCATTTGATCAACGTGTCAAAAGGCAAGTTGTCTGAAAAAATAAGTTTTGAAGCCTCAAAAGCAAGGTGTGTGTGTTTTTTCTGACAGAATTTAAGAATGAAGTGCCTGTAGTACTTTAAATTTGTATTTGTCATACATATAGTAAGGTCTGTTATCCTAAAACTATCAGTGAAAAATGTGTATGGTACTGTGACTAGCTGACTGAGCTCAGAACTTGCGGAGGGTAGGTAAAATGAGTATTTGAAGAAGGATATATGTTTTTTACACTAGGTATTTATTGTAAATATGTTAAAATATTATGCCTTCCTTAGCTTGAGACTATTTAATTCTGCGAAGAGCAAGTTTTCAGTTATAACTGAGTTGGAATTTAAAGATACAGGTAATGGCTTAATGGGGTTTTTGAAAGCACCTAACTCTCTTCATTGCAGTGACACTTTAGCACTTTTGTAATCCATAGTTTTAAATGCCTACTTGGCAAGGGTTCTTTTCAAATATCAACTGGTATTTTTGGGGCTCAGAGAAGCCAAGATAATTAAAATTTGAGATAAATATGAACAATGAAACTTATTACTTGAATGAATAGGCTTTACCCTTAAAAAGTGCAAGAAAGATTCATACTGCCTAAAATAGGAGTTGTGCAGGAACAGAAAGAATAGAAAATTGAAAATAGTAGATGAGAATACAGAATGACAAAATGCAAAATAAGAAATAGATAAATGAAACAGCTGCGAACAACTGTTTGCTCTTTTTCATGGACGAAGAAAAACCCTTTAACTTCTTGATAATACATTGCATCTAAAATAGAAAAAAAGAACAAAAGTAGTCTTCAACCCACACATAGCCCTTTGGAAATTTATGTTTGTACTTTGGTTTTATTTTATAATCCTTTTGGTATACAAGCACAACAGTATGTAACATGTCAGTTAACTAATATGTTAGTTCTTATGCTTGCACATGCCTGTGAAACATCCCAATTTTGCTTTTAATCCACTAGAAATGTGGAAACAAGCATGAATCTGAAATGCATCATGCTTTCTAAATTTTTTGCAAGAAGATATATGTTGTCAATAAAATTATTTTACGATTATTATTATACAATTTTTAAAATAAAAATAAGTGTCCAAAGTATCAAAATTTTAGGAAGATAGTGCCAGTTAAGTTCTTTCAAAGGTTGAGCATAATTAATCCTATGGAGTCATTTTAGTGTGTATTTTATCATTATTTGTTAGTAGGTACCTGAAGCACTCAGTTTCTAACCATTTCAGCCTGCCAAGAAAACATATACACAGTCACACATGGCTTTAGTTTACTCTGGAAAACTGGAACTTGCTACCACTTTTTCCTTGTCCTATTCAGGTAGTTCATTATTTTGTTGACAGTTCTGTTCCATTAATCTGGTATTTTTGGGAAAATTGCTTGCAGACCTTACATTTCTCTATTGAAGGTGATCAAATAGGCATTTGAATCCCTCATGTAAATGATGTCTTAAAGTTAAAATAAAATCTACTTTCCAGAAAGTAACTGTAAAACTATTTTATGCAAGATTTCATGTGGGATACCTTAATGGTTGAATAATAAATTTTACCTCATAAAAATGAAATTCAATAATACAGTAGCTTTCTCAGCGCAGTAGCATCTGGTTGAATCTCATGAGAGCCAATATTTTCCAACTCATTAGGATCATGTCGTTCTGTATGTCGTCAACATTGACTTAGCCAAGCTACCTTTACTTACATAACCGCCAAACTATTAAATAGGTCTCTTGTGGAGTGAAGTCAAATATTCCTCTTATTTTGCTTTTGCCTTGGAAGAAGAGAAGAAAATGTACATACTGTAACATTTAAACATCTGGTCTAAACCACATCAGGGTAACACTGAGGAAAGTAACAGGATTCAGTATTCTTCCCAGGTGTACATATAAAAAAGGGTTGTGGAGCTGCTGCATAGTTCTTTTAACCACTTAGGAAAAAGACTGAAATAAGTGACTTGCCTTTCTAATACCCCTGTTTTTAAAACTACTTTTTTCCTCTTGCCTGCTCCCCTGCCACCAAACCCCAAAATACAAAACCCAGCAAAAGTCCAACATTTTGAAGTTTAGTGGTAGTGCAGGTTGTTAAGCTCTAATCACTTCCTTGCAACATATTGGCATTTAATCTCCGTTTGTTCCACATAACGTAGCCCGTTTTGGCGTGCGTTTTGAGGAGTATGACTTAGACTTTCTGTTTAAAATCAAAGTGTAAGAGTGCATTCTCTGGAAGTAATTGCTTGGGAGTGGCAGGACACAGCTGTATGAAACTTGCACAGTGTAAACAGTTTACTGTCTTGCATGGGTGATTGTACCCACATGTGTCCGCATCCTTCATGTAGGCTTCTGAATGCAATGTGTAAATAGTATTTTTATACGTTGTACATATCTGTGGAAGTCTGGTAGATTATCAACTCTAATTTCAGAAGGAAAGAGTGTGGATAAGCAACCTAAGCACAATTTGTACTTTATCTTAATTATTTGAGTCCAATATAGCTGTGTATAAGCTTTTATTTCCTCTTACTGTATATGTTTTCAGTGATATTCGTAAGTCATGAACTGACTTACACTGAACATGGGGTAGGTGGGACATTTTATCACTTCAATATGTAATCAGTGAGGTTTAGCTTGTTGAGTATCTTCTTAATAAATCCCCTGCCTGAAGCAATGATTCTGTAGTGTCCTGAAATAAGGAACTAGCACGTGAAGTATGCATGTAAACCAGTAATTATAACTGCCATTTTATCTTTTCCAGTCTAATTAATATACACTAATAAGCTTTGAAATTGCAAAATACAGCATTCTGATGAAAGAATGGTGGTAGGAATACTTAAGGCTTTCATACAAGCTTAACTCTTGATTTGTAACGTCATGCTAAAAAATTTAATGCACTTAAAAATCCACTCAGACTTTTTAAATGTCTGTTGTGGTGAAAGTGAATGTATACATACTATCAACAGCCCAGTCAAGGAGAAAAAGAAAAGCTTAAAAAAAAAAAAAGAAATAAAAAAAGGTTGTGAAAGGACTAGATATATACATGAAATCTATAGATGTACACAAATGTATATGAGATTCTTAAGTCAAATTGTGTTTCAGAGTTGTAGGAGAGCTCAGTTCAGTGTGTACATTGAAATTAGCAGCAGACTCTTGTTGGGTATGTTGGTGGGCTACCAAGAACAAGACACCTAAGTTTAGAGCTATAAATAGTGCCCTTCCTCCGGAGTCTGTAGTTTATTTGCACAAATAGCAATACAAGGTGTGACTGAGAGCACCTGTTTTGTTTGTTCAGCTGTCAGCTTTATGTTATTTTTTGTTCTATAAAGAAAGGTGCGTTTGGACAGCAGAGAAGTAGGTTGCCTTTATGCCTTGTTTTTTTCTAAGAGCAATAGAGCATATTCAGACTAAGCTACTGGAATTCAGTGTTACAACAAGAAGACTGGGAAGAACACAAGTCATAAATCTGCTGCATAATAGGAACTGGAAAATTTCTGAAAAGAGCTCAGAGCAGACACAAAAGAAATCTTCAGAGATAACAAAAGGGAAGATTCATTTCTGGGGGAGGACCCAAAGAAGTTGTTGTCAAATGTAGAGTGAACCAGGAAGCCATGTATAAGAATAAAGCATGAATGAGAAGGAAGGATAAGGTGTTTTAAAAAAAAAGGTGCATGCAGAGGTCCTGCAACAAAAGTATTGACCCTAGTCATGCTACCATTTGCTGAACAATTGCTTTTCCGAAGAGTAAAAGGAAAGTATTTCTTTGTCCCTGGCAAAAAAATAATAGGATTGTCAGAAAATTCAATTTGGAAGGGACTGCAGGATGATTCTAGTCCAATCTTCAGCAGAGTAAGTTCCTTAGGACTTTATCTAGTCAGGCCTTGAAAATATTCAAGGATAAGAACGCCCTACCTCTCTGTTCAACCTGTACCGCTGCTTGACTGTCCTCATGCTGAGAAAGCTTTTCATCCTATCCAGGCAGAATGTTTCTTGTTTCCATATATGTCCATTGTCTTTCATCCTCCTACTGTGCACTGCTGTGAAGAACCTAGCTGCATCTTCATCACAACCTTTTTGTACATACTGGAAGGCTGCTAATATGTCAAATACATTACTGTTGTTTTTCATGTTTTTAAACATCAAAGCAAAATCATAACTGAGGAGTCCTATCTAGTGCTAAAACTCAGCGATAGTGCCTCTAGAATCTGTTTACTGTTTTAATTCTCATGACAACTAGATTTAACCTGAGTTTCGATGCTATCAGTACATACAAACTAAGTCACAGTGTTGTCTAATAGTATACTGGTGTATGACATCGAATACTTCCAGCTCAGACCATCACTCTGTGATTGTCTGGCAGTTGTGGAAATTTCAGGAGTCAGTATCTGGTCTTTTCCCCTTCAGATTAAAGAATCGTGCTCTGTAGGGTATTAGATCAGTTTATACAGTGAGATATTCAGAGAGGTAAATGAAAATGCATACAGGTGATAGAACACAAACAAATGATCAATAATTTATGTCTACTAATTGAATAATCTTTTGTGTTTATGGTTTCATGAGACTTCCTTTCATCTTAAAATGTAAACAAAGCTATTGCAGGCTACTAAAACTGCCTGTTACAGGGTTTTGTTCACAAGTTTCATTTCTCAGGCTTCGGTAGTTGCTATTTAAAAATCTGAAATGTCTCTGTGATCACATTCTGTAGCGCTGTTTCAAAATGCCACCGTTGGAGTGAACGTAAAGCAAACAAATGAACTCCCCAGTAAACAAATAATACTAGATCCTTAACTTAGATTGTAAAATTGAGGTATAATATTTTCATACACAGAGTCTTCCCCCTTCTAATGATTCCATACTGTGCAGGTGAATGCCCTCTATGTGCATTAAAATAATGTGTCCGCTATTAAATTTCAGCATCCAGTTACAGCTTGGTATAAGAGTACCTTTCTCTGCCATTCATCTCTCCATAATATGTCCACGTGTTCTATTTTTTTCTCCATTTGGGTAAATAAAAGTATTAAAATTCCTATATGGATATGGCTGAAAAATGCGTGGGGATCTTCCCCACTTTTGTCAGCTGCAAGTGCCAAGAATTGTAAGGATTAAAAAAGAGCACAAAGATAGTGAGTAAATTAGGTATTTAATCTTTCCCTAAATTAGTGTAGATCCAGAAGAAAATGTTCCAGGTCAGTGTTACTATGCAGATTGTCACTTACACAGAAGATCTTTTCTTGGAAAAACAAAACCCACTAGCCTCAGGTTTATGCATGTAGAAAGGTAATGAGAAAAGATTGTATTGTATCAATTTGTTATGCATTTAATTCAGTTTATAATGCTGTGCAGGGCAATAGTTTTGTTTGAATAACAACATGGGATTTTTTTTACTATTGTAGGGTTGAAGTTAATAAAAATACTTTGTGGTCCTGAAACAACTTGGATCACTTTTAAAAAAATTGGAACATCTTATAGCATATCTTTGTCCCTGTTATTCAGAATGAGAAATTTTGCAGTTTGGAAAGTAGTGGGCTAATTAGAGGTTTTGATTTTGATGAGGCAAGAAATATCAGTAAGGAAATTTTGAATGGAACAGGTTACTAGGGAATGTGAATGAAATGAACAGTAAGTACAGAATTGAAAAAGTTCCTGTGAGGAACTTCTTGTAGACAGTTATGTTTGCTGTAGGAGTAATCTTTACTTCAGGGAAAAAAGCCTAGGGCAGAATCAGAAGTAGGGTTAAGAATAAGCACCTTTATAAATTATTAAACATGGTTGGAAATATGTTTTCTGTTTGCAAACATGTAATACTGAAGGCTGATCTTGAGCAGTGAATTTACGTGATGTGTGTGTAGTCTTGATCAAATAAAAGTTGTACTAGGTGGAAGTCATGTGACAGATTCCATGTATTCTGCTCCTTCTTAGAACTTATTATAACAGTGCCAATATGAATTGTTTACAAAATACTAATATGCTCTAAAATTTATGTAATGAATTCTTGTGAATGATATGGAAAATTGCTTTCCACTTGAGGAGGGATTTTGGTTCCTGTGACAAGGTAAGCTTATAAATACCAGTGGTATTCTTGCCATAGAAAGATACTGGAGTATTTCATACTACAATAGCACTTGCTAGTCCGATGCCCCACGTGATTTATTATTATATTAAATCAGGCTTTTTAAAAAGCTACATACAATGTAATTATTTTAAACCTAGAGATTATAGATCCCCATCCCAGTCTGTAATTGCATGGATATTAAAGAAAAATATATTCTTCTCCAAGAATATATCTTGTGGGAGAGTTGTTAAGCTGTTGAAATGCAGAATATATGAGGAGTGATTATTGTGACTCTTGCAGTAAAGAATAATGTTTTTCCTGCATGTCTAGTCCACCTCATAGTCATAGAACAGAATTAATGCAAGATATGTGTAATAAGGTAACGGTAAGGACAGAAAGTGTATTTTTACTGGAAAATACTAACCTACAATTAGAGCAGCGCTTTGACTGTGACTTCTTTAGGCTAGTATGATGCCTCTAAAGATGGACAGCTCTTTTTGAGAAAAATTTTACGAATGGTAGAAATACACAGTAACATAAAAAAGTAGTAATGATAAGGCAAAGTTAGTGAAACATTAGATTCTTAGGAAACTATGGTAAGCAAGAAAATTTTAAAATCAACATTTTACAGTTTTGATTTTGCTTTTGGAGAGGTGTTATTGAGGAAAAAACAAAGGGAGGTGTTCTGTTACAGTGTTCCTGAACAGTATCCAGTGAATGTCACTTCTGCTTGTGTAAAGTGTAATAGGAAAATTAAATATGGCACAGCAGATGTAACTGCTTTGATCTTGCTTTGAAATGTTGTACTATTGTAGGAAAGTATTCCTTACTTTGCAGTATTGTTCTTGTAGATTTATTTTTTTCATGAATAAAGATACATATCATGCTGTGCAATATGTTAATTAAAAGCTTGTATTCTAAGGAGAAGTCAGAGTTCTATCTGTAACCACAGCTCCTGGATTTTGGGAGCTTTGTCTCATACAAAATAATTCCTACATCTGCGTAACATCCTCCAAAACATACTTTGGAACCAGGGCTGCTGTCGATTCAGAGAAAGTAATCAGAGCTATTTCCAGAAACACCTTTGTTTTAGTTGGTGGTCATCTAAATAAATGTAGTCCCCAGTCTGAGCTTAGTTTCTTTCTGTTATGATTACATCATAAAGCTGGTATGGATACAGAACAAACCAAATGTGTGTTTTACTTTTTCACCCTCAGTTTTTGCTTTAGTTTTTCTTTTTGAGGGCAACATGATAAATCCTAAATGATATTACACCTTCTTACGCTGATTTCTCTTGTCTTTACACCTTGGCTGCTTTGCTGCATCTCATTCATGATCTTTTACTCTTTTTACTGTGTTTACCTTGGGTCCTGGGATATTTGACAGGGTTTTTTAATCAGATATCTTTTGTTCCAATCTTTTTCCTTTCTCCTTTTGATTTGCCCCCTTTTTTTTCTTTCTGTTTTTTGTTTTTGGGTTTTTTTTGTTTTTTTTTTTTTTCTTTAATAAACAGCAGAGGATCTGATGAGTTAGGTACAGAATGGTAAAATTGTCTCTTGCATGGTATCTTCATATGTTGTTTTTCTTGTTCAAGATGCTTTTTCTGAACTGGGGATTTTTGTAACCTTTTTTTTCCCCCCTCAGTTAATGTAGGCTATGGGGAGTGACTGCAGAAAATATAGAAATTAAGAAGAAATGCAGCTTTTGGATAGTGCTATAGAAATGTTTTAACTCTAGGCTCATGCAAAGGGGTTTTTTTAAGTATTCTAGTAATTTTTCAAATTTTCCAATTTAAGACACTGATGTGTTTTTTTTCCTCAATCGGCTGTTGCAAGAAGAAAAGCTTCATTGCTCTAAGGGGTCTGATCTTGTTAAGAAACTACATTTAGTTCTTCATAGGAATTGTCACCTTAAGTGGGAGTATATTGTAGTCTGGCTCTATGTGTTTTCTGAGAAGTGAATATTGGATGATTCAGAGGAAGATGAAAGAATCCCAACATTACAGAAGCTGATGATATATAGTGTCACCTCTGCAGAGGCCTTGAGTTCCCTTCTTATGTTGGATCTCTGGGTTGTACCTGGCTTGCGTAACATACCAACTACTTCATTCTTGTGTTAGTTAGCATTTGTCATTCTCCTATACGTTATCTCAGATTTGTGATGTAGTGAAGTAATATCAAACTAGATATTTTAGTAATGGGAATTACTAGAGAAAAGAAAAATAATATCAAAGAAAAATACTAATAAACTAGTTATATGCTTTACTACAAGCTGGCCAAGAAGTGTTTCTGTGCTGACTTAAAGAGCTGTCCCAACTTACTATTTTAGGAAGTCAAGGAGTCCTTGAGAATTCAATTTTCATCTATCTTCTGGAATGTTTTTCTTATATTCTAACTGTCTTCTGAAAGAAAGTTTTCCTGAAAAATAGCTTTTCTGGTATCTCTGTATTAGCTTATTTAGTGTGAGCTCAGTGGATTCTACTCAGAAGCTATTTGGTATCTTTTCGCTTCAGTTTACGTAGTGAAAAAACCATCCTCCAGATACAGTTGTACCCCACTGTTTGGTAGCTTGGTCCATTCAGCTTTCTGACTTCATATTTTCTGATATTTTGGCTGTTGAAGGTCTATGTTAAATTCTGTTGCTCCCCTTTAACATGCGTACCAACGTGGCATCTCAGACATCCAGACCCCAATTAAATTGTGAGATGCAGGATCACGCACTTTTCTGACTACCTTCAGAATTGTTATCACTGTGAAGAATTAATCAGCCATCCATTTGCAGTGAGTGTCAGCAAAAGGAGGAGTTAAATAAGAGCCTGGTTTAGTTTTTTGCTTGGTAAAAGAGAAAGTTTCAAACTTAAACTTCCAAAGGGCGACTAGACTTAGGAATAAAATATGTGTTTTTCAGAGACACTTTGGACACCCCATGAGTCTGTTGTGATTTTGCTGTCAGAGGTGAGTCCATTTTTACCCAGTAGAATGGAGATGAGTGGCAACCCTGCCTGCCAGAAGGGAACAAAGGCTCCTCTTCCCTTCCCTCCAAAATGTACCAAAGCAAAAGGATTTTTTGTTATGGCCTGTTACAAACCAAGGAACTGCGAACAGAGAGGATGTGTGTGTTTGTGGTTTGTTTTTATTTTTTTATTTTCTTACAACTAGTTCTACTATCTTTCATGCTTCCCAGGATTTAAATAAATTTTTTATGAGCGCTTGACAGTGAATATTTGTAATTAGTTGTGACCATGTGCTTGGTACGCTCTTGGCAGTAAATGTCTGACTGGCAAGTTTAGAGTTGTAGAGTATACAATATAAAACACCTGTTATATCTGTTTTACTTAACCTTTTTGCACATTCTTTTAGAATCCCTCTTAGGTTCTAAAGAACATAGTTTCTGCATGTATTCAACAGCTTTTAAAATACTATGAAACGCATTGTGTGTTAACTAAGGTAACGTACTGTTCAGAAGGGTGAACTGCACTACTCTGGGCATGGTATTAGAAAACCGCATCTAACAATACACTGTTTGTGCCAACAAACCAGATCACTTCAGAAACACTAGGAGTCCATAGATATTAATGTCTTCTCCTTTTAGACTGACCGTAAGCTTTAAGCAAAACATTTGTAGTTCTGTTGAAAGCTCATATGATCGCATCTTGCTATAGCTCTCATAGCTCCTGGTTTCATCAGTTAACTCTGTATTCAGTCCACTGGCCTTAGATGAGGTGGTTGTGATCACCAAAGTGCTAAGCACTTGATCTTCTGTCTTTCAAGAAAGCTTTTTATAAAACTTGCTTTGATGTGTACTTCATGTCCAGGCTACTTTCCCAGTGGGATCACTTTTATGCTGCTATCCATTCATATGTTGCAGTATCCCATATGTTGTCAATGAAACACAGCTTGCCAGCAGATTTGTGCATATCACCAAGATCGTACCTCTACCATATTCAGCAATAAGAACAACTACTTCTTTAATTCATAAAATTTGCCTTATGTAAATTTGCACAAAGGATTGAAAAACTCTATTTGCATGTACAGAATAGTCCCTAAATAAAGGAAAAAAAAAAATCGCTGAATAAAGGAATGGTACTGGACCAGACTATTGCTATGATCTCAGTTGTCCCATCTCATGCCCTCCCAGTTCCTTTGCTACCTTCATTTGTATAATTTTTCTGAGTTTGAATATAAACCTTTAGGGGAGTTTCTTTCTAACGATGTCAGTAAAGAGCTGTTCTAACTTAAAAACTGGAGGGGAAAACGCTCAACAGAAAAGAGTTGGTGATCAGTTTTTAGGGCATTGGAGTAAGCACTAAAAAGTCGGCATGTATGGTTGTGAGATGAAATTAGGAAATACGGTTCAGAGCATTCACTGAAAACATATTTTTTTTCCTAGTATTCATCTGTCAAGCATTCAGTCAGATGCTGCATTTGCTATGGTATCATTTGATGAGAAAATTGGGCTGCAGAAAAAGAAGCTGCAGACTTTATAACAGAACTGCTTGAAGCACATGTACAAGTAAAATGGATGATTTTCCAGAGAAGTAAATTTGTGTATTTCCCTCCCTGTTACATTCTGAAGCTGGTCTGAGTTATGAAGATTGTCATTTAGGTTTCTATAATATTGCCCAATCTTTTCTGGAAGCTGTCTAACTGTACAAATGCTTCCAGGGTGAACATAAGACTATGGTTTATTGCACCAGGTGGCTTTGTTCTTAGGCTTTCAAAACGGCGTAAGTATCTGTATGTTAATTAGTTTTTTGGCAATATTTTAACTTCCCCTTGAAATTCTTGTTTGCTGTAATACAATAAGATTTCTCTGTCCATAGCATAACAATTTCTGTTTGTATCACATTCCTTATTCTCCTTTGCGGGTCTTCTTTCAGTGTTTTACTCCCAGTTGTTTGAATATAATTGGACATATTTTGATAACATGTTTACTTCCTATGCATTTATAGTATTTTAAAAGTTTTTACCACAAAGAATGGAGAAACTTAAAGCTTCAATATGCCAGCCTCAGTATATACCTGAGTATTATCTATTTGGAATTCCAGTCCGCATTTCATTTATGAAAGTATAAGCTTCTGATAGATCACAGAAATACTGCAGGAGTCAGTTTGAAAACTTTACAAAGAATGGCAGAAAAAAGAAATTGTTTGAGGAGGCAGGCTATTGAAAAGACCTGATGGTACAAAGAGGAGACTTGGGTTTCTGGGTTTCTTCTGCCTGGGGAAAGGGTGGCAAAGGGGGATCCAGTGTCAACACCCAGCACTTGCAGGGGGGTGTGACTCACTCTTCCTGAGTGAGCAGGGAGGCTCCTGAGGAGCTTTGTATGTCACCCCACGGTCACCCATTGTGATAGCAATGCCATTGCAGTGCCCCAGGGCGGGTAAAAGTGGGGTTCTCTGGGGCCCCACTGCCAGACTGCCAGGGGGTCCCAGCCAGGACAGAGCTGGGCCAAGACCAGACTGAGGCTATGGCCCAGTAATGTGAAATACAGAGAATAATGAGGGAGGAGAACCTTAATACGTGAATGTTCTCTGCATCACTGAGCAGGACTACAGCAGTTGGTAGACTGCTATTCCTCTTGGAGCTAAGAATCTTGAATTTGATTATGGTGGTAGAAGCAAAGGTAAGAGATCAAGTTGAGGTGGCTGGCGACCTACGTGTAGGTATGAATACTAGCTCTTCTCAAGCAGAGGTAGGTGCTCTTTGAAATCGTGTTGGAGTGGTGATTGTGTCAGATTTCTTCACGTGGTGGTTTAAGAGGTATCAAAAAACTCAGAGTTGCAATTAATTTGTTAACCTTTCTGAAATTTGAGTAGTCTTTTAAGCAACTCGTCTCTAAGGATGACTTCCCTCATTTTTTTCTGTCCTGCAGTATGACTTGCAATTGCTGCCCAAAATGGTAGTAAAAATAATGAGCAGATACAATAAGTAAAATAGAGCCATGAACTGTAGTGTAAATTTTTTTTTACTGACTCTGACTTTGCTCTATTGCTGTTTTGAAACTTTCTTCTTTAATAATACATTGTTTAATAAGTTGTAGTCAGTAGAGGTCTTTCTAGCATCTCATAATCTAAAGGATTATGCCCTTCATTTCCGTAAAACCCACTTCAGTTTTCTTCTATACTTAGGCATCATGTTCTATTTTGTTGAGGTAATACAGAGTTTTTTCTGGTTTAGTCAATTAGAAAATTACTCCTTAGTGCAGTTGCTCTTAAAATCACAGTTCAGAACCAAAGTACCCTTGGGGGTGCTTCCCTGTTTGGACACAGCTTATCAGGGGGAGCTCAGAAACTTGCTGCCTATATTAGCATCAGGATGCTTTCTTTTCATAAGCCACTGTATTATTATTTAAACAGAAGAGATTAAATATTTATAATTTCTGTAAGTGACCTTTTGTACCAATAATACACATATACTTTTTGGCTTAGATGGGAATATCTTTTGGGGAATATCTTTTCATTCTTTGCCATTTTTGTCTTTGGTTTCACTGATTTTAAGCATATAAACAAAAAGAGCATAATACTGAGAAACAGCTTGTCCTACATCAGATTAGCACTGTACATTGTCTTGTCCTCCCAGAAACCTCAAGGAAGAGCTTGACTTCTGAATGCCAATCAAGTCGTCATTTTGGATTTTGAAAGGCCACTGGTCATCTTAAGGCTTATCTGGACTTTGGAGTGGGAGATGAAACTCGTAACAGAAATCACTTGCAAGCTTGGAAGTATTGCTTTGTAAAAGGCAAATCTACCTGGTATTTGAGGCAACTGCATAATGTATTCAAAATGAAACTTTTCTGTCTAGCAAATTGAGGTGTAACAAGTTCCAGTAGCCAAAACAAATTCCAGTTAAAAGATGCTTTTTTATGTTGACAGTAGTTAATGGCTGCAACAACTCACTGAGACTGCAGGGGTTTTCTGGATAGATTGATGCTGCTGTTTAAATATTTGGGGCGGGGGGGGGAAGGAATCCTGTGGCCTGTATTTTAAAAGAATTGAGGCTGGATGATCACAAGGCTTTCCTTTTCATTCTGTGTTACTTAATGCTTCACAAATTTTCTGTTTGAAATGTTGTTTCCCCCAGATCTCTAACTGGAGCCAGCTGATTTCTGAACTATCCTCTTGATCAGGCTGTGTCTGTTTGATTCAGTTGACCCATGTTAGCTTTTGGTGCTAGCTGAAGTGTATTTTGCTGTTGGTTTATATTTAATTTGTATCTTGTTGTGTGTATGTTTTCTTTAGATGAAGTGTTTGTTCATTCTGTTGTGTAATAACCTAATAGGTTTATCTGTAGTGAGTGCTGATTGAAAAACGAAACATTTCATCGGAATTATGAGAATCCAGGCATACAATACCAAATCATAAGAAAAGTTTACAGAGCTTGCTGACTGTGACATATTACAGGAGTTGGCTCATCTCTGTTTTGCTTTGCTAATTGTTTTAAATACAAGTTATTAAATGCGGTAAGGATAAACCCCAAGAAACTGTTTGAAGTTAAGGAAGTGTAATATAATTTCCTGGTGATTGCTATGTCATTCGTCAGTGTAATCTTTAACATCAAAAAAACCCAAAGCAACATATTCTGTTTTATAGTGACTCAGCTATTTCATATGCTACTGGGAACATTCTTTATCTTCTTAGGAAGTTATCAAGCAACAACTGTTGAGTAATCTTCTTTATATGTATTGCCAGTAATTCATATATTGTAATTAAAGACAATGACAAGAATTAATCTCTTTTTAATTGAAGATAGCTGGTTTTTATTGTGAGGCATTTGTATTTAGTTTACTACCTCAGATATTTCTGAGGTAGTTTTGCGCAATTTCTCTTTGGCAAAGGAAACTTCCTGAAAACAAGAGGGGGTGGAGGGGAGGGAGTAAACAGAGAAATGTTTCAACGGCATTCTGCTCGCTCAAGGTGTTCTGTGGAGGTGATGGCTTGGGTTTGTATGATTTCAGGAATTCTAACATGGCTGTTCATACTATTTCCTTGCTACAAAAGTTAATGGGTTTATGGACTGCCGTGTATTGTGGATAGAAGCTTTTTGACTTCTAAGTTATACTTGCTGCTGCATTTGAAATGAGATTGTTCTGGCAGTGAAACCTTTGATGTCAGGAAGGTAAAATAACAGCTTCTTCACTTTGTCCTTGATGTGGGCAACCAACTTTATTAGCCTTGGAATCTAAATGTGTCAGATGAATTCCTTAAGCCTACTGTGAGTTGCCTGTGTTTTATCCTGCTTTTCACAGTGCAACGTAATGTTGTGCAGTGCTACTATTTTTATACTTTGTTCCACACCTGTTTCTTTGTTTAAGAGAAGAAAAAAAAAAAGACTTCCAGAATATATAAGTACAAGAGAGTTGTCCTTCAGATCATTCTCATCTGTGTTAAGAACTGTTTGATATTTCAGTTGTAGGACTCTGTTTCCCAACAAAAGTCATGTGACATCAGCAGTGAGGTGCAATAAGAGCTCTCTTAGGATTACTTTAAATAGAATGGAAGACTTTGGGTATATAAGGTTGTGTGGCCTTGAATGTGAGTTTTATTTGATATATGAGCTGTGACATAGCTATTGCATGACTGAGATGTGCCTGTAAGCGATGTAGTGTACAGATGGGGTTTCTCTGAAACAAAGCCAGCGACTAAATCTGAATGTGCTCATTTAAAGGGTAAAGAATACTTCATAAAACATATGGAAACATTTCTATGTTTTTTCATTAAACAGGCTTCTTACTCCTTACGCATTTTTTATGATTGTTCATGCTAATATGTCATTTACCTGAATCAAGACTGCCTATGCATCTGTTTGGTTTAGTGACATTTGTATAATGTTATGAATACTTTATTTAAAAACACACTAAATACACTTTTCTATTTTATTATTCGAGAACTTTGCATCATTTCAAAGGTGAAATATTCCTTTTCACAGAACTCTTGGAAGAAACCTTACCATTATGCATTGCAAAATACATGATTTAGGAAGAATGTGAAATGATAGTAATAGGGCAGTTGCACAGTATGATTTGAATTACATGGTTATTGGGATCTGCTGAAATAAAAACCAGGATTAAGTACATTTGAACAAGAAATGTAGACCAAATTTATACAAAAAGGATCTTGCTCTTCAAAAGTATGGATGCTGAAAATGTGCAGGAATCATAACAGCCCACAACTCAACAGGGGCTTTCTGTGTTATGCTATGTCAGTAAGGAGCTAGTGAGAATTTTGTGTGTGTGATAACAGTAAGTAAAAATATGAATATGTAAACATACGTTTTGTGATATGTATGAGGCAGACAATAAAGCTTATGTCTAGTTTTTTGTGACAAAATTGGAAACTAGAAGAGGGCACAGAGGACATCTGTGAAGCTCATGAGAACCGGAGAAAGACACCTTCAATTGCAATAAGTAAAAAATCCATCTTTGTTCTCTGAGAATTGAAAAATGACTGATGGTGCCACCTGTGTAATTTTAAATGAACGGTAAATTGGGTAGCAAAGGATTCTGTAATCTTTTTTGCCTTTTCTTTGCTAAAACCCCCCAGTTAAACATAGGGACATTGGTATATTAAAAATAAAGGGCACATTTCCAATAGTTCAATGGTTACATTTAGGCTACCTTACCAAGAGAAGCATAGAACCGTCAAAAAATTTTATGACTTACGAAGTAACTGCTTCCTCCAGTATGAGTTAGGTGTCATGAGACAAACCAGTATATAGGAGATTCCAAAGGATGCCAAGCAAAAGGAGTTATTTCCACATGGGAAGTAGTCACACTGTAAAACACCCTGTTACAAGACAATGTGCTTGTTCTTGGTTTACATTAAACAAACAACCAATCTCTGGATAAATATGGAGGGAAAAAAAACCAACCAAAATAATGGAAAGCCTCTTGAAACAAAGACAACAGTTTTGGTTCAGCAGTCACACATTCTTAACAGTTGGAGGACTGTCTCGGAAATGTCATTCAGACTTTCCCTGTTTTGGTGCTGTTCCTTCCTGAGCCAATCCAGCATTGGTTCCAGGTGGGATGTTGGTCTAGGTGGACTCTAGGTTTAAAACTTACATTCTTGAACAACGTTTTGAATGCAGACTGTTTATGTGAAGGAAACGTTTTTGTCTTAACTGATATGAAAATTTGGATGTTAGTCTAAAATGACATACAGCAAATATATGTTGTATAATTACCTTATTTAATGCAAACTCAAAATATCCAGTACAGGGAATTTATCTCCCTCATTTCTTTTTAATGGGTATTTCCTTCTTAATGACTAATGAAATTCTAAGAAAGTGAGTAATGACATTTGACAATGTAGTGGCTTTTAATAGGAAACTATTATTGTCAGCAGGTGCCAAGGATTTTACTTTCTGTTATCTTGTGTAACTCACCATTGGGACAGGTGGCTGTCTTGGTTACTTGATACTGAAGATAGTCCTGCTGTATCATGTTATAGGAAGAAATGATCTCTTGCTGCCTGTCTTGTAAACATGCTATATATATATGTATTGTTTTGCATTACAAGCACTGTTTTAGAAGTTTGGACTTTTTCTGAGAAAATGAAGGACGTATTCAAATGTTGTTTATACAGTGTTACTCAAAGCTCTGTTACTGAGCCTATTAGTTCTGTCTTTTTATTCTTTCTTCCTGGTTGTGTAGGCAGACTTTCTATACAGTTTCCTTATCTTTGCTGTCTTGTCTTCTGCTTTCCTTCACTCGGTAGGGGGCTTGCCTTAAGCTGCCTTAAACTTCCATCTTCCTTTCCTCTTCATTTAATGTTTGACAGTCCATTCTTTTCTCTTTTGTTGCTACCACTGAGAATCCAAAGCATGTGAGCTTCTTCTGAGCATATGTGATCTGTAATTACTTGCAGGGACCCTGTGGAAGAAGTACACATTATTAATTTTTGTTGTTTTATGGAAAAAAATATATCAATCAAAAAAAATTTCTGAAAACTGATTGGTAATATTTTTCTAGTTAATTTATTTGCAAGGATGTGAGGTGGAAACTGCAAATCCTGTTTGTCAGTCATGCCCACACATCTTTCTCCTCATTTCCCTGATTCCAGATCCTTAGTTAGGGTCTACGTGCTTTAAATTCAAAACATCCTTTAGTAATATGTGCATAATAGCTTATTATGGATCTAAATTTTTTTTCACTACAAGGAAAATCCATAGTGGGTTTTACCACTTAAATGTAATAAATTAGAGTACTGGTGGCATTCATAGTGATGCTGAAAAGCAGCTAATCTAGCACAACAGGGCCCTGATGCCTGAGGTCTCTAGGCAGTAGCTCAAAACAAATATTTACCTTTGCAAGGAAAGATATTAAGTACATTACCCAGAAACAAAGCAGTGGTTTGTGTCCTTTCTTTGTGATTATCTTATACCATTTATAATGGATTCAGGCTTCTGCTTTGTCCCCCCTCAGCCCCATGATTCAGTGTGTTTTAGCCAGATTTTTTTTAAACTATTTTTTCAGTCTAATCATACCACTAATGGAAGCCTTTAAGGGTTCAAGGAATAAACATATAAAACTTGGATCGAGCTTTTACAAAGACATAGTCTTTTTGAAAGTTTTGGCACCTGTTTATTCTTGTATACACTATTGAAGTGTTTTGGTGCCAGATTTTGATTGCAGGCATTTTCATCAGGATAAGAGGGTTTTAAAACCTCATCTGTACTGTCTTACAAAGGATGTGATTTCCTATTATTTTTAGCTGATGTAAGGTCATACTACTGTGCAAGGGGGTGGTCCTCCCTTCCACTCCTGACAGCAGCTTTCCCACACCTTCTAATGGTCAGGGAGATATGTGAGCAGTTAGTTCAGCTTGTAGATCCAGCTGGAAATTGCTCTGAGGGTTATTTTTCAGTCAGTTTAGCCATTTATCTGGTTTATAAAGTGTTCATGTAGGCACTAGAGGCAACTCAAAGCAGAGGGAATGGTGGCATTGCCCCAAGGGAGAGCACCTCAGAGCTGAATGAGTTTATAAGCTGGTCTTGGTATCACGCTCTGCAGCAATATCGAGCTCTTATTTTAATGCATCGGCTTCTTTTACTTTCTGAAAGATGCACAGTGTTGCAGGTTAAGATCATTTACATTCTTTGTATTTTTAAAATAATTATTAATACCAACTTCTTATTGTTTACACCGGACTTATGTAAATTGCATAAGATTATTTGTGCCTCATCTATTAATGCTGAAGTCCATACTGCCTCAGTCAAAAGGATGTCAAAGTTGATGAAATTCTACATTCTGCTACGCTGTAACATACTTGTAGCATTGTGCCAAAAATACTTTGTGCATTACTCTTGAGAGGTAAACCAGCTGAAATTTCTTTTAGTAACATCCCTACATTGAAAATTTGCAAAGCAGATGTCTGTAGTCAGAGTGTAGGTAGGATTTAGTCCCTCAATTTTGAAGTGGCAAGTGACTTCCTGTAAAGCAAAGTTTTCATTTCTTTTATATAGTACTGTTATTTGGTGGTCATTTCAGAAGTTGTCCTTACTTAGCCAACGTCATATGGTGGGATTTCTGCAGATACACTTCCATAAAAAAATTCAACTCTCTTTTTTTCTGGCCTTAAAGGGAGGGGGGCGAGGTCAACATTGAAAGGTTGTAACCTTACTCAGTTTGGAGATGTAAGAGGAGAAATTTAAAGTAAGAGTCAAGAGAATAGAAATTCTGATTATAGGAAAGAACATATGAACATTGTGTTTGCAAAGGGATCCAGCAATTGTAAACAGTTGTGAAGCAAGCCTCTGTACAGCTGCATGAGTATGCAGTGCAAAAACCCCTACTATTTGTATCCAAAACTGTTCTAAGCCTTAATACTATCCATGGTATAAAACCAGTTACAATGTTTTTGTACGAGCTACCACACCTCACCTGTAGATAATTCTTGGTTAACAAGAAAAGTCCTCGTGTGGTATTATTGGAACAAATATGAAGTTATTCTGTTTGTTATTTGGGGTTTTTGAGGATGGTGGTGGGCTTTGTTTTGCTCTGTGTTCTATCCAAATAGGTAAGACACAGTCTCCTTGGAGTCTCTCAGTCACTTTCCTTCTAATTAAATGATTGATTTCTGTGTTTTGCTTTATTTGATATCTGCACAAATATTCTCTGTACATCAGGCCATACGGCTGTATTCTGTGCAGTTTCTTACTAAAATAAATACATTACCTCACCACATAATCAGCCAACTATGCCACTGATGACCCAACACTTACGGTGTAATGCTGCCACTGTTGAAGCTCAGCCAGACTCCAGGGACCTCTCTGTAATATGCTGCTGTAGGCATTTCTTAGAGCCAAATACGTTCTTCCCTGGGTTTCATTTCCACTTTCATTTCCTTTGGGATTTTTATTTCCTAAGGAAGGTTGGCCTTTCCTTCAGTTTCTTGAATACGTAAATAGTCTACCTGTTTTGTGATCACTGGGCGCAAGTAGAGCAAGAGTGAGTGTTCTCCTTCCTTTTCATCTTTGTTTCTTTATATTTCCCTTGAGTAAGTAATGTGTTTGTATAGGTGTATTTTTTTTATCCTAACAAAGTAACTGATCAGCAATGCAGATGAGATTTCTTTAGGTGGCATTCTTCTAAGATACTTATCATTACTTTTTCTTTTGGTTTTCAAATTACTCAGTTTATACAATTGCAGCAGAAATATTTTAGACTTCTGCTAATCTTTAGGGAATGTAACTGAGAATTGTCAACTTATGTGGGGCTGAAAAGCAGCTTAACGAATTGTAAAACTGCTTTTCTAAAAATAGAAAAATGCATTATCTGTGAGGAAGTTGTTGGAGTAATTCTAAATGAGTAGGTTTCTAAAACTGCCAGCAGCCTCCATTCTTAACATTAACAACTGTCTTCTGGGAACAAAGAAAAAATTTTGATCATCAACAAGGTTATTCTTAATCTTTCTTATTAAAACATCTGGATATTTTTGGCCTTACCTTACAGTGATGACATACTTTAGCAGAGGAAATAAGAGATGCATACCTTATACAAGAAATGAGATCTCTGTCTTGTTTTCTTTTATTTTACACATTGCATTTATGTGTGTCCATATCAGTAAGGGCATATTTTCTTCTCTAAAAGGCATTTGAATGTTAAGTATTAGGGCAGTATGTCTATTTTAGCTTTGCTGCTAGTGTTATAATTCTTTACTTTTTAAAATTTGAATCGCTGTTATGTGGCAAACTGCCTTTCACAAATCACATTAACATCATCTTCTCTTTCCTTGATTTCCTGTTGTAAATACTTTATGCCTTTTGTATGGTCTGTCTTTTATGTATGGTCTCCTATTGCAATGAAATACTTTGGGTTGGCAAGATGACAACCCAGATCTTTCCACCTGTGAATGTATTGGCAGATGTAGAGTTTCCCATGATAGTATGAAGCCTATTGAAAGCTAGTGTGTTTAACATCAGTTGCCATTTCATATAGCTGGTCTACACATTGCTTCTGTGTACTCTGTGAAAAAGTTGTTAGTTAACTGTCTCCTCTGGGAATTCATTTGAAACATATGTCTGATTATTAATTATGCATTCTGGTTGGTGTGTTAAAAAAATTTCTTTCCTGTATTTATTGATGTCTGAAGTATTGGGAACTACACTGTCATATGTTGTGTAACCACCACAAGAAGTAGCTAATATATTGTGATGGAAATGGAGAAGCATGACGTTAGAATATTTTATTTATTCGATCATATAATTGAACTTAAAGACAAATTCTTCCTGGCTTCCCTGCTTATAGACCTATTCTTCAAAGCATGGATGTAATTTGAAAGTTGTAGTATCATAGTTTGTTTTCATTTTGCTAAGTAGGGGCTGCTTCGCACTCCAAAATTAATTTCCGTTCTTATATGTGAAACTTCAGAATTTGTTCTAGTAGCATAATGAAAAGTCCTGAAAGATGATGCAAGTTAAAGCTTAATTTAACGTGTCTTGTAGTGTGATCTTCAGGGAGAATGTCACTTATCTCTACTTGCCTATTACTAATTTTCCGGTGACTTCTCACAAGTTATCCTGTTTATCCAGAGAGAGAATCAAGTTCTTCACAGTGAAGGGTTTAATATTGAGCTCAATTTTCCACGGTGAGAAGAACTGCAGGCTTGCCTCTGGAAATAAATATTACAAATGAGCAACAATACCACTGTTACAGATGCAGTAATTTTAGTTTTGTTCCATAAGCAATTGCCCTCAGAGCTAAGTTAACATGAGAATTAACTTGAATGTGGATAACCGAGATATGGATTGCAGGGAAGAATTTGATCCTCTTCAAAAGGCAGCATAAAGAGAAGCAATATTCACAGCAATTCCTAATTAGCATTCTTGCATGGACCCCTTAGCTCTAAGTTCTGCAATGCTAGCATATGTGGATTCAAGATATGTATATATATACACATTATGTGTAGGCTTAAAATTTTGTTTGTGAGGAAAGAATCTGGTATGGAGAAATGTTCTGTGATGTGTGTGTTTATTCTTTCTGGGAAGTGACTGGAGACTGTTGAGATCAAAGTCTGTCAGCAGGAGTAGTTAATGTGAGGTATGTGGAAATGCATGGTAAAGAAGATTCCATGTTGATATTTTTTTTAAGGTTCTGTGTATGTTTATTTTCAGAGAAAGACTTATGGCTTACATTGTTAGAATACAGTGTTCTAGACATGAATGCCATCTTTCCACAACTGGGGTGTATGCTTGTGCCTATAGGACAAAATTACAGCAAATGAAATAATAAACATCCTTATAGTTATTTATTATGTTCCAATTTTTCTGTTATAAAAGGAGGAGATATTTTCTGAGTGTGACATGCTAAATATTGAATTAATTTCCAAAGGAATGTCTGCTTTTCATTTTTAAGATGGTACTATATTTAATGCATTCTGGACATGTGAAAATGATTATGGAAATGAGGGTATGTGATCTGAGATTCACTGCCACTTTGGTGTGCAGTGTAACTTGTGTTAAAGACCGTGTTATTCAGCACTTCTGCTAATACGGACGCTTTTCTGTTGAGCATAAGTTATCTTCTTTTATTTCTCTTTAGGAGAGTTCTGTTTTAGTATATTCAAAAATTATAGTCTCAATATTGCAAGTTGCATTGAGAGCTCCACTATTGATTTTTTTTTTTTAAAAAATGTTTTTATCTGGGAAAAATAATTTGTCTGAAAAAATATGTTCTGTTAATTGCAAGGTCCCATATATTCCTTCCACCCCCACTCCCCACCACATCAGAGGAGAGTTCTAATTTTTCAGTGTTTCTCCAAATATTCAGCAAAATGTTTCCAAGTAGCAAACAGAAGAGAGTAGCTCTTCTGATCTGGGGAAGTAGAAGGGCTGTTGCCATTTGCCTTTTCTCCTACAGATTGTTTTTGATGATATTTCATGACTAGTCTCTCACATGTGGCTTGATGGTCCCTGGGGAAGAATAGTAGTGGCTTCTTACAGTGATGCTATGTAAAAATGACCTGACCTATTGACTGTCCCTCAGTTTACTGTTAACTAATTATGGTAACTGGAAAAGTTTATTAGTTAACATTGCTTAGTCATGAATTAACTTGTTAAAATACAGCACATGAAGAACTTCATTTGGAAATCTTGAAGGACTCAGGAGAATTGAGTTCTTAGCTTGAGACAACAGCTGGTTGGACTGCTAGAAATTAATTGATTTTCACATGTGAGCTCTGTCTGAATTCCAAGGAAAAATACAGTGTTTTCATGAATTTATTGATGTGAATAGGAAGAAAAGATACAATATATTGTTACATAATGGAGACATGTAGTCCTCTCTAAGGATTTAATTTAGCTGAGCTTTAACCATAGATTTATAATTAGTATGTAAATACTTAAAAATAATAGAGAAGTAAATGGGTTTTGGAAGATTAATTATCTGTTGGTTCCTGAAGACTTCAGAAGAGTAGAAGACAAATAGTGTTTTATATTGGTAAATAATCCGCTTGATTGCTTTGTTGAAGAAATTGTACATCAAGACTGAAGTTAAATCTTTAAGAATCCGCCAGGATAATTTTTTCTGTCAAACTGTGTACAGAACGCATTACATTAAATCCACATTTCAAGGGCATATTATGGGAGGAATCTTCTTATCAATGCACATCTTATACAAGTAGATAGTGTGCAAATACTTTATCCTGTTTTCCTCACAGTAATCTTTTCCCTGGATCTTTGAATGAGGAACATAGAGTTAGATTTTCATTTTTATGTGGAAACAAAAAAGAACATGCAGTTTATTTATTGAGTTATTTTGCCTTAAATAGTATTATAAAATACAAAACCAGTGGTAGTGGCTTAGTGATTTAATTACCAGTAGATGTAAGAGATACAATTTACTACAGAAAAAAGTAAAATCTCGGAGACGAAGCAGTTGTGTACTTTCCAAGCAAGTAATACAGGACACATTTAAAAAACATAAGAAATGGTTTAGTTTCATTAACTGTGGTCTAATATGTTGTGCATCCCACTCTTGGTAAACCACAGCGGCATTTACTGGCTATTGCTTCAAAGCACTACTGTTTTTCATCCCTTTTCATTGGCCAAATGTGTCATAAGAGCATTAACTAAAGTCTGGAAAACAGTTCTCATGGATTTTGCTTTAATGATAACTCTAACATATAGTGCACTTGCTGATATAATCAAGTGAATGGAATTTCCAAAATCTTGACTTAATGTCTTTTAAGTATGAAGCAATAATGTTTTTATGAAGTAGCTTTTAAATAGCATTTGTTGAAGTGGAGAGCAGCTGGATTAGAAGGGTCTGTTTCTAACTGCAATCAGCAATGATCATAGTATCATATTACAGTCACCCTATAAAATAGCTTGTATTTTAAGAAAAATGGGAAAAAAGTGGAGGTAAGAATGGAGAGAGAAGTAAGCATGGTCTGTGTGATGCCCAAAGGGGTCTGGAATTGGTTACAGTTTGATAATGTTGCTTCAGCTGTTTGGGCAACAGTGTAATTCTTAAAATAGGAAGTTCTTTATCAATGTAGGTTTTATCAGGTTTCTAAAATGTTGTGGAGATACAGTCAATATGAATTTCTGAAGTATTTTAAGATGTTGGGTGGCTTTTTAATTGTAATGTTTACCAGGGTAAGATTTAACTAGAATAAAGACCAAAATTACAGAACTCTCTGCAGTTCTTCCCTCCATTTCTCTGTATGATGAAATCTTTTTTACTACTTCTGCATTTGTATCCATTTGTATAAATAGAATGTGTCTCTATGCATATCCCACCTTAGTTTTGCCCCTTTTTCAGTTGACAGGCTCTTTGAACAGGGACAATATTTTATTTTGTTTCCTACAGAACGTGTTGGTGATGGAGTGTTCTAAAATAGAAAAGTCACTGCTGAGACCCAAACTGTAATTTAGGAAACCATTGCATCCTTCCAGTAATTGTTTATGGGTTCTCTTCTGTAATACATTGTATCAATGGATTAACTTCACTGTGAGCCTTTTTTGTATGTTTGTTTCAGCAATAGCTTGTAGTTATCCTGTGGTAGGCAAGAGGTGTATACTTTAATAAATGATCAATGTCTGTTGGCTTAACATTGTGTAGGAATGTCTTAAATGTTAGGCCTCAATGAATGAATGAAAATTTTGGAGACATGAAATGCTCTTATTCAGCTGTGCTCTTGTTCATCAATATTCTTGGGTAGTTCCCAAGTGGGGGTCTTATATGCTTTAACTTCTATTAATTTGTTTAAACAAAAAAAGCATGCTATCTGCAGCAGAAAATGTAGTTCAGCAGTGCCTTTATTCTCCTAGGTGTCTTAATTTGATTTATTCCAGAAGGGTTTGATACAGTCTTAGGAAGGATCTGATTAAGATATATGTAACAGATCTGTGCCTAAAATCCCAGCCAGCTAAGGTGAACAAATTGTTGAACTGGAGTTTTAAATTAAAAGAAAACAAAAGTGTAGATGACTTGATTGTGAAGAAATTCTGAATACCGTTTGACTTGTGTAGGCAAAAAAATGCACTCATCTCTGCTATCTAGCTGTATAGATACATCCTTCATCATTAGAATAAGAACTGTGTTTCCCTATCAGTTAGCTCAAATAGCTCATTTTTCCTCCTGGAGAGGACCTTTTGTTTAAAGTACTTCACTTGCCTGAGCTCCCTCGACAGAGAAGAGGGTCTATGACTTGATGTAATTGTAATGATTGCAGTTCCTCGGGATATGGGAACGTGCTAAAAGAAATTTGCATCATGATGTGCCTAGATTTGTTTTAATTGGAAAGGGTTGTCTCAGAAGGCTCAGGCCAGATTCAGATCCATACCTACAAGAAGGCCAAGCCAAGTTCCATATTTAGGCTTCTCAGGGGATTAGGTCCTGATGTTCTTTTGGCTTCTGTAGGACTTGCCCTTTTGTGGAGCCCTACTACTGTGACAGTGTTCAGGGTGCTCCTTCCTTGTCTTCTGTCTTTTACTAGGACATTCCACGCTCCACACGGAGAAGTGGACACCTGAGCACCATGCCTTTGTACTGCCATAATATGACGATACTCTTAGTAGAACATGTGATTGGGTCTGTTGTTTTCATAGGTGATACTGAAGCTTTGCTTCTGGAAAGGCTGAATCTGGGTGACTTGGCAGCAGTGGGCCTGATGTATAACACAGCGATTATTGTGGCGTTCAGTTAACCCAGAAGATTGTCCTGTAACAGCAAGGTTAAGATTATTTTGTGTACAAGCGGAAAACTTCTTTTAGGTCTACATATATAACAGCAACACTGTAATAGTTCTGTGCTAATTGTGTAGTGATTATTTGTATTGTATTAATACTATTACAAAACGTGAATCCTCCCCTATCTAATGAATAAATGCCCCTGTAAGACCTTATACTTCTCTAGAGAGAAACTAATGCCCAGAGGTTGATTAGAATGCAAGTTTCTGAATGATAGATCCATGTATAATCCATTATATCCTTGTAACACCCAGGGAAAATGACTGCCCCTCACCCTTCTCCTAGCTCTCTCTTTCCCCCTCTCTAATTTATGTTGTCTTATAGTTCACTGCATAATATTGATTAACACTTATGACTGCTAATGTATCTTTTAAATTTTTTTTTAATAGTCACAGAAATACTTCCTTAAAGGTTTCCTGAAAATTCATATTTTTGCCAAGAGGACTAGTAGTTTGGAAAGGCATAGTTTTACTTTGTGGACATCATGTTATTTTGCTCTATAATGTTGTGATCATCTTTAATTGTTTTTAAAGAAAGATGGTTTAGGTTTTTTCTGAAGTAGAGCCTACTGATTTCTCAGGAGCTCTTATATGATGGTAGATAAATTTAATAAAAAAATTATTTTTTCTCCTTTTGAATATGGTTTGTTCATCAATGGTATAATATGCCATTAAGTCTTGATAACTTTCCCCGTCTGCCCTACTCTAATTAGTCTTGTATCTTTGATATGGACTCTTCAGTTTACCAGAAAAGAGTAATTCCATGGTTAAAGCCTTATATACTTTCTTTTGTAGGCTGTAGATCCAAAATGGGTGTAAAATATGTACCCCTGAAATTATAGATAATCTGTTTTGATTTAGAAAGATGGAGTTGTTTGCATAAAAGGAATAATTAACTTTTGCCATTTCCATTTCCCTATATTCTAAATATATTTTTTTTTGTTTTGAAGTGTGTGTTTATGATGTTGTTATGACACGTGTTAGTGGCTGTCATACTGAGTGTGGCTGAGGATTGTCTACCTCTCTGTCTCTGGTGCCCCATGTGCTTGCTCAGCATTTACTACAACCTGTTTGGCTTACAGCTACTTTTATACCACATGAGGAAATCACTATGTGATTGTTACTTACCTATCAGTAATTCTAATGATTAGATCTTATGTTACCATAATGTTAACATAACCTTTATGTATATTTTTGAGCCACCAATAGTGATATTCCTGGTGGATGACAGATACATGGTCTTGAAATGTCATTAGGTCATGTTTAAGTGACCTTTAGGAAGCCCCTTCTCTTCTTTCTTGAAGTCATGCAATTAACTTAATGAAGAAGAGGCAGTTGGGAATAGATTTCTGCACATAGTGTTCCCAGGTGCTGCCAAGTACTGCTGTACACAAGGAAAAATGTGGTAACGTTCTCAGTGCCAGTCAATGTCCACCCTACTGATGTGTTGAATCGATATCTTCCTCCCAGCACGTGAAATCTGAAAGAGCTATTATGAGTGTATAAATATGTTGTCTTCAGAAAAGAGAGCTATGCGTAAGATCTGGTAAATTTTTGTGATTCTAAACAAACACCCAAGAGATGCAAGCACATGCGCCTCCATATTAGTTGAACTCAAAATTTAATGGATGAAATGCATATCGGGTTTGTCCTGATAGTGTGTGTATTTCCTAATTTTTTCTGGGCAATTTAAAAATGCTAAAATACATAGTGTACACTGAACATTCTGGATAAATAGATGGTAAATTTTTTTAGAAGTTTTTTCGCTTTCTTATTGATTCATTTTATTCTTGTTTTTGACATGTGAAGTTTCTTAAATGAAAATTAGGCTTACTGCTTTTTCTGGTTGATTAAAATACTTTTAACATCTGTATGACCACCATGAAATTCTGTGGGTGCTGGTGTCTTCCAAACAGTTCTGACAGAGATTAATTTTTGTTGGGTTTTTTTTTTTTTAGAAACATTAAAGTCATACTTTACAATCATGCTCTAAACAAGCAAGTTAATTACAGTGAAGTGTTTATTCTGCACTTCTTTTTATCACGGTTTTAGGAATTCACCTGTGATCTAAGCAGAGAAAAAAACAGAGATAGAAGAATGCTGTGTAGTTACAGTAAATGTGACAAAGTATAATATACAACTAGTAAGAAACTTTATGATATACTAACTATAATTGATTCCAGTGATTTGTCTGTTAAAGCCAATGCAAATAATTGTAACATCTGTCAAAAACCAGCCACTAGCATGAAAACCTTTTAACATTTTGCACTTAATAAACTATTTTATACATAAACTACCTTATTGTTTATATTAAAAACTAAAAAATATTCAGTCTGTTCCAGCCATTCTAACAAAAACTTTAATAAGTAGACATTGCATAAAAATGACACAATCCAGCAGTTATTTGGTAAGGCCAGCATAATCATAAATTTACCATCCATGCTTTTCCAAAAATACTAACCCATATTGTTCTCCCTGGACCTGTTGCAGGGATGACTAATCCAGCTGCTGAGGTCTCCCTTTATGTGTTTGATGGAACACTTGGCTTGCTAGACTACAGCTGTGTGTTTATGTGCAGTGCACACCTGCAGAGGCCTGACAAATAGCTGTAGTATGCAGAGTATACAAAATTACCCTGGCAGTGCTGCAAATAAGGAAGTTTCTGTTTTGAAGTCCATATGTGTGTGAGCTTGAGATGCCAGCTGGGGTATTTATGTTGCATTGCACAGATGTAAAACTGCCAACTGATTTTATACCAAATAAAGGCTAATCTTTTTATACATACTTGGTGTCAGAGTTATGAAGTGGTACATAAGAATGTTCTCACGACTTAGCTCTTTTAAAATAAAAGCTGACATTAAAAATGCTCAAACTCACAATATGCATAGAGGGTAAAGATAAAAACGTACTGTATTTACTTAGATATCTGCTATAGCACAGTATCTTAAGGGTTTTATTATTAGTGATGTATAGTTATTAGCTGCACATAATCAGGACTTGATTTATTGTATGCATATACACTATACTATATATCCTTTTTTTCCAGGAGGTCACTTCAGCTCTGTGTTGAATCCAGTTTATGGGTTCTGAAATGTGAAAGCCCAATTTATGTAGCTACTTAACTTGAAAGCTTTGCTTCCCTATTTTCAAATGTGTTTAAGCACAGTGATAACTTTTCGTCAAATATAACACATCTTTTGGAAATTGTTATCATTGTTAGTGGACCTTGTTTGTGAAGATATTTGCCTTCAAATACATAAGAAATTAAAATGGAAGCACTAATTTCATTTGCTAAAACTAACAAGTAGCACAGATAGGTCTTGATTGATTGGTCATTTTAGCCAGTACCGTGACTTTTAGTATGAACTAGTTGCAAAGACAACAAAGTGAAATAAATAGTTTGTTTTAATTGTTCACTGTGTATACTGAAGTACTGCATACTTAATCCTTTTTAAATGCGTAAAAGGAGGGCTGTGGCAGGGAGGGGTTTAATGTGCAGACATGTAAGTGGACAGTTTCTGTGCTTCTGACTACCTGCTTTGGAAGTTCCTTAAGCACTTAGTTACATTTTTAAGCCTAATACATTTTTCCCTTCAATTAATTTTTTTTTCCTCGTTACTTTATCAAGCAATGTTAGTGCTGGTTTTAATTTGTTTTTTATTATGGGTAACTGAAACATTTGAGGATGTGTAGAATTCTGCTTTGGCTTACTCTGTCACAATGTCTACTTGAAATGCATTTATGCTAAATGTGTAAGAAGAAAGAAAAATGGAGCAACACTGAAGTATTTCACTATAGAAGGTGTCCCAAAGGACTTAGGAATTAATTTTGCTAAATGTAGTGTACAGCTTAGAAATGACTAGCCATCACACGCAGCTTAGCAGTCTGGTGGAGCTTTTTTTAAACCAAAAGAATTTCATACGTAGACACACATGCATGCACATGCTCACCCTGAGATAGCAGTCTTGGGCTTCCTGAGCTTAAAATTAACATCTGCAAATATCCCCCAGAAGCTCAAACATCCAGATTCACAAAGGTCAGAAATAACAGTTTCTTGATTACTAAATTTTAGAGCAGAAATTTCAGGCATTAATATTAGTTAGCTGAAGAGGTAATGACATACTGCAAGTGGAAGGAAGAGTTGGAAAGTTGAGCTGTACCCCCATAAGACTGCAAAGGCGTGCCTTCTTGGCTAACATAAAAGAGTAAGTGTGAGATGCTCGTGCTACTATTAACTGCTGAGAACCAGTCTATATAGCATAGAAGGCTGGGAAACAATACAGAATGCCAAATCTGAGTGAAAAATGGAAACACTTCAAAAGAAGTTACTTCTGCTAGATGAATATAGGAAGTCTTAATTGTTGTTATATCCTCTATTTAGGAAGTATATTTAAGACCAAAAGAGGAGAATTCTGTTGGTGTTTGAGGAAATATGTTGCAAAGATGGCTTAGTTATTTTGTGTCAGGGCCAGCTCTCTTATAGAGGATATCACTTCAAACAGATTGCCGCCGCTGCAGGTTGCAAACACACAATTGAAGGCTTCTAGTTCTCAGCTCATGCACAGATGTCTTTCAATAAGTTTAGCCAGTAATTTCTTCAAATTGCTCAGTTTATCAGCAGCACATGTCATCAATCCTGGAGTGGTTGCTCAAGTCAAACTACAGAATCCTTAGCTTACAGACACAGCTGCAAACAGGTGAACAGGCAGAAAGTAATTTGTGCAGCTTGGTGGCTGTCAGACAAAAGACAGACAATCTGTGTTTAAAACAGATTGCAGGCCTTGCATGAGCCAGACAAAAGGGATTTCTACAACTGCAAATAATTCCAAGGTTAACATATTTTCCTTTCTGCCATTAGGTGATTTGTTAAAATTGGAAACAATGAGCATTATAAATCTACACAGAAACTAGAGATAAGATGAAAGAGAAAAACAGATCGCTAAATAAGTTTACATCCTTCTGTTGAAAAGCATACAACTGGCATTCATATAAGCGTCCTTTTTATAAACTAAGCTGAGCTATAATACCTATAAGGACATTTAGTACATATTTGAAGTTATGGTAAAGACGTCTGATTGGCAAAAGAAACAACACTGTAAAAAGAATAAGTTCATAGTAATGTTCCTCTGTATTACAAAGTTGACTTTTTTTCTTTTAGAATTTTCCTTTGGATATCATTCTAAGATACTGTGAAGATTTACCAGGATTTCAGTTTAATTTTGAAGTCCTCTACTTCCTCGGATATTTTAATATTGGGTAGGTTTAGCAAGATGTACTGTACTAAGTATATCAGAGTGAAAATTTATACCAAACAAGCTTACTGTAGTGCTAACCTAATTACAGTAAGTTAGAAAACATGTACTTCCCCAGTCAAAGACATTGCTTCTTCAAATGTACGTCTATAGAATATCTATTCCTTCCACTTCTCAGGGTCTCTGTAAACTTGCCTTGACCCCAAAACTTCTTCTGCAGCGTTCCATGAGGTACTAATCAAGCTAATGTAATATAGCCCTTCTTCCTGTTTAGTTCAGTGAGTAAGTACTTATGTGCAATAATACTGACGGGTAATTTTATGCTTAGTTTAAGTTTCCTGACAAATTTATTTTCCATGTTATTTAAAACTTATCAACATAGAGATATGTGGATGGAAGAAGATGCAAAAAGTAACTGTCTACTTTAAGGTAGCATCTGGTTTTGTGAAGATACAATTCTGTGGGTAGAGGATAAATCAGTCTGCTCAGGACACTGAACTACATTGAAATCAGTGCACTTTCTGTGCTTAATATAGTAATACATATTACAATGAATTCATTAATACAATTGTATGATTCTGGTTAATCATACAAAAGTGTTTACAAAAATTATTTAAATTGTCCTGTCAACATTCACTGTTTTTTAAATGAAAAACAGGAGCTTACTTACAAATAGCATGTTCGTTTTGTCATGTGATCACGCCTGTATTACATACTTGAGTCCCAAATGAATGTTGTCGTACATGAAGAATACATTCGTTAGGCTATTGCAAGTTTATACATTTGTGGAAATACAGCACTAAATAATTTTGCAGGGAAACCTTATGCTGAGGTTGAGTCGAAGAATTCCTTAAATTTCTCAACTACGGAGAAGTATGTCACAAGCATGTGCTTTAATAAGCTTATAGTATGGAAGTACCCTTTTTCACAGTTGGTGGTGTTGGGTTTTTTTTTTTGTTACAATGCTAATTCCAAGATTAAATTGCATCCTTAATATAAGCCGTGTTACAGGAGTTTCCTTGCATTTGGATTTTCTTCTTTTTTTGTATCTTAATAGACAATAAGATTTTTAACCTCTCAGAAATTAATCACACTAATGGAGATTTTCTGTTCCTTGGCCAGGGAAGATTCTATATTAGCTTCTTTTTTAATAATGCTGACAGCATGTGTATTGCTTGTTAGTTGCACAGGGTATGTGCTGTGGATTGTAGCCTGACGTTGTTATGGTGTTAGCGTGTATGGGCTTCATGTATTCACTGTGAAGGTGAGATCATCATCTTTAAAGGATGGTTTTAATTTGTGTTGGTGAATCAAGTGGATACTGTATTTAAGGAGGGGAAAAAAGTGTACTTATGCAGGTTGCTGTCTGCAGTCCAAATTGCTGATCAGAGAGTCTTTATACACATCGGTAATGTGCTGTGCAATATAAGCTGAAATATATTCCACAAGGGAGGAAAACGGAATAGGTTACATACGCTGTTCCTAAGTGCAATGAATATAAAACTCCATTACTCACTTTAAGCAGGTGCTTTTTATATGAGGCTTTAAAGAAATATAAAACTGCTGGTGAAATGATTGGTTTGTACAGACACGACTTAACTTCCAGTACTTTGACCAGATAAAGAGGCTAAAAATATTTCTACAAACATTTCTTTAATGATTTCAAGGATTAAAGGTTAATATCCTCCTGGTGTAAGAAAATGCCATTCCAGACACTAAATGTACTGTTTCTCTTTAAGTCCTCGGTAGTTGGGTAGAATATTTAAAAGAAAATTTTAGTTAAAACTTAGAGTATTGTGGTTTTAAGTTTGTATCCTCAACAGTGTGTATTTAAATTAATGGGAGAGCACAGTGATATTATAAAGAAACGCAGTGTGATATGGAAAACTGTGATTAAGAGTGATACTCCATGCTGAAACAAAACTCATCTTTAAAGAAAATCTTGTCATCTATGCATGTGGAAAACTGCATGTGAAGGGGTAGTCTCAAATCTTTCTGTTCTTTAAAGCACCATATACTGTCTGAGAAGGAAAATCTTGGTCAGACTGTTCAAGATAATACTGATATACTGTATTTTAGTCTTTTTCCATGTAATCTCTGTCATATTTTACTTAACCACCCTGTCTGAATTACTGTCTCCCTGCCATTTCCTACTCCTTTGCAGTCAGTGTCACCAGCAGTACCCTCTGTCCATCTTTTAACCACACGACTGCTGGCTTGCTTCACCTCCCAACTGAAAGATGTTAATGTTCTCTTTTGCTTCCCCACCATCCCCAGCAACTCAGGTAATCAAACTGTTAATGATTACACCTTAGATGTTAGTTCTTTATTATTTTTTGACAATACTGTTCTGAACACCTCTGTCCTTCTTTTGAATTTTTATAAACTTTTGTGTTTTCTTTACTACTAAACAATTACTGCATCCACCCTCTAGAATCCTCAACTTCTTGACCTTTTTACTGGTCCATAACTGTCCTGTCCTATATGCAGTTATCTCAAATTGAGCTTGTGAGAGATTTCAGTTGTTAGATACTCTGTTTGACAGCAAGAAGGTGACCAGCTGTCATGTGTGTTACAGGGAAGCTCACAACCATGTGTAGGTCTAGGTAAGATCTGGCATTTCTTGTATCTTGAATAGTAGGTATGTTACATAGCACTTCAAGGTTTGCAGCTGCTCTGGTGAATGAGGCTTTTTAAGGGCAAAGGAATATAAACTTCTAGGAAACCAGGCTTTATTAGTTTCATAGTTGCCAAGTAGCTTATTTAAATATATATGTCTTAGAGAAATGAGCTCCTCAGTTGAAACAGAAGGTGATGAGATCTGAGATGAGCTCTGGTTCCTCTAAGACTTTTTTCTTTCATCCTACATTTTGCTGTCCTAGAAATGCGTAGATGTCCTTTTCTCTAATTGCTATGCACCTTTTTACTAAAAGAGCTGTAAAATGCAGGCTTTGTTCCAGAGCCTAAGAAACATTGCAACTTAGACTTAGTGTATTTGAAGACAAGACCTTTGAACTGATACTGGATTGAACTTGAACTAAACTTAATAGAAACTCAGGATAGAAAATGCAGTTTAGTTTGTTTGTGCCTATATTAGCATACATTAATAAGAAAAAGTGTTTTAATACACCTGTTTGACATTTTGCGTGAGCTATTGAACTTACACTCTCAGGTACAGCAAAACTACTGTATTTGAAAGGGAAAGAAGGCTTACATGACTAAGATGGAAGTAACTAATTGTCAGTGCATGCTTCCAACCAAAGGGTGTGTCACTAGCGGTGAAAACTGTAAGCGCTTCCCCTGTCCATCTGTCTGTTGTCTCTTTCCGGATGTTGCTTCAAATAATTTATGGTGAAAGTTTCTCAAATTCTTATTTATGTGTATCCTGGCAGCATTTGCAAGCATGTTATTTTTAGCATTTGTCTACTGGCAATGTGTAGATATTGGGATTAATAGGGTGTGCTTTTTGAGAGTTAGAAATTCAGATTCTGATATTTTTTCTGCATTTTCTTGGAAGACAAAAGTTATTCTAATGCATTAACTTGGGCTTCTACTGTTTGTCTCAAATGATAAGAGTGGTATCTGAAATGCAGCTGGTGAATTGTGCAGAAAGGAAAAGAAATCCTTTTCTTCTGTCTGAATCTCTGTTTACAACAGCAGGAACAGTGCCACTAAAGCCACTTTAATCCTGTGTCCTGACCAGTGTTGTATTGCCAAATCTAAAATAATAGTTTCAATTAGGTATGCTTACAATTGGCAATGCCTAAATAGCCTGAGTGTTAGCAATAATAAGGTTAGTTATAACAAGTTGCCCAGAACTACACTTTTCTTTGCAATACTATATATGTTTCAAGATGGAAGGCAGTATTCCTTCTCTAAATGTTGGCTGTTTAGACCAAAAGGAGCAGCAAAGACTATGGATGGATTGTGTTTCTGTACCCTACAGTGAAGATGTTCCAGGACGGTCCTTGTCCTTGATAGGTTGTGGTAGTTAGTCTGTGAATGTTTGCTGGCCGGCCTTAGTACAGCGGGTAAAGGGAGTTCTGAAACATTTCCCAGCTCTGTTGTATTTTCAGAGAAGTTTTGTTTATTTTTTTTTCAATAGTAGATATTTAATTCTATGAGCATTCAAACTTAAAGCATTATTTAACCTGACTAGATAATCACTTAAACCAGGTTATCAGTAAAGAATTATTCAAAGCTGTTTCTGATCTAGAATGCCTTAAACATGTTATTCCAAGTATTCTGTGACTTCCTCAAGATTGCTTTTCAATCTTTGAATCACAAGTTTCTTGTTTAATGCTCCATTTGAAGCAGGGTTTTAGAAAAATCAAGAAGTTTGTGGATGAAGGCAGATGGGGACCTGTATGAAGGCCGTTTTGTGGAATCTCAGAAGAGGAATGTAGCAACAGGGATTTGCCAGAGTTAAGTGACTCTCCCTGTAGGTGCAATGGTGGTGTGCTTTAGCAAGCTGGGCAAATTTTTGCAGTATGTGAATCTCCATTATTAAATGACGGTCCTGCATCTGTTTTAGTGTTTAGGAAATGGAGAGGCTTTAATTAGTTTACAGGCAGTTTAAGGATTAAAGCGGTTGATTACAGAGATTTCAGTATTGATCTCTAAGGTAAAGACCAGTGTCTGACTGACTGTGTACTTGGCCCTGAAATCTGTCTGTGAAAATACTGAAAGTGAGGGGATTCATTTTTGTGTTGTGTGTGTGCATACACGTAGTTTTTGCAGCTTATGTTCTGGTGAAGAGAACAGTAGATACTTACATTGATAAATAATTTGTCATTGTTGCCCAAGAAGAAAGCGCCTTGACATTCTTTAGAGAGTATTTCAGTCTGTCAGAAATTGCTTTTACCCTTCCATGCATTTACTTTCCCTTTGAGTACCATGGTGGACGAGAAAATGAAAGCAGAGCTATTTTTTAGGACAGGTTTCTTTTAGGTGTGGAACTGTGGCACAAGAAGCTCAGGATAGTAGAAAATCTGTCCAACTCACCATAGAGGCAAGCCAAGTCCACCATAATCCTGTTGTTACTGCCCCGTTAAGTCTTGGGAGTGGGTAGGGATGAAACAATAATTTCCTAGAATAGCGGTAAGTAGACTGTAAATTGGTTGACACAGTTACAAGAAAATAAATTATTACAATAATCAGAATAGCAATAGTAATGCTAAATAAAGTTGAGTTAGAAAAAATAGACCTGTCCCTTGACACCTCCTTAAAATAAGCTGCCTGCATTACTATTTCAAAGAAGAAACAAAATAGTAGCCTGTGAGTGTCTATGTTAGGGATGTAAAATGTGGTCTGCAGACTATGGTGACAGATTAAATATGTGGAATTGTGAACTTCACAAAAATTTAGTTTTAGTACAGAAAAAAACTGAGTATTTATAACCTGGCTTTTACATTTTAGAAAAATACCTATTTTTCTGTTTTTCCAATTTATAAAACAAAACAAAACAAGGAATCAAAAAACCCCCGAGCCTCCAGTGTTTTCTCTTCAGGTGTTGTGTGCGAGGAAGCACAGTGATTGAAGGAGATGTTGACATGCCTTTTCTGCTCCTGTTTTACTGCAATGAAGAACATGAAAGCTTATGCTTCTCTAATGCTTTGAACGTGAGAAGTAGGACTGATGCCAGATAGAGCTGGTCTTTGTGGCTTCTGTTATGTTCATGCTGCAGGGAGGAAGGAATTAAGTATGGTTTTAGCTTCAAGTTCCTCAGAAGTGCCATCTCTGTAACCAAGTTCAGTACACACTCTCAGAAGTTCTCAGTGAGGGCACTGCTTAAGCAGGAACTGAACACAAATGAGTATCTCTCATGAAAGAACTTAGGTTCCTCTTATGCTTCAATTTGTTTACTAGCTTTTCTGTGTTAGTCTGTAAAACTTAAATAGATGTTGCTGTGAAGATAATTGGACATTTTTTTTCTTGATTCCAATAACACTTAGGCCTAAATGTTATTTCACTTGGTTAATAGCTCCTTGCTTTTATTCATGGATTGATCTTTTACTGAGTTTGAAATCATTTGGACATGTATGTGACAGTTCTTTATTATATTATGTTGCCAAACCGTAGTTTATTGGTACTTAATGCTTTAAGTATTGAAATTTTTCCTTTTGCATCCATAACTTAAATATGGGGATAATTAATGTGGAGGAGCTTCTAGGAGTTTTAGTCATGCCTTATTCATTTCCTACTTCATATTTTGCAGTTCTGTCTTTTATGATCTTCCTAAAGAATTATTTATTGTATTTCAGGGATTTGGTGACGCACAGTCCTGACTCTTGTCCTCAGAATCAGTAACATACCTCTTTTGCTGGTGTCCTGGCTTTTCTATTGATCAGCTTAGATCTTGGTTTTCCGTTAATTATTGCAAATTCATCTTATAAAAAATGGATTGGTAAAAGATATATAGGCCACTGGTAAAATCACTAATTAGGTAATCTTTTTTTTAACAGGTCATAAATGATTGCTCAGCATTTATAGGCATATTAGCAGAATTCTTGGGCTGATCTATCAAGACACAATTGTGACTTGACTTTAGGTAATAGATTCCCTCCTGCTTGCACACACAATGTCACTGAATGCAGGGACTTGGGGCAAGCTGCGTAGTTGGGTTATGTACATGGAGAGGACCAAAGCTGTGACCAGAAAAGTTGGGAGGAGGATGTGAATGCCTGCTTTAAAGTGTGGTAGAATCTTCCTTGACGATGTGATACTTCTGTGCGTGTTTCTAGAACAAAATTACTCTTTAGGCTTGGAGTTAAAAATTAAAGTATAAATTGTCAAGGCGTAGTATATTTTGTTAGAAAAACCTTTCTGCCTATTTTTGGTTTCTGCAGTAGGAAAAGAACAGCTTTTTAGGTTTTTGGTGATGTGTTTTATTATATGTGTGATAGTCTGATTTAACTAAAATGGACTGTGTTTGATCACCAAGTATAAACATTGTTACATATTTGGAAGGAAACACTTGATTTTTTTACTGCAATTACTCCTATGATGGGCAAGATGTTTCCAGTACACAAATCACACAACTAGAAAATTGTAATTTTTATCTGGAAGCAGCCATAGGTTATAGTTGGTGGAGACAGGTGTATGTATCTCTCTGTCTCCATAAAGTCTTTGATTACCATGTTCCTGCTGAAAATAATAAATTAACTAAAGAAAATGTGAGGTGTACTGAAAAACAAACATGGTTGCTCTGTTGTCCAATTTTGAGTACACTGAGCAACAAAGTCAAGTAAATCACAGTGCTGCTTTTGAAAGTGAGATTCCAGAATCATGAGTACATGACAAATTCTACTTTGTTGTCTTGTACCTTGGAATTAAGCCCCTCTCATACTTCATTTGCAGGATGTCAAATTTGGATAATGTTGCTGTTCGCAATGATAGATTTGGTTTTCCTGGTTCCTCTCTGAATTCATGCTCAATGTCTCAATCAAAATCTTGTGGCATGTTTGTCTCCATACTAAATTTGACTTAGTATTTGGAGACATGGAGCATTTCTTATCTAGGAGGTTAACACCTCCCTGCTCAGTCAGTCCCTTCAGAAGGCAATGCTTCTAAAAAGTTTATAAACATGGAAAGGAGGGAAGGAAGCCCCAGTCTTCGCTTGTTTAAACATTTGTTTGCTGAAGTGGGTATTTAAGGACTATTTTAGCTAAGTGTAGAACTGTTGAGACTTTGATGTTGTAATGGTATTCTAATGATGAAAGAGATAAAAATGGAGAATATTTGGGAAGAACTACAGTTACGGGATGGAAGCTACAGATAGTCAGAGGTATACGTAGGAAACAAGGCTTCTTTCTTCTCTATAGAGCAGGCTGCCATTTTAATAAGTTTATAAGGGAGGGTGCATGATTTTCAGAGACTGAAAAAACTGTGCTGTTTCCTTATGTTAAACCTATTAATTATGAATGTCTGTGCACATTCTATGCTTTGAAAAAGAGACTTGTAACTTGGCAAGGGGAATCACCTTAGGTTCAGTTGATTTTTATTTTCATGATGAAAATAGTTAGACATCCAAAGTTCCTTATTCCATATTGTAGGTGCCGCAGGATTTTAATATTTAGTGAATGGGTTTTCTGAGTATCCCTCAGTCCAGAGCTATGAAACCGGAGCAGAATTAATTTTTCTTACAACTTCTCCTTGATTACTGTGGCGTGCTGTGGTTATCAGGTGTGAAAACTGAGGGCAGGATGATGTTGCCATTTGATGTCAAAGCAGCGTAGAAAAGGAGGGGCATGATTATGCTATGCTTTCTTATACTATATTTCCAAATCGTTGAAAACAGCTGAGAAAGTGTTCATCGTACCCCTCTAACAGGTGTTCCAGAAAGAAATAGCTTAATACTGCTCTCAGTTACTTCTCCATATGCCTTAAAATATAATTGTTAATTATATGATCATGTATTGAGGGTTATGGGTTTCTTCAAGGCCAAGCCATTCAGCTTTCCTAGCTTCCCATCATGATCCCTATGTGCTGGTTGGGTGAAAAACAGTGCACTGGCTAGTTTGAGCTATGCTCTGCTACCTGTTGTGTGTATGCTGACTGGTCAGATAACAGGACAAATATACCCATGTTTTCCTGAAGACTGTAGGAAATAAATATCTTCAACGCTGCCATATCTTGCTGAAATTCAGTGAGTCCAGAAGTTACTTGGCGAACAGAAACAAAAAGGGAGCACAATCACATGAAACTTGGTTTCTTCTTTTCAAATATGATACTGAAACAAAATTCAAGTTATGCATGTAACTAACATGGAAAGTTTTAGTCTTAACGCAGAGAGGTTGTCCAGGGTAATGCATCTAAAAGTGGACTCCGTGATGGAAAATATTTAGTTTTAAAAGCACTTAATCTTCCATAGTGAAGTGAGAGAAATGTATCGGACATCACACCTTGTATTTTGAGGCATAAGAGAGTTGCTGAAAGATGGAAACAGTAGGAAGCTACCAGTTTTGAGAAGACTTGAAAGATGGGCATCAAATTATGAATTCAAATTTGTTTTCCTTTGACTGTAATCTTGGCTGCTGCAAACAGTGTTTTATAATCTTTGTTTTGGAGTAGGCAGAAGACAAGGAAAAATATATTTTCTTTTCTTTCTTTGCCTTCCCCCCCAGTGACCTTTATTTGCACAAGTTTATAGGAAGTTTGAGGAGGCAGAGCTAGGACTAAGGAGTGCCTACAGATACCCTATGTGCTTTTGACAAATTCATGCATTGTGTCTGATACCACGCCTTAGATCAAAGGGGATTTTCAGCTTTAAAAGAGGCTTAATCCAGGCAAGACTGGGAATAAGGGTGTATTCACAAGACTAAAACTGGTAGCTGATCTTTCAGACTGAGAAGCAATGGGATATTATAGTGGCAGGCACACAAATGGGTTGCAGTGAGCATTCTTTGAGTCTGAAGCCTTCCTGAATCATAAATTAGGAAAAGGCTGGGCATACCTTGAATACAGAAGACAGGTTAAATTTTTATAAGAAAGTATACGTAGAACGTCAAACCTACTTTCACATGGCAGTCTGGTTTGCTAAATGCTGTGTGTCCCTTTGTATGCTGCTTCTCTCTTCTAACCTTGGAAAGTACTTTTTATTCAAAAATTATTTTAATGTCTTAACAGGACAAAACTTCAAATTAATATATGTCAAGAAGTATGCTTTCCAAATCATTTTATATGCACTACCAAATACACTTCAGTGGTTAGGAGCTGGAATAGGCACAGCGAACTCAGCACAATTACCAGGTTTAATCCTAAGTCCTCTGTTTCCTATCATTTTTTAGGAATTTTTCCTTACTAGTTAATATATGTTAAAGGTTGTTCTTTGGGTGAAGCCTTTGAGAGATTGTGCAAAAAGCTAATGAGTTCATTCTATAGAAAATATATTAAGTTTCTTTAATGTGTGTAACTATCTTGAAATAGGTATCAAAATGCTTTTAAATTTTTTTTTAACCTGATATTCCATAATACTTTCCTTGCACAATTATGGATTTTGGAACAAATTCTGTTACTTATGTGAGGAAACGGTTCCATAATTATACTAATGTTTGTATAATTAACAAGCTGCTTGCCAATTTTAACTGACAAATTCCAAGTCACTTTTTCATGAAGGGAAAAAAAACCATAAAAAATGGTAACTTCTGTTAGTTTTTCCTTTCAGACTTCTTACAGGTGTTGAAACTATTTATTTCTAATTTGCAAGTAAATTTTTGTGTGTGTGTGTTGTTTTTTTTTTTTCCTGATAGGCAGCGCTGTACAGAATAGGAGGGCTGGGTTCCTCCACCCATGCTCTGGGGCTGTTTTGGGGGCTGCCCTCAAGCTCTGCCAACATATCTCAGTCCTGACTTGTAAGATCCCCTGCTGCTGCTGCTGCTGCTGCTGCTGCCATAGTTCTAGGCAGCTCTTCAGAAGTGACTGCCAATAGCACCGATTTCTTCTAACCGGTGCAGTAATTTTTTGTTGTGCACAAATGGGGTCTGAGGAAAGACCACCAAAACTTATTTCCACTTGTGTCCTAAGGAAAGGTTTGAACTCCAGTTGCCGTTGCAAAATGGCAAGTGTGCCGTTGGCCTTCTGTGCCATTCAGCTGCATGGATTTAATGCTTTACATTGCTACTGAGTTGTTGTCTAAATGTAAGCTGAAAACACTTAGTCATTTTAAGGTCCTGAAATGAAAGGGTCATAATAAAAACATGAAAGAGAATAGCTGAGGTGGCACTTATAAAGTGAAAACAAAAGTGTATGTATGTGTGTGTATATATATATAGTTATTTATTATTCCAATTTCTAAGTGGCCTTGTGTGTTTTCCTCACAGTATCTATATATATTTCATGCATAACTGTTTGTATTAAAGTGCCCATATACAGCATTCTCTCACTTCCATTTAAAAACTGTGAATCACAACAAAAATGCTATAAGAACATCTAAGGTTGATAATTAAAGTATAATTAAGTTTAAATGCCTTGGTGAAGGAATATAAAAATATTTAAATTCAACAGGCTAGTACATTTGCAGTTTTCTTTTATTAGGTGTGAAATCTAAGAATCCCCTGCCAACTCTTGAGGGCTCAATCCAGAATGTTGAATTGAAGTACTGCGGCACATCATTGGTCAAATGTGCCTCTGGGACCGTGGGATCAATAAAAATTTGTGCCAAAGCCCCAGGTATGTGCAGCTGGACCATGTAAAACTTTATTGCCTGTATAGGAGAATTGGCCTTGCTTTTTACAAGGAGAGTTACTGAAACAAGAATTTACTCATTGTTCCTATGAATCAGAGAGGGGTTTTTTTGTATTCTGTTTTGGGGTTTTTTATTATTATTGTGAAGTGTGCCAGGATGATCCAGTCTGGCCCCAGTATAGTCAATTTTTATACTGAATAAAAAAATAAAGATGTTGGGGTTTTTGCTGAGACAAATATGAATCTAAAAGCACTGATGAAACTGGAATAACCCTGTATTTTCCTATTACACACAATATTTGCATTTTGCTTTATTTGTAGCATAATTTTGATGTATTTTGTTATTGTTTAATGTCTCATTTTGTATTAATGCTACAAGTATGTATTTTGCTTGTGAAGTTTTTGAGGTCTCTGTGATAAACAGTTATTATATTTCTTTAATAGAATTTTTCTTGAAGAGCATGCAGGAACTTTTCCAATCAATGTCTATGATGTCGTCTTATATAAAGGCAGCTAATGTAAAGAATATTAAAAATGTAGTGTATTTAACTCCAAATGGAGTTCCTGGTGATTTTTAAAGATATTATTTTATAAAGTTGGGGTAGAAAGTACTATTTTAAAGCGAATTGATTAGTTTATTTGAAATCCTCCTGGATGTGAAGACATTTACAAGATAGCATTAAGGAAGCTGTTTAATAGTTTATATGAGATTGCTCTTTCTATTTCCTCTTTTAATTCCATACCTACAATGTTAATAGCTGTTCTCTTTGGAGTAGTGAATGTTTATGTGTTAAAAATTTATCTTGCTACAGTAAAAGCTGTAAAGAGTCTAATCTTTACCTTAGGTGACGGTGGAAAAGAGAAGCTGATTCCTTTAATTCAAGGCCCTTCTGACACCAGAGACTTACACAGCAGTAAATGGCTCAATGAGAGTAGAAAGCCAGAATCTCTCTTAGCTCCAGATTTGGTAGCCTTTACAATCCAAATTCCACAGTATATGGACTACTGCCATAACTCTGGTAAGTGCAAAACTCTTGTTAAGCTGGTATCGCATTACATTTTTCCTATCCAATGTAATTTTCAAAAGAGGGGCTTGATATAAAATGTGCCAAATGCCAAAGTATCTTTTTCACATACTGCACACATTATAACTTCACTAGCTCACTGAGAGAAAAAAAAAACGCTAAAAGCAGCATTTTTATGTATGTCTTCTTCAATAAGGAATGCTTCATTGACTTTGGTTGCCTTTTAAATTATTTATACAGAACCTTTTGTAAACTTTTTTGGGGGCAGGATCCATGTTGACAATATTAGTTTTATTCTTTCTTCCCTTTATCTGTTGGCTTAAGCTTCTTATACAGAAGTTGACATACTGAACTCAAAATGGTTCATATATCTTTGCAGCATAATTTATAATTAAATTAAGAATTTGTTTATCATAGAATTGTTTTTAATACAATGATGATTTTTAAAATGCTACAGAGCACATATTTGATGTCGTCAAATGTGGTGTTGTCGTGGACTTAAGTAAGAAACAAGTTAATATTTTCAGAGAGTTGCTTGGATAAATTTAAGGGTGTTGTTGACTTTGTGGGCAGAAGTACTCTTACCTGACATTCTTATGGTTTCTGTGGGCTTTAAACAAAACATTGGACTGTTTTAAGCAGCACTGATAGTTTTGAAATGTATCTAGTTTGAAATTACTATAATATAGTTTGTGAAATACACATAGGTCTAGGTTTTGCTGTCAGTATGGTGCATTTTAAAAATTATGCTTTCATGTTTTTAAAAGTTTGTCCTGTTGCATGCTAAGAGTGGAATCAAATTTGGGGAAAAAAAAAACAGACCCGAAAAGCAAAAGAATTAGCTGACCCCAAACACAAATGTAAACTGAAAAGTGTGCTTTTTTCTCCTTTTTTCATGTGTAATGGTTGTTGAATGTCATTAGTCTGAAAAATAATAGTGAATTTATTACCATCTTTGTAATTTTTATGTGCATATGTAAGCAACATTTGATTCTTATGCAAAGTAAATATTTATAAGTGCTGTGTACTCTAGCAGTTGTTAGGTTATTTTTTCAGTAACTGTACTTATATGTTTCTTGGAGAGCATCATGGTAGAAATGTTTATGGCACTGTTTTTATAACAATTAGCTTAAGTTCCTGCCCCTAAAACATTGCCGAAAAAGCAATTAGTGATTCAACGGTCTCTGAATTATTCAGATCTGTTTCTTTAAAAAAGTGAAAATCTGTTGCAGGTTGTCTCAGTTAAGTAGCTTTGAAGTGTTCATAATAATATTTATTACTGCAATTATTGCATTTTCTGCCTTTTTTAGGATCTTTTCGGTTTCATTTTCTAATTTTTCTTAGAATATTAATTACATTTTAAAGGAGCTTAGCATATTTACCTATACTATAGAATTACTGCTATTATTTTGCTACAGGTCACAGTGATCTACATTTTAGCTCATCAGTATTATGGATAGTCCAATTAGACAGTAGAGAGTTCTTGATAGGTTGCGACAGGAGATGCCTACGAGAATTAAGGCACGACAAATGAGGTGCCAGCCACGGTCATATGCAGGGACTTTGAGAGGCAGAAAGCTGGTTTGTAATAAAGTGTCTGTGCTACCTGTTTTGTAGATGAAGGGAGACACATTTAAAATCTTAGCAATTTTAGAATTGCAAATTTCTGGACACTTCACCCGCGCCCCCAGTGCCTCAGGAAGATTGTACTGATTCTGTGTCCTCCGTGATAGTCACTAACCTGCATGCTCAGAGTCTAGCTCTGCTTCTCTAGATCTGTAAGGTGGCACCTGTGACTGATGGCAAATGAGCTGACCGATGTGTTAAAGCTTTGGTCCCAGTAAACATGAAAAATAGTCTACTGCAAATTAATTTTTTTTCTTTAACGTAACTAGGAAACATTAATGTTGAAATTATCTCAGGTTGTATACAAAAGGATGAGAGAGTTAATTAAAGCCTTTGCTTTCAAATACTTGCTGAAGGAACTGAGGCAATTTAATACAGGAAATATGGCTATCCTTTTCATTACGACTGTGAAAACTACATGGAGAGAAAAAATGAAGTGACTCAAGAGCGTAAAAATGCTTTTGCTGTCAATTGCAGTCACTTCTGGGAATTAAGAAGGCTACACTGGATAATTTGACAGCAAATTCAATTTGTGCCTCAGGGGAATAAAAGCATTGTTTAAAGCTGTACTACTGGAGATGATTGTGCAGCACTGCTATTTGAGAGATATCCTAATAGATATGATGTTCTGGAATAGGAATTTGCACTACAGAGAGGAGTGAAGAGATTAGTGCAACCTGCTTGTAGAAAGAATGAAAAAAGCTATCCAGGAGAGATGAGAAAATTGATCTAGAATGGTTCAGTGTTTCCAGATTGCTGGAGATAAGGCCAGTGTTGGCCAAGTCGTCTGGCTCCACAAGTACATGTACAAATAGCTGTGTAGCAGATGCTCTCAAAATACACACGTGATTTCTCGAAAGAGCTAAGGGGGACAGCAGTTCCAGCCTGGTAGGATTGGATAAGTTGTCACCCAGCACCCCGATAAACTCAGTTTACTTCTCCCCATATACAAGGATTCAGAAAACTTTGCAAACTCGGTGTCAGTGGAGGTGCTGGTCATACTGTGCAGCGGGGCAGGGAGGTGCCTCACAGCTGTACAAAGCTGAAGAGCTGCAAGTTGGCCACCTCTGTTAAGAACAGAATGATATCTTGTATGAGAAATCAAGAGAAGCAATCGCAGGGGAATTTCTGGCTATGCAAGTAACTTTTAAGAATTTTTTGCTTATATAAAAGTTAGTGAAGGAAGATTAACTAATTAATTCATTATGCATCTGTGAAGTTGAATGGAAAACAACCTGCTTTAAAATTAAAGCAGTTATTTGGGTATAAAATGCCAAGGAGGAGATTGTGCAAATGGCATGAGGGTTTGGAATAAATCGGGCGTATTTACCTGGACACCAGGAAGGGGGGACCTTTCTGTCTCTACTCCCTGTCGAGTCAGCAACTGCCTACTGTCCTGTACCACTTGAATCATAGGATCCAGGGTGACCTGGAGGGTTGCACAGCTTCCTTTTACTGCTTGTCTGTAGGTGGCCCTGCAAAGGTTGAGGGTATATCTACACTTTAAGTGGGAAAGCACTTCACATGAGTATTTTATTTCTTGCTATTTTGCTTGTTGCTGCTGAGAGGAAGAGGGGGGAAAAAAAACCAAACGGTTCTAGTAGTACCATACTGCATCGAGTATAACCAGCAAAGGAAAAACCTCTATAAAATGTAATTCCGAGAAGGGCAGCATTGAAGTGTGTGATGTATAGCAGATACAGGCAAAGTAAGTATTACATATAACAAGTGCATATACTGATGATTACTTAGTGAGAGTGTTTTACTGTTTACAAAGTGTCATTAGCACAGTGGAAAACTGATCCACCTATGACAAAGGAAGTATTTAGGGACAAAGAATATAAATATGAAGTTGTTTAGTCCTTAAATACAAGTCTGCATGCTGGTGCTTTTAATTTTGGATACTTCTGTTGTATGAAAAACTGTCCCAGATATCTCTGTGCATAGTTGTAAAAATCAGTGGATATGCTCCGCAGTCTTTAGATAAACTGCCGCCTTAAAAATGATTACAAAAGAGGAGATTATTCCATTACCCCAGGGCTTGGGAAGGTCTTCTTACTGCTTCTCTGAAATAACCCTGGCTTTATTAACCCTCAGAGCAAGCTGCAGACCTTGTTTGTTTCACCTGGCCTTTGAGAGAAATGGGGAGATTTCAAAATGAATGCTGGTGTTAGTATTTAATTATGAGCAGCTGTTGAATAGATGAGGTGAGCTGATTAAGCTCTATTTGGTTTCCCGTATTGAATAATTGGGAGTGCTTGCACAGCCGGTGTATGGAAAGCTTTATTACATATAAATCAAGAGGAACTAAAATAAAAAAAATACAATTAATAAAGTTTGGGATTTTTTTGAGATCAGCTTAAATATTCAGTAATGCAGCATTGAAATAAGGGAGTAAACAAAAGTACCTGTATTACTATCATGCTCATGTGTGGTAAACTGATACACCCAGTGGAGCAAAGCAAGTGAGAAGGCTTCTCTAGTTTGAAAGCTGCATGAAGGCTGAAGAGCAAATATTCAACCTTCTAAAAGTTGGTATTTCTCATTTAAGTGATACTTTTCTTAAACTTCCAAAGATCTTTGGACTTCTTTTTCTCCACTGTCAATATTTGGTAAGATTAGATAAAACCACTCCATTCTCTCTTTGCCCCTTCCCGCCCCCTCCCAGGAAAAAATAATTTCTGAAGTTAAAATATTTTTAATACTGAAGAAATCATATCTTCAAACATGAAAAAAGACCAATAAATGTTGTACCAGCGGGAACATGAATTTTTTTCCTATCATAAACCAGCTGATTTTTATCTATTAGAACTTATTTAAAGGGAGGTGAGAGATTGTAGATCTACATATGTTTGTTTTTATGCATACACACCTATATATGCCCCCAACTTCCCCTTTCTTGCAGTTAAGAATACCTGCCGTTGACATATTTTTTCTTTAATTCTGACTGCTTAGACTGGGGATAGTGCAAAGTCTGGATTTTAAAACTGGAACAATGATATATTTTAAGTTTTCATTTCTAACTAAAGTCAGTGTGCTAGTAAATAACAAAATAAATTGTAAAGAGGATTCATAGACTAATTTGAAGTATTTTGAAAAGATTTGACACAATGAGTAAAAACACTTAATATATTGGCGTAATTAAAGACTATTCACATTTGTGGTTTGGGCATAAATGTGTAAAAATTATACCCATCTATCTTATTACATTTCCTTTTCTCTCCCTGAGGATTTCACTATGTACTTTATCTGTAATTGTTGCCAGTTTTCTATCAAGTTCCCACTGGGCTTCTGGTGCAAAAAATCTTATCCTCTTGATGACAGAGCTTGCCTGAATGATTTCATGCTCTTAGCATTTTTGTTCACAGGAATTAGGGGCAGAATGTAACTGCAGCTGAACATAGCATCTATTTTTGTAATTTTGAAGTTTAGACTCTGTTATTGGAACTAAATGAAGAGATGCAGGTGTTCTCCAGTTCAAGTCCTTTGGGATTTTTTGATGGTAGATGCTTGAAAAGAAAATGCATGTGTTTCCAGAGTCAAACAGCAGCTGTGGACAAGGATTTATGTTTTTCTCAGAACTTTGGGATTTCAAAATGTTACATTTAATCACATGCACAGAAAGGAGAGCAAATGTTAAAGATGTTACATATAAAACTAGGGGACTGATCTTTTTACCATACCAACTAGTTGTGGGAATAGAGGAACAAAGTGATCTTTAATCTTAATATGAACAATTTCAAAAGGATTATGATAGTTGCCAGGACTCTGGTCTTTTGAGAACTGTGCTCTTGCAGCACACAACATTTATATCCTCTTAATTGCCTTTAAAATCTGGTTTATTCTTGTATTTTGCCTTGGAAATATATGAATGCTAATAGTATAAGTTACTGAAAACAAAGTATTCATGTAGTCTTCTGTTGGAGTAGGGTGAATTTACATTTGGATAGGATTACATTTTTAGAAGAATCTTTCTAATAATGTCCTGTAGTTTTCAAAATTGGATTAAAAATAGCAGTTCAACTTTGGATAAGATTACATTTTTAGAAGAATCTTTCTAATAATGTCCTGTAGTTTTCAAAATTGGATTAAAAATAGCAGTTCAACTGCCTGAACTGCGAGCCTAAGTTGAGAAGTTTTCCGAGTTACAAAACTTATGAGCAAAAGTATTTTGTGGTAATGCAATTTCTCCCTCCCATTCTCGCTCTAGTGATTTTGAAATTAGTTGATTGTAGTAAACAAAATGTCTGACATATTTTAATTTTACTAGAAGTTCAAGTATGGGCAGCAGATGGTGGTACTACCAAGAGGTTCAGGACGGGAGGATGGTGTGGGGAAAGAGCAAGCTGGTAATAGTGGTAAATGCAAGTTAGTTAATACCCATCTGAGAAAGTAAAAGCCTCTCTTTAAATTAATTTAATTTTGTATATTTACCAGCTTGTGTGTGCTCCATCTTCCCCCATTACCCTCACAGCACAGTTGTTGTCCGCTACAGCCAGGTTAAGTATCAAATATTATATATAGACCTGTGTCACCTCTGTATATACTGTTTTACAAATATCCAGCACTTATTTTTTTCTGAGAGGGAAGTAAACTTGTCCTCAAGTGCAGTCTGTTACTCTGCTGGCTCCAATTATAAATTTCATGTACATGGGAGTAGCATCAGGGAGGGACATGCTATACCATGCTAACTAGATTAACATTATTTCCAGTGGGTAGCATAACTCTGGCAACTGTCAGTAAGTTCTGGATGTAGAAAGGTAATTGTACAATGCAGGAATAAGCAGCTTGTTCAACTTTCCATCAAGTAATTCTGCAAATCCTCTTGGGGGAAGAGGTGTTTTTATCTCTCTGCTGACATTGCATTCAGTTTCTCTCCATATCCCATAAATCCGTCAGCAATACATGTACCCTGGAATTCTGAAATTGTGATTAAATAGGATTCTGAGTTTTGTAAAATAGTACTTGAAAAATAGATATTAAATAAGAAAAAAAAGAAAAAGAGAAAAAAAGCTACACCCTGTCCTATCATTTTAGGAACTCAGCCTGTGGAGTTACATTCCCTGAAAATATTTCTGTTTTTCTTTTAAGCCTGACTGACTTTGAGATGTACTGTTCAGCTGCACTATGGAAGTAAACAGAGTAGTATCTTTAGCAAAAGAAGTGCTTTTGCCTTTTTCCAATTCCCTTTTCTTAATAGTATCCGTTAAGTGTTTGGTAATATGGCAAAATCAGAACAAAACTTGGACATCAAAGACGGGGATTCAAGTCTAAATAGCAGGAGCCTGAGACATTGCACTAGGAAATCTGTTGAGTGATGAAGTTGGAAAACCTGATTCTCCCCTGGGTTTATACCTTTTTCTTTAGAAACTCATTGCCGGACTCTTCTTTTAACTCAGAATAACAGCATCCTGCCTATAGATAGTGTAGCTGATCTTGTAGTTCTTGGGGTAGGATTTTGTCCTTTAGTATTGGCAACTGAAGATTTGAACTCTTGAGTGGTGGGTAATATGGGGTATGTAGGCTTTAAAGTGCATAAAGGAAATCTCCCTGCCTTCTCTTTAAACAGCACATAACCTAGAAAATTCGGTAAAAGTAACAAAAAAAAAAAAAAAAAAGGTTGTTTAATCATAGAATCATTAAGGTTGGAAAAGACCTCTAGGATCATCAAGTCCAACCATCAACCCAACACTACCATGTCTCCTAAACCATGCCCTGAAGTGCCATGTCTACATGTCTTTTATATACCTCCAGGGATGGCGACTCTACCACCTCTCTGGGCAGCCTTTTCCACTGCCTGACCACTCTTCTTAAATGTGTAAAACTTAGGGAATAAGAGGGAAAAACTTAGGGAAATAAGAGATTATTTCTGCTACCTTTATTTTGTGTGTATGCATGTGTGTTCCATAGGATTTCTGTTTGCTTTACAATCTGGTAGTATCTAAGTGTTTCATACGGCCACCAAAGTCATATTTGATGTTTCTGGTATGAAACAAAAACAAACCCTAAATGTGGGTTTGAATGGTATCTTCTATTTCCGTAACAGTATAGGGTAATGTATTTGTGCTTCAAATATTTATGAAAATGCATTCAACTTTGCACTTGTGGCGTCTGGAAAAGCATTGTTTGGCAAGGTGACTAGATACTTCTGATGGTGCAGAGGGTTTTGGACTTGTGACAGGCATAGGCTCTCAGCAATTGCTGACACATAGCTTTGGACATTGAAATCTGTTTTTAATTGAGAAAATATATGTTGGCCAACATATTGGGATAGTTCCTACTCATTTTGAAAAAATGCCATGGGATCTTTAACTTCCATTTGGATGCTTCCCAGACATGGGCATAAGGGACTGTAACTGTTTACTTTCAAATGGTGTTTAAACTGTTTCCAGGTTTTATAATTGAATTATATTGCTCTCACTACTGCTTTGGTGATGTAAATGATTCCTACAACATGGTTATTTTTTTTGTTATGAAGTAGATATAACTGAAAATCAGTAGACTTCAGTGATAAAATATAAATGAGTTTTGACCAGGTCAATTCTTGTTTTTCAAATTTTACTAGCAAGTGATTAAATTACATCTTACTGAACAGAAATACAGCACAGTTGATGAAAAACTGCATTAAATGAAGTATCTCTCATTAGTTTTAATGCAGAAATTATGATCTAAATATATATATGTTTCTAAATCTGTATTTTTTTTTCCTCAGTAATTTTCATGGTTCAACTCTGTGGTAGGTTAAAACCAAGCTACAGGTCACTCCCAAGCTTCCAACGTTCTGGTTATAATACACACAAATATCCTAACAGTCTCATTTATAAGTTTTAGGATGCAGTCTTACATACACAGAGTGAATAATCAACCATATGGTCCCCTTCCACCCAAATGTTACTGTCCTGAAGTTCCCATAGAAGTTCCTTTCCATCATGTTACAAATAGCCATTTGTGGTTACAAAATAAAATTGTGCCATTACCCATTGACCGGATAGTTAGTCTTATGTAGAAAGCAGCAGTTCACAGCCAGGATTAGACAGAGCAGGTTAGAATCATATCAGTATATTGTGGGTTGTTTTTTCTTTTGTGTGGTTTGGTTTTTTTTTTCTTTTTTTTTAAATTCAACTAGATAACCCCGGTGATGAGCCCCAAGCTGAGATGTATTCCTATAGTTGACCAAACTAAAAATTATTTTGGACAGATTGTCTTCAAGGTGTCCAACTTCAGAAACATTTAAATTAGTTATTTTCTTCATGTGCTGTGAAGCTTCTGAAAATCAATCTCTATTTTTATAAAAAAATCTGCAAACCATATAGAAATTAGTACTGCAGGAACCATTAGTCACTTTTAACCTTTAGACCTTTTAATTTTCTGTGCTGTATGGGCTGATTCCATTTAGCTTTTACTTGTGCACTAAAATAGAACTAATATGTGCAAGACACTCATGTATGTACTTGTTGTGTAAGGTGGCAGAAATACTTAAAATTGATATGAGAACAAGGCACTGTACAACTTTCCAGTTCTATTTAATAGTTAAAATTAGCTTTCTTGTTAACATGAGCATTTAATGTTGAGTATCTATATAGCAGATTTCTAAGTACAGAAACTTCAAACGCAATTCCTGTATGTTTGAGCTATCCTGACATTCTTAGTGTCACGTGGAGTACTAAATCTATTTGAGAAATGCAGTGATAGGATTATAGTGGATATATAGTTTAATTAAATAGCTAAATATTTTTAATTCTTTATTTTAATCTGATTTACACTCTTCAGTAGAGGAAAAGGCATTCTGAAAAGGGAAAAACCAATTTGTTTTTCTGAAGTCATGTCTGAAAGAGAATATTCTAGGTGTTGCCCTAATCTTGCAGCTGGTTCAGTTGAGAAACATTTGCTGGAGCGAAGTAGTTTGCTGATCTGAGTCCCGAGTTCCCATTCAAACACTCTTCTTCTGCTAATTGTTGATACTGAGCTCCACTTATGGCACAGCAAATTAATGCACAGTCTGGTTTTCCTAAGTCTTTTCCTAATTCCTGATGTATTTTCAAGATTAAGTAGATGGATCTGAGAAAAAAAAATAAATTTGTGATTTTCCCCAAGAGGTTTAGAAAACTGATTCTTTGTCTGTAAGCAGAATAGGAAATCCTTTTGGGGTCATACTATCTGAACGTAATGAGAACGTTGCATGGCTATGCACGGAGGAATGGGTGCCCTGACAATGAGAACTGAAGGGGATGGGGGAGTCAAACAAACACGTCAGCTCTTACTGTTGGCACTGTAAGAGCCTGCCAACTCTTCCACTTTTAGCCCATGTGCATCATCTGTCACTGTACAGCTTCTCAGGCCATTTGCCTGGGATCAGTGCCAAGCTGCAGAAGTAGCTCTGACTATGCTGCCTCGTGTCCAGAAATCTTGGAAAAATAGCCCACTGCCTGTGGGAAGGTGGACGTGAAAGGAATCAGATCAATCGGAGTTTGAGCCACGTCTTTTTGAATTTCAGTGTTGACAACTAACGGTCATGCCAGAGGAAAAAAAAAAAGACCATGTTCTAATAATATGATACAAACCATAAATGAAAATAAAATATAAGCTCAAAATGAATGTTAGGTTTCAGAATAATAATCTGAATAAATCAGAGGCTGGCTGCTTCTTCCCATCTGCCCCCACCCTCAAAAGTGCCTATGCTTGTTTTATTTCTGGAAAAAAAATACTACTTAAACAATATAGAAAGATTGCTTAAATAAAATATAAAATATAATATTAGAACTGGCTATCATAGGGATTCTCCCCCCCAGTGGTGACAAAAATGGAAGTTTTGTAAATAGAAACAATTCTCATTGGGACTATAAGAGAAGATATGATTGAATCTATTGAAGCATTAAATACGGTGTTTGGCTCAACATTAGTGAGCAGGGTTATGGAGCGCATGTGAGGGATCATCACCTCTGGATATTATTTTTCTTCACTGTTCTGTATTTGTCCATGGCATAAAGGATAACCAGTCTGATGGAATTAATAATTTTGTAAATGAACTCGACATCTTTTCCTCACTGGGCTTTGCATAAATTATATATACAGTCTCTTTTTTATATTTAGTGTAAACTGTGTTCATTTTTAGTTATCTATTCAATTGAAATAAATGAATGCAAGGAGATTATGAATTCTCTTCTTCTAATTTTTGAGCTCTCGTATAATGTCCCTGCTGTGATAAGAGAAAGAGGAATTTAGTATCGAGGAAATATTCTCACTAGGTTGTAACCTGAAAATTCATGCAAGAAAATAAAAGCTGTTCAATATATCTTTGTAGTATTTGAAAGATATTTTAGCCCAAGCTCTGGATTAATATTTTTCAGACATTAAAATTATTTTAAAATAGTTGGTTTGTACATGTTTGATAATAGATTCATTATTAAAAGATAAGCTTAAAATTAGTCTATTATATTAAAATTGTGTTTTAAAACCAACTTTTGGAAAATGATGGATACAAACTAATCTTCAATGTAATGGAATTTTCTGCAAACAGATGTGTGTATTTTCAAGTGCACGTTTGTCCTTTAAGCAGTTGCGTGTCTAAGCTAACGGAATAAAACTTCAGTGCAGATTGCAGTCAATTGGTAAAATTGTTTTTAACTGAAAAACAAGAAATAATGAAGGTATATTTGATTGTATGATGGAGTTTTCAAAACAGGTGTAATAAAAATATAATAACCTTCACAGTATTAATTATACTTAAAGACTTTTATAATAATTTGAAGCCAATAATACTCTTTTATTTCTTCACTGGTAGCAAAACACAGAGGAAGTATGAGCCTGTGAAAGGGATGACTTAACACCAACTGTTGATGCACTTTGAGTGAAACATCTTTATCAAGTTAATACAAGAAGCAGTCATGCCCTACTTGAATTACTCATTTATAATGGCTGAGCAGCAGCCTGGATGTGGACTTTGAAATCCTGGGAAAATAAGATGCATGCATGCATTCAAGTGTCTAAAGTCTTTGCTTTAGAGCAGCTGTAAAATGTTGAAATGAGATGTCAGCTACTAGCTGTTGCCTACATTTTTAGTCGGAAGGGAGATGTGATCATTTAATTGCTAACCAAGGTTAGTATTATTTTAGTCATTGCATCCTCAGTTCAAGACTTACTATTTTCAAGAGCTATTTGAACATTTAGGACCTAAGAATCAGAAGATCTATCTGCTGTTTGCACGCTTTAAATGTACAGATTATTCTAACATTATTTTAACACCTTATTTGTTTTGCTATAATACATAGATTTTTCTCTAACTTCTGTTGCGCTTGTAGTAATGAGGAAGTAGTAATACTATAGATTTGTAAAATATCAAAATAAAGCATATGTATGGGTAGCAATTTAAAAAATGCTACCTGCATGCTTACTAAGGACATCAGAGTATAATAGCTGGTAAAAGCCATGTATTAAAAGGATGTCTGTCTCTTTGCACTGTTGGGATGTTGCAGCTGACTGCATTGCCAGGTTCCTTTTCTTCACAGCTTGATACCGTGTTTCCTTTGAAAAGATAGACATGTAGGAAATTAACTGTTCAACTTCAATTTTTCTTCAAATGCTTGCACAATACCAAAGAGTGTGCATTCCGTTACACTTAAAGATTTTTGATAAGAAGTGCCAGATGTTGTGTCTCAAGTATCCTCACACTTCCCAAGTCAATGGTACAGAAGTAACTATTTTTTTATGGCAGGAATTGTACAAGCTGCTGTGACACGAAGTGAGTGAAAGCAGGAACACCCACTTCTGCTTGTTGGAATATCTGTAAGGGCAGTGTGAACTTTGTGTTGCACTTTGGAGGCAGACAACAATGTCCATGTTGCATCTATCCAGGGATACTCATAATCATCTCACAGCAGTCGGTGAGCTGCAGGGGTGCTTATGTAAGGACCATTCAGGAACTGGTCAAGTAGTTTTTTCCTTCTTGTTTCCGCTACAAGTAGAATTAAGATTCCTTGTGCTTCATTTCAGTCTGTTTCCTGGAGTATGGCATCTCTAACATGCACCACAGGAACTTTTTTTTTCCTCTGGAAAATCACTATCTCAGAATTTTTATGGAAGGAGCAAGGTGTTTTCTACACAACGGCAGCAAATTAAGCCACAAACTCAGAGATCATGCCTTCCTTCCTGTTAATGGGAAAACTGAGAGCCAAGAATAATCCAACTTAAAGGTGGATGTGTGATGGGTAAAATCTTCATTAATATTTGTCAAAGTCAGCACTACTAGAGGTAATGGAGATATATCCAGGGAGGACAGTATTTATCTTACGCTGTTGTGCAAAGTGGAGCGTTTTGGAATGGTTTGTGTTACTCTTCTCCACTGAGGTACCCTAATGGGCTGTTCCAAGAGGATGGTGGAGGGAAATTTGCAAGAAGGATGCACTAACCCTTGTAGCCTTGACTGTGGCTTGGCTCTGTTTGGCTCTGTTTGGCTTTAGCTGCCGCAGTTTGTCGCCTCTTCTCAAATGGCAGCAGCTAAGCTAGCTCCAATAAATGGTTTCTATATATTGAGGTGTGAATATACTCGAGCAAGTGACTCCACAACTTTTGTTTTTAAGAGCATAGAAATTAGTAATTAAGAAGCATACTTGTACAAAAGTAGCATGAGGTAATGCTAAGGGAACAAGATATTTTGCATTCATTTTTCTGTGAGGTTCCATAGTGAAACACTTGCAAGTGAATGCTGTGATATCAGGAGTCACTAAAATCAGGATCAGTTGCAACAGCGTTGTGGTCCTGGCTTTGAGGAAATAAAGCAACATCTGAGTTCCTGCCATGCTTTCCGACATGGAGCAAGTGAAGCTCTGCCACTTCTGTCAAATATATATACCTCTGTATATTCCTATTTTTAGAGCTCTTTCTAGGGGAGGTATTGGCTTGTAGCATAGCCCACATGTAGGACTGCTGTTTGTGTGCTCCCAAGCCACTGACGTAGCCTTTGTGGTTAGTTGTTTTGGGGCTCACGCCTCACAGAGCCATGACTCCCAACAGCACTGTAACATAGAAGCCTTCCTACTGCCGCTGCTTCAGAGAACCAGTGTAACAAATAAAAAAAAAATCATTTTAACTAGTAAAAATGTGAAGCTAACCTAGTTACTCCTTTTCTTTTTCCAGATAATTTCATTTTTTTTCTTAAAAGAGAGATAAAGCCCTGTTCCTATGATTCATGTTTTAAACTGGAATGCAAAAATAAGAATTTCAACAGGCTGGAGATGATTTATTAATTACAGTTGGTAAAAGTGGGAATACCTAATTACTCCTTACCAGACAGCTGTTATAATTTTCCTGAATATTTTCATGTTAGCTGTACCTGTATATATACATGCAGGTGTAGAAGTGTAAGGAGAGAACAAGGTATCTGTTCTCATTATATTTGCGAATAGGATGTTCTGAGTATTGGTGAGATTTGGGAGAAGAACTTAGAAAAATGATGTTGTTGTCCAAGGTACGTAGTTTGACCTACCCCTATAAATATATCAGAGAGCTACAATTTAAGAGAAAATATAAATCTTTTTAGCTCTAGATGCTCTTGTTTCCCAGAGGATTACAAGTGGAACGGGAGGACGACTTCTTTAATTCTTTTATCCACAACTCAGTCCCTTTTGGAAAATCTCCAGTTGGTTCTTGATACCCCAGGAAGAATGCCAGCTGAACACTTGGTGGTTTTTGACAAATCCTACCTAGTTTCTGTCAGTACCAGTGTAGTGTGGTTGACATCTTTTAGGGAAGTGCAGACAAACTCTCCCTATATATGGTGGGATAGAAAATAGAGTAGTGGCTGATAGGGTTTTTCTAATACTCTCCAGTAGTTTTTCCTTCATAAGATAGGATAATAAAATATCTTATGACATAATAGTTTCTTCATAGTTATTTTAGGAATTTTTACATGACTCCACCTGGCCTTGGCCTGTCATGAATATGTGACACTTGCAACACTTTTAAATGAAGTTTGCATGCCACATTATCTTATACATAATACATGTTTTAGTTTATATAAACCTGTATCAATGCTATCAACATAACTTTAGAGGAAATCGTTATTTTGAGCTTCATATGACTTCTTTACTAAATTTTTAGTGTGCTCTTATAAATTAAATTCTCTTCCAAACAAATAGGCTGTACCTAATAAAGATACGTGTCATCCTACTACAAATCCTAGACAAAAGCTATTAAGTGTGGCAACTTGAAATATGTGAAAGGTGGCTAGTGTCACTGGTTTTAGTGCTGTGGTTTAAGAATAACGTTACACTTAGAACAGCAGAATGTGCCTTGCATGTCAGTGTGCCAATGCAAATAATATTCAGACTTTTCTAAGGCTTTTTAATATGTTTCTTCTGTGAAGTGCAGTTTAATAGTTAATTACTGATAGTGTCTATTATTATTGCTGTGCTTTGGATCAAGGAAAAGATAAAATAGTCTGAATTACAGAGTGTTCAATAGCTTGAATTTTCTGCCCTAGGAATAACAAAAAGTAGCAGTCTGAAGTTGAAATTTATATGGTGAATAAGTTTGAGTAGTTTTCTGTGCCATTAGCGGAACAAATTAAACTTTCGCTGGTTGAGTGCATATACCTAAACAGTGTAGTGTGGGAGGATTATCAGCCAGTTAGTCTTATTGGTTTATTGGCAGCAGAGCAGATTTAAACCAAATTTTCCCATGGCAGAGGTACTGTATCAGCGATCCCAGAAGTTTTCGAAAGAAATTTATGAAGTGGTATGAAAGTAAATTACTGAAGAGCCATCAAAGCAAGTATGTTATTAATTGACAATTTATTGACTTCATCCTTACTGCTAGTTAAAAGAAGAAAACAAAAAAGATTAGGATTCAGCCTACACTTTGAAAGCTGCGTGAGGTCTTTTGTACGATATTTCAGTTAAGCTGTAATTAATTAACTTAATTAAACAAATATTAGTAAAAGAGTAAAAACACACTTATTCTGATGGACCTATAAAAATAGTCATAAGATCAATGTAAATAAGTAATGGAAAGTGTGAATCTGGGTCTGGTTAGGGCAGAGTGTAACACCAGTTATCTTTGATCTTCTGAGAAACTTAGTCCTTGCTCAAGCGAATCTCTCAGACCTCACTGACTAATTGCCAAAGAACTCCTGGGTCTTTACCCTTCAGGTTAAGATCAAAAATGTATTGTGGTCTATTATACTGGGCCATTTCTTTGTGCCTAGGTTTAACATGTTTAATTCAAACAACACTGCAACTTGCTTTCGGTGTTTATTTTACCTGCATTAAAATAGTGGGCTGGTGATTGCAGTAGAAAGAAATTATCTTGTGTCAATTCCTTTTTCTTCTATTAACTTACTGGTCCTGGCTAATTATTTAACTTCTCTGTGTATCAGTTCATCTGTAAAAATACATGTTACCACCCATGCGAAATGCTATGGGAATTACCACAAGAATGTTTTCAGACTCTTGCTTTGAAGGTATTGCATGAAGCCTGGAACTTTATAGTGATAATAGTTATATATTAAGTATTAGTGAGCATGCTGTAGGTTTTTTTAAAGCATCTAATATTTGAGAGAGGAGTTTAATTCCTGCTAATATTATGTACAAACGGGGGTCTCCTTAAGCACTAAAAAAACCCCCAAAGCTGCTTTTCCCAGATTAAATAATGAATAATTTAAATTTATAGGGGTTTTTTGTCAGTCTTGATTAAGATATGTAGATTTGATGAGAGGAATATTTTTTTCTATTACTACTAGTCCCTAAAGCCTCCTGCATGTAAAACACATGAGCTCTCTCCCCTCCTGTCTTTTTCTGATGCCTGTGAACTTTTTCTGTAGGTTTGAATGGCTGATAAATTGTTTGCCAGGTAGGAGGGAGAATGCTTGACTTGGACTCAGAGTTGAATTTCTTGAGAAAATATCATTGAGTAGTGTGTCCACAATGTCAGCTATTACAGAATAGTTTACTTCACTATCATCTTTTTTGGCCAATTTACCCATGAAAGCAGTCTCCTAGAAACCTGCTTAATCAGTAATACTGTTTTGAAAATAAACATTGTGTAAGGATCTGTCCTTTTCTATTAAAAGCTCCAAAGATTCTAAATAAAGCTAAGTAATTTTTTTTCAGTCACCCATGATAAAGTTCCCTTCTTTGATATTGTCAGTTTTACCTACTTTGTTCGTGGTACTTCAACTTTGATCTCAGCTAATTGCCATTAAATTCACACTGCTTACTGACTTGGCAAGTCAGAGCAAGTTAATGCCATTCATCATGAGGAGACCAGTTACTTTATTCTGTCCCCTCTAGGCATGCGCTTGTTTGTTTAACAGCAAAATGATTTGAGCAGTTTTACATATGCTGCTCATACATTTTTCCGTATGAAAATCAGTAACATAGCAGAATTCAAAAATTAAAGTTTTTTAAATGCGTTTATTGCTTAAGACATAGGTGTATTGAAAGATATTTGTTCGCGCTGTTTCAAATGCTTCTTCTATCCCACAGTGAGATTTCAGACGATGTATTTGGAGCTCGTCCTTGGGTCAAAGAAGGACTTTTGTCTGTTTGATTGTTCTTCACCTTTCAGAGTAAAGATTGCTTTTGCCTGCTCAAGCTGTTAAAATACATTTAAACTAAACAAATACAGGCTTTTTTCAAAGGTTATTTTGTCCCCCTCAAACACCAGAGACAGAATCTGCCAAGTAAGTGTCTGTCCTGGGGCATGCCCACCGTCCTCACCTAGCCGATGTTGTGGTAACTTCTGGACACTGCACAATTTACCAGCATTAATGCTGAGAGGGAGGGACTAGTTTACTGAATAAATATATTTATCCATCTTAAATATTTTAAAATCTTAAAACAATATTTTAAATATTAAACAATTCTGGTGAAGCAAATATGTTGTAAAAATTTCATATATTAACTTAAGCTTTTTTTCTCCAAAAGGAGGAAGACTGCATTCACTGGGAAATTGGATAGTGGTTATTTTTAGCCCCCCAATCCAATATTGCTCTTAAGAAACATCTGTATACTAATAATAGTTCCTTTTCCCAGAGGATGTAATGACAATGTACATTTGAGGCAATCTAATGCATTACTAATAAGCTAAGAACAAACAAAAATCATGAAGTAGATTTTTATAACGTGTTGTTAAATTGACTCTTAATTTGAAACTGAGAAGAAACTTGAAACATGTTTAGAAACATTATTACTAAATCCTCCTGAAGGCAGCTTGGGAGATAATAATAGTACTTCACACGTTTGCCAGTATGTTTACTGAATCTTTGAAAAGTTTTTTGACATTAGTTAGTAATAAATTTTCTGCATTGTGAGAAGAATCTTTTTGGTATAATCATCTCTCTTCAGAAAAAAAGGGGGAAGTACATGTGAAAAATCAGAACACACTTTTGTTTGCAGAAAAATGTAGAAATGCTGCTTTCCCTCCTCCCCACCCAAAACATTCGAATTGGATTTTCTGATTTGATAAAAATTCTTTGAGATTTTTTTCTTTTTAATGAGCATTGGTTCTTTGGTGAGGTTTTTTGGTTTTGTTTTGGTCACTTACTGTTCTTTATTTCCACTTACTGGTACCATCTAGTGTTTTTCAGTGTCTGTTTGAAGTCTGCAAAATTAATCTTACTGGAATATTCTTTGAATTTTCATCTGTTCTGACCCTCTAATGAATGTTTATATCATTGCATGGAACAGCTGAGCAAATTTTTGTGCATTTTGATAACTAAGACAATTTAATTATCTTTAATTTTTCACATCCAATATAGGTAATGAATAAGAACATGGAGAGGGAAAAAAGATAACACCAGTATGATGGGAGAAATAAAAGATAAGCCTGAACTTACAGTAGGGCCCAGCAAGAGCTATTGGACAGCATTTCTGAAGAAGTACTGAAAAAGTACAGTATGGTCAACTGCATCCAGACGCAATGTTAAACATTCTCCATTACTTGGTTAAATGCTAGGGTTCAGTAAGTAGTGCAGTTCTGTTGTTGCTGTTGTTTCTGGATAGCGATATGTCTTAAGAATCAGTTTGAAAAGAATTGCTGCATTGTGCCTTCATTGTTCAAACAATTTCACACCACAAAAGATTGCCTGTAAAGTGCGTACAGTGGAAATGAAAGCAGAGCTCAGCCAGGTGCCAGAAGCAATGTAGCCAACTGTGGAAGTAGAAACCTCACCTGAACCGACTCACTCTCTTCTTTCTTGTATTGCTCACTAACAAGAAAAAATTAGTCTCACAACCGTTCTGTCAGCTGGATCTGCTAGAAATTGTGGTACAAGGATGTTAATAGTAGCCTCAACATAAAAGATTTCAAACTACTGTGCAGATGTATTATCTGTTCAGGATTTTTTTGGGTCCTTGGGGTCCTTCATCTCATTTTGGAAGGATGTAGTGATGACGTGTTTTGTTTGTTTTGGTTTTGGTTTTGTGATACAGTTTTCTCCTAAGACTTGTGTTAATGTTCAGGAAGCAAGATTTAAATAAGAGACTCTTTTTTAGTGAAGTTCAAATTCTTTCTCTAGAAGAATAAAATGTGATGTGAGACAGTTAAATACAGTAAAAACTGAAATAAGCTGTCCAAGGTGAAATCACTAGACCACCCAGGTCTTGGACCACCCAAGGGACCAACAGCAGGCAGTTGCCTGAAAGAGGTGGCCTTTCACTAGAGGTCGAACAAGTTGTATTGCAGATCTTGGAAATATTTGATAGTGATGTCTTAATGCAGTTGGCTGCCTACTGGAGGTGGTCCTTCTTCTAAGTTCCCGCTGTATAAGCAGTGTCCCTGTGGAAATGGCTCTCCTTACTTAGTTATGACCTTAACCTTAAAATTTTTTTCTCTTTTTAGGACAAAATTAACATTACTAGTTTAGCAATGTGTTGCTACTGAGTAGAGATTTCACGTTATTACAGACTTCGTGTAGTGTCATATGTAAATGAGATTTTTGAATGGGGGTTATCTGTTCAATGCCGATTTTAGGATTTGCAGTGAGAATCAAATCGGATGCCCCCATGTAAATAATTCTTACATGAACTGCCTCAAACTGTACCTCAGTGTGTGAGAAATAGTACAACATGAAACCAGCTAATTCAACATTAGATTTGCTCTGTTCACAGGCTTAGATGGCCTTTGGAAAATACAGAAAAACTCTTCTTTGGAAATTATTGAAAGTAGCAGTTTTTGTCCATATAACCACAGTAAAGTGTTGTATATGAACTGTGTAAATATTTTCTATGATTAAAAATAGACAGTGTTGGGAAATTCCCTTGAATTAAAGTGTTTCCTGTGGCAATCATCATTTCAAGATGATTTCCCATTCTGTTATTTTAAAAAATTTGTTAGGTAAAGTGTAAGTCATATAACATAACCAACCCAACCCAACATTTTTATGTACATGCTTTTATAGCAATATTGTTATTGTAATGATGATTACTTCAAGGTATAAAGAAGATTTGCTGAGGGGTTATACCTTCTATTACATTAACTCTTTTTTGGGTTCAGATTTCCTCCATCATGTCTCAGTAAAATCTTGTATTTCTGTACCATTCTTATTTCAGTAGCTAGAGAAAATATGTAAAAGTAAACTGTGGCATGCTACGCAACACTTCTCTAAAGAATATTGCTTTATTTCTTTAGCATTCCTTTGCATTATAGGTTTTATTTAACATCTAGTTTTCTGATTTTTTTCTTTTCATCCTTTCTTAAAACTAAAATAAAGGTAGCATCAACTTCTCCCTTTAGCAAGCTGGGTAAAGCACTGCCTAATTAATTATTTAATTTCACTCCTACTGGAGAGTGGAATTTATTTCATAGCTACCAATCTGTGTACTTTCATAGCGTTTTATTCAATCTAAAATGAACACAAGTGTTCTTATGGCCCTATGGAAAGATACAAGGAATTCCAGTTTCTTTGCAAAACAGGAAGAAACTTTCGAATAAAGAGGACTTCAGTTAAAGCACTGTAAGCACCTGAGGTAACCACCTTACAGGGATGGCAGGTCAGATGATGTGGATGGTGTGGAGGGACTACTGATGGGATACAGTGTAAATGCTTGAATGTAGTGCCTGTGTATTATTGTGGATGTATGTATAGGTGTATACACTAATTTTGATCTGTGCATTAAAAATAGATTAGTTATCAAGTTAATATTATTCATACATAAGTTCCACAACCACTACTTTGTTCATTTAATTATGTTAAATACTGGTGAGGCAGAGCCCAGAATAACAGACCCAGCCTGGCTTTTTAAATTATTTTATGTATGTGGAGTGTAAGAATATAGATTTGGGTCATCCACATCATCAAATGAATTGCAGGTACCTATGTAATAATAATTTTAAGTTAGAACAGTTCACAAAAGGTCCAGTCCACATGTCCTACAAGCCATAAAGCCTTTCCATTTTACTACCCTGTAAGATACTGAGTAAAAAAAAGAAAAAGGAAAAAAAATCCTGCAGTGTAGTAGTAGAAAGCATAGTAATGATATTTTAAATTCCTTTTAATAAAAAATGATATAAAATAATATTGGTGATGAAGAAAGCAGTCAGCATTTATTTGTAGGTATAGAGTTGTGTATTTTTATTACCAACCTTTCTGATTTTCCTCCAGTTCCATAATGCTAATAATTCGTTGCAAATCCATGTAAACAGACTCCCAACGAACAGTTTTGCTGAGGGGAATGTTCTCGGCAGGGCTTTGTTAACCTGACATTCTGTGGTTTCGCCTCATAAAACTAGCAAAGGGCTCTCTGCGTGGAATGTTAATGGGGTGAAGTAATGAATGCAGGATGGGATGTAAGATTTGAGCATGCATAAAGTCCTTACGTGGGGGTTTCGGAGGAGATCCTTGCAGACAGTAGCTAAGAGATAAAAGCATTGGGAATTTTTTTTTTTTAAAAGCTAACAGTTGGATCTCTTTGCTGGAAAACAGGCTTTGAAGTTTAGTGATGGTATGAATGTAAGAAAGTAATTAAGAATTAAGCTACATTTCTTTTAATTTGGTCTTGGTGAAAGGAGCAAAGTTAAGGGTCATCCCCTTGGTTTTAACACAATTTTAAAAACTGTTAAACTGCTCTGATTTCAAAACATTCTTAAAAAGTATGGTCTTTTTAGTTGTGCAGTAATATATTGTAATGAGATTTTCTTTAAGAGGAAGGTTGCTTGTGCCATACTTCTTATTTTCTTTTCAAAAGTAGCACTTTGGGAAACATTTGACTAAACTGATTTAAATTCCTGGAATTTGTAATTGCTTTTCTGGGGAAAATATATTCAATACTTTCCTTCATAGTTCCCAAGGAACCAAGCAGTGAAATTTTTATGCAGGTCCAGTGCTAATTAGTTACATTGTTCAGGCATGACCTGATCTTGAATTTGGTGTAAAGGGTATGCAAACATGTATGGATGAGCTGTTTCTTGTTCTGTGTAAGAGTGATGTTTGCTAATTGAGGGCCCAGATCCGGCCTGGTGAAGCAGGTGTATTTATCTGTGTTACAGTAAAGCCCACCCATAACTGTCAATCTGAGGATTTTGACCAGGTTCCGCCCCCCCAAACCCCCCCGCCCCCCCAGTGACTTGGTCACTTCATCCTCTCGCTACTCGGTGTTCAAGTGCTACCCCATCAGAATGGCTAACCTGAAAGGGTTTAAGATCCCTCTCTAACATTATTAGATACATGACAGTGAAAAGGGATGGATAATTGGAATTTGAAACTGATAATCCTTGTTTTGGAGTGGGGGTGTCTCTTTTTCCACAAGACAGAAGATTTTTGTATTTCTTGCTGAAGTACAAACAGGCAGTTGCATTAGAATAAAGTTTTGTGATATGGAATGAAAAGTACTGATGCTACAGAGAAAGGATACGGCTTGTTTTGGGAATAAACACTGATTCAGATTCACAGAAAAAGAAACAACCGCTAAAGAGTGGGGGTATGATAAACTAAATATTGCGAAAATTGCTTACTAATTAATTTTAAAAGTAATAGTCTTAGCTATTTTAGCTGCCTGATTGTAGATAGGGACAGGGGACAGACCTGGGCAAACTCAAATTTACTGGCGTTTCTGTTTATCTACACTTGCATCTAAGATAAATGAAAGAATGGGGTGATCATCAGTCTAGATCACTACTTTTAATTTTCACTAGGTTTTGAGAAAACAAGTTTGTAGCACTGGAAGAATACATGTGTTGGTTTTTTTGTGTGTAGGGGGTGATGAAGAGGAGGGATTTAAAGAGACTGAATAACTTTTGTAGTACTGTCATTGTTGGCTGATACCAGTTCTGGATAGATTATGGAATATACATATGGAATTTCATAAGCATATGGAGTACAATTAATGCTGGTAAAAATGGTCATGAGGGAGAGTGGAATGTGAGATTTAAAATGAACAGTAGCACAATAAATATGTTGTAATGTTGATGTAATATACATGGGCTTGTGTAATTTACTTGTTTTAAAGAATGGAATGTCTTAGTTTATTAAGATTATTAAAAAGGCAGTTAAGACAGCTTTATAGTCCCTGAATATTGGTAAGGACACAGATTTTTGAGGCTTTTCAGAATCTAACAACATTGAACAGTGATTCCAGCAATTTAAACTCAGACGTGTGTATTTTAATGAAGGTTATGATTAGAAAAATTTATGAAGGGCAATCAATGTATTCTCTCTTACTGGAAATGTTAAAACCAAGTGTGGACTTTTTCAGAAGATATGCTCAAGTACAGCTGTATGTTTGAAGGCTAATACAGTGAAGTGCTGCCGCCTGCTTTTCATCAGAATTATTTAGGTGGATGGATCTTGACTTACCACTGTCTCTAACTTAGTACATTGTACTGATAGGATTTCTATAATAATCGAAGACTATCTGATAAGTTAGCAAATATAGAGCCATTACTAGTCTTCCTTAGAGCTTTTTTTCGTAAATTCTTAAGCTGTAGAATTCTGCAGTACTTGCTCTTCCTCTTGAATTTTAGAAATCAAAAATATATAAAGAAAAAACTTCAAGAGAGAATTATTGGAATTAAGTTGCATATTAGTCTTGGACATTACATTTGACATTAAATACATGGAAGGTATGTAGTGAAGACTAAGATTGCAGCTGGCCCTACTCTTCCAGGCTTGCAGGTATGCTGTCAGTGAGATGCAATCAAGTGTCTCGGTTCATTCAGTTTCTGGTCATTCAGATTACTTCAAAAGTTCAGGTTTGTTGGGTTTTTTCCCTCCTATTTGATGTGAAAGTTTAGAAGTTCGGTTTAAAATGCAGGCTTGAAATATTTGAATCGTAACAACCTGTTGCGTATGTTGTATACTGTCCGGTGGAACAGTGATTGCATTGCACTGATGGCACCCAGCTGCATGTGTCCCCTTTGGATAGTGCATTTGTCAGTGCCTAATGAAGATACAAGATTTGGATGAGAGCAAGCTGGCTGAAAGCCAGATAAGATGAGGTGATGGCAGTGGTTTGAGAGACGCAGCTGGAGGAACCCTCAGAGGTCATGTTATTCTTTGAAGGAATGTATCCAGTATTAATTCTTGGAGCACAAAAAGTGTACTGACTAGGTGCTCATTAAGCCAAACTGGGTTAGTTTTTGGTTTTTCCTCCACCAAAAAAAGTAAGCGGGCTTAACAGGGCAACTTTTGCTGACAGTGATATAACAGAACATTATACTCTCAGAAACTATGGAGCATGTAATGGCAACTCCAAGTATTGTACAATCAGGTCTTAGAAGCATAAGATAGAAATTAGCTAGAATGTTCATTCGTTTTTTCAGATCTCTTTTACTTTATTTCCTATTTTTTATAGCCATTTATTTAAATCAGTTTTAAAATTAAATATAAACAAATTCTCAATCATTGAAACGGGGGGATGGGTCTTTTTTTTTTTTAAACTTCCAGTGTAATGGTGCATCAAGTTTTTGTCGAGGCTCTTAATTTGCAAGATCTGCTGCTTAATTAGAATCTTCTTATTACTAAGGACAATTTATCTGTATAATCTGCTTCTAATGTAGTTTTTCAAGTAAAATATTAGCTAGTTACTCTTAAATGATGGTTAAGAATGGAGTAAGAAGATTTTGATGATGTATTTTGTCATCTCTTGAATACTTACGCTATATGCTGCTTCAGGAAAAGCGAAGAATGATGGTTACAGATGAAAATTTTAGAGGTTGTGCTGCACATTTCTTTTAAAAAGGTATATTTATTGCTTGGATGATGGCAAAACATAAGAACAATGTAAACTGTATGCCTCAAATCTTTTACCAAAGGATGAGTGCTATTTAAGCTTATAAACTGTTGTTATTTCAAAACAGAATCTTAGAATTTAAGACACACATGAATAAGACACAAGCAGACAATATTTACTTATGTATTTACTCCAGCTTCACTAGAACGAAAGAAGCAGCATTGGTTTTGACTGGTAAAATGCATAGACCTTCAGCTAATACGACTTTTTAAGGTCTGTCCAGGATTGACAATTGTGTAGTCGGGTTTAAAACTGGAAGATAGACCTTGTTGTGAGCATAGAAGCCTGAAAACAGAAGTCAGCCAAAAGTGAATCAATGCTCAATCTCTAGCCACATTTAATTCACTTGAAAGTGTGGTATTTACTAATAAATCCACTTTCGCAAATCTTCAATGATTTGAGGAAAGTTTTCCCTCACGTGGAATTTAATAGCTGATTTGATTAGTGTTGCATCATTTGTGAAAAAGCGTTGTATAGATCTGTTCCATTTGGAAAAAAAATTGGGCCGAAAAAAAAGGTGTGTACACAATTTGATCTTTAAGGAGTGTTACAGCACCTCTATTCCAGCCATCCAGTTTAGGGTTCTTGAGTTCACAGTCCCTACTGGCATCAGCGTGTGTGTTTGGCCCTCACCAAAGTCTCAGTGAGCTTTTAAAAGTCTTAGAGCTCACGCACCCTCCTGAGCACTAGTATTTTGGGAAGACCCAGAGAGTCCCTACATATGTACTCCTAAGGCTCAGGAATGAGCTATTTCCTGAGAAACTAAAGATGGTTCTTCAGCTGTTCATAGCAAGAGCCTTTCTTTAATCCTTTTTAGCTTTTCAGCAGGGTTGTTTTATGCCAATACTAGTAAAACTTATATTTGTTTGCTGAAAAGGTCATGAACCTAGTAAGATTTGGGGCCAGAAGAGAACATAGGAAGTCTCCTAATGATAGTAGGAGTTGGAAAGCTAGGACAACAAAAGCCAGATTAGTCTGCATGTAATGCAAGGAACCTCATAAAAGGAATGTTTCCAGTATTTTTCCTTTATGTCTTTCTACTGTGCTGTCGCCTTCTGCTCCTTTAAGCCCAGTGATCACTGTATTTTTACCTCATGAGTATCGCATATACCTTTTAAAAAGAAAATAAGTGCATTAGAAGGTCTTAAAGAGAGAAGTTGGGGACTAATAAGAAACTTGCAGAAACTGTGAAGTTATATTGCTTCTCAAATGTAGGAAGCAAACATTTAAAATTAATAATCTGAATCCTCAGGCTTGGGGATTATTATTTAACAGAATAAAGTTGTGACAAATATTTTATGTTGTAACTGACATTTAAAAAGTGTTTAATATATTTAGGTTATTTTTAGGTTTATATTTAGGTGTTTTGCTTAAGAGAGCATGAATTTCTGGAAGGCATTTGATGCTTAATCACGTGAACCATGACTGTCGTATCACAGGAGCAAAATTATCATTCTACCATAAATATTTAATCTTAAAATGTGGATTAAAAAATTGCTCAGCTGCTTTTCTTTATCCTTTTAGTGAAGCAGGGAGTCCATAAAATTTATTTTTGTTTGTTTCCTTTGTTTTTTTTAATACACTGCAAAAGGAAGTGTAAGAAACTGAACTATAACAATTATTTGTTTTTAGATTGTTAGAATTCAGGGACGCTTATCATATAGTTCATGTTTGACAGAGAATTCAAGTTAAAGCTTAGACGTAATGTAACAATTTGTAGGTTCTTTTTTTCTTGTATTTATTGGAAAGAGTCTAAATGTCTCTTAAGATAGAGAGTACTTTTCTCCCACAATCCTATAATTCAAGTATTAAGTTAGTTGAAAGTGTTGAATTCTGTGAAGCCTTTATCTCTCATAATAAGTGGCTGATGCTGAAAAGATCAGCTAGCTGCTGGTTGGGTCGCTCTTTCTGGCTTCTTGGTTTGATAACCCAAATCAGTAATAATTCTGCTTCATTAAAGTGTCAAAGACCTAGATCTGTCTTCTCCTGATAAAGAACAGGCGTTAGGGCTTTAGGGCTGTCACTATAGTCTCATTGGATTATGCAGCTAATTTATAGATTTGTGTGAGGCACAGCTCTTTGACAGCGATGTCCTTTGTTAACATCTTTCTTATCAAGCTTTTCTTTTTCGGCTGCTTATTTATTTGTTTCCTCTTCTGTAAAGTCTGCTAAGGAGAAAGTACTATACTTTCTGCTGTTGGGGTGAAGAGTGTAACCAGTAGCTGCAGTGATAGCATTAGCAGGGTTAGGGCAGTGCTTTAAATTAGTGCTGTAAGAGTGAGTTTGATTTTATTGGGATAGAGTGAGAAGTTTGCCATACTTTGCCAAAAATAGAAAGCGTTCTCACCCTCATAAGTACAACACTAGGCATTAGTGTCTTGACAGGTTTCCCCAAGAGTTTTTTTTTTAGTTGGTTAATTTGTGCAGTTGTTTGTTTAGACTGTGTGTGCTCTGACAGGACTGTAATGGAGACAATCCTAAGCACAGATGGTAGAGAAGCCAGAGAGTGAAAAGTAGAATGATGTAAAAATAACAGTTCTCTAGTAACACTCTTACTGTGATAAGCAGAAATCTTTTATATAATGGAAATACTGTTTTTTTTTGGAGGGGTGGGGACAGGGGGGCAGAAGGTATATTTATCTGGTTGTGAATCCACTAGTGTGAAATTACTGTGTGTACAGGGTAGGCTCCTTCTGATGTTTTTGCAATTCTGGGAAATGACAATACTAGCATAATTATTTATATGCTTCTGTTGATTAGATTTGTAAGAAAAGATACAAAACCTGATTACATGAATGCAAGAGGCTACTTTTCCTGACCACAATGTTTATTGGAAAAGAATGAGGATGCTGAACACAACTTATTTTCCAGAAAATAGCTTTGATTTTTATGACTGAAAGTATAAACCCACAAGCTGCTTTGTCTTAAGTAGCAATGATGACAGATTCTTAATTATAATAACATTACTGGAAAGCACTGTTACAACCTGAAAAGTGATTTCACACTTGCCATCTATTATTTTGCTGAATTATTAATAGATCCTTGGCTATATTTTATTGCTCTGAAAGTTAATTCATTGTGATGATAGAAAACAATTAACTCTATATGTGTAAAAGCATACACATTTTTCAGTCAAAAAGTGTTTTGTGAGATTGCAACTAAAGAATATTTTTTTAAATGGTAATATTATATTAAAGTTGTGTTTTGTAGTATGAAAAATATATAAGGCTAAAACATTTCTGTTTCATCTGTTGCTGGCAAGATGGTCAAATGGCAAAAAAAAAAAATCAGTTTTCTTTGAAGTGCCAAAGATTGGCCAGTCTCCCAAGTGTCTTTTGGTTTCATTCATTTCTTTTTTCTTCTTATGTTGTCGTTGTGCATTGCATTTCCCTATCTCCATAGAAATTCCTCCTCAAAACCTGCTCTTTTGTGAGGCTGTCAGTTAGCACAGAAGCAAGAGATGGAAAAGGCTTGTTAGGTCACCCAGTCAGCCTTACTGCCTGTGAAGCGAGGAGAGGTCAGCAAAGAGGGGAGAAATGTTTTCAAGTTTCCTCTGATATGTTGTCAAGTCACTACTAGCACATCCAAACTAAAGCCCGGCAGTTACCTGTGTTTTCTGCTGGGTACTAATGGACCTGGTCCATGTAATCACAGTATATGTTTCAAACATCATATTACAAATAACGTTTTGGTGTTTAGTACTGAATCTGAGATCTGTGAAGGAAACTAAATGCTGATAGTAAGAGGCAAGTGTCTGTGTGTGGAAGATGTAGATAATGTATATGTAGTATGTACGTGTATGTTCATATTTATGTCACATGACTAATGGATTTAATTTTTCGATCATCCTATAAAGGCTCTGCACTACAGATAAACGGTAACGCAACCTGAACTGGTATTTTGATACAAGTGAAATATTTTCATGTCTTTCGGGATGTATGTAATTGTTTAACTATGTAATAAAAAACAGGTGGATGCTAGACTGATTTAAAAGGGGATGATGAGGAAGTAGGGGAGAGAAAAAGTTTGACCAAGTACATATATACACATATGTATGCGTCTATATGTTTGTGTATATATGTGTATGTATATACAAATGCCCTTTTCTCTCTATCCTTAACTTTATGTTGGACATGTCATTTTAAGAGAATAGGCAGGTCAGTTGGTATCTAATCCCATACTTTTGTGTTTGGGCTTAGCTGATATAATTAGTTGTCAGTAAAAGGGTGATGCTCTGATTACTCTTTGAATATTGAAGGTGCTGTGGTTAGGAGCACATGGGCTGGTTATATCCCACTGTTGGTGTCAGAGCAGTCATAGGTTGGCTTAAGTGCATATGTGGCCCGATTGGTTAATTAACGAAATTATAGATACGCGGTAGTTTGATCCTATCCCTTTGAGAGAGTGGGAACCCTCCACGTCTTTTGAAATAAATAGTAATGTCTTACAAGGATCAGAGACAAAAAATCATTCCACGTTCCACTCAACTTGGGCAGTAAATTTGGTAGTAGCCTGACTTACAACCTCTTGGAGTTCAGGATTGATTTATTTATTTATTGCAGTGTGCTTAAGATTGTTTTTAAACTCTGAATATGCTGTCTTTTAGGTAACAGCAAGCTTTGCAGTCCAGTAGGTAAAACTGGGTAGCGTGTTTTGGTTCCTTGTGGTAAGGGAACTAGACTCAATGACTTAAAAAGTACATATGCCAAAGTCTTTGTTTTTCTTTTTTTTTTTTTAAATGTAATTTGTCCCCTTCTTCTCCATTTCCCCCCGCCCTCTAGTCAGGCAGCAATTAGTAACAGAAACTCAAAGAGTAGTACCTGGAACCTGGTGCCACGTTGCTCTGTTACTTAAAGAGAACACAATATCTTCTTGGTCTAGGTGGACACATTAGCGCTCCTGAATTTTCACCAGGAACACCCCCCAGCTCACCCCCCCCAGATTAATGTAAAGTAAGATTTATTTCAATATAAACTTGTGCACCTGGGATGTTTCATGTTTGCTTTTCAAAACCAAAACCTTTCAGCACGTCTTTTCATAAGCAAAATTAGAATTGCTAGTGCCAAAACCAAAATGTTTATCTGAGAAATCCTGATTGAATAGGACAAACAAATGTCTGGGGAAAGAATTTTATCTGATACAGTAGCTCTGCTAGTCTAGCTCTCTGTGGGTATTCTGGTCAGAAGTGCAATTAAGACAGTTGTTAGCATTTTCTCTCTTTGTACAGGTTCTTAGCATTAACAACCAAGATCCTTCTCAAATGGCCAGAAAAAATCCATCTGCCTTAAGAGGAAACTCCCTGTTAGTTCCAAATTATGGAGAAAGCTGATATCTTTGCAGCCATAAAGTCAACTTCATGTGTAATGCACCCACAATTCCCCCAGCTGTCTGCTGGCATGATAGCTATCAACATAATCACTAGACATGCTCTGTGGCTCTGACCCTTTTCTGCCCTTTGTATAGGAAAGTGTCTGTTCCGTGAGCTAATGATCAGACATAGATAATAAGGCTTTCCTTTCCTTGCCCCGGAAATCTACTTCAAGGTTGTCATTCTCTTCTAAGTAAGAGTGCTAATACAGTTCCTGCTTGCCTCAAAAGTAAGAGAGCTCATCACTGCTGCTTCGAAAACTGCAAGTCAAGCTTTGGGTTTGACCAGTTCAGAAGTGACATCAAGCTTCAGAATAGCTAGGTGGCTCCCATGTATTTATAATTATGTTCAGAGTCTTCTCCCATCCTGTTATCCATTTTAATTCCTTCTAACTCTCAAAACAGTTATGCATCACAGTCATTGGATAGCATTGCCAGTCATAGTTATTTGTGGACTACAGTAAGAAATTAGGAAGTTTTCTGCTCGTTTTTCCCTTTAATTTTTTACAGAAGTCACAGGTATTCTGATAACTCCTTAGCCAAAAAAAAAAAATAAATAATTAAGCAAATGTAAGGTACCATCAAATACGAATTCTTTTTCTGCGGAGATTGAATGACATCTATAATCTGTGGTACTGCATGTCATTTTGCAAATCTCATTAGAATTTTTCAAATCTAGGTTTTAAACTTTGAATTTTTTATTATTGTATATAAAAACTAAGTTGTTTTTTTGTTTTTCAGAGTGGCTGGGAGCTCAGCAAGCACATCTTGTTGATATCAAAATTTTTTGTGAAATTGTTCCAGATTTGTATCAACTACTATATTGTTTTGTAGAATGTGTCTGCATATTTCCCAGTGTAGTGGGACTTCAGTGGTTTTAGGGATTTTGAGTCCTGAGATGAAATGAGTATTTACAAATAACTGTGATTTTGCTCGAAGTATCATTTCTGGACTCTGATTTTTATTTTTTTACAGTTCAAAGTAGTCTTATTTCCAGTTATTTCCCTGTTTCCCTCTGCTCTATGATTTTGTGAGCATAAACAGAAGAAAAAAAATCTGTGGATAATTAAATGAATGTTTGGGAGATGTTTATGAAGAGCGGCTGGATGAGCTGCAGGAGAGGGAGGACATTGCAAGGTGACAAGGGGAAATGCAGTGAGGGAGAAATAGGTTTGCCTTCACTGAAAGTTCATGGGAGTGGCTGTTTTCATCCTGAAATATTTACATACACAGTTGGAAGCAAGGAGGCTTCCACTCAGTTTTCCAAAATTAAATGCAAATGCCTTAAATGCAAAGGCCCTTTGTGCCTTAAACGGTGTAGGTTTTAGGATATTTTAGTTTGGTTTTTTTAAAGGGAATCCTATGATTCTTCTTGAGTAGACTCAAGACCTTTTACCACCTGGCTTGATGGTATTTAAAGCCAAGTATGTGTTGTATTATTTAGAAGATAAGCTTGTATAATTTTCATCTCCAGGTAGCACAGCTGTAATAAAGGTTTGGAGTTCTGTTCATATGATTAACTCTACTTCTGAATGATTTTTTTCCGCATAAGTTATTAAGTAGTTGTCATTGAATCTTGAACACAAAAGAAGCTTGTGTTTGTTTTGGGTTTGTTTTTTTTTTTTTTTATTTATGACATTACAGTATTTTGCAACTAATGTTTAAACTAGTGCATTTTCAAACTCTTGAGTGGTGTGAAGACTGTATCTTAGAGGGCCTCTTTTCACACAGGCGCACCCCCCCCCCCAACCCTTTTACCACAAAAAGTTGAAAACTGTTGTGCTAGGGAAGTCAGAAGGCTGTTTGGGGGACTGTAATGGTAAGTTTTCGTGAAGGGATCAGGGTAATGATCACTGTATGTTTGGCCTACTTCCTTGGTTTTGATTTTTGTTAGGGGATTTTCTGTGAAACATTGCAAACAGTTATGCTTCCATACCTCATATTCCTGGTCTGTCTCTTCTAATAAATTGTAGACCTGATTGCAATGTTCCTACAGCCTTTCACCTAACAATAAATGACTTCTTCCCTGTAGATTACCAGTACATTCAGGAAGCCATTGAATAATTGGTGGTGATCTAATCATCTAGGTTTGTGGAAAGGTTGTGGAAGAACTAGCTTTTTTCAAAGGTGCATGTGATGGTGGTTTTTTGCAGCTGGTTTGGGAAAAGTGTGCCTGAGGGGTACAGGATGAAGGCTGAAAGAACATTCATTTGTGAGTCTGACAGGGATGTTGGTTCAGGCCAGCTTCAGTTCAGAGGAGAAGCTGCTGCTCTGAACGTCCAGGCAGGGTTTATCCCACTAGGATTCCAGCTACTCCATGGAGGGGGAAGGCAGCTGACCTGGTAGAATAATTTACACTGAGATAAAGTTCTCCTGATCCAGGAACTGTTACTCTGGTGATAATCCATAATAGCTCTTTCAGCACCTTGTTTCTACTATGATTCTACTATGGACATACGAGTTCCTCATCACCTGCTGCCAGTCTTAGGACAGTGCTGCATTGTAGATACGGCTTTAGATTTAGTAAGTACAATGCAAAAATAACAGTAAATTATTCATGGGGACAACTAAGTATGCCAAGAAATAGATCTAGGCTCTGGATTATGAGTAGGGTGATTACTCTGTGGTAGCCCTTTAAACAGAGTTCTGAGGAGCAGCACTGCCTTCAAAGAATTTTTTTGAGTATGGTATTGAGAACCTTGTGTTTAAGAAATTGTCTGTCAACAAATTAATTAACATGACTGCTCTAGAGTGGTTTATTTTCTTTAACATTACTGCCCCCATATGGATATAGTCAGAATGTACAGTGGATATAGGGAAGGCATTTTGTATATAAAGCAGTTTTTAAAACTTTTTTTGTCAACTGAGCTCTTAGATTTCAACTTGCTTTTGTTTGCTTGGTATTCAAACAAAACAAGGTATGGCAAGGTGGGTGCTGATGCTTTCAAACATAACTTGACAAGAAATGCACTTCTAAAGTAATTTTAACTGGTAATTTTGCAAAGGCACCTGTAGCCCACAAGTTTTCTAGAAAACAGTCTTACTGCTAAATAAGAGATTCAAGCACTTAAACTTTCTTTGTAAATTAATCTTATATAAGTGTAGCTGCAAACTTTAAAAATCCATTTCAAGATTTTAAAAATCAAATTTGACAGGTCATCTCTAACAACTTTTGAACAAAGTCACATAGCTGGTACGTGTAACTGAGTTAAAGTTGATTTTTGTTAAAGCTAAGCATGGTAATAAACTGGCAGAAATGCATCTTCTCATTTAGATTATGTAACTATCACTTCAACTGATTTTACTACCACAATTAACTGGTTTCTATGAGTAAGTAAAAAAAAAAGTAACATCTTTTTTTTCGGTACTTTTGTGTGGTTCACTGTATAGTACTAAATTTTCAGTCCTCAACCAGTTTGATTGAAAGATCATTTTTAACAAGCCCCATGCAAGAAAAATCCAAAAATGAGGAATTAATAAAGATTTACTGTTGCCGCAGCAGCATTTTTTCAAATGGCCCTTTCCAGGCAACTAGGGGAACAGTTAAAACTTTTTTTTAAAAAATCAGTTAAAGTGTTACAGGCCAAGTCGAGTGTTCTTACAGGCCAAGTTGAGTGTTCTTTATTTATTCCAAGTAGCTCATTCAGTAAATTCTTTGAATGTCCCAGAGGGCTCTGTGTGGAAAGGATGTTTACAAGTACAAAGTCAGTGTTATACTTACACTATATGGTTGCTTAACTCCAGTTTGTATTAAACACACTGGTATACAATACCATTTGCTACATTAAATTTGTTCTGCACAGAGTGACAATAATTTGTAATCTATTAAATATAGTCAATAATTACTTTTTTTTGCTCAAAGGTACCCTTGTTAGTTTCTTCTGCATTTTGAGACCATTAAGATATTACCAACAACAATTTTTGCTGCGTACAGCAATATTTTTCCCCATTTGAGATCTAGGAAACCTTTCATTCTCTTCATCTGGATGGAATCACTTATTTTATGTTCATCCTGTGTGTAATTTGATAAAAATGGTTTTCAATGTAAAGGCATTATCTTGCAAATTTATTTTGGAGAACAGGCGTTAGTGTTTGCAGCGGGGAATATGTAGGCATTTACAATAACTTCTATATCTTCTATATCTACAGTGAACCTTTGTAAATACTAGTAAGTTATCTTTTCAGTAACACTCTACTTTTCAGATTTATCTTAAGACTGAGGCTTTCATTTGCAATATTGGAATTAAACTACCACACAATAACATAAATAAAGACAAAATGAAAAAAGAAGTTACAAATGTCCTCTTATAGTAAGGATAACAAGCCCTGCATGATTATCTGTTAGCAACAAAAATGTTAATTATCTATTGTAACTTTTAGCAATTTGCCTTCCAAACAGCCATCACTGCAAAGTGGCACAGATCAGCAAATCATGTGCCTGACAGTATATGCTGCTTTTTACTGTGATGAACAGAAAAGGAATGGAAAATATTTTTTTGAACTATGGAAAATGAAACATTAGCTTGGCAAGATATTTTTCATGTCCCTAATTGCCTATTAATAATTAAGATATAATATGGGTTAGCCGGGGTGATAGTATTTTAGGAAAGAAATTAGGTTAAAAGAAGGTTTACTTCTGAACCCACTGTGTAGCCAGATAAGAATTGAAGTCATGCTCAGTGGTAATGAATCTGCTGCTCTTCTGTGCCATTTTAGGGCAGACGCAAAAGCCAATTGCACAGAAGATAGCAGTAAAATGACTACAGAGAAAAATTAGCTGACATAGAATGGGGTGGAAGAACAGCTGTTGAAGTAGAGCTGAGTGACACGCTGTCTTGTGCCTTATTTTCCTTAAGAGAAAAAACTTTGAGATCCACATGGTCTGAGTTAACTGATTCTTCTGCAATACCACTCCAGTGAATCTCTGTGAAGTGAGAATCCAAAATACATAGAAGTTTCTTGTCCTATTACCATAACTCTGATCAAAAAAAGAACAAAATGCTGTCTCAGTTTTGCTCACTTTCCCTGTTTCTGAATCTGTGTTCCTTTTAATTTTTGTTCAGTTAAATCTATCCAACTGAAGAATATATTTGAAAGGCTATTTTCACGTTTGACTTACAGCATCAAAATGTACGCAGCTAATCTGCTTTCTTGACTATTTTGTTTAGATTTCAAGTAAAAATAATCCAGACCTAGTAGGAACTTTATAGATGATAATTATTTGCTATATGAGACCTATACATCATTGTCATAAAAATTCAGTTACCAAAATTGAGATTCAAATCAAATTACTGTAAATTATGTCACACTGTAAAAGTAAATGGTACATTCAAAAAATAAGATATATTACATGTTCAGAAAGCTCAACGTAGTTAAGAAACAAACCCAAAAAGGGTAGGTGTAAGACAACATGTCTGTAAGAATATGGGGTAATGCTGATGGGTCGAAAGTGAAAACATTAAATGTACTTGAGGGGTTATGTTTGAAGAAATAAGGAAAGATGTTGATGAGAATAAAGATATTTAGTGCATTGGGAATAATATGGGAATTGAAAAGGAAGGTGAGGTAGATGGAAGGAAGCTGTTGGATAATAGAATGGATGGAAGAAAGATTAGAACTCAGTGAGAGAAACGGTAGTTGGAGGTAAGATTTAAAACATGAGTAATGGTATCAGTATATCAAGAGCCTAAATTAATTATACCTTAAAAATTTATTTTTAAGCTTTTCTTTTGGGAATCCAGCCTGGTAGATCTTGCCATACAGTTAAATACTTTGGGTGGCTTTTGAATACTGGATTTCCACTGAGACCAGCCGCATTGCCAGAATTTCTCATGCTACCATTTTCTATTTTTTCTCCCAAACTTATCAAAGGACCAAAAGATAATGCCAGTCTGCTGCACTCTAGTTGATATAAATCATATTAGCCCACCGTGTTCTTGTGGGAGTCTCTTACATAACTTCAAACAAACAAACAAACAAAAAACCAGCCAAGCAAACAGGAAAAGAAATGCCTGTTTTGTTGTCCCATCCTCTAAAACTGTTCTACCTACCACTGTCATCTTCAGTGTTAGCCAAGGACTGAAAACTTAGACATGTATTGGACACAATGGATATTGGTGCCTTTTTGTCCCCAAATGCAGATATAATTGTTATTCATTCAAACAAAGTAAATTTTGTGGCAGAAATTTTACAGAATGGTACAAATATATGCAAATGGCACGTGCTCCTCTGTAATTCCCCAGAAGAAGCGACAGAACCCTTCTACTTTATCTGGAGCTTCTGGAGGGCACTGGTCCATTTTTCTGCCCATGTAACACAGCTCCATTTGACCTGGATCACCAGAGGGCACTGCTGGGTCTCTTTAGGGGGCCGTACAGTTAGTCTGTGCCTGGGAGATAGTTGATGACTAGAGAGGGAGCTGGATTTTTTTCATAACTTAATCTCTGATAATACCTTTTTTACTTTTTGAACCAATGAACAATCTGGAAAGAAAATGACAGAAAATACATTTCCTGGGTTTTGGTATGGGTTTGATTTTTTGGGGTGGTTGGGGTTTTTTTCACTCCTGTCCTTTCTCTTACCATGGAAGCCTGACTCACACATTCCTACTTCAGGCACCTAAAGTATGATTCATGAGCAGACATTTAGTACCCACAGTTTCCTGGTAATCAATAAAAACATGCACTTCTATGTGGCAACTCACTGCTTCCACTGGACAACAGGAAAATTGCATTGCCTGTGAATAATATCTCAATAAAGGGAGATTAGGCCTCTCTATTTTTAATCTACTTGATTACTTTGCACTGTATGCTCACTTTGTAATGAAAGAATGATGAGGAAAAGTTTCTTCACAAAAGACTATCTGTTTGAGTCTTCAGCTTAGAGAACATTTACAAACATTTTGCACTGATGAAAAATACTTAAAAGATATTCAGAACTGTAGGTTGCTTCTGAATGTGGCAGTAGTGACAGGAAAGTAAACTTTCATGTAATAATGATTTACATTACACTTGAGCTTTATTATTTGACTTATGCTATACTGAAGCTTAAGTAACATGAAGTCTGTGGATAGAATAAATGACTTTTTCTTTTTCCCAGTGAGGTACTTAACATGCTAGCATTCTTGCATATACTGTGAAAGTTACTTCTGTAGCTTCACTTCAACCAGCTACATGGAGGTAACGGTGGTTCTGGTGTTATCTGCCATAGGCGGTTCACAAGCAGTGTGTCTGTTATGTATTTGTTAGCATGAGATTGCTGCCAGTACTTGAGAGTGAAAGAATGTGCAGAATGAGTATGTGCCAGCCAGCATGCCCCGACAGGTCTGGGAGCTTGCGCGTTGGGGGCATGGCTAGACCATCTGGGAGGATGGGTTAGTTCTGCTGGAAGGCGCTGCGAGCTGTGCAGATTTGTTTTTCAGGTGGCATCCATGGAGGATTCTCATCTCTTTCCTGAATGTGGTGGTCTCTCGTGACAGGAGTCTTTGCTAGGGCTGGAGGAGTCAGTATGCATATCCTTTGAGAGTAGGAATAAATATGGTATATAATTTTTGAGGAATGTCTTAAATAGAATATTACCTCTTCAGTTGTAAAAAAGAAAAAAAAAAAAACCCAACCAAATCTACATCTCAGTGTTTCTAGGTATTACAGTAACAGTGGTATGTCTTACATTAAAACTCTGTCTGTAGAATATATTGGAGGAATTAATGCTAATTGGTTTTCTGATATCAGGAAGAAACTGTTAATAGCTGTTCTTCTGTAAAATAGTACAAGACTGAATGAATTTATGGATTTTTATCAGTAAATACTTGTTTAATTCTAAATGCCATATGGATTACCCCCGTAGTGTTCCTCTCATTATATTAATGTTTCAGAGTATAAAATGTGCTGCACAGCAAATATGTGATGTTCAAAACCTCATCTATAAAATACTATCTTTTTTTCAGTGTCTGTAACTGCTTCACTAGCCACTACAGCTGGAGAGTATAAGATACGGGCACAACTACAAAAACTCAGATTAGATCCACAGATGATCTATTCATTAATTTGCTTTTTCCTGCTTAAGTGAAAAACTAATGTCTAATAAGGAAGTGTACAGTAGGTTCTTTGATGTTAAAAATGCTCATCTTTCATGCCTGAACCCTTTTTTTGCCTTGATTTTTAAGCACAATTAGTATTCATTAAGCTGTGGTCTGACACAAAATAGATGTTTAAGATAGATTGTTTTTAACTGGTGTGTTACCTTTATACCATACTTCTGGGGCAGGAGACTTACAACTTTCATACATAATCGTGTATGATATTTAAAGAATACCTGATATGACTGTAGCCTAAGAATAAGCCACCTAGGACAGATATGTAAAAGTCAAAGTTTAAGTGAGGTTAATCTTGACATCCCTGTTTACCTTAAATTTTAAACTCTGTCATCTTTTGACATTGGACACATTTGCTTATTGCATTTCTCACAACTGAGTTGCATTTACATTTAAATACTACTTTCGTGTTTTCTTTCACTCTTATGATGCTCCTGTGATTAGATTACAGGTGTCATGGTATTTATTTTTAATCATTATTGGAATTATTTAAATTATGGAGCATCCTTTTTTTTTTAGTGGCTGGGAGTTTCAATAAAATTAAGTTTTAGCCTGTTTTAATCAAAACCATCCATTAAACATCCCTTGAATTTTGTTGCCCTGCTGTCATGTAGCTGAATGTATTGATAAATGAGGAGAACTAGACAATCGCGTATTCAAAAATACAAATCCTTTAGGCTGTTAAGTAGTATTTCTTGTAAATTTGTAAAGAAGCTGCAGATTGCTAAAACAGAAAATCATAATGCAGTTTGTGATAAAGATTTGCTGCTGTGCAGGAAGATGTTCTGAGTTGTGTGGTTGTGCTAAAAGGATTAATGTAGAATTCTGCAAATAATCCTCTGAGTTACAAAGAATACGTGAGGGTACTAGGGACAGTTGCATTTAATGAAATAACTTAGAGTGCTGTCAGGTCTTCTGAGATTTGACAGATGCAGACCCTAACGTAAGCATGCTCTCATAAACAGCAACCAGTACAAGCAGCACGATAAGGTGCTTGCTTACTCAGTCTACCTTGCTATTTTTATAGCAATCCATGCAAGAGCTTTCCAGCTGAGGGTACAAGAATTTAGAGCAGATCCTCTTAATGTTCTTCTGATATGCCCATAACTATAGCAGACTGCTGTTGTGAGCCTCCCTGTTTCTTTCTCCAAGGCACACCACAAACACAAACGGATTGATCTGAATAGAAGTTTTTTTCCCTCAAATTAAGGAGGTACTCAAGTTAGTTACTGTGCCAAAACAGTTTGGATATTCCTAGCTATTGATGACTTGAAATTATTTCTGGCAAATTCTCTGGATTTTAAGCAAAGGCAAAGATTCTCTTCTTTGCATATATCTGTAAAATAAGAACATGAAATTGAAAACTTCCAAGGCAGTCATATTAACTATTCTTCTGGTTTTGCCTTGGACTGAAAGCAGCTAAGTAAACAGAGTTATTTTGAACTATCTTGTCATGTTCTTCAGTTGGACGCTGTTTAGCATCTAGCTTGTCACTCTGGAGATAGCTGAGCATAGATGAATATTTACAGAAAATTTATGTGATTTTAATAACCTTTGGACTTGATATAAGCTTGCATGAAAGGAGAAACCAGCTATGCAGCAATAGTAACAAAGCAGATGAAGCTTACGCCACATAAAATTAATGATGTGGTAAGGAGCGGGAAGCAACTGAAACACAGCATGTATGGTAGTGGTCCTTTTTTTAACAGTATATACCAACTGGTTTTCGCTTAAACTTATGACCTGATGAAACTTTAAAATTACTCAGTCCATGGTCCAAGATGGAGGTTTGTTAGAATGACAACTGCATACTTGAAATGGTTATACATCAGTCACTTTTTAAAGTTTTTAAATGTTCTCACCAGTTAATGCACCCCCCACCAAAACGCAAGCCCAACCCAAAAGCCAAGTATCCACTTAGTATCACAAAACATAAAGCTATGAGCAGGCACAAGACTTCATGAACATCTGCATTTTATTCCAGAAATCTGGTTTCTACACGCAGTGTTATAATCATAATAAAGGACTATGAGGTTAATGACCTGGGGAAGAAGCAGCTGATCAGAATTATTTCCCTTAATGTCAAGAAAATTAAGAATCCTCTAGCTTTTTTCCTCTTACAGATACAGAAATTACATCGTATGCTTGCTGTTATGTTCACCTCTTGGTTTTAGAACTGGCACCTCTCCAGCCCCAGCATAGAAATACAGCTCTGAGATATCTGGATTAGCAAAGAATTTGTTTAGCTAGTGCTATGGTTGCACAGTAGGGACCATACAGGGCCCGCAACATGCGCTGTCAGGCAGAAAATTTAAAATTGCATGGGGTATCTAATGCATGGTTACAAGTAAACGTTTCTTTTAACGTTTGATTGTTTAGATCTCTCTTTGATTATTTTCTTACAGCTTTTACCTGATTGGACTTCTTTTTTTATTATAATTTTAATAGTCTGACATGTGCACTAACAAATGCAGGAAAACTTGATCTAAGTAGTTTGTAGCAGGTACGGTTTTTGCTCATCTGTAAAATATGATGTAAGAGCACAGCCACTCTTTCAGAGCACATCCCCAAAAGATCTGGTTAGAAAGTTAGTATTCTGAAGATGTCATGATATATTGTTAGGCATCTGCAGGAATATTTGCTTTGTAAATAAACTCAGTGTTCTTATAATGCTTGTGCAGATGTGTTTTACAGTTTACTTAACACTTCTTTTGCTGAAAATCTTAAATGAGCTTTGTAAAATCATGAAGCTGTAGTGTTCAGCTTACTGCCAGAATAACACTAAAGGTTACAGATTTCTGTTTATTTGTAACATTTCTCTCAGAAGATGCTGTAAAAATGTGAAAGTTGGTCTCAGTTAAAAATCAGTTCTTCAAGACAGCATATTTAAAGACTCCCACTGTGGCCTAAATGTGACAGCAGCTTTCTGTACTTCTGTTCGTTAAGAGATGCAGTTTCATAATTTACCTTACCTGTGATTTTCCAGTGCCCATACTGGAGAAGTTTATGTGCTTTTTAAAAATAATAAATATCATAACAAAAATAAATACATTTTTATTAATAATAGACAACTAGAACAGAGCTGTTGGTATTTTGAATGAAGAGAACCATTCACTCAAGCCCAAAAGTGAAAGTAAAATTCCTGCTATCAGTTTAGCTAGGAGGTGATTTAAAACACTGACTGAACTAAACATAATTTTGGATTTGTTAATCAAAATTTATATAATCAATTCAATTTTACCTTGTTTCAAGTTTTTAAAAAAATTTAACAGTGATGGAATAGGTTAAAAATTGATTTGAAAATAGGTATATTTACATAATAGTGTAACTAATGCTTTAATATATATTAAGCATAGTTAATCTCATACAGATTTCCTATAATTCAGAAGTATTAGTAATGAGATTTAGCAAGCCTGTCCCTAATAAGTTCTTGATTAGATCCACTGAGTGAGAAGATATTCAACACAAGTCTTAACACTGTTCAAGAATGCATATTTCAGTCTAAAAGAAAATGAGTTTACTGTATTTGTTAGGTGTTTCAGTTTTTTGGCTGCATCATGTCTAGTTCTCCTGAATCTTTAGAATAATTTATCTTAATAGCTGACCTTAATTGTTCATTTGAAGTTTACAAACATGCCGGTATTGGAAGAATAGCTTAGCTCTACATCAACTAAATGCTGTAGTAATTCTGAAGCAACTAGTAAACATCAAATAACCGTCTTCCTGTTCACTGCAGGTAGAAATGAACTGCACAAACTTTGGCTGTGTTTGTAGTTTTGTGCATTAATTTCTGATGTGAAAAGGTTAACAGTTACTTTTTCTCCTTGCTGCATTGGAGGCTCAGAGCTTTGTTTCAGGCAGAAGAATAAAGCAACTTTTATAGTAAACCAGTTTGTCACTCTGGATATTTTTAAGGATATTCTGAATGCTGTCTTTCATAGGTTTGTTTTTTTTTTATAATACTCTATGAAATTTATAGTGTAGTGTGCTTAATCCTTTGATTTTATGCCCTCAATATGATCTGTAAAGACAGGTTTTTATTATTTGTCTACTGCTGGTCATGGTAACATTCATTATATTATTGTGAAAAATTATTTCAATAATTCAGATTTTATGTTAAATTTACCTGGGAACCTTTATCTCTACAAATTGGAAGATTATTTCAGTTTTTAAAAATACTTCTAAAATGTTCAAAATTGCCCTCAGTAGTAAAGTCAGGATGATCAACAGTCTCCTCCAGTATTACTTGTGTTGGTGCTTTGTGTTGGATCCTTTCTTTTCTGGCATTTTTAACATTAGTTGCTTCATCTCTGTAAAAGCACTGTGACGGGCTTTCCTTTGCCCAGCTAAGATGCTTCTTTGATCAGTATCTGTAACATTCACAGTGACTGTATAGAGTCTGAATTGCTGTACATTTCTAGTAGCATAAATGCTAGTTTAGGAAGTTACTAAATAATTAGAGGATATGTCGTATCAATTCCTCTTTGTAACCATTATATATGAAGCTATTCTAAAAGGGGATAAAATTGATACCAGTAAAAGGTGCAATTTTACATTTCATATAGATATGACTGAATCTGTGATTAATACAGTAATTGTTTATTTCTAGGTTTTGTGTTTATTTACAAGAATATTACAGGAAGGAAAGCTATTTGTTCTGCTGAGTTTACTAGCATCCCAGATGGAACTTAGAGAAGTAACAGATAAAACTGCAGGCAAGGAATCCAGATTGCACTATATGCATTCAATATGCTGATATGTAAATTCAGTCAGAATTTTAGGCAATTTCACTATATGCAGCAACAAGACATTTCTCCTAGGTATTTATGCTATGTGGGAATTTTTCAGTTAGTACACTGTATATCTTCAAAAGTCCTCCAATATGTAATGTAGTTAATTAGAAATCTTTCTAAAATATCTTGAAACTATAGCATGTTCCCAAGACTTTCTGAAGCTGGCTCCCCTCCTCTAGGTGTGAATAGAGTTATTTTCACATTTGAGATGTCAAGGTAGTCCACCCGTTTGTGTCTGGGTACAACCATTTCAGTATACGTGGAGATCCTTAGCTGTTCTCCTTCGTTTCTTACATGTAGGTTTCATAAGTTGAGGAAGGCTTTTCAGTTTTATATGGTAGATATGTCTACCAAAATGGTACCATAAAGCTCAAAATTAAATTATATTTAATGGACTTGGGGAATTTCATTCAAATTTGGAATTAAGTTAACATGATGTTACCAAGGTTACCTCTAAAATGTAATTTTCCTTGTTTGTGGAAATCGAGTGCAGATTCAATGAAATGGGGGTTTTTGGGTGTATGTACTGTCATTCGCAAATACAGGACCCTTTTGAAATTACTGCTTATGCAGACATCAGCTGCAAAAGTGACCACAACTGACTGTCCATTAGAAAACTTGCCCATTTTATGTCCATAGTATCTAAAACTTCTATTTCTTTTCCACTAAGTAACCAAGCACTACAAATCTCATATTTTTCAAAGATGTTGGTTAGTGTGGGTTTTTTTGTTTTATTTGTATTTTAAAGAAAATATTTGCTTTCAACTTGAGTCCTATATATCAAGTTTCAGTGGAGGGTACATATGGGGGGAAAAGCCAAGTTTACAGTAGAACTCCCTGTGTAACTTAACTTATCTTGTAGTGTCACAACTTTGTCAGTGTAACATACTGTGGTTATTTTTATTTTGGCTTATTCTTTGACAACTCATATGCAATCTTGAATGACTGGTGTAGAGCATGAAGTCGTCTTAAGCAATATAAAGGAATATAGGAATTAGTAAGGATTTTCTGTTTAGGAGATACATAGTTTTCCGTTCTTCCTCCACTTATATTTCTGCAATAGAAATGCATAATGTTATGTAGAATTTCTACTGTGAAGCTTGCTTGCCTTCCTAAATTATTTTCTGATTCCTCAACCTCTGTGTCTGTGAGTGTATTCTTTTATTTCAGCACCTAAGAAATTATGTGAAATCTTCTGTGTTTCCTGTTGCCTCTCAGAAGCTGTAATGTTTAAGAAAAAAGGAAACAGAAACCACAGCTGTATATTATTCATATTACTTTTAAGAGAAAGTACGTGAGGCATCTACTGCTGAAAAGATTTCAGTTTTATAACTTAAAGTGCAAGACCAGTTGGTATCCATAGTCACAACAGTACAAACGGACAACTGCTGAAGAAGGAATGAAAATAGCTCCCTTGGTGCCCTGCTGCCATAGGGGAAGAATCCTGTTACAATTAGCAGAGGAATACTGCTGCAAGAAATTGCAAAATAGCATTTTGGCAGATTATAGTGAGGTGTTTATAAATACAGAAGCTGAACTGTATTAAGAAACTTCTTGGCAGTTTTCAGAGCATTTGCTGGTTTAGTTTAAAACCCAGATTATAAAAGTAACAAACTGGAGATTCTATTGAAAAATCACTTAAAAGGAGATATATTGAGGCATGGCTTATTTTACCTGTATCATTATTTCACAATCTTCCTGTAATGTTGTGTCACAACAGGAGAAAGGGTGTGGTAGCACTCTACCAATCCAGTCATAGAGAAAAGGAGGATGCAATCCTGATACCAGTATGCTTTTGTGTATACAGTTATGCATGGTTTTGTTATGGAGTGAGGAGGAAGTCTGACCTTTAAAGACAAAGGTAAATCTGTGCTTCTTTTCTGATGTCCTCCTGCCATATGTCTGACTTTACAGGTGCTCTACAAGTCTAGGAGTGGTTCTATATGACTAGTCCTTTCAAACCCTCAAGTTGCATCAGGGGAGGTTTAGATTGGGTATTAGGAAAAATTTCTTTACTGAAAGATTGGTCAGACATTGGAAGAGGCTGCCCAGAGAGGTGGTGGAGTCATCATCTCTGGAGATGTTCAAAAAACGTGTAGATGTCACACTTGGGGACATGTTTTAGGAAACATGGTGGTGTTGGGTTGACGGTTGGACTTGATGATCTTAAAGGTCTTGTCCAACCTCAATTTTTCTATGATTCTGTGATTTAAGATAGCTTTGAGATTTCTGCTCTCAGTTTCTCCAGTCTTTTCCTGCTCCATATGAGCTATTCACTTAGAACCCTGGAAGTCTGTGTCCTGATCAGCCTTGCACTAAACCATCTTACAATAGGTATATAATACAGTTTTTCAGCCTTGTCTATCCCTTATTGAAAACATCTTCATTCCAGCAAAATCACATGATAGATTGCTTATCCAAGTCAATTATGGTCTTCAACCTGCTGTTATGCAAGCTTTCACGTGGAGCATTTAGGCGGTCTCTTAGATCTTGAAGGTTAGTCATTTGTCCATCAGGGTGCTGTAGTTGCAGTTGTAGCTCAGGGTTGAGAATACCCGTGTGGAGGTGTAAGTTTTTGGAACGAGCTCCTCCATGAGCAACAGCAAGATTTTAGTCAGCAATCGCTCTGTCAAAACATTATCTCCCGCACTCACAAGAGGTCTTTGTCCATCGACACGTGTTTTCTCAGCGGCTTGCCCCTCCATGGCCCTTTGGCCTTCAGCTGAAGCTTTCTCTGCAGAAGTTTCTGTGTGGAATCTGGAGGTTATTTTAATCAAACTGTGCAGCAGGATTGTCAACAGCGATTAGAACTCATTTGTTGCGTATCTGGAGACCTGGGTATCTTTACATACTGTTTACACAGACGTTAATTGACAAAGTGCAGCTACTGTTGGTAGTTAAACATACCTACTTACCAAGAACAATGCAATCATAAAAACTTACAAAAAATAGTACATTTGGAAAAGAGGTTCTGCTCTTGCAGTTTGTCTAAGGCTCTGAGGTCCAGGTGGTTTGGACCTGGAGTTGTTCAAAACCCATTTGTTTTGGAGTTGACTATAGTAAATAGGCAATCATTTAAAAATGAAGAAGAGAAAATTACTTAACCAGTAAGTGAAATTCAAGAAACACGTGTGTATACATTTTTATTTCTGTGCTCCCTGCTCTGGGATTTGGAGAATGTATAATACTTTTGGCATGGAGCATACAGTGAATCAGGAAGCATAAATACTGAATGAATGGTATTGTGAAACAGAAGTTTCTAGGTTTGAATGGTTAAAACCGACCCCTTTGACTGACCAGAGCTGCACACTATGTTCTCAATATCTGCGTACACAATGGATTTATGCAGTGGTATAGATATTTTCTGGTTTATTGCCTGTTCCTTCCTTCCTACTGAACACTTTTCTATAATAAACAGAAATCTTGTTTTCTGAGTCAAAGCAGTCAGCTCAGCTGACATTTTACATGTGAAGTTAAGATATGAGGCAACGATACCAGTAAGAAAAGTATGTTTACCTGTATTGAGTCAGGTGGGATACTTTGGGAGTTCTTTGGTCAGCCCTGTTCTTGGGTTACTCTGGATAGCTCAGCAGAGCTGGGCACCACATTCATCTCCTGGAACATCTTGGGCAGCGCAGGACCCTGCAGGGCTCTGCATTCTTCCATAGTGAAAATTACCATGTTTTCCTAACATTGTTTTTCTCCTCAATAATTTAACCAATCTCAAATTATTTATCTATTTAACTTAACTCTTTTATCCCTTACAGGTAGCATAGTCTCTTTAAAAGCCTCTGGTGAAACACCTTGTGGAATTTATCTAGGGAATTCCAGTAGACCGCATAACTAAATGTGCTTTTTCTGTATGCTTGTTGGTTCCTTAGAAGAACACTAAGTTTGAGCCATAGTATTTCTTAATTTAGAATTAAATTTGTTCGCATTTGTTGCAGACTAGAATATGATCCAAAAGTAGTACTAGACTCCTGAGAAGGATTTGCTGCCCTATTCGGCTCACTTCTAATCTCAATCCATTAAATGTAGGAATTAGCAAAATTATTGTTTAACAAAAAATATCCATATAAATATTTTATTTCTAGTCTGCTTGAGAAGACGTCTGTTTTCAGTAGAACATCAGAAATCCATTCCGTGGAATTATTGCATTTTAGAAGTGAGACTAAAACTCCCTGTAATCTGAAAAAATAGCCACCACAGCCTTTAAAATAGAATCGAGGGGTCTCAGCCAAGTAGAGCAAACAAAAAATTAGCAAAATTGCCTTATAGTTTATTCAGAGCACCAACTTTTTACTTTAATGAAATGTACATAAGAGTGAATAACTGTGAGTAACTGTGAGTTGTGTTGGTTCCACACGGAAAATGAAAAGTTACAGCCTTGACATTACAACACATATTTGAGTTCTTTTGTCACAGAGCTAAAATTCTCAAACCTGTGTTAACATTTTGAAAACCTGGTCAGGTGTGATCATGTTAATTTAATTTATGGCATTTGTTAGAGGTCTAAGTAATTGTTGTCATACATGTAATTGTGGTGGTATCAGATACAGAGGCAGAACTGTTGGTAGCCTGACAACTAACTCTTCTATATGTGAAAGTGTCTCAATGCTAGCAGAGGAGATCTTATCCATGAAGTTTCGTAACAAACACAGTCTAAGGACTTAAAGTCAGATTGATGATCAGATTTATAACACCAAATGTTAGGTAGCTTTCTAGTGGGACTTTGGAGGGGGAAAAAGACAAAGGGAGACTTCGGTAGATACTTTTGTAAACTGATTAGTTGTAAGCACTACTATGTGTCCAAACACCCGCTTGCATAGCACTGTCTCCAGTAACACCCTCTGCATGGAGTCATTTTGGGCCACCCTGCATATTCCGAGTGGAAACGTAACTCTCTGGGCAACTTGAACATTGTATTTGTCGCCCCCACCCCCCCCACCCCCGCTTTTTTTTTTTTTAATTAATAAAACAAACCAAGTGTTCTAAACACTTCATGTTTTCTAAAATGTTCATATCATTTAATTCACTCGCTGACAATATGGTTCTGAAGTCATTATAATATATCCTTGCTTTCTATCTGTATAGCTCTGTCAGTTGAATTTAAGGCTCCTCGTTCTCCTTGTATTTACAGAATAGTAAGTGTGATGGTTAAATATATAAACAGGACCTAGAAATAATACTTGAATGAGACGTTCTTGCATTGAAAGCCTAGAAATTAAGGAAGAGGTGCTATGTAGCTCAGCATAGGAATATTGCTGTTACGTTTTTGTAGGGGCAATTCAGGAATCATCCAAATAAAGCTGACATTTCTGTATACTACAGCTGCCTACACATTTCCTATTTTTCTTGATTGTTATTGGCTATTAAACTGTTTCCCAGAACACACATCACCATGTTCTCTAAAGGAAGTTAGTTTTGCTCAAATGAATTTTGGAAAACAAAGCAGCCTTTCAAGATACTTTTTCTTCCCCAAAAAAACATACAACAAACAATTTAAATACAAATATTCTAGCATCTTTGTGAAAACTTGCATCTCAGCATGTCATAACGTTTTTCCTCAGTAAGAAATACGAAATACTAAATAGACTTAATTCCATTCTTAACATCAAAGGGCAGGGATTATTTGAAATAAGTGAGGGTTGTTCTCCACAACTTGATTTGATATATCTTACTTCAGATTGATTTACAGAAATATGGCTCCTTGTACTTCAGAAAAATGCTGCTTGACACACAACCCTTTGTGTTAACCAATGTATTCAGCATTTTTGTGTTTTGCCTCATTATGTTACACCTTTGGCTATAATTCTATGTTATTTCATAATTCAGCATTTGTGAGTATTTGGGTATGTATATTGATGGAGATAGGATGTTTCTTTTCTTTAACCCTAATGATGGCTTATCAGAACATTAAATTGAAATTAGGCCTGCGTGATTTAGAGTTATGATTAACAGAAGTCACACCCATACACTTACTTTTGCTACTCGTTACAGCAGGTACTTAGCTGTGGCGCATAACTTTAACATCTGAATTCTATCCCTGGGTCCTGCTGTCCTGCTGTGTGATTTAATAACTTCACTTCTCTGGCTCACTTTCTCTATTTTTGAAATAAAAATAATGATGCTGATCTCTTTTGTTTCAGCACTTAATGCTTTTTCTGCTATAAACCTCAGTAGGAGAGTTACAAGGTCATGATAGTAATAGAAGTAGATTCTTACTGGATGTTTCCAAAGATCAAAAGCTTTAAGGAAAAAAAAAGTGTTAAACTATTGTAGTGCATGTATGCTTGAGCAAAGAATAACTGCTGTATGAAGGAACTGTTTGATATTACGGACCAAAGCGCCTTAGTTCATGGGAAAATGTTACCCCACTACTTATGTTTTAATGAAATATTCTAATATTGGTTTAAGCAACTGAACTAATTGATCTTAGAGTTATTTTAAGCACTTGGTGAGTGTAAAACTCTATGAAAGTACAGTAGACTTGGAGGTTTTTCTCCATGATAAAATTGGGATAATATTTACATAAAAGGCCATCTGTAATCATTCAAGTCAACCTTGAATAGGGAGACATGCAGACATATATTTCAGTAGTTAGACAAAATTTATTAACTTATTGTAGATGGTATAATGTAAAAATAATTTTTCACAATTGCATTAACTTTGATGTAGCTTGAAATATCTGTTTTCCTTGTCCGACTTGGCAATTCAGGATGAAATGCAGGACTCGGTCTCTTAGATAAGCTGATTATTTTGCAGGGCAATCATATAGGCTTGTTGTTGATATTCCATAGTGGACAAAAAGGTTGCATGTTTAATTTTTATGCTGTGTAACTGCAATCTCTAACTCCTACTTCAGCTCTCATTCTTCAGCTTGGGATGTGACTGAAAATGGCTGTGGTGCCATAGGATAGCTAACTGGTAAAGCCTGTTTGGAATGTGGGTAAGCGAGCCATTTTGGCAGTAAGCAGAGTAGTAAAGAGCACTCTTTTTCCCTTAGTTGACTCCCAGGCTAAAATTAAACAGAGTTAGATATTTCCACATTTAGTAATTTACAATGCATCTGTTCTGAGTCAACTAGCAGAACAAACTAATTACCTGTATACTTTTTTTTTTTTAAAAAAAAGAACTCTTCATTTGGGTGTAATATGCAGATCTGCATTTTTATAGTATGCCTTAGTGGAACTGCCCTTCAAAACAGTATGATAATAAGTTAAAAGATTAGTTCTTCTCTCTGTTATCCTTTAAAATAATTGGATACTAAATTAATAATGCTAACTCAACCTGTATTGGCACCTGCTTATCATTCAAGTATCCTGAGACATCTAGGAGTTATGAGCTCAATGCTAAAATAATTCATGGTGTAGTTTATATAGCAAGATGGTATAATGTTTTCTTTAGTTACTTAGTTACTAAAAATAAACAAAACTTGTAGGAATTAGTTTTTATTGTAGATCATTCCCTTTGTTCATATTTGTGATCCCTCCCCAATAGAAAGTGTACATTAACTAGAACTTCAGTTTCCTGTAGAGGTTTTTCAGTTCATTTTATAGGGGAATACCTAAAATGATTTACTGAAAGTTTTTACTGGAAATAGCAATATAGATGTGTTTGGATACTGCATACACACAGAGCAGAATTTAGAAAGAACTCTGCCAGTGTGCTCCTTTATTGTTGCAGAGATAAAATACATTTTTCTGCACATAAATAGCAAGGCTGCTTCTCAATGTCTGGTGCGTCATGGTATGTGGTGGTGGTGGTGTTAAATGTTGAGTTTCAGTAAGTAAATTTATGACTGAACTATTATTGCCTATTCTTCCTAGCAATTTTTTTCCCCAAAATGTTGGGAGTGACCCAGTAACGCAGTTCACTCTTTCACAAGGTTTACATCTCCAAAAAGAGAGCTGTTTTGCCAAGTGTTGCCATCTCCCTTCTTCTTAAGGCGCTCATTCACCTCTACATTTCTCTTTCACCATCCTGCTGCCTTCATCCTTTTCTTCTCTCTCTGTGATATTTGAAGCCCTTTCCCATTCTTCCTTATCACTGCTGAGCATCCCTCAGCACCACCACTCTGCTGCTTGACTTCGCCCCATTTCACCTATCCTGCCTTTACTTCCGGCCTCTTTTCTCTGCAGCTGCATCCCCCAGGTGTTCTCTTCCACCTCACCAGAAATGTACCATATTCCCTTTTTTGTCCCCCTTATTTTATGCTTGAATTTCCCTTTTGAAGGAGAGGGTAGGGCTAAAGTCCCAGGCTAGTGATCCCTCTCCTCCCTGTTCCTCCAGCAGCCTTTGCTCAGCACTCAAGGTGGGAGGAGGTGGTGCAAGAGCCAACCCAAGTGCAGGAGGCCCCAGGTTATCCTTCGCAGGCCCCCTGTCTCTTGGGAAGACGAGAGCTTTGCTGCAGCTGTTATCGTCCAAGGAAGCTTGTCAAGAAGCTCGTCTGCAGGATGAGACTGCCAAGTGCAGCTGTGCTCTGCTGCCTCCTGTTTGTCCTCCTTCACCGCCCGCCTGCAGCCCCCCCGCCCCCGGTTCGCTCCTCCAGGAGAGAGCCGAAAGCTGGGGAGGAAAGAAATTATTTGACCAAACTGCACCTGGTAAATGACACTGTGACTTTGAGGAAATTCTCAAATATTCAAAGATTATGTGGTGTTGGGTTCGATTCTTATTTTTCAAATAATTTACTAGGTAGATGTAATAGATAACTCTGGCAAGAACTGGGATCTGGAAAGAAAACCTAGTATGGTATGGGGCTAAGGTCTGTTTTTTTCTGAAATGTAAATTTAATTAAAAGGAGAAGAGGGGAGGGGAGAAAAGAAAGTTCACCACAGTCTTAATGAAATCCAGGAAACTCGAGCATTGCATTTTGACAGAGACAAAATAGCAATTAAATTTTTTTCTTAGACGTGTAAGGAGTCTGCTGCCAACTTACAGCTTGGTCCTCACACCAGTGAGATCTTCCTTGAAAACTGGGGGGGAAGTTCTTATTTCTTGGCATGAAAATACAAGTTTAAGAGGGTTTTTTTTGGGGGAGGAGGCGGGGAGGAGGAGGCAAATCCGAGAAGCTTTTCTTTGACTACATAGTTATTTACTTTGAAGAAAGCTGTTACACAGAAAATAACTTTACATAGGTGATTAAACTGCTCTTTGAATATAGTGGCTGACTAGTAAATGCAGCAGTAAATTTCAGTAATTCGATGTGACAGAAGTGGCTTGGTAGGAGGCCAAAGTTACCTGATGGTCAAATTAAAAGGCAGATAATATAATTGCTTATCTGACTACTTGTACTGGTGTTTGGGGTTGGTTTTTTGTGGTTTTTTTTTTTTTCCTTTTTTTCTTTCTCCCAGACACAAGCTATCAGTGACAAAAAGACAACTGGAAAAAAAACCTATTTTGCTCTCTGTTCTACCTTACTTTAGAGTTTTAGGGGATTGTGCTAGTGTTACCTCACCAAAGTGAAAAGGTTTTCAGTTTCAGTTCAAAGCATGACTTAAGTATATTGAACTTGTTAGTTGTAGATAATTTTTGCAGTAAACAAGAAATTAAATTGAGTAACTAGCATCATGTGCTACAGTAACACTTTTTCTTTTCAGGAGTCTGTTATAAATGTGGGGGTTTTTTGTTGACTTTGCCCGTAGGCTGACTTTATTCCTCACTCTTTGGGAGGTCTCTGATTCCCACTTGTCATATCACATATACATTAAACCTTTCATTAAGAATTGCTGACAACAGGCGGTATCTCTTAAAGATGTGGGATTCTCTTATTTTGGCATCCAAGCATCTTATAAAAGCTAATGATTGTAGCATATACTTTATCAGTCCTCTGTTACCTTCTGCTTCCTTTTTCTAGTGTCCTTCAGATCCTGCCACAAGGCATATTCACTGCTTTTCTTACTTGCATGTTACCCATTTCCTTTATGCTTGACATCAGCTTTGCCTTAAATTGCAGATTTATTTCTAAGGTTTATTACTGACATTTAAAACCATCAGATCACATTGACTAGTGTGTGTATTAGGAGCAGTTCTGCACAGTGTGTGTTCCAACTCCAACCTTGTGCTCTGCAGATGATTTATCTTTGTGTATTTCTTGACTGCTATCTTCCCACTGTACTCATCAGGCTTTGCTTACGTTGCCCCAGGTTGGTGAGGCTTCTGCCGTTTGGCATTCAGCTGGTTTTAAAATTTTGTATATACAATAAACTCACAACTTACCTCTTTTGTGGTTTTTTTTTTTCATTTACAATTTTGGTGATGTATTACAAGTGTTGAAGCATATGTTTTTGCAAGGTACATTGAAATGTGTGACAAGCTTTCTGAATTTATTGGAATTATTAAATTCAGATTGCTGCATAATTATATTGTGTACTACAGAGTAAATATACTATATATTGCTTTAGGAACTATGAATCTTTGAATTAGAGAATTACTGTAATTCCCTAGAACTTGGTGATAGGACCTTCCAGCAACCAGGATTTTTTGTATTTAATACACTTCTTAATTTCATTTATTTGTTGTAAAATTGCAAAACTTACATGCAAAGACAACTGCCTATTAATACTTGCCACACTCTTTCAATATAATCAATACCTTTGTCTTATATTAATCAATTTGCTTCTGAATTTTGCAGCTTTTTAATTAAGTTCTGCTCCAATAGATACCTTATCTGTACTGTTAAAACAAAAGCCTTACAAATACATCATCAGATTTTTAATACAGATTTTTAGTAGTGCTTCAAAAATTGGGTTTTAGTGTGCTTGCCTTGAAGTATATGATTTCTGGATATGGAGAATTGTTTTTCTCCTATTTTGAGCCTTAATGTTTCCATGTAAGTTTTTCTTCACGAGCATAAGAAAACTAGAAGTTTACTTTTAAGAAATGGAGACATAGTAGCTCTATCTTGTAATCCTAGGACTTCAAAAGTGAGATTTAAAGAAAATAAGATATGTTGTAAAACTTAAAATCCTAAGACCTCACAGTCCCGAGACTGCCAGTGTTAGCAGAGTTCAAAAATTGGCCTTATTTTACGTAGCTAGTCCACGGAAGAATATTCATGACCACATTTACATGAAAAATGTTTATCCTGAGCAGCTTTGGGCAGAACACTAACCTAAACTAGACCTGCCTTTATTAAAAGAACCCCACTGTCCTAGATCAAGTTTTTCTTTATTGAGGTTGGGGGGAGTTGTGTGTTACAGTCTTCTCTTTCTGTCAAGGGTCTCATTGACTCATTACTTGCATAATGTTATTGTTGGCTGAGAATCTGATGAAAGGTGTTGTGTGTATTCAGTTACACACACAACTTTGTGAAAACAAGCGTTTTTCTTGGCAAAACCTTGTAATAAGCAAAATCAAAATGCAATTATCTGCCTTTTTGTGTCTTTGTGTGTCCATAATACTGGCAGTGCTGGCAAGTTTACAACTTTCAAGAAGTTGTTGAAGTTTATGATTTAATTATTACTCTTGAACGGAATTTAAAATAAATATATATGTAAGTCCAATCCAAACTAAGATATGCATCAAGGATGATACGTGTGCAAGAAAAATGAATACATATATGGAGATTCTTTAGCAGATAGTTAACATTTTATTTTCTTTTCTGTGGTGTGTAGGTGCGGTACTCTTATCCAGCGTACAAGGATTAGCAATTAATGTTGATACAGTCCTGTATACTTGGCTTATCTACCAACCTCAGAAACGAGCTAGTAGACACATTCAGCAGGTATGTATGTTAGGGAGGGGAAGCTTTCTCTTCCATGTATGCCAGTAGTGCATTCTCATTCCACATATTTGTTTTTTGTCACTGTGTTCTTTGTAGTGTGCTACACATTCTGTTGAGCTTATTTTGAATTATTTAAAATGGTAAGTTTTGCATATTAAAATTTTCATTTCACAACGTTTTCATTTATAATGTTTAATTAAAAGAATAGAGAGAATGTTTTTTTTGATGGTCACTGTTCAGGATCAGTATTTTGCAACTAGGTTTAACTACTGAGACCTCATAAGCCTCCCGAGTTGGAATAGTAAATCATGTTTTAACCATTTGGGACAGTCTATCAAATAATTGCATAATGTGTTATAAAATCACTACTCTTATTAATTAATAGGAGATGAACCATATAGTTCATAACTTGACATAAGTGATTATGGTAGTAGATTCTGTATATAATGTCAAACCATATATTTTCATACAAAGTGCTTGCAAAAGATACAAGAAGTTAAGGCTGTGGGTCTGTGTGGCACAGTGTTTCCTTTGACATATTCTTGGCTTTCATGCCCCATACTCCTGACCTGGAAAGAGCACAGGTTTTGTCTTTCAACTTTTTTTGAACTGTTTGGCAGACCAGTAGAACGTTCTAAAGTATAAATTTTCAGAATTGATCAAATAGTGGTCTGCGTAGCCTGATGTTCTGTCTCAGCTCGAAGTGGTCAATTATTAGAGTGGCCAATAAAAGAATCTTCCGTTATTTATCTCATAATTGTAGAACACTATGCACGTCAGGGAAGTTCATACTGGGCCCTTGAAGTGGGAAGAGTAACATGATCTGTAAACATTTGTTTCTCTTGTGTAAATGACCTTGTTAGGTAGTAATTGTCAAACATTAACTTGATTCCCTTTAAGCTCATTCTGCACCAGCACCATCTGAAAAACTTCAGTGTGTGAATTGCTGCTTTATTGTTTTAATAACTTTATGCTGTTTTTAAACATGTTGAGTTATTCTTCATTCCTGCATCATAACTGGAGCAGCACAACATTTCCTGGTATACCTCTTTTTTTTTTTTTTTTTTTTTAAAAAGAGACTGTTTGTTTATTTTTGCAATACTATTACGTATCCTTCCAAAATGTAAAGGAGACTGGTTATTTCAAATGTTCATGTAAAAGTCTTTCCTTAACATTAAGATATATAATCAGCTGTTGCTCAATGCTTTCTCTTTTGATTGCCTTTGTTGTATACTGAGTGACTAGAAAGGTTTAGTGACTACATGGGGAAACTGGTTTGCCCATGGTTTTGATCACCAGTGGCAAAATTTTTAACCAGATTTTGATTAAGTAGTTACTTTGTAATTTGTGTCATTACCTTATGCAGCCTTCTGAATTTTATGATCTGATTAAAATTAATGTTAATTTAATTTTTAATTAAACAAATCTAATGTTATTAGCATTTAGAGTTTAGTCATTTGAAATCAGTTTAAATGTGAATTAATAAACTTACCTGTCGACATCATACTAGTTTCACCATTAACATCACTGTGGTGATAGACTGCATGTAATACTAGAAATGATGCTATCTGTAGTAGTCATGAAGAAACTTTATTTGAAAAGAAAACTATACCTGTATTAAACTATCCTTGATCAAAGACTTTTTTTCCTTTCAGTAATATTGTAATTATCCTAGGATAAGAATTCTAGACAAGGTTATGGACTTGTGTAGTTTTTTATTGGAAGAGATTTAGCTTGTTACCATAGTCTAAACAAAACAAAAATGTTCTCTACAACCTTCATAATTTTTGACCATTTAATGGAACAACTGTAAGACATGCTTTCAAGCAAGTGTTATAGTCAAAATGTTAGATTGATAAAGCTCTCTTCTTCCTCACAGTCAGTGTTAGTTGCATCAGAAGAAAATACATGGCTTTAGAAGTTCCTTGTGTGAATCAGGGATCTTAAACGTTACGATATTTTAAATCTTAATGTCTACTTAATACAGTTATTTGCTCTGTTCTTTTGAGTAAGTCAAAATTTTGGCTTTTATCTGAAAGCACAAAATCACAACGTCTTTCAGTACATTTGGGTTTGTGTACATGTTCTATCAAGTAATAACATTATGAATTCAGTAAGTTAAATTATTAACTATTTAGGACCACAGCTGTAGTCATGTAAACTTCTGATTGCATACAGGATAGGGCTGGGATTGTCTGGCTCCCCATAGAGACAGGTATGCCTTTACTTACTGGAACTTCTTCAGATTTATTTGCTTTTTAACTACTCCTCTGGGATTCTTAGGTTTATAACACCAATTTGGTAGTACACATATTTTCTGTCTTTACTGAAATACTAACTGTGTTGGTGCAGTGTTGTCTGAAAGCATGAAAAGTTAGAAATATCAGAATATACTTAACTTCGTAAGCTGAAATGGGAGAGGACAGAACCAAGCATAAATGTAAATGTGTTTTTTTTGTTTGCCCCTTTTTTCTTTTTATCAAAACACATATATTTTCAATGAGTTTTCCATAAAGTCATACTGTGTCATCTTTAAGGTCAGTGTGATGAAGCCACCAAGAAATGTAATCCTCTTTGGCCTTACTGAGACTTTGTCAACTGGAAGAGAACAATGAAAGACTGCTGTGCTGGGGTGTGAGGGTAGACACCGCCCTGCGAGGACTATCTCTTTTTGTTTATTACTGTTTGACTATTGCCAAAACTACCTCTGTTTGCACCTTGCTTACCTAGCAGCTAATAATTGTAGAACTAGTGTGATAGTGGAGGCCGTTATGTTCCTTGTTTTGTACAGATGTTATTTCTTTACGCTTCCTCCCCTCCTTTAGGCGGTGTGTCGATTTTGTACAATTAGGTTATAAATTCTTTGGCCATGTTCATGTAGTATGTAGTACACTATGTCACATGTCCTGATATGTTCTCAGATAGTGTCTGAAAAATGAGATAAATGAGGATTTTGGAAGTCTGACTAAAGGTAAACACCAAAAGGGGAGAGCATCTATTTAAATGGAAAGTTAAGTTTGGCATAGTGGTCAGTGAATATAAACTGGTTCTTCACATCTTTAGGCTAGAAGTAAAAGATTTTAAGATCTCAAGACTACAGTAAGTTTTTTTGCTGCTTCTATTATCATTAGAAGGAAATTTTCTAACTTGTTCCTATATGGAATTTTATGTCTTTAGGAAACATATATGACAACTGTTTGCAGGAGAAGGGGTTTGGACGTAGTGTTTAAAGAAAATGTTAGAATTTGGAAATTCACTTGATGTACAACACTTCTATATAAGTTATATTTCTGTACAGTGTGCAATTTACATACATCATTCTTCACATTTCTTTTAACTTCAGAGGGGAAAAAAAGAGGAAAACTTACAAATATAACTAGTCCTTAAGGCTTCTGCATGATTTTTTAAAGTACAGTGGAATATTTGATGCCAGATGCTTTCAGTGAATGGCATTGTAGCTTCTTACCTTTTCATTACAAAGTGACAGTACATGCCAAAATGAGGCTGCTGTTAGGCATTTGAACAATGATCTGTGTGGTTGCTGTTGTGGCTATATGGTCAGTGTTCTAGGGTAAATGGATGTAAATATAACTTGTTTTTGTCTATCCATTCTGAACTTCAACATGCATCTATAAGTTTTCTGTTGTCCCCTTTAAAGCGCAGAAACAATGAGAACATTGAAGTCCAAAAATCCATGAGGTGCCCTCTGAGGACTTGAACAAATCTGCATGTTGCTTTTGAATTTCTGTCGTGGATACTAGAAATACGTGGTGAAGTTCTTAAGTTTCTTTGCTGAAGTGAAAGCATGTAAAATAAGCCTCTTCTCTATCTATAGTCTTGTCCATTATTGCCTCTTATATTATTGGTGATATTGGACATAGGTCAGTATAATACCATTCTGAGGGGCATAACTGGATTTTAGTCATGAGTAGTAACGCTTCTCATAAAATTTGGTTTGGCAGAAATGAAGTAACAAGTCTCTCTCTATATAAAAAAACACAGCAAGCACGAAGATTTTGTTGTGTGCTTTTTATGTCCTTATTTTAATATGTTTTTGGAAGTTTATGGTTTGTAAATTTTCCCAATAATAGAGGAAACTAGTGAAACAGTTTGTAGTAAGAAGTTTTGCTGTCTATTTGTATACTATATGGTATACATGTGCAGCATCTTTTCTTTAAAAGGTGATACAGCAAAGCCAATGCTGCTTATGTTTATATTAGGAATAGAATTAACATCTTTGAACAGAACTCAAGGTGAAGTCTTTAGTCTCTCAGCCTTTCCTCATTTGAGAGATGCTCCAGTCCCTTAATCATCTTTGTGGCCCTTTGCTGGACTCTGTCCAGTATGTCCATGTCTCTCTTGTACTGGGGAGTCCAGAACTAGACCCAACACTGAGCAGAGGGAAGGATCATCTCCCTTGACTTGCTAGCAATGCTTTGTCTGGTGCAGCCTAGGATACCATTCACTTTCTTTGCAGCAAGGGCACTTTGCTGCCTCCTGTTCAAGCTGGTGTCCACCAGGACCTTTTCTGCAAAGCTGCTTTCCAGCTGGACGCCCCCCAGCATATACTGACTCATGAGGCTGGTCTTCCCCAGGTGCAGAACTTTGTACTTCTTGTTGCTGAACTTCATGAGGCTCCTGTCAGCCCATTTCCCCAGCCTGTCATAGTCCCTCTGGATGGCAGCACAATCCTTTGGCATATCAGCCAATCCTCCCATTAATGAAGACTTTGAACAGGATTGGACGCATTATTGACCCCTGGGGTACATTGCTACTTACTAGAGTCCAACTAAACTTCGTGCCACCCTCTGGCCCAGCCATTCAGCCGGTTTTCAGTCCACTTCACTGTCAACTCATCCAGCCATACTTCATGAGCTTCAACATTAAGATCTTAAAGGACACAACGTCAAAGGCCTTACTGAAGTCAAGGTAGGCAGTATCCACCGCTTTCCCTTCATCTACTAAGCCAGTCATTTAATAATAAAATGTTATCAAATTGGTCAAGAATGACTTCCACTTGGCGAAAGTATGCTCATTACTCCCAGTCACCTTCTTGCCCGTCATATGCCTGGAAGTGGTTTCCAGGATTAGTTGTTCCATCCCCTTCCCAAGGACTGAGGTGAGGCTGACTGGCATGTAGTTCCCTGGGTCTTTCTTCTTGCCCTTCTTGAAGACAGAAGTGACATTTGCATTCTTCAGTCCTCAGGCATCTCTCCCAATTGCCATGATTGTTCAAAGAACATCAAAAGTGACCTTGTGATGACATCTGCCAGCTCTGAGCACTTGTGGGTGCATCTCATGAGGGCCCATGGATTTATGTATAGTTTGCTTAAGTATTCCTTGACCTGTTCCTCTTCCACTGAGGGTATGTCTTCCTTGCTCCATCCTTTTCCCCTGGTCTTTGGGAGCTGGGATTCAAGGCTGGCCTTGCTAGTAACTACTGAGGTGAAAGTGGTGTTGAGTACCTCACCTTTTCCAGTAGGAAAAGAAGCTCTTGAGCTTCCTGACTTGATATCAGTGTGTATTGCCATAGAAGATGAAATATTTTAGCTGGCTCTTTTTTAGCTCATTTGCCCTCCTGCTCCTTTCCTTTTCCGAACTCAAGTGAACAAAAGTTAGTTAAGACTGCATAATGCTTATACAATTTATACAGTTTTCAAAAACATTTTATGTTGTTTTCATATCTAGCAGCTCTGAATAATGTACAAACATAAGAAAATACTGTTGTTTAGTGTCAGACAAGAAAAAAACCAAACAAACATTTATTGGTAACAGGGACAGGAAGAGGTGGTGTGGTGTAGCTGGCAACTCAGCCCCACACAGCCGCTCGCTCACTCCCCCACCGGTGGGATGGGGCGGAGAATCAAAAGGGTTGAGGCTCATGGGTTGAGATAAGAACAGTTTAATAATTAAAATAAAACAATAGTAACAGCAACAACAATACAATGAAAAGGAAAACAATGAGAGAAGTGAAACCCGGGAGGGGAAGGGGGAATGAACAACCAAAACAACCTGTACACGATGCAGCCGCTAACTGCCTGCTGACCCAATGCTGCCAGTCCCTGCTGAGCTGCAACCACCCGTGCGCCAACTGCCCCCGTTAATGTACTGGCCGTGGCATCACATGGTACGGAATGAACACGCCATTGGCCAGCCGGGGTCAGCTGCCTCGGCTGTGGCCCCGCCCCTCCCGGCCTCCCACCCACGCGGCAGAGCTCGGGAAGCTGGGAAGGTCCCTGGCTACTACAGGCGCTACTTAGCAACACTGAGCCACTACTTAACAGCAACTAAAGCATCAATGTGCCATCGGCACTGCACCAGCTACAGTAAAGAGAATTAACTCTATCCCAGCCAAAACCAGCACAGGTAAGCAAGAGATATTTGTTATCATGAGAGTATTTTCGCCTTATCATCAGCTGGTGATCTTTCCAGGTTATCAGTGTAGCAAATACCATGTGCTGCTTTGTCTAGAAAAAGATACTACTGGTAGATCACCCTTCTTGTTTGGAGCACTGTACTGTGTACATTAGTCAACCCCCGGAACCATTGCTAGCTAATGGGTTAAAAACCAAAAACCCAGAACACCCAAGACACAATATATGTTAAAGTGGCAGCAGTTGTTGGAATTGTTTTTGTTAAGTTATATTTGTTTATTCTTTAATAATACTGAGCTGAAATAACTTGAGTCTTGGTGCAGAGCAAGGAATAAACTTTATAAATCCACGTACTATAACCTAAAGTTCAAAACTTTATTGTCAAAATCCTTACTTTTTGACTTGTAAGCTAGAGACATCTTAGAAATTTTTTAATTCAGGACCTTCTGAACATTGTGCCTATTAAGATACTTACACCAAATTTTTAGTTTAAAAGCCGCAAAACTTAGAGCTTGCTGCTTAATGTATATGTTAAAAAAGAGGTAATTTGTTATGCCATCTTGTTATTAACCTATTATGTGATAGTTCTAATGGTTAATGGCCTGATTTTCAACTTTTTAGTGCTTCATATGGCAAGAATAAATTAAAAATATACTTTTTGATTTTGCTCGCCTTTAGTTCAAAACCTGAAGAATAGATGAAAAGCATTCTGGGGAAGGGTATTTCATGCTAAATTTTTTTTTGTACGGAAATTTGGTATGTTATACCTGTGAAATGGAAATACTAATAAAAGTTTAAAGATATCAATATTCATAAATAATATTATGTTGGACACATGGGTAAATTTTTTGAATGTAGATGTTTTGATTTTCAGCTCCACATTTTAAGAGTTAATGCATTAAGAAGAAATCTGATAAAATTGTAACTATTCTGCTTTACATACAGTCTGCGTGACTGCTCAAAAAAATTAGTATAAGCCAGATACGCTGCTGCATATTTCTGTCACTTTCTTTGGCTGTTCTGTACACATGTGTGTGCTACTACCTAATTTAATGAGTATTTCAGTAACGGAGTAGATCTAAAACCAGCAGTGCAGGGAGAACATCCTTAGTCACATACGGGGGCAATTAAGGAAAAGACATTGTACTACTTCCAGATTCATCATGCTTTAAAGCTCATACATGATTCCAGAATCCAAATTTCTTCCTTTTTTCATGAACATTCCCCCCATGGAAGATTGTGTATCCCAATTCAAAAAACCAAGAATTTTTCATCAGCTGGGTAGGTAGGTAACAGAACTGGTCATTAGCAATTCAATTTAATCCATTTTTTGCCTTCAACTTTTTTTCTGCTCATTTTCTCTTTTCTCTACCTTTATCTTAGGAATTTTACTGTGTTATAAAATCCTTTCACTGCTTTATGGTAAGTTCATTGTGAGCTGAGAATATTATCAACTCTTGATGGCATGCTTTGGGCAGTTCTTCATTCAGAGGTCTGCACCAGAGGTCTCTCTGGAATGTTTGCCTAAGATGAAATAATTTTATCATCACAACTTGGTCAGTAGACTCATGAAGAACAAGTAATTCATCTAATTTTATTTGGTTTAGGTTGACTTTTAGAATATTGCAAATCTTTGTGTCTTTAAGAGCCGAACACTTCTGACAATGAATGAATGACACAACGTAAGAGTAAGTTTCAGTACCCAAACTTAAGATTTCTCCATGTTGTAGCAAAGCTGGCTGTTGAGGGTAGAGCTGTGTTGCTCTTCTTTAGTTCTAGTAGTTCTTGTCTGCCTTGATAAATAGCAGGAGAGGCTTTGATAAAACAAGCATGTTTCTACGGTAGACATAATTATCTTCTTGGTGTGCAAAGATCTCTCAAATTATAATAGGTTTTGATTTCTGATGTTGCTTTCAGGCCAGAAAGACTGTTTATCCCTATTAGAATCTGTCACCTCTTACCCCAAGGAACGCAATTAATTTTCTGAAGGATGTAGGAATGCTTACTTAAGGAACTAAAGCTACATGGGACTTGAACCTTGCATGTTCTATTTTCAGAGGCCCCTTGAAACTGCTGCTAGAATGCTTTCATCAGTTGGTGAAAATGTGGGGGTTCTTGGCTGACATCAGTTCATCACATAAGTTTGGAAAGATTACAGCTAATCAGTGATTGGTCTTTTATCCCAGCAAAGCACTTTTCTGAGCATACCTGAAATTCCTATCTGAAGCAGTTACAGAATTCCATTTGAAGTAGTAAGTTCATCTGCCAGGAAAGAAGGTGCTTTTGTGACCCCCCAGGGTTAGGCATGCTTCATCTTTAAATTAGGAATTAATTTAATTTTAATTAATGTAATTGTATTAACTTAATTTTAATTGGGAACTAGGCCAAATGCCTAGTTTTCTTTTGAGCTCTCTGAAGCAATTTAGGTGTGTGCTTATATTATTAATCTCAGGTAAATATTCTTCTCTAAGGCAGATACGTGACAAGCACTGCTGTGATGCAGTGTCTTGCATAATGGCATAAGACATGAACAACCTTAGATGTTCACAAAACACCATGTCTGGAGTAGAACTGCCATCTGTCCCCATTCCAAGGATGTCATTAACTTTATTTCCGGCTTGCTGCTTGCAAGCTACTGCACATGTACATACCAGTCTGTGTGCACCCAGCATCCACCATATGGGATAGCTGGATTTGGTATCATTTCAGAGATGGCAACCCATGTCTGGGCTGAGATTTCTGAATTCAACATTTCACAAGCTAGTGCTTTATTTTTTTTCATTTCATAATTAATATTAAAGTTCCTACCTTGGAATATTCTTTTGCCTCTGGTTTGTTATCAGGGAGGTGACTGTATAGGCATCCCTGAAATTAAACTTACTCATCTGTTCAGTCAGTCAAGTTCTCTTTAGAATGCATTTCTCATGTTCCCAGATCTACCTGTATCTTCTGCAGCCTCGCACTCATGGGAAGTTATAATTCAGAAATAAAATATTTAATTACCAAAAATCCCAAGTGAAATAAAATATTAATTTATTCTAGCTGGGGAAAATTTCCAATAGCCCTCTTTATAGGATGTTTTAGCTTCTATTAGTTGGCATATCTCCACGAAAATCAGGAAATACGTGGGGCTTCGTATTTTTGGCAGGTTGGTTTTTAGCTGTTATTGTTCTGTGCCTTTCTATGATTTTAGATCTTTATTGTTTCCAAAGTCATGTTGACTGCATAGTATGAAGTAAAATAAAAAATATCATTTGTATCTGTTGATCCATTTACATGCATAAATAGCATATATGTATATGTTTTGTGTACACATACTTAACATGGTGTATAATGTGTTAGATTATTTGTGTCAATAAAACTTAAATCTGGAAAAGGATAGCTTTCCTGTAGGTTTATTTTTAAACTTAAAAAGTTCTGCATAAAATGTTCTTCTGCTTAAAAACTTAATTGTAATAATTATACTGGAAAAGTAGCAATTTTTCTTATTTTGAGTACCATGAGTTGTTATTAATCTAGTATTTAGTGTATAATAGGCACAAAACATCATTAATAAAACTGTGGGCAGTATTCTAGAACAGATTCTGATTTTGACTTCGTGTCAGCAAAACAACCTCATATAAATGTTGCCGTAGTTCCATAACTTTATTAAATGTTCTTTATTTATCTTCTTTGTAACACTACCAGTTAGTAACCATAAAGGTTATATCCCAAGTAGGTGTGTTAAACTTTACTATATATTACTTAATAGCTAGCATTTTGGATTCTTGTGACAAAATGCTTGTGATAACACTTGCCTGCAATATCTCCTTTCCCATCAGATTCATCTCTTCGTACAGCTGTGGGGCTCTTGTCATCTGCTATTTCCCAAGCCACAATTTCCTCATCAGTTTGTGGCTAAAACCCAAATCTTGATGATCCTTTTCCATCCAGTTCAACGTTGATCTTTCATCTTCTGCATTCTTTTAACCAGAAGTCTTTTGCCAAAAACCTGACAAGATTGTACTGGGCGTCATCAACAGCAACATCAGGCTTGATTTCAGTGAGCAAAGATGAAACAGCTGTTTCATTGTCCAGATCAGCACTCAAGCACTCAATATTTGGTCATAATTTTTTCCAGCTTTGTCTGGCTGTGATAGCCTTGATGTTTTTCGCTATATGACTAGTGGTGTAACTTATTATTATATTTTGATCCATTTCTTCAGTGGTTCAGAAATAGATCTGCTTCTTCAGACAGTATTTTCATCCTATTGTCTTTTGTACTGTCTTGTATTGTCTGTGTTCATTCTTCAGAAACTCTTGCTTTGCTTTGGCAAGTCAATGGTCTTGCAAGGTTACATCCAGAATTGCCAAATTATGGCTCAGCGGTTGCCGTGATGGGAAAGCTGCAGATGGCTTTGCCTTTATCACATAAACTGCTAAATTTTGAAAATAAGTGATGTAAAGTGTCTGACAAAAGTTTACAAAACTTCAGACACTCTCTCTCTGTATGCATGTGGGAAGTATTTCTGTAGCATAGAACTTGTCTTTTCAAAGCCAGTGGGTTCTTTTGTTGTTGTTATGGCTAGAGGACACCAAAGTGGCATGTTACTGTATTCCAGAATGGCTTTTTAGTGCTTTTTGGAGACAAAGCTGACGACTGTACTTTCAGAGAGAGGAGGAGACATGAGAGTTCTGTTTGTCATTGACATAAGTATTTTCCTATTAACTTTGCATACCACTGTATATATAAAGTTGATTGTTTTCACTGGAGTTAGGATTAAATAGTTGATTGTCTTTCTTATTTTAATTTACTTTCATAGTGGAAAATGGTGAAGGCGTTTGGAAGTCATTCCCCTTCAATTAAACGATTTTTCTGTTTGTTTTGGGGTTTTGTATGTGTGCACGTGTTGCACACTGCTTGATTCAGTGATCTGTTTTCTATTGGAGAAAATTTACAAGCACATTGCCCGCCTCACACGAATTTGTTTCCCACAGAGATTCCTAATGCAACGTGTGAGGTTTCTCATTACCCAGCTATATGGATTACATTTTCGCTCCAATACCAACAAAATTAAATTACACAAGAATTGATTAAGATGCATGTAATCCTAATGTCTGATCTTTAAGAAAAAACTTTTGTCATCTTTAAATGATAACCCTCTGCAAAATCAATGGTAGAAATATTCTGCTTTTGTCAACTGTGATATAGCTACAGTATACGCAGCAGCTAATGCTACACCAAAATGTTAACAGACAACTGTACAGCAAAATTGAGGGTCCTTTTTTTAATGATTTTGTCTTTTCTAGCTCACATTAATAAAAAAAAACAACAACAAAGTGAGTAGACTGATTCATTTGTGGACCTGCAGTTCTAGAACCCATGTGGATTAAAGCACATCACTCTTTTCTAATCTTGGAATAAGGATGCAGTCCTTCAAACTAGATTTTAATGCTCTGAGTTTTGTTTAACAGTGTCATATTTTGAGCAGTTTGTCATTTATTGATATGCTTGAAAGACCAAACAAATCAAAATCAGTAGTGGTCACAAATTTTATCTTTAAAATCTGAGGAACAAATATAATAATGTGTAAATAACAATGCATCTTTCGAACTTTAATGAAGCTTGATAAATTTCTTTGCAAAACTTTGCAACCTTCATATGTGGCTAAAATTTTCCAGTTTCCATTAAACATTTAGATAATCTTTTTGCTTTGGTGATCCTCCAGGTTTATTCACATGCATTTTGATTAGCTAACAAGCATGGTATTTTAAGTTAATAAATTATATTTCACCTCTTTTGTTATCATAGACCTTTTTTTCAGACTAACAGGACAGAAGTAAAGAATTAAAGGTGCAAGTCTGAATGTAGCATTTCATAATTTGTTTTCAAAATATCTGTACTCCAATCATTGTTTCAAGTTGTCTTCTGTACATTTCCAAATACGTAGTGTAAGACATGCTTCTCATGACAATGTCATAATTCAACATTAATGTGTTTTGATTTTGAGTGGTTCACAAGGCACTTCTTTTCCTAGCAGTCTGTAGGAACTGTTCCACTTGGTGTGTCAGTAACTCGAAAAAAAGAGGATGAAGCATCAGTTGGAAGTGCACCTTTGGCAAGGCAGCAATCAAATCAAGCCTCTGAGTATGCCAGCAGTCCTGTCAAAACAAAAACAGTAACAGGTATGATTACTTAATTGAAACTAGCCACTCTGCTTTTGCAACCTCCCTCAATACCATGCATCCCCAGTGTAACAGCATCAGCTGTGCAAATACTGTGGAACAACTTTCAGTTTTAAAGATATATTCTTTCAGAAAATTTCAACTTTTTAAATTAAAAATAGTAAAATTTGCAAATTTGAAATATATGCTGAATTTTTTTCCTCACTTTCAGTTAGGTACTTCCTTTGGGGCCCTGATAGTTTCATGTAATGCACTTTCTAAAACGAGATGAGAGATGTACTTTCAATAGAAAATCTGTTATTTGCATTGGTATTTAATATTTTATTCCATAACTTTATTAGACTTTATATGCTGTGATTAATCTCTCTGATTTCAGGCAGTCTGTTCACATTGCTTAAAGTCTGGCATGTATGGAGGTCAAAATTTGTGCGTAAACAATTAAAACTCACTGTTTTCAAAATCACTTTCACATAGTAAATGCATTTATTGTCACTTCTGTTTCTGGAGGTCAAGAAATTATTAAATCTAGGAATAGTTTCTGGACATTTATGAGTGGTAAAGTTGAACTTTGTTGCCTCTAATCAAGATGTTATGGTTTTCTGGGATTTTCTAGGCTATTTATTCATATAATGCTGTCTGCAAGTAGTAAAGTAGGAGATAATCCAAAAAAAAGTGGCTATCCGGCTGAGACTTGTAGTAATCCTTCTGAAATACGCTGAACAAATTCTCTTTTCCTTTGCATTGATGTTTATTTTCAGATAATCATGAAGTACTTCAAGATGTTGTCTACTGAAACTGAGATTACATTCTTGTCTGTTGGTGGTAGGGTTAATTGGTATTTTGAGATTAAAAAGGACTGAAACCAGAAAATCTGTTTGCTGAATATTATGTGGGTTGCCATGTTATCACTGGTAGTAAAACAGATTCATTTCAGAGACTTCTATTCCAATTATGAATATCCTTTATTTTTACTATTTACCCTTTTATTTTTACCATTTATAACTTTCCTTTATTTTTGCCTGTAATTAAGTTACATTCATATATATATGAAATATTCCTAACTATATTTATCATCTGTTTTGCTATATCAACATCCTAAATGATATGATTTGTTTTTTCTTGAGGTTAATTTCACCTGTTCCTGTCAACAAAGCACAAAGGTGTAATTCACTAGAGAAACTTGTAATTTTGAATATTTGACATTCAAAACCAGCTATTTGCATAAACAAACGCTAGATTAGTTTGTGTTAATTACCAGTTTATAAAATATGCATATAGCTTGCAGAACTAGCTTTGTACTTGTGTTTTGAAAATTAGTGTCCCAGTCCGGTACCTGCCCAGCTTGGTAGCCAGTTTTGATCTTCATCCTTTGTTATTCTTCACCTTGAAGTATTATGTTTTCTGCAGTAATGATCACACCAGAATAGTCTACTAAAAGAAAATGTTATAGTTCAAAATCTAGAAGTGCTATGAATGTCAGTTTTGCTTGTGTTCTGGGTTTTGTGTCTGAGTACAGAAATGATAAAAGAAAATGATAAATTACAAATGAGGTTCTAAAAGCAAAAGAAGGATTTCTGTGCATCTCACGTTCTTCCACTTTTTTATTTGAAGTCAATATCAAGATGCGTTTTCACTTATTACAACATACATTGCTGCAAAAATGAAAACTTCATTTTTAGGTTTCATTTATGTTAGCTACCACTTACTTTACTCATTCAGTTTATCAAATAAGTTTAGCCTAAATGCTGGGGGGTTTTGTGATTAAGCAGCTATTTGGCTTCTCTATAAGAAAGTTTTGTGGCATAGAGTTTCATACTAATAAATGAAAGGTGATAGTACTAATTCTCAAGAGAGAACTTTTTTTTTTAATTAGAAGCAATCTTCTAAAGAGTTACTAAATTGGATTTCATTAATTCTTAACTGTTAGAAATTTGTTGAAAAAGTTTCTGTTTTTTTCATACATATAGCAGAGGGTCTATTTTGTTTGTTTTTAAGTTGTGGTGTGCCTGAGGCTGCTCCTTTGAAGGCTAGCTGGTGTTTTAAAATGTCTACTTATTTGTTATACTCTGGAGATAAAATGCCAGGTGTGATAAACCTGAAGTATTTGAGATTTACTTGTAAAAATGGGGAATAAAAATATAAAATGAATGCTAAAGAGCAAAAGCCTTGTATACTAATGAAATAATTTAAAGGGATGCTATCTGTCTGCTTCAGCAGACCACAGTGATTTCCCTTAATTAAGGAAAGAAAGAAGAGCCATGTCACACTGCAGTGCCATGCAGGCTTGTTCTCTGTATAGCCTCCTGAAACTTTGTGTGATGTTAGCAGCTTTTTCTGTAGAGTTAATCTTGTGCCCTGTTTGTCAGAGTTGGCTTTGCACTGGAAAATTCAGGGGACGGTAAAAACTAACATGTATGCCATGTCACAAAAAGAAGTCTCTACTTTGATTACAAAGCCAGCAGTTACAGTGATTAGAAAAGGTTGGATGGATGCAAGTGTGAAAGGTGAGATCTCATTCTCAGAAAAGTTTCAGTGGATCCTTTCTTTCACAATTCGTTTATTTACAGGTATATAATGTGTCAGAATATGGTGAATGAGTGACTAGTTTATTAAACTAAAAATAGAGTGCCTGTGATTCTTCAACTTTGTAATTTTTCTGGGTCCCTCACTCCCACAATTTTTCACTTTATTTCCACCTACTTTCTCTCTGAATTTTCTTTCATTATTTGTCTCACCTTTTTAAAGCAGGAATACCACACTGATTATACGCTAGGACATATAATGCTACCTATGCTACAAAAGCATTCTAGGTAAAATGGGCAACAACCTTTGTAAGCCGTGTATTTCTTGATCATCAAGGCTCTAGCTACAGATGCCTTCAGTTGTCAGAAAACCAAGATTCCTACGTTGATAAAAGTGAGATTCCTACATTGTTATGGATAGTCTTTGCAGATTGAAAGAGTTTGTATCTTAAAGTCATGCTATTCAGATGATGATTTTGAATTTATCCTTTTCAAGTCTAGCACGATCTCAGCAGTCACTCCCTTGAGAACTGCTAGAAACCAATCCTATGTATTAAATGAAAGCAGTTTGTAATCACAGCCATAAAATGATTTAAAACATTGATCTTGAGTTCAGTTTATTAGTTAATGGCTGCTGAGATCTTGCCAAAAATGGAGCATGGGAAAAGAGGAAAACTACTCTATATGGTATCTGTCTGTGAAAATCCAAGGTTTCTGTTGTTAACTCCCAAATTGTAGTTATTTCTGAATCACCTTAACCATGAAGGCTTCAAAAACAGAGTAAGATAATAGAATATGTGGTTTAAATTTTGTATGATGTGGCTGTGAACAAGCAAAGTGATAAAGAAACAGGATTTTAAAAAGTAGTATTTACCTCAGTTCCTCCCTCCACCTACTTCTCCCATTCTCAGCAATTCAGCAGTTCCCTGTTAGTTCAATGAAAAGTGATTTGCAGACCTGTAGCTATACAAAGAAGTATAGCTCTTATGTCTCGATAGTGGCAAAATGACTGCTATATGTGTGTATGAATATGTAATATATATATACACACATACACACAGCATATGTGGCGTACCTGTACAGGAAGATATTATGGGCTGCAGTAGATGGATAGGGCAGTCTTTGAAAGCTGTCCTGTGCATGATTAAAGCCGAAGTGTGTATTTTCACACATTCAAGATGGGTGCTCATTTATTACTAAAATAACTGGTTGATTTCATTCATATTAAGGTTTTCAATGGTTACAATTATTTTCACTTTGTTTGAAAAATATAAAGATGAAATTGGGGTTTTTGGGGTCTTTTTACTGCCTTCTAGTGAGGTCTTTTTGTAGCCATTACATTGAAATTTAATTTCAACAACATCTACTGTGACATCCAGCATTAGCAGTGCTTGGAAGAAACCGTGGTATCCCAGACATAATTTCCATGCTGTCTTGTGAGATGTAACCCAGTGACTGTGGCATCTAATTTTTCAGTAATAGTAGAAAAGTAGACTCGCACATGCTTTTTCGTATGAGGAACGCTTTTAATGAAACTCTCTCCTTCAGAGAGTCAGAAAGGTTGATAATTTTTTTTCACTCAGAATCCTGAAAGTTGACTTTTCTTATACCCACAGGATAGGTAAGTAAGTAGAATTTGATGTATCATCTAAGAAGTCATGAAACTTTCAGGTGGAGTAGGCCCCATAGCCTCTTGCAAAGGCACCAGAAAACTCAATGTCCCATCCCATAATTGAAAGTATACTTGTCACATAAAATTTTGCTGATCCATGTTACGCAACAACCAAGTATTTGGTCATGGTACATGCGTTTCAGCCATGTCGTGAGTATACATCAGGGTATATGACAGTACGCAAGTGGTCTTCCTCACTAAGCCTAGCTCCTGTGACCAGAGATGGCTCCATTTTGTTGTCTGGTATACAGATTGCAAGGGCATTTGCAAAAGAGAATTAAGCGGTGGGTTTTGGACAGCTTTTTTCCATAGGCCAGCTTGATCAGGTCTACAGGTCAGAGAATGCACTGGTCATTTAATTCCAGTACAATGTCAGTATTACCATGGAATAATGAGTCCCAAGTTGAAAGCTGAGAAGAGAATCCAGCATTGTTTCATTCTGCAGGAAGTGTGTATGTGGTACATAACAGTATGTGCATATGGAGCGAAAGATAGGACACGAAATCTTTCCAGTTTAGAAAAATCTCTTGTGTTTCTGCAATATTGATGTTTTGTTCTGTGGAACTGTTGTTCTCACAGAGAAATAATTCAAGAGTTTTAAAGTTTCATTACATGTGAAGTTACACCTAGCCTACTATTAATTGGTACTTCAAGCAGATGGAGGATGATGACTTAAAAAGGAAGTTCAAAACTCTTTTAGATAGCCTTTATATAGCCTGTACAAATTGTCTGATTTCTAATAAGGACAGAGCTCCAGTTGCCAATTTGTCCCTTCTTCACCCTGCTTACTTATTTTCTCAGAGCTTGTAGAAACATAGTATCTTTAAGCTATTAATCCTGTCAAATTTGATTTATATTGACCACCAAATGCAAAAGGAATTAGAGAAGCAAATGAGTTGCATGCATATGCATAGAGTATAGGATTGCATAAGCCTTCTTTTCCATAGGAAACCAGGCAAAGAAAGATCCCCTCCTTTCCTTTTGATCCCTTCTGAACATCTGATAGCGTAGATCTAACAACATGCTTATAAGTTGGTCTTCAGATACTTACTATAATTAGAACTTGTTGGTTGTTTTGGGAAGTGTTAGTAATTAGATTCTGAAAGCTTTATTCAAGAAATTCTTAAAATTCCTTCAAAGTATACACATGAGAGATTTCTGAACCACTATTAAATACTTCTCCATAAAAGTGGAGAAAAGAGGAAGCTTTAAATCTAGACATGTCTCTATTTTATTTAGACCAACTGATGCTGTGTTAGTGTTTTTATATTTTTGTCTTAATAAACTTTCTGTTGAGCACAGCGTAGCAGAATATGACCTGTATTTAGCAAAACTGGATGCAGTTACTGATTTCTTTTTTTTGTTTTTTCCTGAACGTACAACTAGAATGCTGAACTAGATTCCTGCTAAAATGAGCTGTTGGAATGCAAAAAACTGGCAAATGTGAGAGAATCTGGCTGATGAGAAATCAATGGATTATTTGAAGTATTTGAATTAGTAGGTCACTGTTTCTGCTCAATGAACTGAATGACTATTGTTTATTCATGCCTGCTATGAGATGTATGACTGATAATTTATTTGGGAACATGAATGACATTAAATAGATGCTAAGTAGGCAAAATAAAATATAGGCATTTATATCTGACACACATTTACCTAGGGTGCCTGAAAATAGTAGGAATTTTATGTTTTTATAAATGGGGTTTAATTCTTGGAAGGATTATTTAAAAGGAAGGTCTCCAGGCCTAAAACAGGTGATTTATAGTGACTTTTAAATGGGTGTACAATCACATACCCATTGTGAATTTCCGTAACTAGTAAACTGTTTGACTTTTGTGTTATGATGGCATGATTTCTTCAGTTCAGTGTGTGAATTTCAAAAACATTAGTAACACAAAGCCAATGTAGTATAAAAAACACACTCTCTGTATGGAGAAATTCAAAGTTGAGGGAGAAAGAATGGGTGTTTATTTTTAGATAGTATTTAAGGGACTCAAGACCTTTCAGTGTATTTTTAAAAAGGCAGATAAATAGTCAGAATTCGTCCTGCATTTACCAGAAAAGCTCTTGCAAATCCAAAGGCTGAAATTCTTACTTCATAATCTAAAATTTATTTGGAATGGTAAGTGATATTAAGATAAATTCAGGCGTGGACTTTAGATGCAGACACACACATAACACATTCTTGTAATTCCTAATATAGTAGCTTAGTTTTGCCTGTGAAAGGCTGTTACTGATTTGTATGAAAGTGCCAGTCCTTTATAATTTTTGTTCACAGAATAGGTATTTTCTGCCAGAAATAGTTCAGCAATTGTTAAGAATTTGGTGGGAGGAAACACTCACCATATCCTTTCCCTAGCCAGCCCCCACTTTCACACAGAAAGATCCTTTTTGCTTGTACAACAATGCTAATATCACATTTGTCTTTGTTTACTGAGGTATGCTTACTCTAGAACAAGGCACGTTGGGTAAGAAGTCAAAAGCGTCTCTATTTTAACACTTAGTCTGCTGCTAACTCATTGAATAACCATTCTAATTTACTCACTACACCTCTCTGCTGCTGTTTTTCTGGGTATAAAGGACTTGTTCTGGCTAGTTGTCAGGGACTGCAATTGTCATCGATTGACAGAAGTAATATATTATGTGCACCGTTAGTAAAGTAGAATGCAAAAATGCTCAGAGCCCACTAGAGGAATTATTTATGCAAAGACTATTCAGTATGTGGGCAAATATATTCCATATTTTTATAAGCTTAGAAGGACTTTCTGCTGTTATTTAAGTTAGTTTAGTACTGCTTTTCTTCTAAAGCATCCTGATGAAGAGTGCAAACTTTTTAACATACATATCATCATAGTCTGTTCTCAGAAAAAATATCTCAGTTATGTGAATAATTCAAATGTCATTCATCCAGGAATGGGGGTTTAGGGAATAACTTCTCTTCTGATATTGCAAAAATAAAATTTGAATATTTCTGAACCACTTCTGATTGATAATGATGGTTCAGAAAATATTGGTAAATACAGCTTTGAGTTTCACCTAATGGTTTCAATGAGCCTGCTACTTAGATTAAGTTTTTCTTTTTAAATGGGATTGTAGGAGAAAATAGTACATTAAGATAGGAAGAGTTTTTAACAAGATATTGCTCTGGTTTTGCAATTTCTTGTATATGTGTAATGTTCAATATTAAGTCATAGAACAAAATTATTACATGGAAATCCATTCTATTGAGAACAGAATTTGTTTCTTTGGCTGTCATACATATGTACGAAAAACTGTGAATCACATGTAATGTTTTCGTATATCTATATTTATAGACATATACGTTTAGTTCCTTTGTGTTGCAAATATAAAAATACTTCGAGGAAAATTGGAATGCAAACCTAAGTTCAAACAAGCTTTTATATAACAAGTTTCACTGAATTTTTACTTTTGCACAATATTATACGTAGAAACCAAAACCTGCTGCGTTACAGAAAAGAGCAAGTAAGTTTTAAGTAGGTGGTAGTTTGGTGGTTTTTTCTTTTTTTTTTTTTTTTTTGGGGGGTGGGGGGGGTGGGGGGCTAATTTTTGTTTTGTTTTACATATGAAGAAACCAATTAATCTTCAGCAAAAAAATTCTGTAGGCCACTTAGATATTTTTTCAGAGTTGTTTGAAGTTTTAATTTTCTCCTCCGCTGCATTTTAACCTCATTTCTAATCCCTTAGACCTCTTGATAAGTTCCTTAGTGGCTTGCATTTGTTGCAAACACCTTGGTATTTCTGGTTTTATTGCTGATTAAAAGCCCTATCTAATGCATGAAAATGTGAATAGATATTAAGAAATCCCAATGAGTTTTTTGACACTGTGGAGAGTAATTTTAGCAGAGGCAAAAACTTTCCAGAAGAAGCCACGTAATTACAGTATATTTTCCTTTGATTTTTTTCTTCTTTTAAATAACTATTAATGTTTATGAGTTTTGCTGTCGTGGCCTCTTAGTAATTATGATTAGTTTGCAGTAGGATTTTTCTCAGTTCTGATGTGTGATAAGCTGTATGACAGATGATGTGATGTGGGAAGGAAAGCTTGCCTAGCTTTTTGAGCTGATATGACAGATGCATTTTGAGTATGGACATACAATGGGATGGTGGCAAGACTATTCTACTGCAGGCTGCTGCATGGGAGTCTGTCTGAGAACCTTGTCTTTCAGTAGGAGCTCTCTCTGCTTTTGGGGATCACTTGAAGCACAGGTTTGCCTGCAGCAGGATAACCTTTTCCAACCAGAAAAGGTGCCCTCTTAATGCTGCTGCCCTCTTAATGCATGAGGTATCTGAGGGACATAGTGGGCCAGAAGAAATGAGTCATCTTGTGCCAGAGGGATGAGGTCTGTACCACATACAAATCAGCAATAAGTTGTTATTGTATTTTACCTCCCTTTAATTCAGTTGGTAGCTGTAGGGAGAGAGGAGGAACTGAAAGCATGAGGCCAGTGGTGAGTACAGATTATCCATAGTCCTTAACCCAGTAGTGGAAAATCTCTGATCTATGGACTTAACTGCTTTGGTTTATTTGAGAAATATCCATTTGCCCCAGATCTTTGCACTTCAAAAGTTGTATTTACCCTGTGTGTTCCTTAGGTCACTGAATATTAATAGTACAGAATAGCACCATTTTCCCCAAAGATCTTTTTATTTTTTAAACTTTTAAGTGTTTTATGGATCAGACTTCTAAAGCAACCAGTTCTCAGTAGGCTAAAAAAAACCACAAAGGAGGAGGCATATGTCTATTAAGAAAGACACCTCTGTCTAGAATTTATACCTATAAGTCCTGCTTAGTGGCATCTCCTACAAAGAGAGTACTGTTTGTGAATAATTTTGCAGGATTCCCCCTTGGAACTCCCTCTGTACTTTAACCATAAATTGTGAAATGAATTATGAAAACTGCTCCTTCTGGTAGCTCAATCCTGATCTGATCAGTCCTTCTTAAAAAGTCTGTTCATTACCAGTGTGTGTTCTGAAATTGATGGTGAGTGTGGCAGCCTCTGAGTGATTGTTAGTTCTTTGAAATAGTCGTGGTGTATATTTTTACAAAAATACCAGTTACACAATATGGGATTAGAAGATGAGAATAGGAACCTTTTATGTTCCTGTACAGTGGGATTCATAGAAACTTGACTTGTACAACCTGAAGTAGCCCCCGTCCAATTTTTTTCCCTCATCAGCTTTTAAGTGTGTCATGCAAATCATATTTTCTATCTTGCTATTGCTGACTGACTCCTGGCTTCAACACAAGGCTGATTACAGTGCCAGGAAATGTTCCTAGGTTTTCAGTTCAGTAGTAGCTGAGTAGCATAATTATTTTAGGAGATTAACCTTCGTACTGAGATAGATGGAGCTGATCCAGTCTACACATCTACTATTGAGGACTCGCCAAACACACACGGTAGCCACACCAGACTACTACAGTCTTTTAGTAGTTGTCATCTACTGATGGCCTTGCCTGATGGGGAGTTCAGACATTGTTCTGTCCCAGCATCCCTTCAGACAAAACTCTGGGACTTACCAGTACAGGAAGAAAATGAACAGACGACTTCTTTCTTCTTTTCTTTTCAGGACTTACTTCTGTGCTTGCTTCTTCTTTCCACTCTGAAACAGTTCTTATTATTTCTCTGTTTTCCATGATTTCTGGTTGAATCATTCCTTATCTATTGATTTTTGAGGCACCTTCCCCCCTCTCCACCCCCCCTTCTTTTGGTTGAGTATGGGGCATTACAGTGAAGGTATTGTCTATCATGGATATTCCTTGAATTTGAATCAGCTTTTCAGGTTTGAATTGCATATATATGGAGAGAAACAAGTGGTGCTTTTGCCAGCTAATTTTATTTTTCAGTCATGGATAGTTGTTTCTGGCATTAGAAAGTTGATTCCCCAAATTGAGAATTAGCAGTGTGTGTGTTTCCCAGCAAACAAAACGTGAGGCTGAAACAAAACCTAGCTTCAGATCCCACTCATGGGGAATGCACTTGTTCAGTGGCATAAGATGTTGATATTCCCTGCTGATTGTGCTGTCGAATATATAGTTTTACCTGTGTGTATATATATGTATTTATCTGTTCATCCTGACCTGAAGCATTCCTGTGTGTGAGATTTCCCAAATCTCACAGTGACTTTGTATACTGGTCTCACCCTTACCCACACTTATATTCTGGAGTTCTACTCTCTAGTACTTCTTCTATTTTACTATTTCTTGATACTCAGGATGTTCCTAATTCTTACCTTGTAATATGTGTAGTGTAGGGCCTGACTACACAGAGAAGATGGTGAGAACTGAGGTAGGGTAAGAAGTTAAAGAACAGCAGCTATTCCTCACTGAATGTCTTTGTTTTAACTTAATCCATTCATGATGTGGATGGAATACTCACTGCATGGCATAAAACTGTCCACATGAGAAAATATTATGAAATAGCTACTCCACGCTGCTTTCCCATATGAACAATTTACTCGTTTGTCTCTCCAGCACAGCTGACAACAACAATCCTGGAATGTCATGCTTTTTAGTCTCATGATCCAATTTTCATTCTTTATCATTCTAATAGATCCATAATTGGAGCCAGGAATATCTGAGAGGACTAATTACACTGCAGCAATAAAAATTCTCTTTCACTCTTTGACCACCTCTCTTTTTTAATCTTTTGATTCCCCATCAGTTTAATAAAGTTAATGCTTCTCTTTCTTTTCAGATAGTTAAAAATGCTATTTGTTGAAGGATTTATGATTCTATGATTCTATGATTTTGTCTAGAATATTAAGCAACTCTGGCCTTTTCTAGCCTTGATGGGAGAAATGTCACAAATTAATTCCTCAAGTGGCATTAACATTGCACGCTCTTGGCAGAAATTCACCTCTTGGATGTTTCATTTTTAATTCCTTGCATGTTTCCTTGCATGATCAAAACTGACTGAAGGCCCAGTGATGCATATCAAGGGGCATATACTTTCGATCACCTGAGTTCACTTGCTAGCATAATTTTGTTTTAAGAATTTTTCTGTAGTTTGTACGACACTGATTTCTCGTAGCTGTATAATTGGGAGACATAAATTGTCACACTTGTGCTGATTTCAATTTAGTTTAAAATGAAGACTTCATAATTTATTCCTGCAGTTTTGTCAGCTCAACAACATGTAAGCCAAAACTGGAAAAGTTAAAGAAGCTGACTACAATCTGGTGGGTATCCCAAAACATAAGAAGGAGGATATTCTTTTAAGAGATGACAGGAGGAACTATGTACCACTCATACAGCCTTTAATGAATTTGCAGCTGCTACTTGATGTCCTCACTAGGCCTCTTCTGAAGTTCTATTATGCTTATATTAAATTAAATACTTCTGTTATCTAAAATCTTTTCATATTCATGTTATTAAATAACAATTTAAGCAAATTTCTCTTTTTACTAGAAAACATTGAATTTTGCTGAAATATTTCATACTTTATTACCTTTAAGCTTGACAAACTAAGAAAATAGTTTAATTTATATGCCTTGCTTTGGAAGCATACTCAAGTTTTTAGGTGAATTTTAAGTGAACAAATCAAAGGCTGTAATTCAGTATGAGCTGTCTTTCATTTCTTACAGCGAGTTTAGAAAACTAAAACCTTTTTTAGACTACACTGGCAGCAATGTGCATGAAAACCTTTTGGGCTGCTATTCTATCACCAAATAGATTGTCACACTTTGAAAGCTGTCTTAATTTGCTTAGGCCAAATATTCTTCATAATATGCTCTTAGCAGTTTATGTTAAAAAAGTTTAAGCATTTTATTTCATTGCATTTGTCACCAGGCTTAGCTGATACAGTTGTATTGCCAAGTTTAAAACTAATAATAGACACACTATTATTATGTCCATAGTGAGATACATAGTGAGAGAAAATTCTCTTTTAAAATTTAAAATATCTTTTTCTCACTACCAGTAAGTATATTACTTAGTTATGTATTCTTTGTGTAACTGAGTTTTGTTGTTTGTTAGAATCTCGTCCTTTGTCACTTCCTGTGAAAACCATGCTGAACTCATCTGAAAGCTGCAGAAGTCCTGAAGAAAGAATGAAGGAATTTATTGGAATAGTGTGGAATGCAGTTAAGCGCCTTACACTTCAGGTAAGATGAAAAGGAAGTGGGAAAAACCCTATGTCTTTCCAAACTTTATGATACTTTTTATGCATCCTAGTGCTTTTTATTAGAGGGTGTTTAAAGGAGCTCCCAAGTTTTATTGTCTTATTTCAGTAGTTTCAAAGTCTTAGAGAATGAAAAATAAGATCTAGATTTTTGGTAAATTAAGCAAAGAATGCTTTGGTTTTAGAATATTAGTTTTCGAAATATTTTTTTATATCTGAGGGGAAGATACTTTAAATTTAAAATGTTTGTCACACTTTTCTGTATTACAAACATAGCTATACACCTTTTTATCTATATTTAGATTTGCAGAATACCTTCCTTTCTAAAAATATTTGAGGAAAGTGCGTATGATAAATACTTTCTTGGGGTGTATGACAAAATGTGATGTTATATAGTGATGGCTCATCTGTTTACTTGTTAACCTTTTTATAAAGGACAAGTAGGTGACCACTTGGGTTAAACCATTTCATCCTAGACTGCTCTAGATTGTGATTGCTGATCCGTAAAAGCAGAATTTTCCTGTAGGAGTATATATGCATGCTATATACAAAAAAGGCCGGGTTAGAAGTCCAGTGTTACAATTGCATGATTAAATACTAGATGACTTAGAAAAGCTAGAATTAGGACTGTCTTCTTCCAAGTCCATATCAAGTGCCTGCTTAGAAATTACCCTAATTTAGAATTATTATAATCTGTGCCTTTTGAACACTACATTTTATGAGACTGGTGTTTTATGGTACATCAGCATATAGCAGCAAAACTGTTTTTGTGTTAAAATTTTAAAAATTTTGAAAACCCTGTTTCTGACAGAAGGTAATGCTGGTTCCTTCTTCTTACCAAGAGATATATTTATTTATATACAGGCTCATCCCAGAACCTGTGTCTGTTTTACTCCTTTTTCATGCAGAAAGTACTTTGGGTTCAAATTAGTAGAAAGTTTGAAAGTTGAAGTCTTGCCTGAGCAGGAACTTCAGAGTCGTGACTTGATTGCAGAACATTCTGAAGTTGAGGATATGCTTTCTATTAACTCTCTTTAGTTTTCAGCTAGCTCTTTAATCATTATTTCATTAATACTTTGCTTGTTTTCCTTTCTTTCTTTCTTAATGTTGTCTCTACTGGAGATTAAAATGGGTAGATAAGGGGAGTCAGGAGAGATAATTTGTAAGCTGTTTGAAGGAAGCAGTGCATTTTTGTTACATGTCTGGGTGGTACCTAGCACAGTGGGACTCCCTGTATAAACCAGGCTTACAGTTTGAGTCATAGTAGAAGTAATAATATAATAATGGGGATGATGAAGAGCTGGAACCTTTATAAATGGGGAAAATTGAATCAGGACTAAGATATTCTGCTCATACATTTTTCAAGGTACGCTTTGTTGTGTGAGAAACCAGCAAAGTGAATTTCTTCCAAAGAATGGTTAAGATACTGACCAGCGTAAAATGAAGTTTGCCCGTTACCAAATAGAAAAAAAACCCGTTGTGTTCAAACTAGTGGGTTGCTTTTATGGAGATGAATGCTGATGACGGTGATAGGCACGTGTTTTCTCAGTGAGTAATTTGTAAATATATCACTGCTCTGACATAATACACTCACAGATTAGAGCTAATACTGGCGAGGATTTTTTGTATTAGATACTCCTTCTGGTGTTTGAGATTCTGGATTTATTACTTTTCACAGGGTTTTTGGGAAGGTCCTTATGCTTTCCCTATTCATCACCAAGAATAATAAATTATATTCTTTTTATCTGTGTTGAAATTAAATGGCCCTATGAATTCATACAACAGCTTACACATTTCAGGTATGTTTCATCCTTATGCTTTGATCATACTTGATAAAGATATGCCAATATCTTGCCTGAAGGACATTACATGTTACCAGTGAAAAGTTTCAACAGACTCCAAGGAAACACCGCAGAAAATGTCCAAGAACATGCTTCCAAACAAATATGCAGTAATCCTTCTTCATGAAATGTGAAGGATTTCTAGATACGTATGCAGTTCTTTTTATTATTGCTAGTAGTCCCTATGTCTATTTTATTTAAATATACTTTTCAAGACACAAATGCATATATATATATTTTTATTTTTTTTTTCTTCAATACCAGCCTAAATGGGAAACCTGAAATTTCTGCAAGGCAGTGCATAGAGGATAAGATGATGGGGGTTATGGCTCTGTTTTTTCAATTCAAGTACAGTATGATATATTTCTTTCTTTAAACATAATATGAATTTTATTAAACACATAAATATATGTTAAATTCATACAGATTTTCTGTATTTTATTATTGTTTGGCATGAAAAAGGCAAAGGCAAATTTCTAGAATACTTTGTCTGGTTAAATGCTGGAGCACTTAGACTCTAAGGTTTTTTCTAAAGCTATTTTCATGTTCCTGGATCTTTTATTAACACGATAGTAGAATAGAAAAGTCTGTAGTTGTTGTCAGATAAAACAGAACTTCATAACTTAAAATCATCAGAGGATTATTCTTTTAATGGAAGTTTGAGTAAGTAAATGTGTTTGGAACCAAAGTAACTGGAAAGATTATTTTGGATGTAAAGCTGGTACTTGTTTAGTTCTAGCCCTGGCTTGCTCATGACAGAATATTGCATGAAGATTTTGCGCATTGGAATTGTGGTAAGCTATTAGTATTTAAGTGAAAAGACTTTCATACTGAACCTACAAAAAGTCATTTTTATTTTTCAGTTGTTGTAGGATTTTATGTGCAGCCTTGAAGTCTTTCTGGCAGTTGCACTGTGCAGGAGGCTAATACTCGCTTTTCACGTGTTCTTCATACTAATAGTTGCTAAAATTGTGGAGCAGTATAAACACAATTATTTTTAATTGGTTGTTAATGCTGAATTCCAGTGAGAATAATGAAGGATCTGTACTAAAAGCAAATGAATTAATGAGTAATGTTGCAGTGAATGCCAACTAAATAAGAGTGTAATTATTACATATAAAACTTAGCCAGATATTCCACATGCCATTAAATATCCCTGAAATTATTTTAAAAAATTAGTCTCTTTCCTGAAATTATTGAAAATAATATTTTCTTTAAAGCATATAATAACTTGTGTAAAATTTTAGTCAAAGTGAAACACTGATTGAAAGAACAGTAACGTAAGGATGAGATTGACTAGAGTTCCTGTTCTTTGAACAGTGGTCTTTATTCATGGGTCAGGAAGAGATGCTGTGACTTGTAACTTAGCAGTTACACCTTTCAGCAGTTATTCAGCACTTACGAGATAGGATGATTTCTTAATTTGTTACTTACCACAAACTGACAAGAAATGAAATTTTCCATAGCTAAATAAAAACTTCTTAAAATTGGGCTTCCTTAGAAAAGGAGTATTGTATAGTGCTAAGGCATTTTGTTCTAAGTGGTGAAAGAAAATGCAGCTGATCCTTATTACACTCATTTGTATGTACAGGTAGCCTGCTCTCTTAGTTCTCTAACTCATGTGCTCTGCTTTCCATTTATATCATTTTTACTTTTTGTCTAACTTCAAAACATGAATTTCTGGCCTGCCTTTTTGAATTCTAACAAACAGTTCATGTCTGGCTCAACTGCAGATGGTGTAATTGGGTAGAGCTCATTTGGATGTCAGAGGCTGAGGTATGGTCTTACAATAATGACCATACCAGAACCCCTACATAAGATGTGTAACAGTGTTTCTTTGCTGTTTTGGGAGTCATTGCAAGATTATATTCTGTATCTGAAACTCCCAGGAAAACACATTAGCCTTTCTGATGAGAGCGTATGATGGATGATGATTAATGCAGAGAGAGGCCACTTCCCAGGAGGCACCTTTATGTGAGTGTCACCATGTGGGTCATCTTCAATGCCTCTAATTGGTTTACATAGCTATTGAATGTTGGTTAGAGAAGGGAATCTCCGTAAGGTATCACTATCATGAATGTCTGTAAAGACGTCTGTACAACCTGTCTGCCCTTGATGCACTGCTGCAGGATATTTATGGCATGTCACTTGTTTTGTTTCACTTCTTCCCACATACCCTCCTAAGTTAGGAATACCTAGTTCTTCTGCAGTATGCATTTCACTGTTCTCCCTATCAAGCAACACTCTCTTTTTATAAAATATGAAGTAAAAATACTCCATTTATTCCAGTAACTTAATGCTTTCCTTTGTATACAACAGATATCTTAAAGTCATTGCACTTTTTTAGGTTTATATATTAGTAAAAGCTTAAAGCAATGTGCTTTGCATAACCTTTTAAAAGTAGAAGAGAAAATACTTCTTAATTCATTGGTTTACCATTAGTGTACGTTACTTAGCATGTATAGGCCTTGACATAATAGAAAGGAAAATAGGGGGTGATTCTGTTTCAAGAATTTGTAATGATTCCTTCTCTTTAATATATGAATGTGTTCAGTATTGGCTAAAGAACACGTTGCTACCAAAACTGAAATAAGATCCTTGAAACAGAAAGGATGTTGCCATGGAAAAATGAAGTAACACTCAGTGCAGCTGTGAAGCATTAATGAATAGGATATTTTTTTAAAAGATCATTTGTGTTTGGTGTGGCTTGGAGGGTCCCAACCAGATGGTTTCCATGAACAGGATCTGACCCCCAGCTTGAGGACTTCTTACTGGCAGATTACTTCATTTTCTTTCCCTTGGATTGTCAGATCCTTACATTAATGCAAGATTTACTGCTGCAGGTTTATATTCAGTTACATAAATCAGTTACATGTTACATTAAATTCACTATTTTAGACACACAGTTTAACAGTTATTTAAAAAGTGTAAAAAGATTTATATGATAGCTTTAATATATGCTATTGATGTAGTTTAATTTTAAGATATTTGGATTGCATATATTTTAAAGCACTTTCTGATGGGTAAAGCAATCTGTAGCACACATTCTCACTTTTGTCCGACATACAATGTCATCATTTTAGGTGCACTCTTCCATTCCTTCAGTGGATCTTGTTATAAGACAGAACTCCAGATTTTGTCAGATAAACGTACTCAGATTCCATTGAAGTAGATAGTTGTGTGTAAGCAGAATTGGCCTCTTGAGAAGTTCAACAGGTACAATTCAATTTTACACTTCTTGGGCCCTTGTGAATCCAGGTTGGCAATTTCTTCTGTAATTATAATAATTGCATGATTTGCCCTAAAATGTGGAATTTTGCCATATGTTCATTGTGTTGGCCTTTGAAACCCTACAATAATATTTTGCAAAGTTGATTTATTTTTATAAAACTTTAAATGAAACGCAGGTAAGCAAAGCACAGGTGTAAGCAAATCTAATATTACATGTGGAGGGTCTGATGTTGTCATGTAAACCCCACCAAAATTTGTGATCCGATTCCCATTCAGTTGTTTGAAAATGAATGGCAAAATAATGCCTATACAAACAGGAATTTCCCTGAGGCATTTGAAGGAGTGAAACTGTTGTGATTCCACTTCAATATTCTTGATATGGCAAAGTAAAATAAAAAAAATGATCTGAGGAGCTTGTCTTCAGTACAAAGCTGTACTGAACTGTAAATGAAGTGTAAAAACTCTACTGCGTATTGACATCTCTTCTCAAGAGTACTTTGCAAAACATCTCCTGTAGATCCTGCTGCTGGTAATGCGATGAAGTATAGTATCTCTCCAAGTTGGTGGAATTTTTTGATTATTACCACCACATGGTTTGTATATTCAGGCAGCATTTGATGTTAATCATCATGGATATATATATATATATACACACACGAAGAATGGATGATTTGTAATAAACTGTTTACTCAGCAAATGCTCTGATAAAACAAAAGTTATACTGATCATGCGTTCTTTTGTCATCTATTTATCATTATCCCACAATGGCTTGACCTGCAACCTATTAGTAATAGACCAGAAAACGATCTAATGTGTCACTGTAAAAATCTTTGCAAATTGACACAATGACTAATTTACTAGTTAAAAAAAAAAATCCAAATCTATTACATCTGTAACAATACACTGTTGATTTTCATCCAGTATAAATAAAGTCCGCTCTGCAACCTTGGATCAATAAACTACTTATCAAAGATGTAATTAACTTCATTTTACAACTCAAACAGTTCTAAAACTAGAAACAAACACAGACTTCATGTAACAATGTATTTATTTTTGCAAAATTCTACTTATATTTTTCTGCAGTGAATTCTTGTCAGTTTGTCTAAGCAAGAGGGCATAAAAATGCTGAAATAAAGATGAATATCTCTGTTTTCCTCACTAGGCTGGCAAAGTGCTTATGGTGTCGAGGAATTCCATCTCTATTGCAAATCACTATTGTGGTCTTGAGGGACTATTAGCCTTCAGGGAAGGGTATGGAGTACAAACCTTGGTTATCACTTTTAAGCTGTGATGTATTTTAATGATGTCAAATTGAGAGACTCTGTTACGTAAGTTTACAGCAAACAAATGTTCTTTTATCACAACTACAAATAATATCATGTCCAACATTTTGTATGCTAGACTTTTCCAAACAATGTGAAGAAATTAACTGAATCATAGTTTGTACTTGCTTAACAATGTGTTCAAATGTGCAGGCTGTTAGGGCTATTTGATACCCAGGTGCAGAATATTACTTTTAAGAACCATGGGAGACTAACAGTCTGCAGCTTACACCACCTCTGGGTTAACAAGTAGTGATGAGTTTGGTTCTTGGTTTGGGCTTGCTCAGCCTTGCTAGAAGTTCATAAGGAGATGGCAGAATGGTCAGAAGTGTTTCAGGGTAACAGCGTTGCCTGAAAATAAAGAACAAAAAAGTGCTATTTCATATGAAACAATATGCACTGCTTCTGATTTGCAAGGAAGCTGTATAAACTTTGTGAACTTTACTCATTTCTCTTTGTGTATGTATGCACCTATCCATTTCTTTTAAAGTCAGTTTTTCACTAAAGCTTCTATTTTTCCTAGTTTATCGTTTTTGTACATGCTTGTTACTGTTGACTACAAAGTAAAGACAGAATATTCCCTGAAATAGGTCTTTATAGAAGTCTTTCTATAAAGTAACAGCATATAAAATCTTGGTTAGTTCTGGAGGCTTAGCTATTGCTAACAAAAGCTAGTGAACTGCAAAAAGAGGGTTTTCTCAACTTTATTGTGAGAACATTTTCTGACTCAATTATGATCCTTGTAAAAAGTGGTTGAAACATAGATGGATGTATTTTCAGTTTATATGGCAACACCTTTCTGATCAAATTTACAGACCAAAATCACACCTTTTTCTCCACTCCCTTCCCCATCTATAATCATAATTTACAAGAAGATACTGTTTTCCAACATTTTGTGTCTTCTTTCCTCTTAATTCAACTGAAAGCTAAGACTATTTTCAATCAGCTGTGATGGGGTGAGTAACTTGAGAATTTGTACCAAGACGAATATTCCACATTGGGGAGGGAAAAATTTTAATCTGTTTCTGAGGAGACTTTCTTGGCTTTATTTTTTCAGCTTGAAGTGCAATCTTGTTGTGTATTCCTTCCAAACGACAGCCTGCCTTCCCCAAGTACTATTGTGTCGGGTGACATTCCCGGGACTGTGCGAAGCTGGTACCATGGGCAGGCCAGTATGCCCGGCACGCTTGTCATCTGCTTGCCCCAGATAAAGATTATGAGTGCTGGACACAAACACATGGAACCACTGCAGGAAATCCCATTTGTTGTGCAGAGACCCATCATGGAAGAAGGTAGTGTGATAAACTCAGAAAAGCTTACTCTTTAATTTCCATTTTTAACTGTTGTGAAAATTATCTTAATTTTATTTTGAAAACTTCTGATATTGTGCTGTTTTTTAGCCATATGTCATGTATTATTGATGGTTAGAGATACTAATGACAAGGTTTGCCCCATGGAGATCAAAGTGAATCTCACCATCAAAGAGCTAGTTCTGTGATATGTTTTGTTTGTTTGATGAAGCCAAAAGTATTCAGAAGTGCCGTTTTTATCTTAATTGGTTTTGTTATTTGAGTTACTGTGTAGCCACAAACAGTTGGTTTGACACAACAGGAGGAGGCAGGTTAGGAAGAACTTCTCATGCCACCTTTGCTGGGGGGGAACCACAAACAAACTTGGATTTACCATTCAGACTGGACATTAGGAAAAGGTTCTTCACTGAGAGGGTGGTCGGTCACTGGAACAGACTCCTCAGGGCAGTGGTCATGGCACCACCAAGCCTGTCAGAGCTCAAGGAGCATCTGGATGATGCTCTTAGTCGTATGGTTTAGTTTTAGGTAGGCCCATGAAGAGCAGGGAGTTGGACTTGATGATCCTTATGGGTCCCTCCCAACTTGTGATATTCCATGATTTAATGTAACACAAGAAGAGAAATTAATAAATAGAGCAAACTATCAAAAGACAAGAATGAGGCTTTATTCGTCATCGGGATAGGCACCAGTTGTGTTCTGCTTTGTGTCAGTAGGGTTTGTAGCAAGGTTTTTGTAGAGATTTGAAGAAAAATATTGAGATGGTTTCTATGAGTATTTTTACATATTTGAGGGTATTAGAATGCACCCACCCCCATCCTCCATTATGGGGGGATGCTCTTGTGCTTAGGCTAAGGATGAGGAAAAGTACGGTCATTCTTACTTGAAAAGCTAATGTTAGAGGCCAGGTTGGATGGGGCTTTGAGCAAAGCTGGTCTAGTGGAAGGTGTCCTTACCCATGGCGGGGGGATTGGAACTAGATGATCTTTAAGGTCCCTTCCAACCCAAAACATTCTATGATTCTATGATAGAGGTTTGAGTTGTAGACCAATCTGAGGGAAGAATCAGCTTTTAACATTCCACAGCTGAGAAATGAAAGGAAGGGATAACCCATAAGGACCTAGCAAGTGAAAACCAGCTGCTTATGTTCAATACATTCAAATGCCATAACTCTGAATGTCACCCCCCTTCCTCCTTCCACCCAGCACCCAGCATTTATTGCTGAGCACAATGTCATATGGCATGGGATATCCCTTTGCTCAGTTGGGGGTCAGCTGTCCCAGCTGTCTCCCCTCCCAACTTGTTGGGCACTCCCAGCCTACTCGCTGGTGGGGCGGTCTGAGGAGAAGACACCTTACCACTGTGCCAGCAGTGTTCAGCAATAACAAAAACATCCCTGTGTTATAAACAATTTTCATCACAAATGCAAAACATAACACCATACCAGCTACTACAAAGAAAATGAAGTCTATCCCAGCCCAGACCAGTACATTGGTGTACAGTTAGTTCATTATTGTATTCTTGAACTATATTATTTGGAAAGAATTGTTGCTGGTTGGTGTAGTCATTCGAAGATGAAGAGAGGGAGATGCAGCAATTGTTCTACTGCTTTTGTGACAGCATTTTCTGAGAAAGTTATTGTTATCTGCATACTTATTGCTGAAACATAAGCAGTTACAAACGCCATACTATGAAAAATTAAGTCAAAAGCACATTCAAGAGGTACTCCTCCTTGAAATTCGTTTGGATTTATAGCAGTGTTTTTCCTCCCCCTTTATTCTGCCACTTATATTCCCTTATATGACCGTTCTCCTCCTTCCTGTATTTTACCTTAACTCACAGCAACAAAAATGGAAATTGTACTGTTTAATACTGAAAGTCATATTAGAGATGCTGCCATCTGAAAAGAAAACAAAAAAGAAAAAAAAAAGACACACAGAGAAAGGTATATGTGTTTTTCCTAATAACTTTGAGTAGGAGTTATCTAATTTGCTAATCATAGTGGCAGATAAAAGATAAATACATTTAACCAAAGTCTTTTTTTTTTTTTGTTTTAAACTGATGATGTAATTTAAACCATTTATGAAAGTACGAAGCAATTTGAATTTTGTCAAACCCAGATTTGAAGGAAAGATCTTAGTGAGAGAAAAGAATCCCCCTTGTTGGGTTAAAGCCTACGGTAAGGAATTTATTTGTGTGTGGCTTTGTGCTCTGGGAATAATGCCAAACAGAAGTTCTCACAATCTTGATATTTTTGATTCTCTAATGGAGCTATTGCCTTCTCCCATGCCAAAAGTCCCCCTTAAACAGGCTGTTAAAAAGTTGTTTCAAAGCTTTTAAGTCACTTTCTTGTTTCTTCCCATGTAGAGGTAAATAATTTTTATGGAGTTTTATTGGGAGAGTCTCTTAATTTGCATTCTGTCTTTGAACACGACTTCAGGGACATACCATCATTCGTAAGACACGTCACCATCTCTCTGAAATTATATTTATTCAACCTTGTTTTTCCTGGAAACTATTTTTTTTAATCAATCCTTCTTTTATAAAGATGATACAAGTAAAAGGCTTTTTTACAAGGATGCATTGTTACTTCTAAGAAAGTGTTTGTTCACTCATGTATTTTTCTTATTACATGAAAAACTAAAAGCAGAGGAAAAGGGAGCATAGTCATACTGTCATTTGGGAATATTACGGCCTAGTCACAGAGACTTACTGACCCCGAGATGTCAACATACTGTAAAAATAGCTTATACAATATCCCACAATCAGGTCTTTCCATTTGTTTTCAGAGTTCTGATACATTTCTTTCCTGAGGTAATTGTAGTTTGCAGGAATACTTAAAAGAGCACTTCAAGTACATTACTTCAATTCAGAAACATAACTTGGCTCAGTCATGCTAAGTAACTGATGAACAGAAATTGATTTATCTATGTAAAGAATGAGATAGTCTGAATTTCTGTTTAATAACTTGCAACTGAATAAGTTCATTAAAGGGTATTAAATTACATTAATTATCTTTATAGTTCAAATCAATCAGATAATAGATCTGTGAGGTAGTATTTACTAAGTATGCTAAAACAGAATCACAGAATCATAGAACAGCCCAGGTTGGAAGAGACCTTGAGTGATCATCTGGTCCAAACCTTTGTGGCAAAGGGAGCCTAGATGAGATTATCCAGCACCCTGTCCAGCCACATCTTGAAAACCTCCACATCCCTGGGGAGATTGTTCCACTGAATGATTGTTCTTACTGTAAAAAATTTCTTTCTTGTATCAAGATGAAACCTCTCCCAGTGCAACTTGTACCTGTTTCCCCTTGTCTTCTCCATTTTTGGCTCCTTGTGAAGAGGGCAAGTTCTGTCCTATTTGTAGCTCCCCTTTAAGTAAAATAGTTAGAAGAAATTAAACAGAAACTCAGTCTGAGCAGGACTGAAATGTTTAGAGAATTGCTTAGGGTGAGTTGTGACTTTCTCTGCATGCTTGTGTACATCCAACTTCAAATACTTGACCATCTATGTACTCTCTAATTCCCAACCTATAGCGATAGGACAAAATGTGGTAAATTTACAGTTGGACAAAATATATTGTTATGATCAAGACTTCTGGACTGCTAAAGTGGTCTTCCAAAAATTTAAGATGTTATAATAGGAAAAGAAATTGAAGACATGAGGGAACTAAAATTTTGCTTCGGATAAAGCACTGAGTTTGAGAGTAGTAATGAGAATGTCTATGAAATCTTCCTGTGTTTAGAAGTTTCTATTTTTAATTATTTTAATGTAGAATCTTTTCCTGGCTTTCACTTTTTTTTTTTGGTTTGTTTTTGAAATGATCCGTGGCTGGCACGTGTAAAATTTTCCTCTTTGGGTTCATACCAGTAACTTTTATGAATCCATCTTTGTAAAGATGTTTGGTTAGGTCAGATGCAGTAAGATACAGATATTTAGGTAAGAGACAATAGACTACAGAAAGCCATTTTAGAAACCAGTGTTCAGAGTATCTTAAAATTGTTGGTATTGCTAGATACCATATTCACATTCTTATCTGGGTAGCAGTATACTGATAATCGTGTAAATCACTGTATTCCAGACATTTAAATCTAAGATATGGCGCTTTTTTTGTGTGAAATACAACAAATTATATAACCTCACATATTTTTGTAGCATATGTTTAAACTCAAGTTGTTGTTGACTGGCTTGTAGGGAAATAGAAAAATAGGGCTTCTAATACTAGTGTGTGAATTAATTTTAATCAAATGTATTTATCATAAACTACTTCAATATACTTCAGTACATTGGCATTCTTAGAAGTTATAATCTTGCATAGATTTAAAAAAATGCTCACCTTCAATAAAATAACTGAAAAATAATTTCTGTAAATTGTGAGATGGATATTTGACATTTAAATAAAGCGCTATTTGAGTTTATATTCAATGTCACTTCTAATTATTTTATTAATGTATCTGTAAACCTTATAAGATTAGTTCTCACATTTTGGTGACATTCTTCAGTATCTGAATAGCAATGAAGTTCTGCATAAACAACTTGTGTTTAGCTGTTAAAGCTCTCTAGTAGTTGGGTTTAACTTAGAAAAGCCTGTGTATTTATGCTTACATTTGAAGCCTGTGGGACCGTCTCATCTGCTGAAAGTGAGCTCTGGACTTGGGTTTAGGGGTTTCGAAAGGGTGGACCTAGGATTATGCAGCCATACAACTGCTTCCTTGTTGCATGCCTGGGAGGAAGTACAATAGTGACCTAACATGTAGTGATTGCAATATCTTTTAAACTTTGCATGTCGCATGGGAATGTGAGCACATTGCAAATCCGTGTAAAGACCCTGCAGTGTGGGTACAGAAAGGGAAATGAAGACAAAGTTGTCAAGATGCTTTTTGGAGATTGCAAAGGATACCTTTAGCAAGCCTGGGAATAGATCCTAGATCATATGCATGATAAAGCTTTCATGATATCTCTCCTACCATTACTAATTTTAAACAGAGAAAATTTCTCTTTTGTACAACTGTCAATACTGTATGCACAACACTGTGTACAACTGCCACTGCCACTTCTGCAATCCAGTTTTTAAAATAGAGAAGTGTCATATAAAAGTGAGAGCAAACATATAACAATTATTAGTAGTTATGTACATTCCTTGGTATTGTATGTCATGCATTTGGAAGGACTTATAATGAGCATTAACTCCAGCTAAGAAACAAAGTGCGTCAAATAACTACCAGAGAAAGTGCCTGCACACAGCAAGAATTTGTAATTGTATATATTTTGGAAAAATAACTCAAACACACTGTAGGAAAGGAATCTTGCTAAACTATTGCAAATAGCAGAGAAATGATGAATGCCAATTCTTTGAAAATTGTCTGTTGATTGGGTCAGTCAACTGCCAAAGATCTGGAAGTGGTATTTATAAATTTAGGAAGTTATCAAAGCAGTTGAAATATCTTAATGAATGCAATTTCAAGTTTTTTAAATCAATAGTGATGTTTGAAGAAATTAAAAGTTAGGATTTATGAGAGAGAGATATCAGGAATTAACCAGAATCTTCAACCATACTAGGGGTCTTTCATGTGTATCTTTTATAATCTTGTCCATAAGAGATGTGGGGTGAGCTCTAGTTCCACTGAAGGCAATGCCAGGTTTACTTGTAATATTTCAGCCGAAAAGGTTCTCAGCAATTAGGTGACAAAACAATAGTATACGTGGATGGGAAGGTTAGATGCAGAGAAAATATCTGCCAAGTGTGGCACCAGCTTTTCCTTCCTTACTACTAATAAATAATTTTGTAAATAAATCCTAGAAACAATATTGCTTTTGAAGGTTAGACACTTTGAATTAATTATTTAAATAGTTTCATAAAACCAATCTGCAAATGAATGTAGGTAATATTTTTTTTTTTTTAAAACAAATAAAGGAAACATAGGTGTGACAACTAAACAAGGATTTATCAGGTGGACAGTTTCAGTATAATATTAGAATGGTCACATAGTGTGTATGGAGCTGAAGAACGGGTAATTGATGATGTTAGGGGGAATTTTATAGTTGCAGATTTGCCATATCTTCACTACAGTGTTTTGTTCAGCATGCTGTGGTTTCTGTACATTGATAAAATTTGGTGTTTTCCTTTTAAGGTAGATAGTATATGCAGCATATACTGAACGTTAACAGAGTTAACATTCAATATTTTCTTCAGAGGTTCTTTCTTTCTAATCCATGAAATATAAAATATATTAATTTACTGTGCTGATCACAGAGAAGAATAAAGTTCACGCACAGTAATTAGAAACATGTCATTAGACTTGGCTTCGCATTTGATTTCTTTCCGTCTATTACAATTAATATTTTGTATTTCTTGGCTGAGTGAACTTGGAAAAAATACAGATTGCTAACTACTTTTAAATTTCTGATCTAAAACCTTTCCAAAATATTTTCAAGTAACTTTGGCTGAGCTGAATTCTTCAGCATGCAATCAATTCAAAATAAACTACTGAAGTTTCCAGTTCTTTCTTAGGATGAGACACACAGACTCTCCTGATACATACTCCTGACCATATAAATTTATTGCTGGTGCCACTTGTGGAAGAAACAATAGAACTCTTATTAAAGTAATATTGTCAAAAAGATGTTTGGATCCAACTTTATTTTAATTTCAAAACTTTTCTAAAGTTTCTTTTAAATAATCACAGTTAACACTTAAGTTGTGCTATTTCTTAGGAATGTGATTTCTCAGCAAGACGCTGTTGACCACAGGCCACACCAGGCAGCAAACATGTTCTCTTGTATATTGTTCAAATGCATTGGTTTGAATTCTTTATTGCCTTGTGAGATTCCAAAAGCCCATCCCAGTGTACGTTTGTATTTGTCTGCCATCTTGTAGTCTGAATCTCAAGACTGGCTCCCATCTTTCTGGGGTGTTAGATTAATTTGGACTCTTCTTAGCCATGACTCCAGGCCCAAATCCCGAAAAATAAAACCTCATACCAAATAATTTTCTGAATTTTGATATAGGAAGGAGAACTTTTCTCCTTCTCCTCCTCCTCCAGGTAAATGTGCTCTGTACAAAGGTAAAGACTTTTAGCCCAGGCTGAGGTTTGTGGGTGCTCATCAGCCTGCTGTGTTTGGATGTGAGACTGCATCCAGCCACTTTTATATTGCTTTGAATTGGGGCAGGCAGTTTCTCTTGGCGGATTGAAAATTCACATGCTGGGCACAGACTTTGTCATTCAAGTGGGGGGACAAGAAGGCTCAACTTCCCCAGCAGAAAATCTGGTAAATGGAATGGTGAAGACTTTCTTTAGAGGGGAGAAAAAAACCCCAAACCTGCAATAATTGTTATGCCCTTGTTCTTTCTAAAGAACAAAAATCCATATTTTTTTTAACTAAAATGAGTATTACCCATGTATCTTTCATTGTGTCATTTTCCTCACTTCTGTTGAGCATTCTTTGGGTTTTGGATAAGTGTCTCTTGCAGAGCCTAAATTCTTTCTCCAGGACCCAGTTATCATATGTGGGATTGTATTGGGTTTACATGGCAAGGTTTTGGTAGCAGGGAGGACTGCAGGGGTGGCTTTGCTGAGAAGATGCCAGAAGCTTTCCCCATGCCCAACAGAGCCAGTTCCAGCCAGCTCCAAGACAGACTAAGGCTGAGCCAGTCAGCAATGGTGGTAGTGCCTCTGTGATAACTTATTTGGGAAGGGGGAAAAAACTGCTGTGCAACAGCAGCTGGAGAGAGGAGTGAGAATATGTGAGAGGAACCACCCTGCAAATACCAAGGTCAGTGGAGAAGGAGGGGCAGGAGGTGCTCCAGGTGCCAGAGCAGAGTCCCCTGTAGCCTGTGGTGAGGACCATGGTCAGGGCGGCTGTCCCCCTGCAGCCCATGGAGTTTCACGGTGGAGCAGATATCCACCTGCAGTCCATGGAGGACTCCACGCCACAGCAGGTAGATGAGTCCTGAAGGAGGCTGTGACCCTGTGGGAAGCCTGCACTGAAGCAGGCTCCTGGCAGGACCTGTGACCCTGTAGGGGACCCATGTCTGTTCCTGAAGGACTGCACCCTGTGGAAGGGACCCATGCTGGAGTAGTTCTTGAAGAATTGCAGCCCATGGGAAGGGCCCACATTGGGGAAGTTCATGAAAGACTGTCTCCCGTGGGGAGATGCTGACACTGGCTGGACGCTGCCAATTCCCTCACCGATTATTCTTGATAATGATTCATGGTGGGCTGCCAGGCATTTTTCTGGGTAGGCTCCCTACTAAACATAAGAAATTGTGCTCCCTGTTTGTCTGTAGTAATTTGTTTTTACAAAATCCATCATCATGCTGTTCCTAGGAGGTTAAGTGGAGGCAGTGGAAGGAGCGGCACTGTGATCAAGGTCACGCTTACCTGAGCACTGCATTGGGCTAGGCGTTACTCCATGGCACCACTGTTGAGATGCAAGCTGTAAATTTTTGGAAGAAAGATAATTCTCCTTTTAGTATTAAAAACTGTGAACAAGTACAAGTATATGATGTAAGGAACTGCCTCTGCCATCCATATGCTGAAATAAGTAGGGGGTGGTTTCAGGATACTTCTCAGTAATCGTGTAACTTAAATCATATAAAGCAAAAAGAATGTTCTTTAGAGACTATGTTGTACAGGTTTTTTTCACAGTTTGAGGTTAAAATTCTCAAGGGATTTCAATTTTTTTAAAGTTGTAAAAAATTTATTGCGGTTGTTTAGATTTCATATAGGAGTATAGAATGGAATTGATTGTTGAATTACATTTGTGGGAGTTTGGGATCAATTTAATGGTAGCTGATTGCGCTTGCTGACTTCTAAGGGGCTTGAGGATATAGCCTTTACTGAGTTTTGGGAAAATAGTAGCCTAGATATTATTATGCAATTATTTATCTGTTTTCCCTTCTTTTTAATCATTAGGTGATGCTTTTCCGTGGACTATTAGTGTGCATCATTTCAGTATATATACTCTTCTTGGACAACAGATGACACTTAATTTAGTGGAACCAATGGGCTGTACTTCTACTTTAGCTGTTACTTCACAGAAACTGCTTGCTTCGGGGCCAGAATCCAGACACTCATTTGTTGTCTGCCTCCATGTCGACCTTGAGTCCCTTGAAATAAAATGCTCCAACCCCCAGGTTGGTATATTTAATTGATTTATGGAAGGAAATTAAAAATAACTCTATTTAAATACAATTGATCTGCATTTTGTTGAAGAGGGTCTCTTCTGTCTTAATTTTTTTTAACTGGGCCATCGAGATCAAGGTGCTTAGATTAAGATTTGCTTTGAAGCTCTCTCAAGTTTTGTAATTTAAACTCTTCTCAAAAATGTAATAGCTATAGTGTAAATGCATCTTTTGGCTGATAGAGTGAAATGAATTGCAGATGTACCATTAAATGCTATAGTGCTGTTCTGCTGTCACTATGGATTCATATATTGAAATGGTTTAATGTAATTTTTTACCATATTTTTGTAGAACTAACACTTATTCAAACATAAAACATTTTTAGGCATATAATTGTATCCTTTATTAAAGGAAAAAAACCCAGATGGATGTGTGTAAACAAAAGTTACCACCTCATTTATGTTTATTAAAAGGCAAAGATGTTGCTAGATCTTTAGAAAATGTACCCTGTATTTTACTGACCTGGATCAAGTTTGCTGTAGTTCCAAACAGAGTAGGTTTGCTATGCAAAATTTTGAGTAATCTTTACTGCAGTTTGAATAACACTTTCCTGACAGTTGCAACATTTCCAGTGGTGCTGGAGAGAACACATTTGTTCTTGGGAGCTGCAAATCTGCTGGGGTCTGAGCAGGGCTCTGTCTGCTCCAATGTTTTAGCCACATGTATGATTTTTTTCAAAGGATGTCATGGACAAAATGGACTGTTTATTTCTTCATTTAATAGAAAGAAAAGGAAAGAACACCAAGTATTATAATTTTGATCTGATAGACAGGACATCACATTTGTAACAATTTATGGACCTATTGCCTAAATCTGGGAATACTAAAGCGAAGGTGGTTGGTGTAATTTTAATGTTATCCCTTGTGTGTACTCATTACGATATGTTTCTCAGTCGCATGCAATTTTTCCCTTGCCTCATTCCACATTCTATGAATGAAACAAGTGTTTTAAACTACATATTTACTTTATCCTCAATGTGTGGTCTCCTGCCCCATTCACTGCCTTCCATCCAAGTTATTTCTGACTCATTTGCTATACGCCATTGTCTTCTGTACTGGATGAGCTCACACTCACTAGGAGGAGGGCTGGTAGAGAGGGATTGTGCACTGGACATGGCAATTAAAATTTAAAATTGAGCAGCCTCAACAAGGTCTGCTCAGACTTGTAAAGATGTGTGACAGCTGTGTTTGCACATATAAAGGGCTGTCACTGTGTTATAAACATATAAATAGAAAAGGACAAAATTACAATTTTGCTGATGATTTTGCATTTTATGTTTAAAGACTTCTGAAAGCATTACCTTGCAACTTTGTGGTATTTCCATAACTTTTAATGAATTCATATGCAATAATTTCACAACCTACAGAAACCTGCCTTATTCTATATTAATTTTCACAGAACTGTACAAAATTCATCTTGATATTGCATCTATTCAGAGAATTGGTAAATATTTTTGAGATGTTCATGTAGCAAAATAGTTTGCTACATTTGATTAGTACAGTCTCAGTGAAATTCCAGCAAGTTGTGTGATCAACTGGTTTTTTGTTTTGTTTTGTTTTGTTTTTTAAGCCTCCTAATGTATCATGGATAATATATGTAATATAAATGTATATGTAATGTAAAACTCATAGTTAATATATGTAATGTAAAACTCATAGTTAATATATGTAATGCATTAATAATGTTCACTTACAAACAGAATGGCATTGTTATAAGTGGAAGCCTTACCTAAATTTGAGTTGCACATTGAAAAGAATAATGGAGTAAGTAAAACACATTTTCAAGCTTTCCTACCAAAGTGTGATCAAATAATTTGTTTTGAAATCTGTAAGAAAATATTTGCACTAAAAAATTTGAATTGTAAGCTTCATGTAAATCATCTTACAAATACAGTGAAAAGTTAAAATGGAGTTGTACAGTGGAATATCAGACCAAATATTTTTGTCTTAATGGATATCCTTGTACACTGTGATGAGATTTATTTATTGAAATATTGTAATGACCAGAAAGATGTGGATGAATTATTTGAGTTTATTGAAGGTTCTTGAGCTATACTTTTTCCCTCACATCTGACTTCCATGTTCTTTCTGCTTTACTTACGCAAAAGGGGGGAAAAAAAAAATCAGTCTTCTATAACCAGATGTTCAAGAACAGAAGATGGGAAATACAATTACATAAATAACATTTGATAGTTATAAATTCACAGTAGAGTAACTATGAAATTTGATTCTTCAGAAAGACAGGCAGTATTTTGTCTATAGATGACAGCCTTAAAGTAGGTGATACGTAGTGAATTTGTTAAATGGTAGCAAAGGTGAAGTATTTTACTATATGACTCCTGTGATTTAATATGAAACCATGTTCTGATGGTTGTATCCCTTTAAAGTCAATAGATACTTCCAGTGTGCAAAAATGCCAGGATATAGCCTTTTGGTGTAGTTTTCAGTTTTGTAGTAATGTGTTATTTTTTAAGTATAAAATGCTGTAACATATTGAACTTTACAGATTTTGCCAAACAGTCAGTGGGGTCTTACTGAGTTATGTGTGGTTTTGCTGGGGAGGGAGTGGAAGCAGTGAGAGAGGGAAACTTTTCTAAACAAACACTGGCAGTTATTCCTATTTTTGTCATACATTTTTCTCCTCTTGAATGGAGATAACAGTTAATACATAATAATTCTTTTTAGTAATGGTCAAAATTACTTATAAAGGAGAGGGGTCTTACACTTCCATTAGATCTTCTAATATAATCACAAATGGATTTTCAAAATATCAAGACTTCTTACGTGAAAAAGTGCAACCAACAAGAGGAGTAGAAATCCTTCCATTTTAACGAGTAACAACCAATGGAATAAAATTAAGTGTATTAAAAATAATCAAAGACATAACTTTACCTCTTTACCCAAGTTTTAAAATTTTATTTACATATAGACCCATGCCGCATTTTTTTGTTTTAATGAGGTTTTGTTGCAAGGCTTTTTTGTTTTTTTCTACTTTTTAACATATCTCCATTAAAATAATTTCCCTCTAACCAAAGTGTGCCTTTTTCTTGGTGAACTTGTTGTTTTGTCACTGGTTTCAGAGCAGGGTGGAGTATTAGGGTCTGGTTGCTGGCGATGTTCAGAGAGATGGCCACTGCTGTCTGAAATAGCCACTGGTTCAGAGTGGCTGCAAAGATTCCAGCCTGAGCAATTTTTAAAAAATCTCGCTGATAACATAAGTAATTATTAGCTTTAATAATTGACTGTTGCAATCCCAATAAAATTTAAACTCCTCAGTGTTAGATAGCTGATGATAAACCTCTTTACCTTGTGTATGAGCATGTATGTACAAACACAGAAGTTGCATCATTCCTTCTTTTTTGTTATTTTGTGCCTTTATTAACAGTAGCATAATTAAATTTCTGGAAGCCCTGTTTCATTAAGACGTTCATAAGCTTAAATTATCCTTTCATTTCTTGACCAAAAAATATTTTGTGGGAGGAGAGGTTGCAAGCATGTATGATTTGGATATATGCCTGTATCCTGTTAATTTTCTAGAGGCTCTTTTGCCAGCAATGTGTCAACACCAGTTAAAGTTATATTACTCAGTCAATCAGATGGACATTATTAGTTGATCTTCCTGCATTGCATGGAAAAGACTCAGGAAAACTTAGGAATTTTTAATTAGTAATTTAAAAGCTACCAGTGCATATGAGAGTGCGATGGACACAAAATATTTTAAAGCATAACTAAAAGAACTTTTTGCCACAGCCAGAGTTATTGTTTGTAGCTTGCTCTGTATGTGAAGACAAAAACAGTACTGAGAAGCTTATCTCCTTTAAGGAAGAATTCTGTCAAAAGAGTGTATGACCTGTTCGGTGTAAGCCTTGAAACTTCAAAAGAAAATCCAACATGAATTAAGAAGGTTTTTATAAAATTCCAGCACTTCACCTCTTAAGAAAGGACCGTAGCATGTACTTTGAAACTTCATCACACACTCTCACGCACAAAATCAAGTACTGTTTTATATCAAATGTAGATTGACAACAGTGTTTTTCTGCATCTGTTCTGCCCACATAAGAAGCCAGCTTCATAGAGTAGATATGTCCTGAGGCTTAAAGTTCTTATAAATATGAGAATTTCCATTTTTTATAATGGCAAGTTGGGTATGGTATCCAGCTGTGGGTCTGCTTATGTATTGTTTGCAGTTTTCTCTGAGCTTGTTTTATACACTATATTGCAGTATGTTGTCATACAAATTCCTTGATTAATGCTTATTTACAAAAAATTATGTAAATATCTTAGAACTGAGTCAAACAATGTGCAAGTTAAACAGTGTGTTTCTGAATATTGGAATGATATATGCCAGGAGACTATTGAGTTTGATACTGGATATTCTTCCTAAAATATAGAACTGCTTCATATGCTGTGTGGGATCATTATTTTAATACCATTTAAATTAATATTTTTGCATTGTTAATATTTCATGAAGTTTCTATGTTTGCCTTTCTCTAGAAGCAGTATCTATACATACAAAATATACCATAAAATACCTTTGTTTAATAGTTAAAATTTATATAGAGTAAAAGTTTCACAAGACCATGTTATTGGTTATGTTTTCATGAGCTACGTGCTATGTATTTAGAAAAAGCAGATTATTTTTATCAAAATCATTATAGTGTAACTGATGTTATTTATCTTAATTGCAATGTAGTTGCTAATCAGAACATTACAAATGGTGAGAAGTTCAGTTCTGCTACATTCTAAGCCTCAGTGGAGGACTTTGATGATTTTCCTTTACCTCATTAAGGAAAGGTTCATCTTTAAAAAGGCATTTTTTTGTTTCTTTTAGGTGCAGCTTCTGTATGAACTCGCTGAGATCACAAGTAAAGTTTGGAATAAAATTCAGAGGAGAGGAATTCTGTATCAATCTTCTGTCTATACTGAAACCATGACAGGACCTGCTCCTCCTAGTTCTCCAGTTAAAAGTAGTGTTGGTACCGCTCCACCAGATACCAGCACATACAGCCCCTCTGCTGACATCGGGACCACCACAGAGGTAGGCTTTCTTAAAAAAAAAAAAAAAGTGTCACATGAGTTCTAACTTACATAGTATGGTACGCAGTCAGGTAAGAATCAGAAGGATCAGGAAGAGCAGTAGTGTCCCTATGGAAAGTAGCTTTGACCCGATAAACTAATGAAGAATACTTAACTACTCTGTGGAACATTCAGTTTGGGTGGAAGAAGAGGAAGGAGCAGAAAAAGGAGGAAATTGTTATATTGCTCCTTGTTGCATTAATGGTAGAAGCCTGTGGAGTGGCTAGGGAAAGACCCTACCGTTGAGTCATGGGGTTCAGACAGGACCCCCTTGCTTTCTGAACTCCTCCGAGAGGAGCCTAGGTGCGGCTAAGTCCAGTCTTAGTCTCAGACTTGGTCAACGGTTTATTTTCTGAGGACTGTAGAAGTAACCACTCATCAGAGTATTTGTTGTTGGTAACTAATTTGGCAGATGCCCAGGCTGGTCTTGTTCAATGAGAATGATCATGGCTAGATTACTGAATAGTGCAATTTATTAAAGCAACAGATACACAGGTTCTTTGGATTACCAGAGATAAGATTGCTGGTTACAAGACACACACAAATACCAAAGATATGAGTACACTGCTAGGCTACAAGTATGCTAAGCAAATATGAAGCGACTCTAATATGAAGCAAAGCAACTCTAATACGTTAGGGATTTAAAGTGACTCTAAGGAGGTTTCCAGTCTTACCCAAAGGTGTCCCAGTGGGGGGAAGAGAGGCTCAGCCTGTCGACTGGTCCCAGCAGTCAGAGTGGTATGCGATGGTAGTATCTTCCCTAATACCCTCTTTCTCTTCACACATTTTATACTATTTTTTTATCTTTTAGGTGGGGCTTGAGTGACTCTAGTCATACATACCTTTATTATGATTGGTGTAAAATTTCCTTGCTTTACTTCTAAAAGCATAGACTAGAAGAAATTCAGGGCGAATGCCCAGTGAGGGGTGGTTGCACCTTAGAGGCGGGTAGCTTTTTGGATGGAGGTGTATTTTGGTATTATAATGATATTATAATGAGCAAAGTTCACCAAAAAGACAACATTTTGTCAAAAGTGTGACGGAGTGTTGGCCCAGGGTAGCAAATATGCAGCGCACCAGCTCCATGGTACCTCGAGTTCCCATTTGTCACAGAGCCTGGCCGCGATGCCTCCACACTGCTCCACCCTCTGGACAACTCCTCTTGGAGTCAGTGCGCCAAGTTTTCCTGGCATTGCCGACATCTAAAGTTACTAGGGAACTTCCATGGAATGGATTCCTCACGTTATCACCCTGCAAGCTTCACCCACAATCTTCTTCAATGCTGTACCTTTTCTAAAAGCATGAGTTTAATTTCTAAGTCACCTCCAGCAATTATTCCACATAATCCACCCTGTGACTATAGTCACTCAAGCTTTGCGCTCAAGCTCCACGAGATTTGGGATGTATTGGGTGTGTCACATGCGTTCTTGTGGTGAGGATTATCGAGGACATATATATCTTGTGGGGACGTTTCATCATAATTCAAAGTTTAACGGACAAGGTAGCTGTTAAAATACATCACAATATGGTATTAGTATTAGTAAAATTACAACAGGGTGCAGCATCTTGTTGAAAATTCCTGTTGCAGTCGGTGACCATCCAAATAAAGTGTCCCACCAGTGGTGTTCTCCATCCTTCTTCACTCTAAGACGCAGTGTATCTCCTCTGCATCATGATGGACAGTAATTAGAGTTCCTTTTCCGTTGTTCCGAATTCTTTGCAGCAACTGGTTCAGATCATCATGTTGCAGCAGTTTTCTCACCAATGTGAGATTCATTCCAGTAGGGGTAGATAACAAGTCTTGGTATGATGTGTGGTTAGATTGTAGCAATTGGTAGGATGTGACACTCCTATGTTTATTATTTGTCTGGATCGTTTCTCTTTGATGTGAATGAATATTAACTCTTGTCAATAAATTATAGTTACCGTTTTCCAAACAGGAAGCATAAGGCATTTTTCAAGTCCAGAATTATTAGAATAGTAACTGGTGTTTTGGAAGTACCTGTGATACCTTGGCTGCTTGTGAGTCATTCCAAGTAGCTTCAATAGTCGGCCTGTCATGCTGAAGCCAGTCACTACGATGTCTGAGTCAGTGGAGAGCTGCTGTGTGTAGTCTCTTTGGCAAGCAGGAGAGGTACAGGGGCAGTGAAGGCTCCCAAGGCTGGCATTGCAGGTCACCCAGCTGTATGCTCACCCCAGGTCCATCCAGCCAGTTACCCTCCATATTTGAAGTACTTCTGGAGCTCAGGTCCTTCCCCTCTCCCAGCTGTCCCATGTCTCAGGTGTGCTTTTGTAACTCAGTCACACGATGATTTGGGTATGTAGCTTCAAATATAAAAAAGATTGGATGCTTGGTTTTATATATTTCTGCTTCCTTAATTTACAGCACTGCATAACTGCATGGAGCAATCTGGTACCTGATCTTAATCTCTGTATGTGCCTAAGACTGTAAAATATTATTTTGAGGCATGGGAAGGAGTTCTGCTTCTCTGCCATACTGAGGAAAGAAGGCTAATTCTTTTATCAGCATGAATACAGTGTTAAACTTCCTCCAATGAGTATCATTAGCTATGGGTCACTGGGTAGCTGATATAGTGGAATGGGTGGTCACAGGAGGCTGTGCAACTGAATAGTCCTAGTATTTGTGATTTTCTTAGTGCCCCTGTCAGGCTTACTAGTTAGACTGGAGAGTTGGCCTTGTTTGTGCTCCAGGAGAGAGCCAAAAATGCGTAAGATGAGTTGACGGTATACCAGTGGTGTATCATACGAATGCAATGCTTCATTCTTAACGTGAAGCTATCAGAATGCGGAGAGACTGTTCTGAGAGACTGGGTTTCATTCTCAGGATGAACAGCAATTTGGGGTCACCTCGTAGAACAGTTCTGGAACACAGGCAAATACACAGCAGTTTGAATGCTGAGCGCGATGCCATATTCAAAAACATTTGGCCAGGATTTCTTTAACCCTATGTATGGTTTTTATTAATTCCTGGGGTTGGAGCAAATTAAATGGCGATTGCTAGTGCTTATGTTTTATATGCATCTCATACACACAGGGAGGTAACTGTCATTAGAAGGTGTTTGAGCTAGAGTTTCACTTCTTAAGTTGTTTCACTAAAATGTTTCTAGATGATTTGAATAGTCTTGGGTTTGGTGTATTTCTCTGTGTGTGTGATCTCAACTGTGAAAAATTTTGCCGTGGAAACAGGGCTGAAGGTAAGCAATAGTAGTAAGAAAAGAATATGGCCACAAAAATAGTGTTTTTTCCACCTACTCACATCAAATCCCTTTTTCACTAAAATCAGAAACCAGCAGCTTTATAAATAACAATTTGGTTTTGACCCTCTACACAGACAGCAGTATTGGGAGTACATGCTGTACTCGGAGCATTACTTGAAACTGATTCAGTAATTGTTTTAATCCATGTTACCAAGATTTTTTTGGTAATATGGGTCCAAGATCAGCAGCATGTCCTACCCCTTTGCAAAATGTTGTTCGTAATTTATTTTATTTTCTTCCTGTTCTCAACAAATGTTATGCACTAGCTAAATAAATTTTCTCCTGATCTAAATGAAGTTTGGTGAATTAGCCAACAAAGGACAATGTTAGAATTTGTGTTCAGACTTTTCCACTCTGAAGAGAAGATCGTAATTTCAATCTTGTTAGAATAGAAATTCTATCAAAACACATGGCATTAATATTGGAATTTTTTCACAATACGGGACTTAGAGTTGACATAGCACATTACAACTGAGGTTTGTAAACTGCTTTGTAAGGAACGTATCATTGTCCTTAGACAAGATAAATTTTAAAATTACCCATGCTTTGAGGATAATATTAAAGATATGGAAGAGGAAAAAAAAGTACAAACAGGTGAAAACATTTGCATGAAACCATGGTACATATGACTGAAAGACTTAAGAGTAGAGCTCCTCTTCATCATCTCCATTCAGAGCTCTCATTTCTGTCTGTGTTGGTAGTTCTGGTTTCTGTTCTTGAACAGCCAAGGTGTTCTGTCTGTGGCTGGGGTAGGAAGGCGGTCCAGAAGAAAGAGACAACACAAGGGATATATAAGTGCACAGATAGAAAAGCAGGTGTCATTTGTTTAGTGGGGACAGTGAGGTGAGAGAACATGTACGTGGCAAGATACCTGAGACTGTAAGAAGTTCTTTGTCAGAAATTGAAAATGACAGTTAGAAGGCTAATTTTTATATTGTCAGGAAAACATTCACAGAGCTGTTCAAGTAAGAGGGTAATATGTTTGTCGCAGCAGCTGAGGAAAATCTTATTCTACTTCTGATTAACTGGGTGGGAATATTAGGTATATTGAGGTGATTAAAATCAGAACATTTTGTAGGGTATACAATGTTTTTACTTAACAGTAATAAAAAGAGAAAGGTGAAGGTTTGAATTACTATGGTTGAAAAAAAGGCTTAGAATCTTTCATAGGAAGTCAAGTCAGAGTTTAGATTCCTGTAAGACTAGTAGCTACAAAAATGTGCTGTTTTGGAGTTTGTGGTTACTATCACTTTTATAAATTTGTGAGTCCATGTTTATACTTGAAGACCATCTTTGATATGAGTCTTGTGATTTCTTGAAAGAAGTTAGTGGTACTATAAGGTGAACAAGAATGGATAGCCAGTGGAGGATTAACCTAAATGATTTGGTTGTTATGGGATGTAAGATCAAAGGTTGTCTTGACCTAGTGCTTTCTTGTATTTAAAGACTGAGATTTAAACCAAAACAAACTTCAAAAAACCCAATTATCCCTTCACCCTCTAGGACTAACTTTTTGTCAAGCTAACAGTTGGAGTGAGGTGAATCACCTAGTAGCATGACCAAGTTAATGTATTCTAGAGGATATAAACATTTTCCAAACAGATGCCACCATTTGAAATCGGTGTAGTCATCAATTTATCTGAATTTTTAAAAAATTTTTTGTCCTTTGGTGGCCATCAGTAAAAATAAATCTCTAAATGTTTTGAAGCTATACAACGAACTTTTGCAGATCATGTGTAAAGTATTTAAGAACACTGTTCCTGAGACTATGCAGAGTCCTGTTGTCTGAGAGTTCTGTGGTGCTGTTGGGGGTGAGAAAGGGAGAGAGTTAGGAGAGTCACACTTGGCCAACCAGTGAGAAATAATAAAAGGAACCATATTTTCTTCCCACATTTCTAATAGACTATTTTAGACAATAAAAATTAAATAATTTGCAACATAATGGTTGGCAGTATCTCCATAACACAGTCTCTTCTGCGGTTGGTGGCTGTCTCTGAGTGTATTCAACACATTTCCTAGTATCAAAGCACAAGCCAGGTTTTTGTTATAATGACATGGTTGCTGTCCTGGTCCTTGAGGTAAGGATTGTTGACAATTTAAAAATATATGTATTTGAAAATATATGTATATGAAAAAAATATATGAATTGAAATTAGCTAAGGAATGTTCTCTTCTCCCTTGTTCTTTTTCACCAGTGAAAGCTTGTCCTTTGAGAGTAGTTAATAAATTAGTTTCCCTGTTTCCTTTTGCGTACTTAATTACTATCACCATACCTACCTGTAGATAGTGTGACCGTGAAATTGTGCTTCTCCTTTATTTGAAGAGGGTAGGATGTGAAGATGAGAATCTGTTCACTTGTGCTGTCTCCAGCTGCTACTTTGAACTACATCAGCCCGCTGAGTGCCTGAGTTATACTCCATATAATATACACTTCATTTCAAGAAAAATAACTTCCTTAGTATGTTCAGATATGTACAGAACCCTGTTATAGATTCAGGGGTGCATATAAGCGGCATCTCCCCAAAAGCAGGCAAAGTAAGTCGACAGGCCTGTTAGACAAGAAATGTAGACAGGATTTTTTTTTTTATTATTGTTTTGTCTCCTGTGAAGTACAGCAGCTACTTCTACCTGTCAAATTGCCTAATGGGCTGCAGATGTCAGTCTGTTATACCATACGATTTTCAATGAGGCCAAGTTTTTCTTCTGGGTCTGGTGTGAAGACAGTTCTCCACAGTCTATCCAAGTGTGGATCATTGTATATGACATCCATCTTAGACGTTTGACTTTTTATCTGGAGACCCTGTTTGTTCACAAGAGCCTGGCTAGTGAAATCCCAACAAGTATTTTAAAACCCAATTGCATTGTCTTGCACCAAAGTACAGTTGAGGGCTGAATATTTTTCCAGGTGCCTTCTGACAAAGTAATTTTAATTTCAGAAAAATGTGAAAGCGGGGTGGGGGATGTCAGAGTAACTTAATGCTTGTCAGATTCATATGTCGTGGTATTCTTCAAGTACTCTTCAGAGACTTGTATAGAAAATCTGAGCCATTGGGAGGAATTGGTGGTGTTTGGAGTCAGGAAGGCAAAAGTTATCTTTAATACCTCACAGAAATGGTGATTGTAGGAACTGGGATGTCAGGAAAGTTAACCAGCTGAGAGTAAGTGATACTGCATGGAAGCAGAGGATGACTAAAAAAGGCATGCTTTCAGTGAATGGTAGAGCAGCAAAGGAAGGTGGAGGCAGCTGAAAGTCTGGAGCAGCATTCCACCATTTTCCTGGGTCTGATTTATCCATCTGTGGTTTTGCTGCTGGTTGGAACTGGACCACTCCTTTCCCTTCTCACAGAGTCTGAATTCCATCAAGGGGGCAATAAAAGCAGATGAAGCTGTTTTAGTGCAGGCACTCACTGGCGAGGAGACCTAACACCAACAAAACCTGGCTTGATTGCTGTCTTGGTACTGACAACAACTTTCAAATACTCGGAGAAATAGAAAAATACTTTTATTTTAATATCTTTTAAATACTGTGTATTTAATGTCTTTACATTCTCTAAAATGCTAGTATTGTTTACTTATAGATACATATTTTGGCCTTTAGAAATTTGAAGGTGCTTAATCTTGACCTCATGCTCTTTGCATCAGCAAATCAGCAGGAGCAAAGCTAAGCCTGTGTTGCTTGATTTGGAAAATACAATTCTGTATTTGTAAAGTATAACTTCTTTTCAGGCTACTGTAACAGTAATGTTTTTAATGAAAGAAATGGAAGAGATAATACATAACAATAGAGTGCATCAGCCACAATTTCACCTTGCAGCTATATATTTTACAGTCATTATTGCTGACAGGCAGCAATGAAGATTACGGAGTAATTAAACAATAATATGTGTCTGTACAGATTTGACTTAGGGAGATTTTCCAGAAGTTTGCGTTTTATCAGAGTCTGTATTTTGTTTATATGTTCCTGTAATTTTAAATCTTGAATCTGCTGAACAAAAATACTTTGCTGTGATAGGTGCGCTTTTTTTTTAGTTTAGAGATTTTACAGTTAATGTGTTATTTTGTTCTGTGGGAGACAAATGATTATTTTTAAAGCTTCTTTCAGCTGCAAGGGGCTTGCTATAAATGAATCAGAAGAAAGCAAGCTCTCACAACTGTTTATATTAAACAGCAAAAGAAGTAATTTGTTTATGTGATCTGTGGATGATTTATATTTTAAGCTGTGTGTAATTCTTTTCATGCTGACAAGCTGAAAGTGAGCGCCACAGTCCTATGTGGCTAAAGCTACCTAGCTTACTGAATTTTAGTCTGGATGGTGGTAAGACAGGGAAACACAAGTGAGAGATTTAAGTACTGGCAGGCTGGAAATAGTTAATCATTTTTACCATCTCTCCTTTGGAACAGCAAAAGAAAAGGTAGTATAGACTACAACAGGCCACTTGTTACTGTTTACTTAAGTGCAAACAGTGGTAGAAGTGTTTAGTCCTTGGGGAAACTCAGTGATTGGGCAAGAACGCAGAAGTTATTTTGATAAGGCATAGCAGTAGTGTAGCCAAACTGTGATCATCCCTGAGCTTTAGGCAGGCCAAGGATGAAGGCCTCATATGTTTGGATCCTTCTGATGAATAAAGATAAATTCTACTAAGAAAATAAACTCAGTATATTGGTCAATTTGCAACAATTGGTGAAAGAATTAAATTGTATATTTTAGGACTTGGCATGAGAAGTTGTGGGAAAATAGTTCAGGGTTTCTGACTCTGGCTTGATTTTTCTGTAGATCTGGAAACAGAGCAGAAAATTACTGCATAAACATTTTTAACAATACCACGCTGGGTGCTGAAAGTTCAAAATGAAAATTGAAACTGCATGAGAAGCAGGAGCATAGTCTCCTCACTTAAGTTTCTTAGTTTTTGACTGCAAAAAATTTCTAAGAATTTGAGCTTATTTAAAAAAAAAAAAAGTCAGCTACTGCAGACCATCAGCTTTTTAGTCCCTGTGACTGCTCAGTGGTTCTGGTTACAGTACTATTAACAGAAGGCTAAGAAGAAATGCAATCTTTTCATTCTTCACCTCCCAAAGGATAGCCATATAGCAACATCTGCCTTCAGAGGAGCATCTGCAGTGCTTCTGCCACTGAGAAAGAGAATGGTCCAATTCAACTGTTTATGTATGTTTGAATGGCAGAAAAAAATTAGATAGTATGTTCTCATTGAACTATTGAAGTAGGGGATGGGCGGAGCCAGTAACCCAGTAATCCCTGACAAGGACATGGTGTTGAGCAGCTGGGGATGTCTGTTGATAAGCTCTGCAGCTGGCTTAGCTGCAGACAGAAGAGGTTATCTGAGAGTCTCAGTTTAACGCAGCTTTAGCTATACTGTCGAGCTAGCAAGTCCAAGCAGTAGTGCACACAAGTGACCTGGAATACCGATGGGAACGCAGTAACCCAAGTACAGAATTGCAGTGCAAAGCTGAGCACAGGTGACTTGAGGCCCTGGTTAGGACTTGCGGGCCCTGTGGTAGAACAAGTTCCAAAACCCTAGCAATTACAGGTCCTGGTGTCTGAGCCTCAACTTACCCTGCTTTTGGCTGTGTCCAGAGGTTCAAAATTCCTTCATGACTGATAATGCTAGTATACATTGACATTCTCCATTTGAGTCCTAGAAATTCAAGGACTGGTTTTCTTTTTCAAGTTCATTTCCAGAAATACATGCATGTGTAGGCCCTACTTGTGCATCGACTAAATGAAGTTTTGTTCCACAGCTACACAATTGCATGCTACACAATTTGAATAGGATTTAGTAAAGCCACCTCACATGCTACAGAACTGGAAGTGTGAGAAACATCTGCAAGTCAGACAAGCATAAGCACAAACAACATTGGAATGATGCCAGCGAAAGCTTAGCTCCAGCAATAGTAATGGAAACTGCAAGCATCTCGGCATCTTTTCCTCACCTGTGTACTTTTTGGTTACAGCATATTAGATATATGGCCTATTCCATTATGTATTTAGAGAAGAAGGAAGCAGTTGCTAATCTTGTATCTGGGCCTGTACCTGTAACTCTGTTTTTTTGTAAACTTCATAGATAAGATAGGCTTGGAAGTTGGTAGGGGCCACGTTCCCTAAAGTTCAGGGTTTGCTGCTTTTCAATTTGATTGCATATTCCTGGGTTAATTTGCTTTTTATATATGCCTGGTTTATGCTAGATAACTGCAGTTCTTCAGGAGTCTCACAAATTCTGTTGTAAGTAACCTTGTGCCAAGATTATCTGGCATAGAATCTGGCTGATTCTCTGAGAGGCATAGTACATCATCTAATATCTTCAGGAAAATAAGCTTAAAGTGTGGGAAAATGATAGCCTCAATTTTCTATAGAACAAAGTTATCTATATACTCAAACCACTAAACAAAAACAGCTCTCTGTGGAAGAAAAAAACTCAACAAAATGCATGAAACATATGAACACATTAAATTACAAAAATGAAAGAACCCAATTATAAAATTCAAAACTTGCCATGGTGGCAGTACATATTTGCTGTTAACTGTACCCCTTTAAGTTTAATTTACTATTGCTTTCTTCTTTTTTTAACTATTAGAAATGTAGAGACCTGCCAAAAGTTTAGAATGAAGTTGATTTTCATACAAAAAGCATTTTGGAATGCGTCCAGTAGGAGAGTGGGGGTGTGTATGAAGGGCAGGAAGGAGACTTGTCTCTTGTTCCCACCCTCTCCATCACAAATTGTAAGTTATAGTTTGTCAGATTGTTTGCCTACAGTACCAAAAGAACTTGAAAAATGCTGCAGCTCTAAAAAAAAAAAAAAGCTTTTTTATAGAATGAAAAAAATAGAGAGCAGCAAATCAGTCCACAGAACATCAACATTGGCTTGAACTTTGACTTGATCTGTAAACAAACATATTCTCAGGTTTAAATAAGTATTGTTTCTCGCTTTCCTTAACCTTTAATTGAATTCCATTTCTTGATACCCTGTGAAATCCATCTGAGGACCTCAGCTCAGGGAAATTTTCCTTGGCTGGCTCCTTCCTTCAGATCTGCCCTGCTGAAGGGATCCCCCTGTTCCAAAGTACCATTCACTGCAATATCTCTAGAGCATGTGAGGTTTGATGAGAACAGTTATCCCAGACTGAATGGAACTCCCACACAGAAACGTCATCTTTTAGGGGTATTATTCAAAGGCATATTATGAAGGTGTTATTGGGAGGCAGAGTGTCAAAGAACTGTTTGGACGAGTTACACGGAAGAAACAAGAAGAAGAAGAAGAAAGGATTTTATTGGCAGAGAGGCTCAGAACTGATGCCATGCTGATGGCTTGAAATTGCAAGTCATGAAAAAGGATGAGGCTTCTCTGATGTCAGAATGAGGACTTTGCAAATAAAGATTCATTAAGAAGGGAGACAGGATTCTCCGAACATTGTGGTTTTTCCAGCTCTGGAAGGATACATTTTTGCTCCTGCTTTTTATAGCTTTACAAGTAGGCAGAGTAGGTAGTTGGAGGGGAGGCAGGCCAGTGTTTGAAGAGGGTGGACAGGGGATAGTCAGAGGATAGCAAAATGGCTGGCTGCTTGTTGCATCTTGGTTGATGCCACTGTGCTATCAATGGAGCCTGCCATTTCAGGAGAAGCAAAAGGACTAAGATGGGTTAGTCCTGGAGAAGTGGCTTCTCTAGCTACCTCCTTTCAGATGCCAGGGAATTCCCAGGCCTGACACTCTCTAAGGTTGTTTCCCAATTATCATTCCTTCCCCATACTTTTCCATTACAATGACAGGTGCCAGCATCCTTGAAGAAACAAAACTGAGTTTTGCTCACAGTGCTGAAAAGATATCTACTTCTGTTGCTGTCAGCGCTGTCTCATAGGACAATTAAGTGGCACTGGAGAGTGTAGGGCTATTTGTGAAGGCAGTAGGAAATGTCTTGCAAAGGCATGGTTAGTAAACAGTACTCAGAGGTAGGAGTCTTTGGACAAAAAGGTCTGGCAAGAAGTAGGAAGAATTTTGCTGGGGGAGCAAATAGGAAGTATGAGTCACAGTTAGGCAGAAAGAAGTTAACCTCTGGCTTGAACATGTTATTTAGCAGGTTCTACCACCTCTTCAGTTTTTCATCTTGTTGGGTGCTGTATGTCCGCTATGCCACACTTGCATTGGCATCTTAGTGAAATGAGCTATGTGAGGTTTCTCCAATTAGATGTCCTACTGTGTTAGACATTAAATATTATTAGATATACAGCAGGAGACAGGCCCTGCTACACTTAATCTAACTTTGCAGACAATAAGAGAAAAATGAAAGAAGGAAAATAAGAGGGTCATGTTAAGTCCATGGCCAAGAGAGGGATTTCAGGTGGTTTTGTGTAAGGAAGTTTGCTCAATGAGAACACAGTGGAGAAGAAATGCTCAGAAGAGAAAGGATGGGGGGAAGTAGGAAGGGAGAGAAAGCATAGCATATGGCAGAGGTTTAAAAAAATAGCCTTGAGTAGCTCCATTCTCCCATTTCATTTATAAGATAGTTGTTACTGACTTAAATACACTGACAATTTGGTGACAGTTGAGAATCTTTCAGGGACGAAAGGATTCTAAGAGATAAGTGTTAAAAATCGGTGGACAGAATGGTATAGGGAAGTTTCCCTCTGGGAGGTCTGTTTGAAGGGAACTGGATGAATCTCCTTTAACTCTGGTTGTCTGCTTGTTCTCTTCTGTGCTCTGTTACCAGCTCTCTCATCCATTCATCCCTTGTTTCTGTAACTTCTGTAAGTACGTTCAGAGTCTTTCCCAAATTAATTTTCTTAACTCCCATTATTACAGCTCCCTGCTCCATCCTCCACGCATGCAAATACGTATATACATACACATACAAGTGTTCTTCCTCTCTTTCTGATTAATCTTGCTCATACCCTTCTGGTCCTTGACCAGCTACTTCAGACCTCTCTGTACATGTCTGTCTCGTATAGGGAGAGCAGTGTTTTTCTTTATTTCAGGGCTAATTGCACTTCCTCTGCCTTTATGGACTCCATGAAGACCACACATTTAATTGATAGGCTTCGAAGATTGCTTTATTTACAGAGCAAGAACTTCATTCAGACCAAGGTGTAGGTGTTAGTTTGTTTCTGCAGGTCTTTCATACCTCCAGCTCGGTTTGTGTTTGTTCATTCATTCATTCATTCTCTCTCTCTCTGACCATTAATAAGTGATCAAACATTTTCTAGCAGACATCTGGCATGTAGCATAAAGGCATGAGAGACAAAACCTGTCATAGGACAATGAATACACGTTCCAATTTATTACCCTGTTTGCCTTTTCATATTTAAGATGCTAGCATAGATTGCACCTTTTCAGAGGTTAGTACTGTCAATACTACATGACTTTCTTACCCTTTTGTTAGTTCTTTTGAAGGTGAGCTACTTGTTTTTCCTATGAGTTGAAACTCTCCATTGTCTGTCTTTCATGCTCTGTGATCTCATTCCTACATGGCATTCAAAAATCCAAGGAGTAATATCTTCTTTTAGTCTGGCTTCTACAATGTCACCTAATGCTGTGCCCATGGTTCCCTGACACATTATGACTAATATCTAGGGAAATCTTCCCAATCGTAACAGCACTTTCTTCCTGTACACTAATGAAACACTTCTTACAGAGAATGTTTTCTTCATCATGAATTCTTTTGAAAAAGCAGGCATTTTTTTATTTGCTGTTCAGCAAATAGAATGATGATTAGTAATGATAGCACTAACCGCTAATATTAGAGATTTACGAAGTTGAACTGCTTAATTTGTAGAAACAGTGGCTTTAACTCAAGTAACTGCCAGGGTATAATTTTTTCTGTGATGCCTTTTTTTTTTTAACAGATTTCTTTAATACAGTCAACACAGATTTGTACATAGCCAGTTTTGCACATACCTGAATTATGTACTAGCTAGTTACATTCATAATGAAAAGACACCATTAGATGGATTAATAGTCTTGAACTATGGTAAAGTTAGAATTGGACTCATATTTCTGTGTTTGCCTCTTTACAAATGGTATCTGAAGAGCAAAAGCCCACTGTCAATTGAATGACATTTCATAAAGCAAAACCTAATTCGTCAGTCCATAAAACACATGTTGCAGTTTGTTTCTAAATCTAGCAGTGATGATATTTTAAAAAATTGCACAGGTTTATGATTATATATAAGGTTACAGAAGTAACACTGATTTTTCTTAAAACATAATTGATGAGAGTAGGATGTTTCTTTTCTACCTGAATTGTGTGATTTCACCATGGAATGAGCATTACGGTGCTATATACCATTTCCTTCCATCAGTATTAGCCTGAAGGTTTGTCTTACTTGAGCTACGGCCTGATTTTTTTCCTTTAATTAGTTTTAAAAATTGAGAGGAAGAGTTTATAATGTATATATACTCCACTAAGAAACCTCATATTAATAGCAGCTAACGTTCTGCACCTCTGGAGTCTAACAGTTTTTTAAAAGGTAGAACCTATGGCTCTACGCGTAGTCTGTTCAGAGCTGTAAGCAATAATGCCTTATATAATAAATATAAAAATAAATAGAAATATACCTGTTTTCTTTCATGCATTTTGATTAATGCAAAGCCACCATCACCATAGACAATTTAAGATGAGTTGAATCTTAATTCTCATTTCAGCACTTCATTTTACATGTGTTAAACATGAAACTACAAGACCTGGACCAGTTCAGGTGTTATTTTCTAGTAACATATGTTAGCTAATTGCACAAGCTCTCCCTTCCTCATATGAACAGATATCGTGAGTGCTAGGTTCTCTATGTCAGCTATTGACAGTGTAGGTAGTTTCTTAACAATTGTAGTAGATATCACCTAGGTTTTTCAAGGGTAAAGGTTACTGCACACAGATAAAGTACCTTTGCTGTTTCTGTCTGTGTCCTTTAAGAGTTTTGCCGGGGAAAAAGAAAAAAATTAATTTTAGTGACAAAGAGCCAAAAGCATAAAGCAGGAAATGTGTTTCAGTGTTTCTCTCAAAAATGAGGTGGTAAAGGTAATCATATTCTTCATTATGCAATAAATTCTAAAAGCACTAAGTCAGCTGCTCCATTTGGCGTGTATCAGGTAGCCCAAAGTCATAATGGACTATGTACGTGCAAAACTTTTGTAAGATTTTGACCTACCTTCTTGTCTTATGGTTAGGTTGGTGATAAGAGAACATGTATACATGATAGAAATCCTGTAATTAAACTGTAGGCCTGAGTTGATTGAAAATGTGATTTATCAATGTAAGTGCTTCCATATGAGCTATGTAGTTAGGTTTGGGATAAGTTCTACCCATCCAGAAAATAGATTGTTAACAGAACTTCCGTACTCACATTCTCCAGTCTTGGACTGAAGAATGAGTCAAGTATTGTCAGATTTTAAATTTTGCTACTAAAAGTAAGCTTTTCTGGGACATCTGAAGCTGAAGTGAGTGCATTGCCATTTTTTGCCTGACAGGTTAAAATGGATTCAAACAGCAATGCTTTTTGTGTAGGTGTGGGTGTCTTTCATATAAACCATCTCGGCTAGTCATTAGATAAATCTCAAAATTCCCAAACATATTGTTCATCATAATTTGCGAGTCCTAATTCCCAAAACCTTCATTGACAGTTAAGGCTTTGGGTGTTTATTGGTCTGTAAATCTTAGAAACAAGTTGGTCTTAATAGATCAAAGTGACAATACCCTGTTCCTTTCATTTTGTCCTTGAATAATGAAGAAAACTTGCCACAGTTTGTGGACTTGCAAGTGAAGATGCTGGTGGATTTTTAGTTGCTTCTGGTTGACATTAGTGACTTGTGTGTCCATTGCATTCAGTTTAGTAGGCTGTAAATACTAGGAGCTGATGAGCAATTATATGTTTGCATCTTTTCTTTCCTATTTGGAGGCAGTAAGTTCCAGCAAAGGAGCAGGATGAAGCCCTGTGGCCGACAAATATTTTAGTTGTCCCATCAAGAATTAACAGAAAGTGCCTGCAGGGCTCGGATAAGCCAACAGGATTTGCAGTATAGCTCTCATTTGTCAGTTTCTATTCCTAGCAACATTAACCTTTGTGTCGTCTTTGTTGAGCCCCTAATGTTTTAGGGAGCGAACGGAGATTATTTATGGCACAGAAGCTTCTACAAGCTCATTTGTCAACACATCATAAACTTAAGAATATCTCAACTGACAATTACCTTTTTTAAAATAACAGAAATATTTAAAAAGTGGCAACTAAAATGTTTCCAGTTCTTACAAAAAGGTGTTGTTTTGTGAAATCATTACAGGGAAGCACATAGAGGAAGGGGTAAAAAAACCCAGCCAATTCAAACCTGTGTGTATGTAGTATAGACGTGTTATGTCCGCACTGGGTGGCTCTTCATTTGGCACCTCCAACAATTCGCTCTTCCTTTGCCTTTTAGATATGCACATGCCTGCTTACCCCCTTTCCCATTGCATCTCAAAATATTCCTATCAGCCTGTGCTTTTTCACTGATGGTAGTATTTCATTAGTGTAGAGTTAATGAGGAAAGCTTGCTATGCCAAGAGAAACTAAGTCATGGAACCTTACAGTTTTACCATATACTCTTTGCCAAAGTCTGTTACCTAAGAAAAGGGGAATATGTTTTGGGTTTGGTTTTTTTTCTGATATTAAAAAATGGCTTAATTCAAATCTGCTATTAGTGAGTCTGTATTTATATAGTTTGGGAGTCTACATCAGTCTAGAGAAAAGAAAAGAGAAGAGCCATGAAAAGAAATACTTTTTTTTTTTTCCTCAGCTATTATGTCTGTTTCACAGGGTGATTCTCTTCAGGGTGGTGATGACTCTCCATTCTCAGACTCCATTACATTGGAACAAACAACAAGTAATATTGGAGTCTCAAGTGGACGTGTCAGCCTATGGATGCAGTGGATGTTGCCAAAAATTACTATAAAATTGTTTGCTCCTGATCCTAGAAATAATGGCACAGGTATTTTTCCCCTAATATACTATTTTAAATTCCATACATTATTTTACATCACAGTATTAGCTATTCAGAGCATTTATTGACAATATTAAACACTGTAATGCAGAAATAATGGGTTGTATCTATATTTAAACTAGAGTGACAAGCTGTAGTTAGTGCATATAATCAGAATTCAGTATTGTTCTTCGGCATAAACTTCCCCCTCCATGTGGAAAGCTGGTTATATTAAATCGGTTATATTAAATTTCTGGTTATATTAAATTGCTTCATTTTGATACATTAGTAGTATGTTTTGTGTATGTCCCTGTACAGACATGTAGTTTTGTATTGATAATTTCAAATTTAAATTTTACGTAATCATCATAGTATAATCCTTAAAGTCATAGGAAGTTTAATATGGAGTTCTATGTAGAAGTCTCGACTTCTGCATTGAAAAGAGAAATACATGTGGTATACAGCTTCTCCTTTTTTCTTTGCGATTAAGGTTGGATTATCATCTAGACAGTGGTTGTTTGAAAGGAACTGAGATTCTAAAAATGTACTCCAAGACATCAGATATTTTTTTTTTTGTTAGGAAACACTGCTGCTTAGCAATTAAGGTTGTTATTCACAGAAATTTGAAAAATAAGGGGACTGATGATTAAAGCTAATTTTCAGACACATGTACTTGAACCTCTCATTTTTAAAAAAACTAACTACATGAAAGAAAAAATCTCAAGTATTGTTAGAGTAAATATCTTGGCAAATACTTTTTAGATTTTTTTTTTTTCCCCCCAGGAATTATACTATGAACACCTGAACTAAAACCCACATATCTAAATCTCTTCACATTTGTATAAAAAGGTTTGGATTCTAGGATTTTTTCTGGTTCCTATGTGAGTGACACTTGAATCAAAAAGTGCTTTATGAAAAAATTCTAAGTAGAAGTAGTATCATCCTATTTACAAAATGTAGTGTCTCAGATATCTTTCTTGCTTAAGAACTTAAAAGTTTGAGATTAACAACTATTAATTTTTATTTTCTTCGACCATTACAGAGGTTTGTGTTGTCAGTGAATTAGAAGATCTCAGTGCCTCAGTGGATATGCAGGATGTCTATACCAAAATCAAATGTAAAATAGAAAGCTTCAATATTGACCATTACAAAAACAGGTAATTCCCAGGAGTTATTCTGCTTTTATTTCAGGCTGAAAGAAGGCAGCAGGTTTGGGGTTTTTTGTAATTCTTAACTTGAATTTAAGGTAATTGTTCAATTTCAGTAAAATAATTTTAACCTTTTAAGTAATAAAAATCACTATTACATCTTCTCAGAATTAGATCTGATTTCAAGGAAATACATAAAATTGTTATAAATCAAGAGGGCATTTTTTACACTTACTGCTCTGTTGGTCCATTAGACAAAAATAGTTCATTTTAGCTGAACTTTTGAATGGGATATTCCTTAAATATTGCTTCATGTGTCAGCAAGTGCCAATACTTAATGATTTATGGTATTGTACTCTTAAATATTAAAAAGAAATTTCTAAAAAATGGAGATGTTTCTTTTGCTGTGGCTTAACAGCAGTGCATTGCAGGGAACTTAGCTGATTATCTCTGTCTATGTGACATGGCGTAGTGTTATGCAGACATGCACGAGTAAAATTTCAGTAATTAATGTCAACCACTATATCATCAATATTATGTACATTTAGGGTAGGTAGTTAGGCCTACTATATCTCTTGCAACTTTAGCAAGTGTTGTAAGTTGAATAATTTGCTGCATCAATGTGTCTGTGTTCATTTGGCACCCAGATGCACAGTTCTGTAGAGAGATTGTATGTGCCACCTTCTAGCTCATATTGGCTGTGAACACACTAGTCTTGACAAAATAAGAGAGCACCCATATATAGTCTTTGATGAAGTCGGTTAGTGTCTGTAATTACAGGTCAACAGATGCCATTATGGGAGACAGAAATTAAGAGAAAATGGAATAGTTATTGCATTATTCCCAGGGCGGGAGGTAGTTAAAAGCTTCAAAACACATTTTGGCATGGAAAATTACTAAAGTATTTAGGAGCACGAATCATTTTGACTTAGGAGCCAATGTCTGCAAGATCTTATTGGGCACTTATTGTTTCCTGTGCACAACAGGAAGAAGATTAAGTATCAACTTAGTGAAGTTACCAACATTCTGAGACTTTTTCCCCGATCATCTGTCTAAAAAAAAAAAAATTAATTTCTGTTCATTTGCCTAAGTTACAAATGCAGTTATTGTTTGTACATATTGTAATATTTGATAATCAAAATTGGTACTTTATTTTTAAAAAAACCTTTTAAATCAAGTCACAATGGTTTAAAATGCTTTGGAATCCCAGTAGCTAGGTGCTCCTAGCAAGTTTCTTTCTCCGTAGATTCTATGGAAAGCTTGAGAGAATGTACTCCACTCCCAGGAGTGTAATGCTACCTTATAAATGTTTTCAACTGCAGGGTGTTCTTGTTTGCTAAAGTTATACTGAGGTTTTTAAAAATAAAAAGTTATTCCACGTGACCAAATTGTTATTGTTCTCATATATATTTCATAATTTCTTCAGAGTACCTTTCTTTATCTTAAATCTCTGTGGACTAAAAGCAAAAGCAGAGGGATAGATAAGGTGAACGTTCTGTCTTCCAGGCCAGGGGGAGACTGGAAGTCAGGACATTTTGAAGAAATATTTCTACAATGCAGAGAAAAATTTTTGGTGAGATTTATTTAGTAAACTAAGGTGCTTACCTGAATAACTTTTCTTAAGCAACATATTTTTCTTCCTATATATGTTAAAAAGAATGATTACAAGAACTGTAGTACAAAGCACATATTAATACTTAATAGCTCATATTTTCTAAATACTATGATTTTGTAACAAATATGAGTACAGCTTTTCGTTCAGTTTCTTGGTTCTTGTAACCATTCTCCTCCTCATTCCAATAAAGCTATCTGCTGAAAATCCATCAGTAAGTCCTGTTTCTGTATGCAGGGTTTTACTATACTTTTATTCTCATGTGTCTTGATGTCTTGCTGTAGGTTGCCCTTTCACATAAAATTTTATGAAGTATTTTTTTATTACCAGTTTTTTGCTCGATCTGACTGAATTTCAGCTTTTTAAGTAAAGGTATGGATTAGGCTTTTATCTTGCAGTTATATAGACCCGTACAAGTGTAATGTAAATTTTTTTTTTTGCTTATAGTAGTTTTTTTTTTTTCTTTGTGTCTTCCCCTCTTCCATGCCTTGTTCATTACCTCAAGCCTTGGGGAAGATTCTTGGTCTCTGGGGCAATATGGCGGTGTGTTCCTTTCCTGTACTGACAAGCTGAACAGACGTACCCTGTTGGTTCGACCCATCAGCAAGCAAGACCCTTTCAGTAATTTCTCTGGCTTCTTTCCTTCTGTAAGAATCTTTTTTAAAATTTTTACTACAGAACTTCCACTAATAAATTCCAGTTGGAGTAAAAATTTAAAAAAAAATCAAATGGCTTTAGTTTCTGGTAATCTGAATTTATTTTTTACTAGATGTAGTTATTGCTTATAGTGTTTATATTAGTTGTGTTATTTCCTTCTGATCCTTTAGTAATAGTTGTCAGTCATTTTTAGGAGATAGTCGATAGGGAAATGAGGGTTGGGGTTGATGATTCACAACCTGGTACATAACAGCAGTCCACTGAAGTCAGTGGGATTCATTTATATTAAAAGTGAACACATAGAGTAATGTTTGGAGACAAAATGTGTAAAGGCCAGTACTGAACGCTGAATTTTGTTCATGTAATTCTGGTATCTGAATAGGGATTTAAGTACTTTGTATTACTGCAGTTTACCTTTATGCAACCTTTTAAAATTACTCTTAGAATTATGGTAATGCAACAATTTACAATTTCACATTTGAATGCTTGGAACATTACCTCCTGATTCAGAATATCTCAGTGCGAGGTATTTAACCCCTTTTTTTTTCTTGGGTGTTTATCCTTGAAAGACTTTATATGTTATGACACTGGGCTCTTTATCCTCACAAATATATGTCTGTATAGAATCTGTTTATGTTAGTGGAAGTTCTGTGTGGTCTGATTTATTTTCATCATGAATATTGATTGGTAATACTTTCTCTTACTCTGTTTCAATTCTTACAGGAACTTACCTTACTAATTTGTTTTAATTCACTCAATCATAAAAGCTTCCAGTTTTTCAGCATTTATGCTGTGTATCCTGTTTATTTAATAAAGATATTGTTCTACCATTAACAAGGTTTAAATTACATTAAATCATTTTTAATCAAATTTGAGATGCTCAAAGAAAGGACTACTTGCAAAATGCCGTTGCTTTCATTTGTGCTCACATAATTAAAGCTAATATTTAAACAAACATAGAATTCTGTCAAAATGTTTATTACGCTGGTAAAAGAATGGTTTTCCTAGTTGTTATTTTTACATTTTTCGTTCACTAACAATGTATGGCTGAAAGACTTTCAAAGAATACGAAAACTGTACTATACATCTTATGGGAGTTAAGCATCTAATTGCCATCTTTACCTAGGGAATCTGTCCTAAGTGAAGGAATCTGCTATTTCTAAAGTACAGTGCAATATACCTTTAAGCGATGTGCTTTAGCACATGGTATAGCTACTCTCTTTAAATATTCAGAGGTGATAAGGGCAAAACCAGCTCAATTCTTACAGTATTTAGTTGACTACGTGTGGTTTATAAACCCATGCCTAGATGGCGTGAAGCGATCTCAGCACCCAAGTGTTATTTTAGCACCTATGGTATCTGCACATACAGAAGGAACAATGCAAGGCACAGCCAAGGGAGTAAGATCTACTTCTAAAATGAAGGAGAAATGTATATAACTGTGTGAAAAAAATAGTAGAAAATGTTCTGTAAATTTAGACTACTGAATATATGGGGGCTTTTAGCCAATTGGATTTGAATTTCATACAACATAAATTATCAGAAAAGAAAGAAAATGTGCGGGAGTTCATAGTTTTGGCTGACACAATACAGTGAAGAGTGGACACACTGTGGACAAATTGTCCATTCAAAAAAAAATAATTTTTTTCTGCTATTCAGAGACAGTGGAAAGCTATTATAAAATTTATAACCCTAAACATCCTAACTAGCAGAGAATATGTTAATTGATGGATGTTATACATGTACATTTTTGCAGCACATTTGTTAGTTTGGTTTTGTTTTGTTTTTTTCTTTCCCTTGAAACAGACAACTGCAAAACTTTTAGATGGCTCGCACCAACAACATGGATTTCTTTCCCTCACTTATACCAAAGCTGTGACAAAAAATGTCCGGCACAAACTGATATCAAGAAATGAACGAAGAACGTTCCATAAACTGTCAGAAGGTCACACTGATGGTTCTCCTCACTTTCTTCATGAGATCCTTCTTTCTGCTCAGGCCTTTGATGTGGTCCTCTGTTTTCCATTGCTTAACGCGATTGCAAGCATTTTTCAAGGCAGGGTGCCGAGGAGTCAAAAGGAGAAAAGAAAATCACCAGGCCAGCCTATGAGGACTCATGCTCTAACTTCCCGCAACTTGCCTCTGATTTATATCAACACTGGTGTAATAAGAGTCTTCTTTCCCAAAAATGAGGAAGATCATCATTCTGCAGAAGGTACAGTATTTTCGATTGGAGATTTTTTGCTGTTCAGTGTTATAGACAAATACTCTCTAACTTGGTTAAATCACTGACCATTGCTAAGGCCTTCTGTTTTAAGGGTCAGTTAGAAACATCTAACATTCATGCTACTCCTTTGCAGATTTTCTGAAAAGTTTGGTTTGTTTTGTTGTTTGGTTTTTTAAAGTTGTTTTTTTGATCTTTGCTTTCCCAGTACCCATAGAGTTTGCATTTAAAATGTGATTATTTTTTTTAAAAAAAAAAAAAAAGGTCAAGAGTTGTAGAAAGAAAACAACCCAGTTCTGCTGTGGTGATTCTTGTGTCAGCTCTCATTATGCTGATACCAGTTCAGACTTCCATAGACACGTGTTCCAGTGATGGAGTGTTAGCAGGGAGCCTTTGCTCTTGTGGAAATTGACACCTAGAAAACCATGCAATAGAGGCAGGTAGATACTCTAGTTCAGTTTGGAGAAAGATATTAAAATGTACCTTGTGGTTGATGCCCAACAGATAATATAGCTTATCATTTATTTAGTAAGTCTTAGTTGAAGCTATTCAGACTCCCTTATGTCTTCATTAATAGGAAAGCCTTATGGATTTCAGGTGTTTACAGTGGTGTGGGTAGTTTAAGGTGTTCTTTCAAACAACCGTAAGTAGCTGTTTGATCTATGGATAATACTTTTTTATGTAAGAAATTGTTTTCATACGTAAAACATATTTACACCCCTATAATGATCTTCATATAAAAAGCAAAGGGATGCTGACATTAAAATTACATCTTGTAACAGCTAGCAGGAATGCCATCGCTGTCATTACAAATTTTAATGAAACAACAATAAAAAAAGTGTTTTACTAGTATCATTATATGTTTACGTAAGTCCTGTAGGTATGGGGGTTTTTTATCGTTATATATGATAGCACACAATATAATCCTAAGAGTATAGTCTTAAGATTTTTCTCATAACCTAATTTCGAGAAGTGCAGACAGTGAGAATTTCCATAGATCATTTTTTTGCCAGCATCCTCTATAATTTTCCAACTGGGAATTCTGAAAACACAGGAAGATAAAATTAGACTGGCTGTATTGGCAAGAAAGAATTATGATTCTGGTTGGAAGGGAGTTCTAGGGCATGCTGTCAAGGAAATCTTTTTCAAAAAGTATGTTTTTGTAGCTTTGTAGCTGTATACTTCATTAAAAAGAAATTATAAAAAAAACTTTGTCTTGTTGCTATCCCTTGCTTGAAAATGCATGGAAAGAACAGAATTGCCATGGTTAAGCATGGATGCAGGAAGAAAGATTATGCTTTCAAAGAATAGTACTAGAAATTATCTTTACTAAATTAATAAGAAAGCCAGCTCTTCCACTGGAAAACTCTGAAATATCATCACTGTCAAAATCAGTGCCATTCTCCTTTCATTTCTTCTTCCACCCCAGATTTTCCCAAACTCTTGTCTGTTTCTGAATGTGAAATAAAGTGCTTTCTCTTCTTCTGCTTATTGTCTTCAAGAACAGTAGAAATTAGAAACAATAATAAGGAATAAGAGCTGAATGTGACCCATGTTAGTTGTGTGCTAGGTCAGAGGAGTGTTATTGATTTTGGAGATATGCTTGCATAGACCTTATTAATCATTTATTGATTGAGAGATTTTTGATCCAATAAGGCCTGTGTGTTTCAAGTTGCGATCTCTGCAGTAAAACTAGAAAAACAATAACTTCAGTTTCTCTTCTAGTCAATCATCTGCTTTTCATGCCTTGTACCTAGCAATAGCTACCAAAACTATCCTCCCCCCAAAAAACACATGTAATTGTGACTTCACGTAGAGAGTTAAAAAAAACAAAACCTCTCTGTTCTTTATTTGTGCAGTCCAAAAACCAAACTTGCACAACGAACTGTGGTAAACAAACACTATGAAATAATCAAAATCATTATTTTTCTCCTGAGGAATTTGCATACACACATGCATGAATACACCCACACAATTGTATAACATTTTAGTTTTGTGGTTTTTGCAGCAGCAGCAGATTAACTTTTCTTTTTCTGGTCGGACTGGAGGGTAGCATTCTATCCTAGGCAATAGGCAATGCTGCTTTCCCTCAGAGTTTGGTTTGTTAATACGTCAGGTGGTGCTTCAAGCTCTGACCAACAGTCCACGTTTACTTAATGATGAAGTACAGATAACTAAATATGTAAAAGCAGTATATAATAAAAACAAGAAATACTGCGTAGCAGAACACTATAAATAAAAATTATAAAGTGCAGAAAACAGAAGAAGTGGTAAAGAAAGGGAGAATCCGCATCTGGCTGATTTGAGGACAATAGGAACATTTTTTAGTATATACTAGGAGCAAAATATCAGGAATCACTAGAAAGAACGTGACAAATTTGTTGATAGTGAAAAAGGCAGCATCCTAAATAAACGTATGTCCTGCATTTGTAGAAGTGATATATTCTTGTCACATGAGCGTGACTCTCCACTTTGAAGTCTGTCATAACATATGGTCTGTAACATCCTCCTTGCTTACTATTAAACAGTTTCAAATTAGTCAAACTGAGTAACTTGTGCTCAGGGATCTTAGTCTTCTGAGGCTAATTTTTAACACATCTTGGAAGAGCAGGTTTTAGACAGCTGAAGGTATATCTAGTAAAATTGAAACGTGATGTTAAAGTAAAATAAGACAGGTAGTTTTATTGCCCTCCCTCAGAGAATGTAAAGGAAAAAAATCTACTACAGGATTCAGTTAATTAAGAATTACATATTTGTTACACGATAATAAATACAGTTTTATGGTAAATTAATCTTGTTAAACACACATGATTTCCATTCTTTATTATGGTTACAATTCTTAGTTTATAAAATGTTTGCTAAGATTTTATATGCTTAGACTTGTAAGGAGTTTGACATTGTGTCTCATGGTATTCTAATTTAAATACATCCCCATACAATATCTGTGGAAATGTTAAATGAATTAAAAATGGCTAACTAGAAGTCTAAAAAAAAAAAAAAAATTGTCAGTTGGGAATAGTAAATGAAATTGGTATTTAATAATCTGAAAGTAAATATAAAACCATTGATGCTATCATCAAGGTATGTTGCAAAGAATTTCCTGCGGAAAATAACGTTAGGGACTCTGTAGGCCATGCATCTGGATCATAGTGCTTACACTGCTTCTTGTAGAAAATATGCTAAATCTTCTGAAGCTAAAGTTATATATCAAGAAAAGAATTTACACAGATTATATCTTCAGGACTGGAGAGACTATCCTGGGAGACAGTGGCTGAAAACAGCCTAAGGGTCGTGGTGAACTTCGTGAAAAGAAATAAGGGAGATAGCTGTACTTCTGCATGTGGCAACTGATGGAATATCTTATCCCATTTGCTTTCTATTATAAAAGTGGGTATTGATAAAAGTGGAGAGGGTGCTGAGAAGCACCACAAATGTTCATGAAGTGCTGGAGAAGCAGCCTTACAGGGAAGAACTAAAAAAGCATAATGTGTTTAGCTCAGCAAAAAGAAGACTGAGATGAGTGGGTAAAACCAAGTGAGATTGTGAACATCATTATTACACTTGGGTCTGTAAGATTTTCCTAGATTGTACTCATGTTGTGTAGTGTAGACTTTTTTCCCTCTCAAATTTTTAAATATATGTAATGACTGTGATTGTTTACTACATTATTACCATATTTTGAAAAGCTAATGGGAGAATTCATGGGTTAATGAATGGAGATATGTATTAGTCATCGTAAATCATGAGTCAGATTACCACTCATTAGAAACCAGCTGAAAATATTAATGCCTATAATTCTTTCTGGTTTAAGACTGACTTAATTTCTTGACTTACAGGAAGCTGTACACAAAAGAACCACACTCAGTCTTGAAGGAAAACCTAAAATGCTTGCATAATAGGGACCGTGATGAGTTAGTGCTGTGTTTATTTTGCTAAGTGTCAGAGACAAATTAAAATTTTTAGCCTAAGATGTATTTTACTAAGAACTACTCAGAATAAGGCATTTACCACCTAATTAAATTGCAGGTACAATCTGAAGTATATTTACTACCTTCACTCCTTTTTCTTACATGATGGGGGGTGGGGGTGAATCAAACACGTTGAGTGTACAGTGGCAAAAATTCTAATACTTAGTACAATACCTTACTCATTTTTTGATCTAAAGGTTGAAAAATACAGTTTCTGATTTAGTCACAAACAGGATTTTGTTGTCAGCCTAACTTTTCTACCTTAGTTCTGGCCACCAAACCATCTGTATATGGTTTTGCTCTGCTTTGTGGTCTAAAGGATTTGGCTTTGTTTTTTCAGTAGATGAGATTCTTTTAAGTCAATTCTTTATGTTCTAATTTAGTTGTATGTCAGAATTTGTGTTACCACTCTGATATTTACTCTGGTTTTCCCTACAATTATTTCAAAATATCATATGAGAATTTCTGTGAATTGTGTGATTTCTTATATCTTTTTAAAAAACACGAGTGTGTACATATATAGCTGCAAAGCATGTTGCCTTATGCACCAAGACAATGCTGGTTTTGGAGGAGCCATATTTTAAGCTCACAGATTCCTCTGGTTCTTTCCACACCAAGCATTTCACTGTTTGGTAAAATATTTAAACCCTGTTCTGCTGCTACAGTCTTGTTTTCGGAAGTCATATATGAGTCTTGCAGAATTTTCTTGGATGTGGGAGCAAGTATGCTGTTGTTCCATCCTTGTTATGTATCACGCTGGTGTTGAAGTGAACCATTTAACTTCAGAGATGAACTCCCTGACCTTATATCACATGTTCTCAGGACCCTCCTAGTCACTATGGAGTGGTCTGAGCAGAACCTTATCCAAATACTTTGCGTATGTCTGTGTCTGCTGAGAAGGAGATGCAGTAGACTCAGTCTCTTCCTGTAAGGAAACTTCACAGACTTTGTTTTCTACAAGAAATGTGGAGCTATTTTTTTCTGGGCAGAACTTTGGTTTTCTCTCTGGTATGACCACTGCTTTTAAAGCAAAGCACTTATACATGTGGGCGAAATTTGAATATGATGGAGATGAAGTGGAAAGCAGAGGTTTTTCTTCTTGGGGTTATTTTGTTATTGGAGTGGAATTTACTGTCCAGTACTACATCTTGTTCTTCGTATATGTGTCAAATTTTGAATTCTTTTGTTTCAATCCTTGTGTTTGAACTTTTCATGTGTGTTGCAACCCATACCAAATGCTACTAGGATGGTTACATTGCAATATCCTGCAGTGTTTTACGTTTAAAGGAACCAGGGCCATATTAAAAAGGGTGCATGATTCAGAGTGCTTTACGTGCTGATATTTCAGCAGGTAATTATTGGAAAAATAGATCACAAAGAAGTCTGTGGGATCAATAGAACTTTGGACAAAAAAAGTGTCAGAGAAAATGAGAATTCACAGACGAGGGTTCAGTTGTGTGATAAAACTCTGTGGGGAAATGAAATGACAACAGTTTTGTCTTTTATGTATCGCAACTCTTGAGTGCTATTGATTTTATGGGTTCTCTTTTTTTTTTTTTTTTGGCATTAGTTGTTGCTCCTGAGCAGAGCTGAATCCTTAGCAGACATTCTTGTTTAGATTTTTTTAAGAAATAGTTTTTCAGTGTTTCTGCTATGCGCGTTTGACTCTTAATCAGACACATGTGTTCTCTTCTCATAACTACAGCTAATCCAGCAATTAAAGAAGACACTTTGGTTCTCAAGATTGGATCTGTCTGTATGGCTCCTCAGGCTGACAACCCTCTTAGTAGAGCTGTGCTCAGAAAAGACATTTATCAGTAAGTGCTGGGGGAGGGCTTTGGGTCTCAGAAAAATTCATTTTGGGAGAAGTTAATTGATCAATAAAACGGGTACGTGCAGCCTGTAAAAATACTTTTCACATACAATCTTTTGATATTCAAAACCAGGTTTTTCTGATTTTCTTCACTTGTGGGCTTTCAAATCCATTTAGACAAATCAAGTTCTTCTGTGAAGTGCTGATGAATAACAGAATTTAAATGTCAAGTCATTACGAAGCTTAAGCTCACAGATGAGAACATTTTAAGAGACTTTCTTTTATTCGGCTACTACTAAGTTCACCTAAGAGAAAAGGAAATTTTTTGTGACTACCAAAGTGCTCAGTAGCCATATAGTGTGAAGGAGATAGATCTTAATAATATAAATGGTAAACATATATTCAAACTGTAGAAATCTTGATGTCATGTAGATCAAAGCTGAAGGGAATGCAAACTTCTAAGGAGCTCTTGCCCAGTAAACACATTTTCTGTGAAAATGTCATGCTCTGGATTGTGTCACTAAGTATGTGCAAACCACACTAATCATATATAGGCAGCAAAACTGGTGAACATATGTAATCAACGTGATAAAAGTAATATATGATCCTTAGTAGAGTTGGCACTGTTGCCAGACATGAAAGTATGGTTGCAAATAATACCAAGTGAGAAAAGTCACAGAAATACAGATGAACAAGTGTCTTATACTTCCCGTTGGTCTGTTTTTCAGATGTGGCAATATTTTTAACTACTTCATAATGCTCTTCAATAGAAATTACAAACATCAAAATCTTTTCCCAGCAGTAAAACATTTACTGCCTAGAATATGACAGCAAGTTTTACTTTTTGTCAAGACTAGGATTTTTAGGAGACCATGAAATATCTCCAGTTTCTCTTCTGATAACTTAGAAGTTGTAAGAGTCTTTTTCTCCATATTTCCATGTGGAAATATTTAAATTAGTGTTTTTGCTTGTATGTTTGGTTATAGTAGTTTATCTCTTTTTTTATTATATTATGGAGCTTTCATGGAAGAAACCTACAGCCTGGCACCAACAACAGCTTTGGGTGGCAGGGCCGGATCTGACTATCAGTGTGTCCACAGATAAAAAGAGATCTTCCTGACATTTGTACTGGCTCTTCCTGGTTCTGCCCTCTCTGTCTGAGGAGAGCCCCATTTGATATCTGCTTTGAATTACAGAACCACCGTTATTCTCACAGCAACCAAAAATTTATCAGAAAAATCCCATATGGTGAAGTGGAATCTGCAAGTTCCACCTTCTGTAAGTTTTTTTCTGTCACCAGAGGAACTTCGCAATATTCTTTATGCACGTTACAAATCAGTGAGTAAGCAACATGAGGCATGAGATTTGCATCTAAAATCAATGAAGCTATGCCAGTTAACATTTTTGAGTCCAATGTCTTTGCATCTGTGGCTTTACCTGAAATGTGGAAATTCCATGCTTTTCAAACCAGAAGTCACTCAGGTGCTTCAAGGTTCTGATGCTCTTTTGCTTTATTGGTCTCTGGGTCTTATATGCACACATGTTCCAGACTAGATTTGTGCAGTGTAAATTTGGTTTTCGTAGTTTTATACAGTTTTGGTATGCTCTGGTCCTCCTTTAGAAATCAAGACACTAAATTGGTAAGGTAGAATCAAGCAGTGGGCCACAGACATCTCTCACCCAACTGTAACTTGCTTCTTTGTGACCAGTCTCACAACATCATGCTTCCTGTGCCGTTTTCTGAGAAATGTCTGCCATTTTCAGTAATTTCCTCTAACTGCTTCTGTGACCATTTTTCTAATTTCTCAGCAGCTGTCAAATTACTCAGTCTTATCTTTGTTCCTTTAATCATTGAATTATACTAGCTGTAGTGTTTTTAAAATATCTTGGGGCAGAGTGTCGAGTTACTTTGCAGAGTTTTATGAGACAATATTGAAGTTGGTAGTGGGTGGTCTCTTGGTTTTGGGAAGAGGGTTACTATTTTGATCTGTTTAAGCAAGCTTCAAAACTTTCAAGCAATATGATTTAGTATTTTTTAATTACAAATATTAAGATTCCAGTTTGGAATCAAAGTAAATGCATTTTCTAATTACATATTCTTTGATCCAGAACATACTGTAGTTACAGAAGCATGGCTGAAGATAGCCATTCATTTTCTTACATGGCAGTCACTGCTGTTAGACCAGTGGAGTTGTGAGTGGAGGTTTTTGTATTGTTAGGGCAGGACACAGAGTCTGTATTCAAGAGAAAAAAAAAAAAAAACAAACAGTGGGATACTTTTAACACGTAGGCCTGATGTTAGTATTTGTTTCTTCATATATGAGATTTCTTAACTTGCACAGTATTTGCCCTTTTTAACCTGCTCATGGGAGATGGTACTAGATAGCAAAAATGTATAACTGGAGCTAATACAGAATGCTTAAAAATCAAGTGGTAAAAGGAACAAACCCACACGATGTGTAACTCATGTATTTTGGTGAAAGATTTCATAGTAAATATCGACAGAGGTACAAGTAGTACAATATCCAGCTTAAGAGGCTCAAAAAAAAAAAATACAGCAGCCTCTTGATTGCTGAAGAATTAGCTGCTACAGCATTCTAATAATCCCAACATGTCATCTTCTGTCTTTTTCCAACCTCTCTTTTCCTCTAATTTGCTGCTCCTGCTTTTAATAGAATAAAAGAAAATAAATCATTGTCTGAACCACTGTCTTTACAGTGTTTCTGGAGTGGGGATACAAACTTAATTTGCGGTGTCACTTTGGTTTAAACAGTCTTCTGTTTAGGTCTGAACTACAACCACATGCAATTAATGTCACTTTTGTAGTGTTTCATGAGAAAGAAGAATTTTTGCTTCTCATTTAGAAACTGTTCTTTTAGGAAAGGCTGAGAAACTTTTTCATGGCTGAAGGCTGAATAGGCTTTCCAAATATCTTTTGATTTTGTCCCATAAATTCATACATGAAAAACTGAATGTGCTCATATATCATTAACAGAATGCCAGTGCATGAAAGGTAAATCTGGTATGGCTGCAGGTCATACTAAATAAACTGGGCCACTTCTGGCCTCTAAGCTGAAGCAGCTCCATCTGTGTCTTAGGAAAAATAGTTTACTTGCTTAACTTGGAGAGAGAACTAAATTGAAAATGCAATGTTGGAAAACTAATGTGCCCCAAAACTTTGGGCACAAATATTTTTTCAGGTGATTATTGGAAGTTGGAAAGAAATGTATTGACATAGTAACTTCAGCCTTATTATACCATATGAATATTAGTCTAAAAATAACTATTTCCTCCAGTAGAAAATGGACTAATTTATTTTAGACTTGTTAGTACACATAGTAAACAAAGATGCATGTACCATAACAGTAAATGCAGGGCTCCTGAAAGTACAGTGACACATTTTTAGCTGGTCATAATAAGAGACAATTTCTCCTTCTCAATTCTGGGTTTTTTTTCCTACAAAATCCTAGTATTTGGTTTGTTTTTTTTTTAATACTTTCTCATGAATTTCTGATTCGTGAACCACAGCTAAGGTGTGTTTGTCTTCAGCAAATATGACCAGAATTGTATGTTCCCATCAAGAAAGTGCCAATTCTGTGGAGCAGAACACTTGCAGGTGTCAGAAGGCCCTGGGACGAGGAGAAGAATAAAGGGGATTTTGGATAAGGGTGCAACTGAGGCAGCTGCCTTGCCTGGCTGAAAAGAGGGAAGAGCAGTTAATTAAAACTGTGGACGAGTCAGAGTAAATGAAGTTTCTGCTAAGCAGTGAAGGAGAACACCACATTTTTGTGGGTTTTAACTACCTGATCATATTAAACTTGGGACTGGGGGTGCTGCTGTTTTGAGAGACTCAGCAGGCTGCAGAAAAAAAGATGATGTGGCCATTTCTTGGCTTTTGTGATCATGCTATGTATGTTAGAACTTTCAAAGTGGCCAGATGAATGGTCAAATACATTTGACAAAACAGGGAAAGGTTTTGGGGAGGAAGAGATAGGGGAATCATGTTAATGCCCTGATGGAGTGAAAGTCAGCCAGTTATTTGATATTAGGGAAATCACACTGGAGGTAAATTTTATAAATGCTGTAACTACAGGAAAAAAACAAGTATCTCTTTGGAGGCAAAAATTACATTTCTTAGCCCTCGCTTGCTTTGTTTGGCTCTGGTGTCTAGTAAGATAAAAATTCCAGCTGAAGTTTTTTTCCTCAAGATTTTCGTAAAACTCTTTCATCTATGGATTCTTTGGTACCTAACATCAAAGGTATGCTTCTGCTACAGTGTTAGTGTAATGAAATTAAGAACTTAACTGTAGGCCAACTACACAGAGACCTTTAGCAGTTGTGGTGCTCGTAGAAATGCTTTGTTCACTTTGGAGGACATCAGATTTCTTATTAGCAGTGAGCACTTCTCTAAAAACTTAATCATATATTTTTATGTGGAGATCACTAAAAACAGTTACGTGGCTGATTCTGTTACAAAAATCCAAGGGAAGCATAGAAACGTGGAAAATTTTCAGTTGGAAGGGACTTCTCTAGTTCATCTAGTCCAGCTTCCTACTCAAAGCAATTCAGAACAAGTTGCTCAAGTCTTTCTCCCGACAACAAACCTTGCAGATTATTTAGATCTGTTTGATAATCACTTGTCAAAAAAACAGACTTTTGATGGATATAAAGCAATTCTGAGGGCACCAGGCCAGAAGATCCTTTTCCATGTATGGAGATGGCTGCAGCAGAGTAGCATCTCCTGGGGTAGCTCAAAAAGCCACATTTCCTTCTTTGTGTATCTTCATAGGTTTTCCCTTTATCATTTGCTTAGTTCTTTCTCTTTTAATAAAAGTGGCTAATGTAGAATATCAGCATGAATAAATTATAATGCTTTAAAGAAGTGTAACTAATCAAATGTCTGTAGTTATCTGAACCAGTTTTCTGCCCAATTATCTCACATTCTCAGGGATAATTTTGTCACCTTTTTAGATTAAAACAGTGTTTTCCTGTATATACAAACAGTGCTTAGTGCAGTTAAGCTGAGCATAGTTGGAATCCTTGAACACTTTTAGTCAGTGGAAACATGACATAAAAAGGACTGAATTAAGGGGGGGAAGTGTGTATGTTGGGGGTTTATCACAATGAATACCACTAGTTGTGCTAAGCTACCAGCAGCACTGGACAGTGTCAATAGGAAAATGACTGAGAAAAGTTCATCTCAAGACCCAGCAATTCTGTTTCTCTGACTGAAAACTAAGAGGAAGTAGACACACTTATATTTTACAACTTAGACCACTTATGTCTTATTTAGGCTCTGCTTAAATATGAAGCACAGAGCTGAAATTGAGATGATATTTAGTTCTACTTCTGTACTGGGACAAGGGCCCTATTATACCAAATACTGTGCAAATTGCCTGCTTGATTATATAGATAATTGCCAGTCATTCCCAACATGGTTGTTTTTACAATATTAAAACATGCTCTGATGTAAAACATTAATTAATAGAATTTTAGGTAGTATCCATAAGCAGATAGAGTAAAGTAATTTTGAGGTAGAATATTGTTAAGACAAAAATGAAATGGCTGACAGAGAGCACAGAGCATACAGGCTGTGTGGAGGCTATTGTGAAAGGCCTTGCTAATAAAGACCGGAATAAATATTACTAAACTATCAAGCTCTGGAAGCTTAGGTGAACAGAATCACAAGCTTTCCTCAGCTTGGCCAATAAAGAATCTAATTGTTGTCCATGCTCTGGATTCATCATTTCTGAGATCCAAGGATTTCATTCATGTCATACATCAAAGCTTAATAGTCCAGGTCTTGAATGTTCCATGGTCATTTTCATGTGTAGATCTTTCATAGATCAAAGCATAAAGCTGTCCTTAGACTGTTTTCAATTTGTCAATGTAAATGGAAATTCTTTAAATACTACCCACCCCACCCCCCAAAAAAAATTACATGTAAAGTAATCATGAAAAGGTAGCTGTAAATTATTTCATATTTTTTCTTAAAAATTTTCGCCTATACAAGTGTTTTTATTAGAAATGTGTCTAATCTGTGTTTTTCATTTTTGTAGTTTACTGTTTTGTGCTGGTTTTTAACTCTCAAACATCTACAAATAACAAAACAACGTTGTTTTTATTATAAAATATCTGCTATTTATCTTTATTTCAAGGAGCTTTATCTAGACCACGCTTGTAATAATCATGTAATGCCCATAATGTGTTAACAAAAATCCTTCAGTTCAAAAAAAAGAGTAATAAACAATTTTGTGTGTCAGTGCTGATAGTGCTGGAGTGCAGGGAAGGAAAGAATGATGGAAGGAGTTTATGCAAGAAGCACATACATAGCCAGCAGTCTGTGTGGAAATATGTTTTTTCTTTCAAATGTGGTTTGGAAAATCAAATGCTTTTCAAAACTTTTCAACAGCACCCACATCTATAAGCATCTTTTCTTCCAAAATATTCTTTGTTCAGTATTAAATTGCTGTGGGACATATTTATATTCAAAAAACTATACCTTTAAATTATTGTTAGAAAAAGCCTGAATTTTCTATAACTGTAGTATGCGCAATAAGGTTTTCCTTTTCAAACCAATTAACAGTTAAAAAAACAACCAAACTTCTTTTCTGCATACAAGTTTAGTGTTCAGATAACTAAACAGTTCCCAGAATACACACCTAATATGACTATTTCCTTTTAAGAGTCGATTATTTCATAACGATTGTAATAAAACTTATTTTCTGTTTTTCTTTAGGTTTTTTGAATACTTCACTGAAGCTTATTTGGTAGGCAAACAAAGAATTAGCTAATGCTGACCTAAGTGTCTTTATTTTTCTCTGAATAAAGGCAACAAAGATAATCAGTGAAAAAATGTATGCATACATATTTTTTGATGGAAGTGTGAGCAGCTTATTAAAATGTGCATATGTACCATAGAGAATTAAAAAAAGTAAAAGTTACAGTGCATCATAAAATCTCTACTGCAGTTTTTCTTTAATTTCAAAATGTTTAAAACTGCAGAGGTAATGTTATGTGGGAAAATAACTTTTAGGGAAAAAAAAGGAGAGGTATTTCTTTTATTGCATAGAGGTTGTGCAACAGGGTTACGCTACCACCATTTTTAGTACTTTACTTCCTGTGTTAAGGCAAAAAAAATTCTAACAGTGAGCATTTTGAACTTGTTCCTGTAATTTATTTTCTAATTTTTCAGATTTCAGACCAGGATGTTTTCCATTCATCAAGATATGTCTTTTTTTTTTTTTTCTTTTTTAACAAGATTACCTCTACATTTAATCTGCATATGCAATCTTTTTTTTTTGCATTTGATAATCTTTAGCTTTATTAATTGTTGGATTGGGGTTTAAATCAGAATGTTCGTATTGAATAGCAAGTTCTAAATATTGTCCTTTGCTATTGTACTTGAACCCATGCTTTTTCTAGCATAAAGACCTTAGCAAAGTCATCTTTATCTTCAATAAGAATCCTATACCTCTCTCTGGAATAGGGCTTGGACGTCAAGTCATTTCCTGCTTTACATTTCTCTCTCCTAACTTTAGTAGAGAGGCAAAAAAAGAAAGTCTACTTAGACCTTCTGCCCAGTAAAATATTCATATATATGGATAGCATTACATGGAAACACCACTCCTAATTAACACTGGCATGTTTGAGGCTATTGCAGCAGTTATTAATTTAAAACCCTCGGTGGAAACTAATTGTAAAATAACAGCTGGAACTGCCCATTTAGTTTCAGAAATATAGCTTGTTAATTATCTAATACCAAAAGCTATTCAAAGCAAAATTTGTGTTTGGAATTCAACTTTAAAATGTTCAGCTTTAACTATCATCGTATTTTTACTAGAAATCTCTTCAATTGTGAGTTTTACTACAATCTGCAGTAATACATGACTGATTTGCCTAAATATATATATATTTAAATACATATCCTTATAATGTGATAGTCAAAATTAAATAAATTTCATAATAAGAAAAGCATTTCTACAACTTTATTTTTAACTCTTTCACTGAATTTTTTAATCCGATTCTTAGAATAATTTTTTGTTTCTTTGTGCAGTTCCTCATAGAAGGCAGATTGAAATATGCTTTACAGAAACACTCCTATCAAAGAGCACTGCCATTATTGTGTCATTTAAGCATCCATTTGTTGTTAATCAGGCAACTTTTTTGGATACCTTATCAAGTATGTCAGGAAAACAAAAAAAATCAAGTAACTGTCAGTAAAAAATGCATTCAAAGGAATAACCAATTCATTCAAACAGAGCAAAGGTGAAATCTGTAAAATTGTCTACTTTTTGAAGTCTCCTAGTAACTCTCAAGCAGTGCGTGTGCTAAAAAAAGATTTTAATATGAAAAATAACATTTTTTTATAACAATAACAATGGTTTATTGTTACTTTCAATTTTGTTTTGAGAACTTAATATGTATTCTATCTGCAAAGTTCGTCCTTTCTTGCAGTCAGACGCTTCTGACTTGGCTGAGGTACTTGCACAAATGTGTTCTTCCCCCTAGCAGCATCCCAGCCCTTCATGAGGGGGAGAGGGGAGGAGGAATGGAATTAATTTTATGGAGATTCACAGAATTGTGTTTATGTGTGCCCAATAGTCCTGCTCTAGAGGCAGGCAGAGATTTCAAAGAGCATCTTCATAGATCTCCTGTAGCTGTACGCTTCTACGGGAGAACTTATCTTGGGCCGCATATCTCCGGGACACAGGGCTCTACCCACCCTGGGGACAGTGATGCACAGACATCAATATGATGGATACAAAATGTCCGTTTATTTAGCTGCGTCACACGCTTATGTAGCTCTTGCGCTTCCTGTTCCTGCCACTCCTATGGGGAGGAGTCTATCTTTCCGTCACATCCCGTGATCTTCCGGTCGCCGATCCCTGTCTATTCCCCTACAATCTCCCAAATTGCTTCAGGTTTGACATGGAAGATCATGGGAAGTTGCTCATGTGTTTGGGAGGGACTCCAGCGGCGAGGCATGGTGAGAACCACTCTGAGTTTGGCACCCTGTGGAGGTGGCTGTTTTCAACAGTGCAGGGCAACGCAGTGGGCTAGCTATGACTGGCTTGCACACACAGTCAGCAGGCAAATGTGATACCGCCAGCCTCATGCTCCATGTTCAAGCCTTGTTTTGGCTGTTTGCCCCACTCTAGTCTGTTTGCTAAGCGGTGGAGGAGTTGCAGTAGAGTGAAGATCTCAGTCTTGGTGCTTGGGGCAACTGCATTTAGTTTTTCTGGTAAAGCTTTTAAGTTTACTGTGTGGTTATGATTGTTTTATTATTCAGGTATAGCTCATTCTCACTAAAACCTGTGTGTGATTTAGAACTAAATTGGGAATAGAGTTTCAGACTCCCTTTAAACTGGCCTGTGGTTTCAGGTAGTGAAATTCTCAGGTCAAAGAGTTTAGCTGTAAACTTGGGAGACATGCATGAGAGAAGCATCTCTTCAAAAAATGAGTCTACAGAGTGTTCAGTACTATATTTTATATAATTTATTGTAGCATGTACTCCCTTTCTTTTACTATTTAATCAAGATACCATCATTTAACAGCTTAAGGTCAGAAATAAGTAACAGTTGTAAAGTATAACTTTCACAAGGGCATTGCTTTCTCTGTTGTGCCAGTGCACTACACTTTGTTCTATAAAAAGGTTTCTCAGCTGCAGGTGATCTTAACTCCTGTATGTTCTGCAAAGTCAAGGGTAGGTTTAAGATACACAGCAGCCTGAACTCAGTTTCCTTGGTCTTCTGATATTTCTTCTGCTTCAAATACTGTTTTAACACAATTAGTATTTACTGTGTGGTATATATGGAGCTTGACATGTGAAGTTCATACAACTTCAGTTTTGAAATCTGTAATATGTTTACGAGTGACTGAGTGGAGGAGAGATTAGGATTTCGTTTGTTTGTACTGGTTTGAGTTATTTAGCATAGTTTTTTTTTCCATCTCCTTTCTTCCAAAAAACTGCAGTTCTGCTGTGATGAAGCCTATTACAGCGAAGCCAATGAAAATAAAATCAAACATATCAGAAATTGTTTGAATTTTGGTTAGTTTTAATCCTTTTAATCCTTTTAATTCTATTCTGTTGTTTTATATAATGAAATGCTCAATATTTTGAACTACTTTCCATGGTATTTCTTAATCTTTAGATAATAAATACTTGTTGTGTATAGGTAGTGATTTTTTTGTTTAATTGAGTCCTTAAGGTCTTGTCATCTTCTCCCTAGGAAGAGTAATTTCTTCTCCTTTTTGTTTTGTTAAGCTTTTGCACATTTTAAATGAGCCCATCAGAAATCTCATGTCTGTGTTTCTCCTCAGCCAGCACTGAAACACACGTCCTTCACTGAAATCAGGTTGTGTAACTATTTGCTTCCCTTAACTCTGATAATGGCCCTTCTTCCCATTTGAAAATATTTTTCGAACTGTTAATTCTTCCCCAAATTAATTCTTGGTTTGTTATGGTGGAAAGAAAATATGTCGGATGTTTGAAGAGCTCTTTGAGTTGAGAAGTCTCTCACATTCCCACCGAAGCACATGGTGTGCAGACTAGCCATGCCAGTGAAGGTGCTAAAGGAGTAAAACATGGCCCTGGGCTTCCTTGGGGCGGCCTGGAGTGGGGTGGATGTAATGTTGATTTTTAACATTACTTTAGCCGTTGTCTTCTTTGGGCAATGAGTTTTGTGCCCACTGAGGCTGCAAATCTAAACTCAAGCCGTTTTCTAAGACTGCCTTTTCTTTGCAGCTTAATGTGTTGCTGGTGGTACTTGTGTATAGTGAGCTGACTGAGGGAGCTGAAGGAGCTCAAAAAATTTTGGGGTCATCAGGCAATTTTTTTCAGTCACACAAGGATTAGCCTTAGCAAAATGGTAGTATTGCAGCAGCCTGGGCTTGGATCAGCTTAATCTGCCATCGCACTTTGGGCTTTTGAAACACAGCACAGAACCTGACACTATGAACTCAAAATTTTAATAAAATTCTCAGATTCAGCATTACATTATTAAACATACTGTAACAGTTTAAAAAGGTAAACAAAAAAAGGCACAGAGACAAAGAAAAAAGACATTAAATAGCATTTAAACCCAGGACACCTTTCACAGTTTACATACTCGGCAACTTAAATGCAATGAAAAATTTTGCAGATAAGCTGTAAAACTGGAAAATAAAAGGAAATATGAAAGCTAGAGTTATTTTTTTATGTGAGTTGTTGTATGTTTTATGTTATAAAGCAAGGTTATTGAAGTTTTTACATGTCTTTTCCTCTTTCAAGTTACCTCCCTTTAATCTTTCTTTTTCTCTAACCAAGTAGCTTTGTATTTTGCCTGTTATTGCAAAATATTGGGGGGAATGAGAAGGGGTGTTTTGGTTTCTGTTAATGTGGGAAAAAATAATTAGTTGGTCCTCAGGAATTAATGCAATCTTAAGAGTGGGAGTGGTTCCCCTATACAAGTTACTTTCCTTAAGTAAAGTTCAGTAAATTTACAGAAACTTCTTACACTTTCTTGCCTGGATTTCCTTTGCTGATTCTTAAAATATATGATTGAACCACATACCAAGGTGGTTTCTTTTCTGTCTTATATAATGAAAATTAACATCCAAAAGTCTTGGCTGTGATAATTTATTCTAAAATAGTTCAGGAAAGCTTTTAAAAACTTTTTCCTCTATTGCAGTTCTCTTCTCAACTGTTTATGAGTAAATATAATTTCCATCAGATTTGGTTTCAAGAAATGTGTGTTTGTTGGAAAGTATTTTCCAGTAATATGTAAAGCAGACTTTTTTCTTTGTAGTATTTCTAATTATAACAGGATCTCAAGTTAAATGTAATGCAAGTTGTGTGCTTCTGTTACTGGGAAAACCATATTCCATTTGTAATGAGACATTTGTTAACTTCTGTATACAGATTGCGGTTCATTGCATAAATATTTGTGGGCTCTCTGATGTCCCTCACAGGGTTTTATCTATGATAAATTCATACCACAGTTCTTAAACTACTTTTTGGGTAGAAGATTTCTTTCTTTTACAGCACTGTTTGCCAATGTCTTCCTTTTCCATTTAACGTTTTTAAGTATCCCTACTTTGGTTTTCGATTATTTAACAAAAAAGATTATCAGAAATATACAGAATGATTACATGTTCTTTGAGCATATTTTTCTATGGGATACCATTCAAAGCTCCCATGGCAAAATTATATCCTTGTTATTGTCATCCTGAACAACTCAAGTTGTACTGTTTAAGTGAGTGTTTCATCGCCCTTACTGATTTTCCAAGAAAGCTTAGTGCTCAGCCACCTTAAGCACAGTCAGAAGTCACGCGTAATATTTCTTATGTTTATAGTCTTATTGTGCACACTACTTTATCTCACATTATTGCTATTAAACCTGATTATGCCTAAGTAAAAAACAGATTAAAAAGTTTTATACAGTGCTTTTGTTGCATTTCAGAAGCTGTTCTTTTTTTTTTTTTTATGTTGAAAGATATAAATACATCTTTTCTTTTTTTTAAGGACTGGTTTATATTATTATGGGGTTTATTAGTTATAGGACACAAAGACAAATGTAGCATTCTTCATCCTCTCAAAACATTTTTCATGCCCTCTGCTTTTGGTTGTTAGGGTTTTTTTTTCTGTAAGAAGGCAATGGCTAACACTGGTATGTTAATGGCTAACACAAGTGTATGTTGAGAGTAATAAAATACAGAGATAGTATCAGGCATATCCATTGAGTTCAGTGTCAATGATTGGCATAAATCGCAGCTACTCCATTTTTCTGGCATGATAGTGTGTGTTCTCCAGCGATAAAAAATATAAACAGGTGTGAAGGTGATAGAAATATCTATACATATATGTATCATGTACTTGCAGGATAGGAACAGAACATATTTGAACTCTTTGTGATCACCAAAGTTATTTAACTATTGAGTAGATTTATTTAATCTTTGTATGTGATAGCTTTTCAAGGAACAGGAAGACACTTGGAGACTAGCGAATCCAGCTGCAAAGCAAATCTGAAATTTTTCTGTTTCCCAGTTTAAGGCTGGATGTGTATGGATGTGTGCGTATATATATTCAAGAAAAATTCAGAGGAGTACAATTCTCTGGTATGTGTTGATTCAGACTCTTTTGATTCACTTTATTCTTCAGTCAGCTTGCAATGGTTGATTTTTCCATGTTCTTGGCCTAATAAAAAAATGCCTGATATATTACGTAACTGCAAGTGTTGTAGAAGCTGCCTTCTAAAAATAATTTTTTAAATCTACATATTGTATTCTTCACACATTGCAGCTCATAAAACATTTACGCAACTATATTTACTAAACTGGACTCAAACTAACTACAGATGATAGTTGCTGTTCCCAAATGGGCAAGTTTAGTGAGCTGGGTATGTGTATGTGTGTTTGTATCATCTGTGTAATGTCCTTGTTTTGTTTCTGGGTTTTGGGGGGTTTTTTTGAGGTGAGGTTTTTTGGGTTGGTTGATTTGTTTGTTTGTTTTAGCCCCAGACAGAAAGTAAAACTCTGAGTTTTCTTCATAACCACCACCGTTTATATGTTTTGGGTGCCTCATGGAGTCAGTTGAACTACCTAACATTGCAGTCTGTAGTCTTCATGGTCATGTTGTGAATACACGGGGGTATTTTGAGTAGATGAGGATGACTCTTGTCTGATATTGCCCTGTAAGTGGACCTTACTTAAAACCTCTATTAAAAAACCTCTCTAACAAGCTTTGCGTACATGCTGAATAGTAGGCTTTAACTGATTTAGTGACAAGGCTTTATATTTAATGTTTACAAGAGTGATGGTGTATTCTGCGGCTTCCTATGGCAGGATGTAGGTTTCTAAGAATATGTTGTCTCCTGCTGCCAAAAGATACCTCAGCAACAGTTTATAATGAATGAGAATCCTCTTGAGTTTGAGCTCTGCTTGTTTTTATCATGTCCTTTACCTGTTCTCTCTGGTTCTCTAAGATTTTTATAAATTTTATACTTCTGTCCTGAAGGTGATTTTTGAGGTCAATTTCCTAATAGGTTTCATTTGTTCTGGTTTTCATCTTTTAAAGCATATTCTAGGTATGCTAAAAAGCCTTTCCATAAGCAACCCTTTTAAAGTGGTGCATCTGTGCAGATATAAAAGTTTACTTTCAAAAAGTTCAATGTATTGATATCACAGTTTAAGATGTAGCATTAGTATGCTTCTAAAACAAAAGCTACCAATTTATTTTTCATCGTGGAAGAAACAAAAAGCTACAGTCACTTCAGTCTGAAATAACTATTTTTAATCTTCAGTTGCAGCAATTTAATAACATAGAGGAATGGGACTCAAAATGTGTGGCTTATAGTCATAACTTTGTTACAGATTTTAAGGTGAGAATCAATGTATCAGAATTTCATTTATAAACTGACCTTTCAAGGAGACCTCTCGAAGTTTTGCTGCATCCTTCCACATCTTTTGGATGTTTCACAAAATTAATTAAAGATGTTTGGAAAAAGATTAATCTTTTCAGTGATGTGCAAAATACTTCTCAATAGCTTTAGTCTCTTGTTTCTTTTAGAAAATCTTTCTAGATTTCTCTGTGGAAGTTTACACCCTTTGTCAAAGTTGGTAGTTCTTGAAAACTTCTCTAGTGGTTTTGCATCCAAGAGAATGTGCTTGACTTTCAGGTGTGATTCTGTTAGTCATACTTTGAGAAAGAGTAGAAACAATATAGTAAAGAGGAGATGAGGTCTCTAGTAATAACATGCCTAAAAGCTTTACCTTAAGTCCCTAAAAGAACTGGTGAAATACCATCAAAAGTTGTATCATAATCTCCACAATTAAAGTATGCTGTAGTGGAGTGCTTCTTTCCTCTGCTTCAGTCCTCCTGCAAAGCCAGAACAAACTGGAAAATGCTGGTGGGAAGCAGTTTGTTCAGGAGGATATTTTACTTTTATAATGGAAAAGATGAATGTTCAAAAGCTTTTTCTGAGAGAAAAAAAAGCCCTATAACAGATCTTAGGAAAGCTGGAAGGTTTTGTGACTATGCTTTATCTGGTTTTCAAGCAGTTGACAAGGAACCTGTAAAAATCCAATAAGGAATAATGCAAGACAAGTGAGTTTGAGGGCACTCTGTACTTTATGTTCAGGAAGAATACTCTAAGCAAATAAAGGAGAAAGCTTACCAGATATATTGCGTTTTGTCCTGTGTTTTGGTAACGCTACCTTGATTGTTCAAGTCTTAATATTTTATAAAAGGAAGACAGGAGAAACCAGTTTGAACATCACCTTTCAGCTTTTCATTCCTTTAAGAATTAAATTAAGTATGCCTGCCTTTACACTAAGCAAACTGGAAATGCTTCTTAGCATTGTAGTTGATACTAAATTTCCTCTAGAAAGAACTAAACATGGAAGTGGGAGAACCATTTTCTGTATAACTGAAGTCTTACCTGTTGGTTAGTTTTTGCTTGTGTAGGAAGAGTTTCTGCCCACAGACATGTGAATTCAAAGCTGAAATTCTCTCAGGAAACTAAAAGTGGTAGAACCTTGCTATGTCGTGGGCACTGATGATTTTTCATTGACCTCTCTGAACTCAAGACTTATTCATTATATAGGACATAGCTGAAGAAAAGAAGTAAAATTTAATTTAAATCACAAAGGGAAAAGTTCAGACTTACAGGTACAAATGCACCTGAAATGAAGGCATTCATTTCAAGATGTGCTTTCAGAAAAATTAATTTTAGGGAGGTATGATATCTTTAAAAAAAAGGATGGACTGGGAAGAGTGGGAGTACACCAAATTTTTTGCCTCAAAATATAGTACAGTAGATGCAATCATTATGCAGACATACATCATGTCTGAGGGGGAGCCTGTGGCAATTATCAAAGAAAAACTGATATTCACGTGTAGAATCATAGAATCATTATGGTTGGAAAAGACCCTTAAGATCATGGAGTCCAACTGCTAATCTGTGCATCAGTATCTTGAGAAACCAGTTTATTTGCAACCTAAATGAGGAGGAAAGAATGAATGTCTGTAAAATACTGTTTTGGCATGAAAAAAATGCAACATTCAGGCAAATCTGGATTTCTCAAGTAGGCTAATTGTGTTTTCAACAGGAAATCTATAGGCTTCTCGGATAATCAGTCGCTTGCTTTCTTCTCTGTTTAGGTGATTTTGACTTCCTTTTCTAAAGTTCTCTTGACATCTCTTAATTTTCCACGTTCTGCTGCAAAAGGATCATTTCAAGAGTCTAAGCTTGCCCCTCTGTTTAGGATTAAAGGGCTGTCTTTCCATCCAGCCTGTCTTAGTACATTCCTAAGGCAACTTGAATCTTACTTCTGATGCTTGTAAATCTGGATAAATCTAAATATTAGGATCATACAATATGTATTTACTGCATTTAGAATGGAGAAGCAAGAACTAGTCTGGTTTCAACAGACCAGCAGTGGCTAACTGGCTACACTTTCATAACCTGCAAGTTGGGGGAGGTCTGGTTAAGCCTAAGTGTTTTACTATCCTCCAATAGTTTTTGTGTCTAAAACTATTTTAAATAAAGTGAATCCCTGTGTTCCTGCTGAATTCTAAATTTTCTAAAGTGATCCAAAGGCATACTGTAGATATGTTCAAGTCATATAAGAGAATATTAAATAAAAAAGTAGCATGCCTTAATCATATCATTATAACCTTAAAACACACAAAGTAAAGATTCAAGTACTCCCACACAGCTCATAGTGTGAATGAAAGGTGCCATTCTTTGTGTTTTGCAAGGAAGGATTCATGTGGGATGATCAGATTTATACAGATGGCTCTGGTTTCTTCTACTCCCAATTAGAAGCTTGAAACTATATTGCCTCTCTAGTCAGATCATAATATTTTGTTTTCTTTCAGTATGCACAAGGTAAATTTTAATTCTCCTGGGAAATGTGAAATACGCAGTATTCAATACCCCTCATATTTCAATATCATCGTGAATAATGTCTGCTTTTTGCAGTCCTGAGAATCACTGAGAATAAACTAAGAAATTTATTTCTTTCTTAAGAAATTTATACAAGATCTTGAGAAACTGATTTAATCAGTGCTAAAGGTAAATGTGAATTGACTTGGACGGTTAGATATTTTTGGTTTAGAGTAGTTTCCTGTTCTATTATCTATGCTGTAATATAATCTGTTACAATCTACATGTGCTGAAAATATGCATTGTTTAATATAAAGGGAAATTCGGTATTTATTTCTAAAGTTCTGTACTACTTTGTATAGAATTTGACACACTCCAGGTGTGAGTTCGATATACTGACACAACAGCGAAAAGAAATCCTGTCCCATGTCATCTTATCAAACACACGGTGGACAGTATGTCTTCTAGCTTGTACCATCATACCAGGTTGTACTGCATCATTTAAAGAAATTCTATGCATCAAATATGAAGACTGTGTTCAGTGAAACTCTACCTCAGTATTTCCAGGTGAATTTATAGAACACCTGAAAAGACTGAGGTATTGTACCACTAAACTAGGTGAATCAACTAAAGCAAAGTAAAATACAGGATAAAAGCAATGGGAAATTAAGAAGATTATTTACCTTAGCTATGTGGTAAATGAAGTACACGTGAAATATTTGAAAAATCAAAATTAAAGGTCATTTTGCTGCCAAACAGCATTAAGTTTTGAGATAAAATTCTTTCTACCATGAAACAAAAGCATAGAAGTCTTTGGGTTATATTGTATTTTGGGGGTTTTTTTGCTTACCCCAACCCCAGGATTCCACTCCACCCACTTAAACTCTTCAAGCTCTCTCCTCACTGACTCTATTTAGAGAAACTCCATTCCACTTCTTTTTTCTGGAAACATTTGGCATCCAAAAATATTATACAGACCGTCCTTTGAAATTGTTCATACTTATCATTTATACAGTCTGTCAACTGTATATTTATACTATGCTCCCTGAATTTTGGTGAAGGCTTCAAAACTATAATGAGATTCCTTAAACTGTCTAAACATGAAACAGTATAAAAATGAAAAACGGATCTTTAAAAGTTCAGACTTGCTCATGCTGTTGTTTTTGCTGAGGAATTTAAACAATAAAATTACAGAAGTAATTAAACAGATGACATCTAAATGCATAGCTGCAAACTTCGGCTTTGTTTCATTTTACGCTTTTTTTTTTTTTGAGAGAGAGACTGAAATTACTTCATAGTTTACCATTCCATACCTTATCATCATAGGATTATTCATACTGTGTTCCAGATACAACTCTAGGAGACAACTGCACCGCAGAAGTTCTTCAGCTTCTTTTCAGCCAATTACTGTACCAGAGCCTTTGGAATAAGGGGCTACTTTTAAACGTCTCGTCACCTCACAGGATATGTAGAGCATTTCCTGCCCGTAGGACTAGAGGAAGGAAGCACAGGGCCAAAATGTTTGATGTGTGATCTACTGTAATTCCTTTCATGTGTTCAGTAGCTTTTATACGATCAATGCACCGCTACCAGTCCTGACCTTGCTGTGGTCCAGTTGACTAAAATCTGACCTTCCTAAATGGATAGCAAATGGAATTATAGTAGCATCCACCTGGCACCACCACAGTAATTAATGGGCATAAGAGGGTGTTGAATTTTTTCCTCTGAATATGTACCTACTGGGTTTCAAAATAAAATATTTAAATAGTTACATAAATAGTATACGTAGCATCTTGATAAAAAGTTGCAGTAGTTTTTATATATATTCTTATATATTTGCTTTCTTATAGCGCTGTATATGCAGTGATCTCAAAACGTTTTCTATGCAATTAACTATATTCACAACATCATTTTGGCATTATTCCCACAATATATGTGAGTAAACTGTTGAAGAGCTTAATTTTGTTGCTTAGAGTCACATAATAAGTTTAGAGAGAACAGGAATGAGAACTACCTCTCTTATTTTCCTTTGGCCTGTTCTAGCCTTGCAGAGAGGGAAACATGTCCTGCGGGCCTGCAGGAGGCCTGCCCAAGCAGTCTCTCTAGTCCCAGACCTTTTTGTGCACAACATATGAAGACCTGGCAGACTTAGATCTTCTACATGTCCATGCATTTGTCAGCTCAAGCTCTAACCAACACACCACCTTCTATTCCTTTTGAAAGGGTATCAGCCACATGTGCAAAATAGGCACAACCATTGAATTCAGTTCTCCAGATTTCTTCTTCTGTATGTTCAAATCCAAATCTCTCTTCTCTTGAATTATGATAGCTCAGTGAAAATCAGTCCTATTTAAAATATTTTGGATGAAAGTAAATATCTTTATGACTCAATAGTTGCAGTTGATGAAACTGGTCAAGTAAAGGACACAAAGTAGCCAAAAGAAAAGTGACTGTAATTTTACAGTCTTTCATCTCCGAGCAGTTTGTTTAAGAAATGAGATTTTTGTCTGTGGTATCTATTTTTAAGAAAAAGCTTACAAAGTAATTGTAAGGGAAGACCTATCTACTTCAGCTTGACATGAAGAAGCTGTGGTGAAAAGTATTAGGAAAAAGAAAATAGCATATTTTGGTAAGATTTTTTTTAAAAAAAGTTAAGTAGTTTGATTATTACTAGTATTATTTTCTGTAGAAAAGTTATTACTGCGTAACTGGGAAAGTCTAGAAGCAGAGAGAGAAGGGTTAAGTCTGTGATTCTATCTAGCCCATCTACGTCTGTTTCAAATGTGACTGTTCAATACCTAGCTTGGAGATATTTAACAGAAACAGTTGTAGGTACAGTAGTACGATGGCTTTGCTGAAGATCTTGAATACTACCTCTTAATGTCATTATCTGATTGCCAGGAACAGAGATCTTTGTAGTAGTAGAATCTGTGTTGTGCTTGAGGTGTCTAGAAGCTAAGCATGTCTTGAAACAGCAGTAGATCAAACTCCTTTTCAAGCTCAATTTTCTAAATACATCTAACATGTCCTTATGTATTCCAGACTGACACTGAGGAGACTAAAAGACATATAATGATACTCAACTAAATCTTAGTACTCTCTTATTTGGTGATCTGTTCTGGATGATCGTGAGGTAGATGATTTGTTCTGTGTGTCCAATTGTCTTTTGGTTTTTTTCCCACCAGGCACCTAGGCAGTCATGTTTTGAATGATATCTTAGCACACACTAATCCATAGTTGAATCATCTTTTCTTTTTTATGACTTGAAAGTACAGAGCTCCATTTCTCCAACATGTTTATCTTTGTGTTACCTAAAGATCTTTGTAGCTGCTTGGTGTCTCATCTTCTTCTCTAGCTCTTTTTACACTTATACCAGTTCCTCTTCACCATGACATTCATCTGTAGGTATACAGAACGAAATGGAACCATGCACAGAGACACAAGTCAGACATTTATCCAACATTAGTTTAAAATAGAGGAAAATTACCTATTATACTTGTATTTTTCCTTTGCTATATCAATTGTTTGAGGCAGTCTAGCCCAATCAAAAGAAATTTTTATATATGTTTCAGTCATTGCTTGTCTTTTTTTAACATACTAATTGTACAAGTAATCTACCTATAAGTTCACTTATGTCTATTCGCAAAAGCTGTAAACACTGCAAATCATTGCAGAGTTAGAATTATGACTGTTGATGACTACAAAACACATTCAGTTAGAATTTAATTAATAACTTCTTCCTCTGTGTTAGTACTGTGATGCATTTGTCCGCTATATAGATGTTTAGAAGTGGTCAGTCATTTTTATATTACTCATGGAGCTAGCACTGATGTTTTCTTTTTATAAGGCTCTAAGGCTCTTCCACATCTGAAGATGAACCCAGGTACCTTAACCACGTTGACTTACAGCACACCCACCACATAGTGCTGTAGGTAATGCTGATGTATCTGGATGTGCAGAACACAACACAAACACTAACTGGGGGAATGTAGTTTTCCTTGTTAAACAGAATCCTGTAAAGATTAAATGTAAGATTAAAAGTGACACGAGTGCAGACATATGAACAAAATAGTATCACTTGCTAATGAGTAAATCATTAAAAAAAGGAGCCTTACTGTACTCAGTTTATATTTGTATTTAATAAAATTTTGCTGATATCCAATCCAGAGTATGCTGCCAGCAAGTGTGGGAATGGGGCAGTAGTTGAGTTGTGAGAGGGGAGAAGGAGCAGCTGCCAACAAAGCCAGTCATAAGTGGTATACTTCCTGGGGAAAAGAGGCAGAAATGGTGAGAATTGGAGTTTACTGCTGACAGCACTTGAGAGCCTGCTCTACTGACCCAGACTAAAATATACTGTTTCCAACATCCCGGCAGACATAAAACACTACATTTGTTAAACCACAAACAAGTCTTCCTATGGACAGATGGCAGGGTAGGAAACAAAGCTGAGGTTCCCCTTTGGAGAAGATACGGAGCTCACTCGGTATGGCAGAATGTGTACAGAGTTTTAGAAATATGTCAGGACCCTTCCTTCTTGCCTAAGGATGTCTCCTCCCCTTCTCTTGCAATGATAGAATTTTCTTACCTGCTGTATTTCTTTAATTTCAGCATTAGTGCCATGATCCCATCTTTCTTATCCCTCCTGTCCATTCCTGGGCCCTCCTTTTTTTCTCCTTAACTTCTCATTCTTCTTTCGGTCTTCCTCGCAAATATGTTTTTAATCTGTCCAAACTTAGGCAAATCCAAGTTTTCCATCATGAGCTGTCGTATACCGGTTTCTTTTATTCCTGTTCTAAGATCATGTCTGTACATGTTCTGTGGTGTTGGGAAGTTCTGTTTCTCTCCCAGTGGCTCAAGTGTTAGCTGCTTTGCCTGTGACAAAGAGGCATCTATTTGCCTTTCTTTCAAAAAAAAAAAAACATTGTTCCCTTTCATTGGAAAACTGATTCCTGTCTGGAGTTTTACTCATAGAAGCTTAGCATTTTCAAAGGCCAGTATTGTTGTTATAGATATTCTAGGTTTACCACCTTTGTTTTCCGTGTCCTTATTGACATCTATAGCATCCCACTCCAAATGGAGTTGTGGTCCAGTGCTTCCCTAAAAAACAGTTGTTTCAATTTCCCCTCTTTGGTATAACACATTCGGTGGCCTTGTCGAGGAGAATATATTAGGAAACTTGTATTGCATTGAACTGGGGAAAAGGCAGATAAGGAGCATTAGGTCAGTGATAAGTATTGCCGATTTCTACCCTAGTTCAGTCACGTCTCATTCAGAGGTTTTCAGGCTACATTTGGGCTGGGACTCCACAAGGTTAAGCAGAAGAGGAAGTGGTCCTCTTGCTTAGCATCGATATCCAAGTCCAACCAGGTTTTACCCCTACAAAGTAGAGAGTATATATTGATTCAAGCTTATTGGCTGTTTCATTTTAAATTAGAATAGGAGGAATCTTTTACCACTAGACAAAACCTTTAATAATTTAAATTCAGATAGATAGCTTTGTCATCTCTGTACCTGGAAGCGGAAATCAGTGCACACAGAGATCTAGTAAGTACTAACAAAAATTAGCTGTTTTGTGTAAAGTCTATGAATATTTCTTAATCACTACATAATGTATGGTCTTTAAATGCCATTTTCGTGGCTTGTTTAGCTTTTCATAGGTCTCAGATGATCTGTAAGTGAATAGATTTAACTTCTTTACAGTGGGTCTCAGAATTATGCCTATTCAGCAGCATGTAGTAACTGGTTCAACATGAGCTGTTTCTTATATAAACATACAAAAAGCCTGACCCAGACTAAATCAATTTAAAAAAGAAAAACATTAAAGATCTGTTTTCTGCTACATGCTTATGGTCATCTTTGGTTGCTTATGATCTTACTGTATTATTGACCATCTATTCTACACCACCTGCCAAAAGGTTCAGATGGGATAGTGAAGTTGTTTTCAGAAGGGGGAAGCAATTAAAATCAGAACTCCTATAGTACATTTTAGCTGGTAAACCAGCATTTACGTTAGGAGTAGAGAAATCGTTAATTTGGCTTACTCTGTTTCCCTGATTTTATTTGTTACAGGGATTTTGAAAGCTACAAAAGCAGAAAGGCTGCAGAGTTCATACGTAGCATGAACACTTAAGATTAGGCCAATTCTGCTGCGGTTTAACTTATTCTCACCCTTGTAGGAAGCACAAAACTAATAAAATGGAGGCATACTTAGGAAAATAGTTGATACAGAAAACCAGAAATGAGTGCTTGTGTAAATGCCTGTATGTATATAATATCTTTAGGAAAAGGCAATATTTTGATCCTTGTATAAAACTGGCAGGATGTACTTTCTGAAAGCAATAATCAGCTTAGGTGAAACATCAAGACATTAATAACTAATCCTCGTATTTTACATGTATGTGTAAAATACGTGTTTCTTGAAATGGGTAATCTATAGAAGCACAATTTGTTTGCTTGGATTTCAGAGGTGTATGTAAAGAATCAGAGGAATAGTTCTGTATTATATATAGGAGATTGTTAATAGTAGGAACAGAGTGAAAATGCAGGTTTTATACCAGCATGAAAGTATTAGGCTGTGATATCGCAAAGCAGTACAAACATTATCCAGTCCTTGAGATTTTACAAAATTAATTTGATCTAATAAAAAAAGATCCAATGCACAAATCTTATACCAGCAATGCAATGCACTAGTACCTGTGTGCATTTTACTGCACCTAAAAATGTGTGCCAAAGAGTGATTTTTTTTTTTTTTTTTGGGGGGGGGTGGGGGGGTGGGGGGGGGGGTGTTATTTACATGAGTAAATTTATGAGGGGAAGAAAGCCATTGTCACAATGGGGAGTTCCAGATTGGTGCATGCAGCCACATTTTGCTCTAGGAATTCATTTCACAAGGTCATGGTTGTGCTGGACGAGCCTAAGGAATATAGTGCTAGATGCAGCTTAATACAAGTTCTCAAGCTGCTCATAAAAGAATGAATGAAAAATATTCTTTACTGTGAAGTACAGGAGAGAAGAATTAATTATGCAGGTGAAATTAGTATCATATTCTGTATTTTATATACTTAACCAGATTTCATAAAATACGTAATTTGGTGGTTTATTTTCAGTAATATTTCGCAAAGCATATATTCCAGTATTTACCTGCATTGTACAAAGTACGTAAATAGACACTGGGTCATACATTAATTTACATTGTTTTGTTTTGTTCAAAAAAAAAAAATCAAAACCAACAAAACAGAACTGCATTCACATTGTTGAAATAATGCCTAGAAAGAATAACAAAAGACACAGTTGTCTTGGTTAGATCTCTTTATGTGGAAGGTTGACAAACACATTCTTGATTTTTAAGAAACCACATTTAATTTTGAAATACCACTACTGACATAACAGATTTTCAGTGTATTTCTGCCAAGCATTTAAGAAAGTTACAGGGCTGCTGAACAATGTCATCACACTGCGTCAGCAGGAGTGACTTGATCAAAACGGCTTTCCTGCCAGTTACATGCCTCTGTGGGTAGATATGAGTAATTACTAAATTTTCTTAATTGCTGGCATACTCCATTGGTGACAATGGCAATGGTATTAGCAGTTTCAACTCTGTTTGGATTTGGGCACCATTGGGATTGCACTTTGAAATAGGTTGCATACCTATACTTGCAGATTGCATGCAGCGCGTGCCTCACAGGTTGAGATGTGCTGCTTTAATCCTTATTTATTTTTAGATTGTTAGCATCAATGATTAAACAAATTGCAGAATTACAAAATTCTCTGTGGAGACATTAGTTATATACTAAATAACGACTCTGGCATAAGACAACAACCTAGAATGGAACAGTAGATTGGATGGCATATGCAAATAAGAAGTTTAAGCTTCAACTCCAACTCAGATGTATGAAATCAGTAAAAATGGACTACAATTTGACATGATCATAGATTCAGAGCAAAAGAATTTAAGATCCCCTTGCTCCATTTACTGGCTTGTTTTGAAGAACAGTGATAAGGTCGATTTTGCATTTTTACTGTAATATCAAATGAGCAGTGCACATAAAGCTATACTGTCCTCAGTGTAGCAAGGGCAGGATAATTTTTGGAAGATTTACTAGTGCTTATTGGCCGAAGATAGTAGTAGGAGGATAGTAGGATACTAATAGTAGGAGGATATCTAGGAGGATACCATTAGAAATAGTAGTAGGGGACTCCTCTGACACTGGTCTCTGTTAAAACTGCATGGTCTTAGCAGCCTCCACTCATCCCGTAGTTCTTGAATGTTTTGTTAAAGTTAGGTATGACTGTTTTCCAAGCTCAGCTCAGGATTGAGATACTTTGTAAAATCTAACATAGTAGAATTTAGCAGAATCCACAAGTAATGTGGTTCACTCAAAAATGCTTTTTTTTCTCACTTGTCAGAATAATTTTAATAACAAAGCACTGTACTGAAATTCCAAGTTAAAAAGATTGAATTGTTTTTCTGTCATGTTGGAATGTTCTTTTGGAACAATTGTCTTGCAGTAAAGGTGTTCGTAAATCTGATACATAGCTCTTCTGTTTGAGGACTTGAGTGTGACATCCTTTATTCAGCAGATGAGTTAGTCCTGCTTCCCTGTACGGCTGCTCATATGGACCCAATTGAAAGTGCAATGAAGTCAGTGGATTGATCTTGTATGGACTTTGAGGGATCTGGCAAAATTTAGGAATATATATTTTTCTGTATCTCCCACTGAATTCCACAGTAAAGTGGCAGCTGGATACTTCTGAAGATCTGGACTTAAAATAATGCTTAGATATAGTCAAGAATGGCAAATTTTTACCTTAATTTCCTTAATGTTGTACCTTAATGAATATCTGATTGGTCTGACCTTTGTTGCTGATTCTTTTTTTTTTGTGTGTGTCCTGTCTGTTCCCCCTCCCCCCCCATTTTTGGCATTATAGGAGAGCACTGAATCTAGGAATACTTCGAGACCCTGGATCAGAGGTTGAAGACAGACAATATCAAATAGATCTTCAGTCTATAAATATTGGTACTGCTCATTGGAATCAGTTGAAACCAGAGAAGGAAAATGGAAAAGGAGGGGTTTTGACAGAGAGTGAAAGAAATTCTCAAAACCCAGCACTTGAATGGAACATGGCCAGTAGGTAGGAAGGTTTTTTTAACTTACTCTTTTCTAGAATTACACAGCACAAACACTGTTGATATCTTTTGCTGTAAATCTGAATCAAATGATTCTGTATTGGTTTTGCTTGACATTACAAGCGTATTTCCACAGAGTTTTGGATTATATGTTTGAAATGCATATTACTATTATTATTACACTGTAGTTACTGTCTAGTTATTGTGTGCCTTTGGTTCCATTATAAGCTCTTTCCTGAGTGGTTTACTGTATGTCCATAAAATAGCTCCAGAGCTCAGACTTCAGTTTCTCTGTCTAAAAGCAGTGGGAGGTTTTGGTTTTGTATTTTCTTTCTTTTCTTTTTTTTTTTAAAAAAAACAACTTCTTTTGTTTGTAGTTTTTCAAAGCTTGAGTAAAACCAGCTTAGACATTTCTAAGTTAAAGGAGGATAAAGTAGAACATTTCCTATTGGTTCTGAACTGTTTTTTGCACTTCTGTAACTAAAACCAGATGAATTTTGAAAATGAGATATTTCAACTGAGTCTCCCTTATTGTGCATGTATGATATGTACATGCAAAACCCCGCCCTGTAGTTCAACAGGGTTGAAAGATAAAGCATGCGTACACTTGTGTGGTATTTTAATGTTTTCACATATAAAATAGGGGGGGTTAATGGTAATTTGTGAAAATATGAAATTTTAATTTTAGTTTTAATATACATTTTTATACTTAAAAACTCATACAGGTAATTTAAAACTAAATTTTTGTAGACTGTGTAGCAGTCAGAGTTCTCTTTTCAAAGTGACAGGAATAAAGTCTGATGGCCAAGAGCAAGCTTTCAGAAGTCATTTTGTGGATTTAGATGCATTTCTGCTAGAAGATACCTCATTTCCCAGACATTTATTTATCTTCATTTAAAAGTCCTTTGTATGTAATTCATGCAAAACCAACTTGATTTTTATGAAATGTGTGCACAATTCTATGGTTCCTAAGATAAGATTCCTATCTGAATTGGGGGATAAGTTCCTAAAAGTGATATAGAAGAACAGGCAGAATCATAAGGAAAGACAGAAATTGAACTATAACTGTTTAATTTTTTAAAAAAGGGAAGATGAGAGGACTCTCAGAGATTTTTCCAAAAGTGAGGCAAGCTGCAGCAAAAGAAGCTACTTGAGCATGGCATGCAGACTGAGCTTTCTAAGTGATGAATTGATGAAAGACCAAGAGAGCAAATAAGCTCACTCTGGAGGAGTGTGTGCAGGAAAAAGATGTGATCAAGAATAAATTCCAGTTTATTATTGAAAAATAGAGAGCAGGAAAAACAGATCTAACCAAAGCAATAATAAAACCACAAGGAGTGATAGGAGTACAGATAAAAATTTAAACCGAGTAAATAGTATCTGTTCTTCATTTATAAGATCACCTGGTTCTTTCCTGTCTTTTAATGATTCTTTTTTTTTTTTAACTAATATAATTCCAAAGACAATTTTTATTTTAAATTCTTAGCCTTGAGAAAATGTATATGGCCTTCTAAGTTGGGCCTTGACATTGGGCAAGTTGCCCATTAAGTTGTTTCTCACAAAACAACGTAGGACCAGTGGCATTTCTTGAAAGATAAGATGACATTAATCTCCAGAGGACTTCTGGCTGATTTGGAAGTTAAGCTAACGTAGCAAAACCAGCCACCAAGGAACTGGCTTTCCTTTTCCTTCCCATTAGTGACTGAAATCATATTGCCAGCACACTTTGGTCTGAGCTTTGTGGTTATAGATTTGGATAGGAAGTTTGGTGGGATTCCTGAAAAGCTGTTAAGAATAAGGGAAGCAGCTATTACAGATAATCTGAATTTGGGTTGGTTTTTTTGTTTGGTTGGTTGGGGGTTTTTTTGTTTGGTTTTTTAAATAACTTCCTGGACATTCTTCTTTTCCTCAGCAGACTTCCAAAATAAAATATATTAGAATATACTTGACAAATAAGTATGTTTGTTTTGATATCGCTTTTCAATGAATCTTCTACTTGGGTTTTCATTTCAATCAGTTGTAATTAAATATATTAGCTTTTCCTTTCTGGTATGCAATACAGTATCTTAATTGCAGCTTGAATTTGTTTAAAGAGAAAGTTGGTGTGAGTGTTTTCTTGTCCTGTTGGCTTAAAATTTTACACATTTACCACAGCTCTTTTTCAGGATGTTCACATTTTTGCTTTTCAGTTGGCAGTCAGTTTTGTTGCATCTGGGTTTATTTTATGATCTGTGGAAGTGGTGTGCTGAGAACTGGAAGAACCTGCATTGAACTCTGCCATCTGCTGAGATATTTCCAGCATGCACCAAGAGGGTGGCTGTGTGGTGTTTTACATGGTGCTTAGTGTTTTCAGGGTGAAGTTCATCTTAAGATTTCCTGCAATTACCACAGAAGCTTTATTCTTTGACCTATTTGTGATACTGTTTTCTCTTTTAATTCTTCAAGTTTCTTAGACATGTTTAACCTGGAACATAATGAATGATTTTTACTGAGTTATTTTAGGGCTCATTTCTTTGTTTGGTTTTAATATATTTCTATTTGTTTTTACTTACCGTTTACACCCAGTGTTCTGGTTTATTAGGTTCACTGGGGTTTAAGATTCTTTTCTGAGATCAGTTTCCCTCATTTTTTATTTCTTAGGCGCGATGTGGTGCAGTATAGAATCCAACTTATATCCAAGTATTTCACACAGTTACTTTACAGAAAACTTTAGCATAGATACCAAGCATTCATTTTCCATTCCCATTTTTTAAAGCATTACTGTATTTTTTTTAATAAATACTTGTAAAAATTTGGAAATCGATTATATTGTAATTTAGTCTACTGGGTTGAAATTTGGTCCTGTTTTAAAAATTTGCACGAAAACTAAATCACTCTAAATATAAGATCTATGGATATCCAAACAAATATTTGAAAGGTTTTGACAGAGTTTATCATTTAAACCCTTTAACAGTCTTTATGCAGAAAGTAAATCTTTCAGATTTTCCCACCACTTTTTCTGGAGTTCAGTATTTCTAGTGGTTAATATCTCACGGGTTTGAATTTTTTTGAAACTTTACATTGTAATTTGGAAACCAAGCAGTCTTGCTTTGAGACTAAGTGTTGAATATTTTAAGGTGTTTAGTGTAAAATTCTGTAAGAGGGGCTTTTGTGAAGTGCTGGTGTGATGCCTCCTGTGCCTCCACAGGTCACCCCAAGAAGAATGGGGGAACTGGAGCGCTCTGGTAGGGTAGGTGTCCTCTGTCAGAACAAAACTTCCAAATGCTGTGCTGTACTGAGGATCAGGGATCATAACTCTTCCTATTATGAAATATTTATACTTCACTGTAGATGTTATAAAAAGCTCCCTAATGGTGTAATATATAAAAAGAATACTGGAAACAGTCAGACAGTTCTAATAAGGTTATGTACAAATGAAACCTGTCCGCATTTATTCCCTTTACCAAACAGCATGTGGGGAGCTGGGAGTACTTAACCAAAAGAAGTTTTCTTGATTGAAAACTGCTTTTTCAGCTTGCAGCTCTCCTCCTCCCTCTCCCTCCTCTCAATGGAAAAAACAACAGCCCTGAAGGAAATAAAGAAATATATCCTCTCTTGAGGCCTCGCCCCCATCCCTGTACAATCCTTATACAGCTCCCAGCAGCAACTTCTGCTTCCTGCAGCCTGAATAAACTCTGTTGAAAAAAATAAAATTAATTGAGCTTAAAAGCATTACTTCTCTGTGTGGTAATGAATTGAGTGGGGCAATGTACTGCATTACAGTTTTGTCCTTGGCATACCACCATCTGGAACAGCTCTCTGTGACTCTCATTGAGTACGTCAGGAAGCCAATGATCTGTTGTACAAAACTGAACAAAATACCACTTCTGCTTTGCAAGGATCCTCAGAAAGGTTTCCTGCAGACTTTTCTTTGAATAGTTTTAATTTTCATGCTTTTTTGGCAAGTTGAAGTGAAGCTTGCCAAGTCCTAAGTAGGAAGACCAGAAAAAAGTGATCAGTAGGTCCATGTGTATGGAAGCAGGGACATTCCCTGTGAATCTTTTTGAATAAAATGGAGTACATTTGTATTCAGTCCTTTATTTCAGTTGCTGCATTTATTGTACCTGAAGTCGTGCTTGTATTCATACTGTGCAAAGCCTTACTCAATAAGATGGAGTATGTTATTTTCTTTATTAATCTACAGCAAAACAATGTTGCGTGGCATTCTTAAAAAGATTAAAATTAGCTTTACTGAGGCATAATTACCTAACAATAGTCGTTCTGTACAGCTAGATGATGTACTTTTGTTCATTGTCTAATTTTGGTCATTAGGTTGTCCTCAAAATGTTGCTATGCTATTTCACTGTATCATGATGCATCTTTGCAACACCTCAGAGAGCTGAAAGGATGTGAACTGTTTTGCCCACTGGGAGATGGAGGTCTGAGGCATGATGATGTCATTAGTAGTTAGATATCCTAATAACATTTGTGGATCAGGGATTAGCTGATGTATACAACTACATGGGAAACCTGCAAGAGAAAAGTCTTTCCTGAGTCCTAAGTTAGCATGCTAACCAACATAACATCTTTGGTTTTGCACGCCTCACACTACTAGAGAACACTATTCAATTATGTGGCCTATTCCATGCTAATACTTGTTTTTTTGCTGTTTCAAGTCACAGAATTATTTGTGAGGATTCATCTCTCTCTGTAGATAGTAAACTTACATAGCATAGATGAGCTCAGTTGTCATTCATGCATTGAATGTATATGAGTTTCTCCCTGACCTGTGTATTTTTTAAGTATATAAGGGCTCAAGCTCTAGATTCAGTAAGGTATTATTAAGAAAAAAATAATAATTAAGAGTAAGGCAAACATTTCCAAGTTTCACTTCTATGTTATGTTTAGCTCTTACTGGCCAGTATTTTCTGTCAGTTTTGACTAGTTTTTCCACATAAGGTGGCCAAGTTGTAGTCATCCTTGTGCATTTGCACAGCTTATCCAGTCTCACATCATTGCACCTCCTTGATTAGTGCAACATCATCTCTTTGTCAGTCCTTCCTCCTCACGTAAATTCACCATGATTGAGTGCCTGTAATCAAATACTGATGATTTGATTTGGTGTAATGAAATGTTGTTGCTTTGATTACAAAATTCTGTTCTTCACCTTTTTTTTCTCTTCTCTTCCCACAACATTTTTTTGTCATATTAATCATTTAACATGTCTTTGCTTTCAGGTTACTTCTAGACTTTTGTGTCTATCCATTTCCTCTTACATGTCTTCTTTCATTTGCTTTGACACATCAACACTCACTGCTCATCAGACCTCATCATCCCATTCACCAAGGCTGCCACATTTAACTTTCAAAGAAGCACTTGCTCGCTTCTAGGCTAACCTATATGTTATAAAGGCATTTCCTGTGAACATTCACAAAATTATTGCAATGTCTTCTTCCAAATCCTTCCAGAAAAATCAGTTTCTATTATAATGTAATATAAAAACTCATAAGACAGCTTTCAAATTGCCACTGCATGGATATTGTTACCTATGGTGCTGTTAGTTGTTCCCTTTTACTTCCCTGTCTGCGGGTGTGTGTTTTCTTATACTTCAATTGTAAACTTTTGAGGACAGAGACCATTTTTGTCCTGTGCTTTTACAATGTGGATCTGTGGTCCATAACCAGAGTTCACGTTATCATGCAGATATAGCCCAAATTCAGCACTGAGTAAAAGGCACCTCCAGGCCTTATCACAAATGCTTTGCTGCCTTTTTGCTTTGTGTTAGCATATGGTCCTTCAAATGTGCTGTACTTTTAAGTGTAGATGATCAACTGCTTTAACATCTCTAAAAGTACTAGCTTTTCCTTTTTTTTCCAAGACAAATATATAACAGATGCATAAATGAACCATGGAATGAATGTGCTGCAGACATAGAGCCATCATTACGCTCTTCACAATCAAGTTTTTTCATAAGCTCATGTGGTGTACACCTGTGTTAAGTTAACGGTGCACTTAGGTGCAGTGTGGAAGACTTAATAATTCAAACTGGAATTTGTTTCTTTGTTCCTTTTGTGCTCTTTCTCATATCCTCTCCCATCATTATTTACTGTGCTCTGTTTGCCTTCTGTTTGTACTTACAATTATTTATTTTGCTAATACTTGATTTGGCTGAACTTCAAATTCACCAACTAGAAACACGGAATGTAGTAAGTAGTGCAGGACAGGGATACCACATAAAGATGATTTTAAAATAAAATAAAAAAATCAGCAGTCAACTGTATTACCAAAAAAAACTTTAAGATGCACTGTCCTGGGTATCTACTCAAATAACATTTGAAAATTAGGGAAGATGTATGAGCTGAAAAATAATTTAACAATGATTGAAGAGAACCAGTTGTGGGTTTGGGGTTCAACAAATAACTTGCTTTTATAGTTCTGTTTCATATATTAAAATCATACTTACCAGCAGTTTTATGCCCCTTCAAGTGGAAGTTTTCTAATATATAGCTGTGTGTTCCTTCACAGAATTGTTCTACTACTTAGCACTTTCATTTTCCTCAAAAACAAAGGCATTTCTTTCTCATCCTGTTGTGCAGGGGAAATAGGAATTGGGTAGAAAGCTGTCTCTTTTAAATCTAAAATAAAGGTGATGGCAGGGAGAGAAGAATTTGTAGGACTGGCAAAATCTGACTATTTTCTCAGTTGAAGATGTACACTAATCACTAATGGGTCTGCTTTCTGATTTGGGGCTCTAATTGGGCTACTCTGGCTTTAGAAACCGTCATTACAGACCAGCAGAGCTACAGCTGACCAAAATGTTAAAGCTTTTGATGTAAGATGGTAGTTTTCTCTCACTGCCTAATTGGCTTGCTCTTAAGCATACTGCATACTACTTACGGTAGCATGCAACCTGCTCAGCAGTGTTTGTGAACATCATTTGAAGCAGAAGTTTATTAGACTTGTGCTCAGTAAATACTAGCTCTGTGCTCTGCAGCATCTGCTGTTAACTTCTGTATACTGTTGTCCTAAATAAATTTAAAAGCTTTAAGGCCTACCCTCATCTGACTGGATATATTCCCTTACAGGTCACCATGCGGTCTGCATGTTTTGAGGACAGTTGAGGATATTGTTAGCAGAATTTGAAGCATTAAAATCAGAATAGTCTAAGCAGTAAATTGTCATCCATGGATCTTGAATCTTTTGAATCTTACTGAATTACAGTCAAGTTATGATATCGATTTAATTTCGTTTTGGCCTAACTCTTGGCCTACAAACCATCAGCATTTGAGATCTTGTACTTTTCAACAGAATCCATTTCAGAACCATTACCTTTACTAGACTAGGTATATCAATACCTGTTCTTAATCAAGAGATTTAATTACCTATTCCACATGCAGTCCAGAGATTTCTGCATAGACAGGCATATAACCATATTGTTTAATGACATTAGCGTGGATAACTCTAGCTGACGGCAAGGACTAATTGTCTAATTGCATAGTTCCTGTGTCTGGCTCACTTGTGCCATTTACGCTGATGTCCAAATTGCCGCAGCTCAATTACTGGAGATTAAAGGTGATACAGGGATACTGACATACAGATATATCTGAAGAGTCCTGCACAGATCTGTTCTTTTCTTCTATACAGCAGTGTAGTTCAGTCATTTCCTTTATATCATGATAGATAGTTGCATAATTTTTTATATACTTTTAACTGCATTGTTTCACAGTTGATTTTCTATTTCGTAAGTGTGGGAGAACTTACCAATAACTTTTTGATGTTCAGAGTTCTCCCAGGTGAAATGCAGGCACTTAGCATTTATATAAATAATGATAGGTAAAAAGAATTATCAAAAAACTATCTTGATGGAAGGGTTCTCCCAGGAATTTGAACTGTATCCTCTTTTAGGGGCTGAACACCATCTTGATCTCATCACTTTTTTTTTTTTTCTTCCCCCTCATCAGCGGCTCTCAGATGGCATTTTGTGGCATTAGTTTATTTGACCTGACCCAGAAGATTCTGGCTATTTGGAATGTGTTGTCATAAGCTATTAGTGAACCATCTATAACGGCATTGTGCCTCTAGCCTTAGTATTTGGTTAAAGAATAACAAACAAACAAACAAAAAAAACCACAAACAAACCACCAAACACCTAGCTGGAAAACAAATGTAATTATCAAGTTTAATGGCACAAATATTCTTGGCAAGCAAACGTTGATATTTAGACGAAAAGGTACCAACTAAGAGCAACCAGTGACAGAAGCAGTGAAGGAATACTGACATCCCTCCATTTTCAAGGCATTTTAAACATCTTGGGCAGCCCTAGAGCTTCATGCGGTTTGCTAGTTTAATTTTTCATGTCTTTGATTTTTGTGTCAGTCATGTCGTTGTGTGCAGAACTTCTTCACCACAGAGTTTTAATGCATGAATTCAAATATTATGCCAGCTTCAGGACAGCTATTCATAAAGTGAAGGGCATCCACAGGCAAGTTTGAAAAATACTGATAATAAAGCTTGTATATTTGTTCAAATGATTTTTGTATAGTTCATTAAACAGTAGAAGAAACAATGTCAAACGTGTCTACATGGAGATGGGTTGAAGAGTAACATCTTTAAACATACTTTTTCTGTGAAATATAGGTAGAATTCTGCCTTTATGATTGGAATTAACATGATTTATAATGATGATATTTAATGCTTATTGAGGTAGCAATGAAATGCCAAACTGGTATTGAATCACTTCAGTGCTACACACTGGATGTAAAGAAGAATGAGTTTTTGCCCCTCAACAATTTAGAATATGCTTTAATCTTTTTTTTTTTTTTTTTTTTAGCATAAGGCGGCATCAGGAGAGGAGAGCAATTTTAACTCCAATTTTAACAGATTTCACAGTTCGAATAACTGCAGCTCCTGCAATTATTTTTACAAAAATTGATGCTGCAGAGAATTTACATCCAGAGGTTAGTACAAAATGCGAACAGAAATAGCATAACTTTTAATATGTGGATTATCTTAATATTTTATTGTTCCACCATTTTAAGTGTTCAGGTGTTTTTAAATGCAGAGATCGCCAACTGAAAAAAAAAAAAGTCTTAATCACTGGCTGACACGTTCGTTCTTTGCTGGAGTAAGAATTTGTGTATAACATTGGATATTACAGGCATCCAGTCCAGAGGTAGATAAGCCTGTTTGCAATTCAGCAAATGGGAATCCTTTAATGTTTTCCAGCAATATTTTTAAAAGATTCATGATGGAAAGGTGTTGAGAAGAGGCGTTACAGTACGACATTACAAAACGTATTCACAAGCTTCTCATAAAGAAGCCTGAAAATGCAATCTATACACTATCTCTAAGAAGAAAGTTGAGCCAAGTTCTTTTAGCCAGATTTTTCAAGCCCACAAATTTCCATAAAGCATCCATTCCCAAACCACAACTCTTGGGTACTTCAAGGTATTCCAGATTTAACAATCACTTTTACCAGTCTGTGGCTCAGCTTGTTAATGATGAGTCTGTGAAGAATGTTACGCAAAAAAGGTATTGGCTCCCTGTTTGACATTAGTTTGTAGCTCAAGAATTTAAAACCTTTTACGTAGGGGAAATATCAGAAAGTTTTTGTCAGCTCACAAGGAGTATTTCTCATAAGAGCTACCTCCTGGGAAGAGCAGAACTGGTACAGGAGTGTAAAGGATATTCAGCGTGTATTGCAATGTGCAATAGGTGTACCTTGATGGAAAATAATAGCTAATGGGTATAGAAAAATAGAAATAGCTTCACTTTACACAAAATATGTCATCTCAAGGGCAGACAGAAAATTATTTAATGTAAAAAAGTAGAAGAACGCTTAGGGGGTGGCTAGGATCTGTAGACATTATTAATAAAAAATAATTAAAAAAAAACCCAAACCACAAAAACTCTGAGCTTTACTAATGGTTATGTTCAAGAATTACAGTGTTTTCTGTGCATACATTCTTCTTGTAATCTACTGCCTGGGTGACAGTCACTGATGGAGAGGTCTAGTTTATATTGTGAAGAGCTTGAACATTGAGCAGCCTTCTAATGAGAAGGGGCAGTGCATCTGCTTATTAAGCAACTCTTCTGCATTGGTTCTGTTTTTCATCTCCTTATTGCTTGCCAGCAGTGGTGAAGAGCTTTTTTTTGTGCTAGATAACACCAATAAAACAGTGGCCGTCCAGCTAGCTTTGCCAAGGTATTAACAGTGGTTTACAAGCAAAGAAAAATGAAATAAGGTGATTATCAGTGAGTTCCAATGCATGATTCCATTATAAATCAAGCAGAGTTTGTTTAAAAAAGAAAAAAAAAAAAGGAAAAGGAAAAAAAGTACATCCTTTTCTTGGAAGAGAAGGAGAATTGTAGTCATTGCCAGGAAATAAGAACCAAAATATGACAATCCACTGTTTGATACTACCAAGAGATGGAAACAAGACCTCACACACAAGATACTTTTCTTGCAAAATTCATCTTAATAGTTATGCTGTTGAAAGCCAAGCAAAGAATAAGCTGCATCCTTGTTTAGAAGCCTGAGACACCACTTTCTCCTAAAAAGACCTAATTAATAATGTGTATGGTTTTGAAGCATTGACTACAACAGAGAATCATATTACAGTTATATAGAAGCTGAAAATTATTTCCCCAGTAGGTGTTATCTAGTATTTTCCCTTCATTTCTCCACAGGAAATTTTGGTGTGTGGTCATTCTTTGGAGGTGAATGTGACAACAAACCTGGATTTCTTTCTCAATGTGGCTCAAGTACAACTTCTTCAGCAGCTGGTACAAGCCAATATGGTTGGACTGGAACCTTCCAGTAGCACCACTGAGGTAGGTTTTTCCCTGTTTTGCAGCTAGTTTTTTTTTTTGAGTACAGTAGCTCTGATCAGGTGTTTGCATCATCTAGACAAAATTATACAGGTAAATTAAATGCGTGTATTACTGCTTGTTTGGTCATCTTTAAAATGCATTATAATGTTGTTCTAACAATAGGATGTCTTACTTCAACAAGACTATTATTCAGTAAATTAGACGAGGTGATTCTGCAACATCTTATGTACAAGGAGAATTATCTTATGTAAACAGTGAAGGAAATCAGTTTTGGAGTAGGTTTTTGAGGTGGTCTGTCATTTGATTTTAACTTCTCTTGAAGCTTTGGCATCTTCTTATGAGTTCACATACTACACTGTGTGCTTCGCTAAAACCAGTAAACTATAAAATTTTCCCTGTGCCGCATAACCACTGCTCACATTACCTGTCTTCACTCAAATCCCTAAGATTCAATCCACCTCTGAATATTCTCATCCTTCTTCAATAAGAATGGTGATGGTACATCATGAAGGGTCCTTCATCTTCTAAACAATTAATCTTTCCTTTTTTTCTGGAATTTTACAGCGTTCAGCAACTATCTCTTGAATTTGTCATTCTTTATTTCTCAAAGTTGATACCTCAGTTTGCATTAAAAGGCCAGTCACTAACTGTGACAAGCTTGTAAATTTAAATTATTAAATTTCTGGGCTGATAGAGAAAAAAGATAGGAGAAAAGAAAATGAAAACTTTGCCATAAGAAAAAATATGTATTTTGTATCTTCAAAACCAGGAATCTAGTCAGGCTGACAGCATCTTTTAAAGACAGTAAAAGTTAATATGTGACAAGGCATTAATTCCAATGAAATGGTTGTTGGATTCATTACGAAATTTTCACAAATAAGAACAAGAGTTACGGAGAGTGAAAGAGCAAGATACAATCAACTCTGCATTTCCAAGATTCTAGCTAATGGGAGAGCTGAAGAAACTTTCATTCTTCCTTTCCTGAATCTCACAGATTCAACATGCATGTGAGTCTGGGTGGAAGTAGGGAATGCTCTAGAGCAGCCAAAGTACTCGTATTCCTCTCTCCTCCCTCTGTCAAAACCCCAGAAGTTGTTTCTATCCTGCTAATCTAGGCATCACATCATCCCTCCCTCCTTTATCCCTTGCCAAGGATAGAGGGAAATGAAGGGCATTGTTTCATTATCTTGTTGAAACATGAAAGATGTAGAAAAGAAATGCAATGTATCTTTCTTTTCCTTGGATACTTCGCAGACACAGGGCCTCATTTGGAGGTGAACATTATAAATAAGTATATATGGGAATATCTTCAATAAATAATTTGCAGAGCACTGTTTTCCCATTGTGTGGGATGGATAGAATCAGAATATTTGAATGGATGCCGAGAATTTTAATCCTGACATGGCGCTGTGCACATGCGCTGCACGACTGATGTGGACTGTACAAATTTAAAAGCAATTTACCACGTAATTTCAAAAAGCTTTTTGTCGATTACATCCCAAGATACCTATTTGTTCTTCACTGATATCTCCCTTGCATTATTGTTATCTCCTCTAATGAGTAATGGGAGAATTTCTTGTTCAACATGGTGTTTGTCTTCTCTTTAATAAGTTATAGAACTGCATCGCGATTCACTGTACTGAAAATGTAAAATCCAATAGCTGGTTACTTTTTGTCCAGTTCTGTCTTCAGTGTTGTGTAGTCTCATGTGCCTATATGAAGCCACCCCACCCTCTAATATGTGCACATTTATTATTATCCTCATGTTTCTTCTTCAGTCGGCAGAGAGAAATACAATACACTTTGTATGCTGCTGTCTTCATCTCAATGAATGAAGTCTGGAGCCTGCACATGGCTATTCATACTTAATACCTGCTAATTATTTCATTGCAAGAATTAAAACATAATATAGGCTGGAAGATGCCTCTGGAGACCCCATTCTTTTGCTCAAAAGAACACTAATGTCAAAGCTAGATCAGGCTTTTCAGTGTATTGTTCAGTCAAATCTTTTTCTCCAAGGAAGGAGGTTGCACTGCCTTTCTGGGTAATTGTCCTGTGCTTAACTACACTCACTCTGGAAAGTTTTTGTCCTTATGTAGATTCAGAATTTTGCTTGATACAACTTTTAACCATTGCCTCTCAATACTTCGCTGTACATGTCCAAGAGCAGTCTGACTTCATTTTCTTCATAACCCTGCCATCCTTAGCTTTCTCTTTTTCCATCTGAACAAACTTAGCTCTCTCACCCTCTCCTCATAAATCCTGTGCTTTAACCTGTTTAACCCTCTTGGTGATCCTCTGCCCACTCAAGTTTGTCAATCTTTTTCTTCTATTGTTGAGCTCAAAGCTAGAGACAGTACTCTAGTTGTGGACTCACAATCATCTAATAAAAGGAAATAACCTCACCTCTGATCTGGTGGCTATGCTGTTGTTAATACTGCCCAGTAAGTGCTTAGACTTCAACACTACAGGGGCATGCTGCTATCACATGATCAATTTGTTGTCCACCAGCACCCTTGGGATCTTTTATGCAAAGCTGTTCTGTAGCAGCTGGTCTCCAGCCTCTATTTGGTTTGGGATTTTTCCATCTCAGGTGCAGGAATTTGCATTTACCTTTGAACTTCATGAGGTTTCTGTTATACCATTCCTTCATTTTGTCAATGTCCCTCTGAATGGCAGCCCTACCCCTCAGTGTATAAACAACTCCCATCAGTTTGGTGTCATCTGTGAACTTTCTTTGGGTAAGTTCTGTATCATTGCCAAGGTCTTTAAAAAAAGACAGTAAACATCATCAAACCTTGAGGAGTGTCACTCTAACTAGAGTTCAGCTACACTCTGGAACAGTGACCATTACTCTCTGATCTTAGTGGTCCAGTGTGTTTTTTTACCTACCTTGTTGTCCAGCCATTCAGTTCACACTCGGATCCAACAGTTTGGATACAAGTCTGCTGTGGAAGACAATCCAAACTTTGCTAAGGTCAAAGCAAACGGCATCCAGTAGTCTATCCACAGAATCAGTCATCTTATCATAGAAGGCAATCAGATTGTGGTACGGCATGATTTGCCTTTTGGTAAATACGTGTTGTTTGTTCCCAAACTCCTTTTTGTCCTTCAAGTGCCTGGAATTGACTTCTCTGAAAATGTGTTCTGTCACCTTCTCAGGGTCTACAATGGGGCTGACTATCAAGTAGGTTCACTGGGTTCTCTTCCTTGCTCTTTCTGAAGATGGGCATGACATTTACTGTTTTCCAGACATGAAAGACTGGCAGACAATATGTCCTTTCACGTATGATAAGGAGAGTCCCAGCAGTGGCACTGGCTAGTTCCTCAAACACCTTTGGATATGTTCTGTCTGGTATTTAAAGAGAAAAATTGAGCTGAGGTTATCCATCCTCCAAAGGCTTTCCTAAAGTATTGCAAATTACCTAGGCTGTTATGCAGGTCAGAGTGATACACAGAACCTGTGCTGTTTCTCCTCTCAAGACAGTCATGTTCAGCAACACAATTCATAGAAAATAGCTTTAAGATGGTTTTTCCCACAGTGTCTATTTTCTTTGCAGATTTAGAGATTCTGGTTCATAGCATTTGAGGATTTTCACCAATATTTCTATTAGATGCCTAAGCATTATTACAGAAGAGTAGGAAGAAACAGGAGAAAATATATTCCCCATGAGAAAGTGCAAACTGGAGTGGAAAAACCAAGAAAGTTTGTATTTCCAAATCAGAATGTATGAAATATGTCTTCCAAACCTGCCCCAAGATAGCATGGCAGTGATCTTTTTTTTAAGTTGAAAGGAACAGAAGAGACATTTTTACATATATTTGAATAAATGTTATTGTGGTGTTTGTACATGAATTTACACCACTGAACTGTTTGCATTAAGTACTTGTTCAGTTATTTTCAAAGATATTCAGAATCTATGCACGTACACTGCTTCTCTTCAGGAACTTGTGAATGAATGAGGAACCACACAATAAACAAAAGCGTGTAAAATTAGTGCGCACAGGCATTCTCTGAATAGGAAAGAGGGTAAAGGAATACCTCAAATTTCTTAAGATAACTGGCTGTAAATGAAATTTGGTTTATTGATTGTCCTTTTTTCTGCTAGAATAATGTAAAGATAGAGGTAGGCAACAAAATCTTTGACAAGAATGTATCTGTTAAAGTGTACTTCAATACAGAAAAATGAACTGTAACAGAAGCTGTAGGATTCAAGAGTTGCCTAAAAGTGGGAAGAGAACAAGTGTGGTGAATTCTTCGCTCTTTTTTAATGCATTGGTGCCACTTTAAAGACACCGTGGATGAAATATTTAAAGAAGTCCTAGAAAGCATTTGAATTTTTACAGATTTGACCATGGACTACTGAAATTTGCAAAAAATTATTGTTTCTGAAGGTGTCCAGCTGATTGAAAATTCTGCATTGTTAGTAGAGATTTAGTCTTTTTGAAGAAAAAACAATCCAGCATATAGAATACACAGAATCATTTTTCAGATTTAGTGAAAAGGTTTAGGGAAATTTAAGGTCTGAAGGGTCTTTTGAGCACCATAGCTAGGAGACAAAAAGAAAGTTAGATTGGAACTCAGATTATGAATGGAATTTTGTATGACAGTGACTTAAGGCAATGAGTGTATTTGCTTGTCTTGTCTTTAAGCACTCCCATTATTACTAATTAAGGTAATAATCTTGATTGTGTGTCTTTCCTGCAGGCAAGCTGTTCAACCACATTTAAATATGTGGTGTTTAATCTGTTTTCAGGAAGTCATTTTTATAGTATAAGGCCTTCTTTAAAGTAAATAGTGGTGAATTGTATATTCACCTCATTGTATTTGTTTCCTGTTAGTGTCGGTTCAAACACATTTATGCATATGTGTATAGTTACCATTGATTTGCTTTTTAGCATACAAAACTTAAGGTAGGACAGAATCATGGAATAATTATGTTGGAAGGGACCTACAGAGTTCATATATTCCAGGCCCCTGCTCACAGCAGGCCTAATCAGATCCGGTTGCTCTGGGGCTTCAGTCAAGTCTTGAATACCTCTGAAGACAGAAATTACACAACCTGCCTGGGCAGCCTAGTTGACCACCCAAATGGTTAAAAAAAAAAAGAAAAAAATCCTAATATCAAATTGGAATTTTGCCCTCTGGTGAGCTCAGTTGTTATTTTTCTTGTACTGTGAGGACCAAAACTGGACAGAGTATTCCAGATGTGATCTCAGCAAGTCCTGAGTAAAGGGCGATAATCACTTCCCTCAGTCTACTCAGGCTTCTGCCAATACAGTCCAAGATACCGCTGGCCACCTTTGCTCCCCAGATACATCACTGGCTCATGTCCACCAGGACTGTCCTGCAACCAGCTTGTATCATTGCTGAGGTTCTTCCGGCCCAGGTACGGGACTTTACATTTCTCCTCATTTAACATCCTAAGGTTCCTATTTGACTCATTCATCTACTCTGTGGATAGCAGCCCTGCCCTTGTGCGTATTCATTGCTTCCCCTTAATCAGTACCCTCTGAGCATAATCATTCAACTAGTTTTTTATCCATCTGGTAGTTCATCCATCCAGAATGTAATGTCCAAACTTAGATACAAGAATATTGTGGAACTGTTAAAAGCCTTGCCAAAGTTGAGGTAGATATCATCCACTGCTCTACCCTTGTCCACAGACCCAGCCATTTTATCATCAGCTAATATGTTAGATATCTGCTTTGTGTATTCTGAGGAAGGTCGAGGCATGTCAGTCTGAAGCTTCGCGTTGTTCATCTTAGCTTTGTCATTCAGCTGTCTTCATGTTTTTTGATACTTTAGCAATGCTTTGCATTTTTTCAGAGCCAATATTTTCTACTGCCTGCAGTAAATGTCCAAGTAAAAACTATGAATATATAAAGCTTGCGTCTTTTTCTGCTTCTATCTAGCACTCTTTCTGTAGGCCTCCCTGCTGATTCTTTCTCCAGCAAGGTGAGCACTCAAGGGTGTCAGCTATGTGGCCTGATGACAGGTCTTCCATCAAGCAGCCCTTTGAAGCTAACCAGTTTTCCAGAGAAAGACAACAAAATATTTGGGGATTCTGGGTATGATTTATGGGGCAGGGAGTGGATCGTAAGCGTCAAATAAATATACCTTGGCTGTGAGATGAATGTTTTGGAATTGTGAAGCCACAAATATTTGAGAAGTGCAAACATCAAGGCTGAAGCAGAATCATCTAGGGTTGTGTAAAGAATTATAGATACAAGGAGTTATATAATTAAAAATTAAAGGAAATATTATTCAAATTTGGATGTTAGGAAAAATATTATTAGGTGTATAACACCACCAAAGGATGTGACAAAAAGATGTTGAGCCAGGGTCATTTCACTGATTTTTTCATACCAGGAGAAGACTACCTGCTGTGGTTTTATGATTGAACTGGTTCTAATGTTATACACTCTAACCGATCATGACAGTCCCCTACCAATTTCTAATTTATGTTATTTTGAGCTCAGTAAATTCTATTAATCTGCCCTGGATTTTAAAAAAAAATAAGCTACACTTAGTTAAAATGGCAAAAATTAGTGAATTGTGTTCTCCGAAGCCTAAAACTCATTAAACAGGTAAATCTCTCTTTATTAGATAAAGAGGAACCTCAGTGTATTAAGATGGCCTGGGCCATGTGGATTTACCAACAGTAAATGGCTTTTTTATTTATTAGTATCAAGTAATCATAAATCATAACCATAGTATAAATTGTTATTGAATTATCTTTTAATAGTGCTTCTCACAATTACAATTATCTTGTCATTACTTCTGGCAAGTAATATAATTACTTGTCAGTAGTATAATTACTTGTGAGAAGAGAGCCTACTGCTGATACATTTATTCGTTGGTCCCTAAAGCATCAGCTGTGAACAAACTTCACAGAACCATCATGTTTCTCAGCACCTCCTCGCTCTGTTGCACCTGACTGGGGCTCATGCCCGGAGAGCTTTATCTTAAGTATTTAACCTGTTTTGTTGGAAAGAAAGCAGTCTTTTAATAGCTGAGTTGAACAGCCATTGTGTGGTTCTTCAACAGCAGGAGTTGAAAAGCTTCTTTGGTTTTTACTTTTACAGGAAAAAAAATTAAGCATCCTTTATGCAAGCAAGTTTAGCATGTTTAAAAAAAAATTTGCAGTGACAAAACTGACATTCATGAATATTCCTGTCCATATTAATCTGAGTTTAAGTTTTACTGTGATGTAATTAATAATTAATTTGCCTTTTTTAATGTGTAAATGAGGATATAGTGAGGAAAGGGGTGGAAAGCTTTCCAAGGGACTGGATTTAAGCAGATTGAAAGCAGGTGGCTATCCACATTTTATCACAATTTTGTCACATCGGTCATTAAGAAAACCGATGCCACTGAAATTAATTCACACCCAACAGATGTTTAGTACCATAAAGGGATATGACCTGCTTGCCACCAGTTGCTGGAAGGAAAACATTTTTTCTTTTGATGTTTTGCATTAGGTACCATGGATGTTACACATGTGTCTCGCACACTGAAAATAGAACTGATTTTCTTATATAAATTTTACATAAATGCACACTCATCCCGGCATTTCAGCTGACATAATTAATGTTTTATAGAGAAATGTAGGGTTTTCCAAGTGTGTGGATTCTTTTAGTAGTGGACATTGTATTGAAAAACAGAGTAATTTCTGTTTCTAAGTCACATCGAAAATCTTAAAACTATGTAACTAAATTTTGTCTCAATGTACTAGCAGTAAAAATCTAACAGTAATCTAATGGGGTACAAGTAATTTATCTTTTTAAAATATCATGGTTGTAGTAAATGGATTTTTTTTTTCGATCCCTGCCATTAGCCCAGGACTGTATGTACATATACGCGTTTGAAGTGTAAAATTTCAGATTATAAATTATAATAATAATCTGTACATGGTTACGATAAATTTATAGATGGGGTTTTAAACAGTCAAGTAATCAAGACTGGAAATACCCTTAGTTTGCAGCTGCCTGTTTTGGTGTGTTAATAAACATTTGACCTTTGGAGTCAGGGAAGCAATTGTGGGGTTTTTAAGGTTTTAGACAAATAGGAAATTTGTATTTGTGCTTTTCCTCCCCTAGCCTCCTGTGGCAGCATGGTGGTCTAAATCTGGGTTTCAAATAAAGTTAAGAACTTTAGGTTCAAGTGATGGAAAGGCAATAATCCGACACAAAAAGAGCACGTGTGCAGCTCATTATTTGTGGGAATAAATAACATGGGAATGTCATTACATGTCTGGCTGTGAGCAGTGATGTTCTTTCTCTAAAGAGAAGGGGAAGAATGCAATGGTTGCCTTTTCCCAGTGTTCTTGTTGACTTGTAGCAAATGAGTATGAATCAACGATATTACAATGAATAAGTTTTCAGCACAAAATAATTTTACCAGTTTCTGTTGGGATCTCACTCTGGATATGAATTAACTATGTTTCAACCCGTGGTGATATGTGCTAGGTAACGTATAAAACATGCCATGTACATGTTCTACATACTTTATAATCTTTTGTGAGGTCAGTATACATCTGTAATTTAGGGTATGTGTGTCTTTAATAATAGATATTTCTTATAATTTCTCAGTGCTTGAAAACATGACTAAGAAGCTACTAGTATAGATTATCTGAGGTTTGTCTTACTCTTCATAAAGTGCACTGGTACTTGGAGTAAATGGGAAGAGAAGTTACTTTTATTACCACTCCAATTAGGGCAATTATATTCTAGTAATGTATATTGCTATATTAATGATATTTCTAATGCAGGTCCACTTCGGTGCAAAAGTAGGATTAACAAATTCTTTTTCTCCCCTTAAAAAGCATGCAGACAATAAATAACAAATCTTTCTCTGCCTAATATCTTTATGTTCCTACCAATACCTTCAGAAACCTAAAAAATGTAGGCCCTGCTTTTTAAAGACTCTCTGAAATAAGGAGATAGAGCAGAGGTCACATCCTGAAATTATTTTTTTATTATAGTCAGCAAAACTTTCCTAGCATAAGTGACCATACTGGTTTTTTCCTGTTTTTAAAAACATGGGTATTACTTAATATCTGCTAGAGAGGATCTCTTGGATTCCTTTTTAATTTTACCTCTGTATTTACAATGTATAAAAATTAATATTGACCCTCAAATTAGGCCAGTATTAAAATACTTCTATGTCTTTACATTTCTTTGCTTTTGTTACTACTAACAGTCTCTTGCAATCAGTTCTTCAAGGCAGTCTTGGAAGCTGAATTTATAATTTTGGTCTTTAGGCTTAAAAGGGAAGAGCTTTCCTAGTTCTTTCTTACCACTAGATTATCTGACAAAGCTAGACACAAGTTTAGCATGTGTTGATTTGACAGTACTCAGGAGATCATTATGTGCTTTCTGCAAAGACATCTGAAGGGTTTTAAAAGTATAATTATTGAAAGGTTACAAAGAACATTTAATAGTGCAGGAAATAAAACTCTATCTCTGCCTGTAAGTATGTAGATAAAACCAGGCTCTGCTGCCAGCTTCTTTCAATAATTAGAATTATATCTTTTATAGTATGTCTGAGTTTTACTTTAAATATGTTTATAATTTGGAACAATCTCTATGTGGGTCTTAAAACCCACTGGATTAAGGTACGTCTGTAAACTGCAGTTACTCAGTTAGTAAGACTATGACTTCTCAGAAGGTGTTTTTCCTTCTCAGTGTGAATTCAACTAGGTCGCTTAATCTCTGATTCTACTGATATAAAAAAAATTTTAAAGTAAGGCTAGAAGACATAATACTGAAAGTCATTAGTTTTTATCAGAACATTACAATTAAAAACAGAATTCTGTACCTGAGTCTTGAATATAAGATCAAAATGTAGTTTTAAGTTGTAGTTGCTCTATTAGTAAAATTGTAAGAGTTGAAGTTTTGACATTGCTGAATTTCTGGAATATTTTATTATGGCTATATAACCAGAATAATAAGGATTGTTAGACTTTTGTTTAACTTACTGATTAGCCTACTATAATCTTCCAAGTGCCAAGAGTTGTTCTTAACTTTCTCCTTTCAAGAGTTAGCATTGTAATTTAGAACGATATTAGATCATAACAGGTGCCTAGTCAATAAATGACCAATAATTAATTCAATAGCTTAAGCCAATCCACTTGCTCTTAATTTTTTCCAGGCATGGGTACATTGAATGACACTGTTTCATCAGTCACAGTGAGTCTGACTTCATTAAGGGATTATCTAATCATCAGTGCACATGGCTTCTGTTGGAGGCATCAAGTGGGCTTTGAAGGATTGGTATTGATAATCGGTTTATTCAATTTTAGTCACTGTTTAAGGGAGAACGAATGACTGGAATTTTTACTGATTTATGAACTTAAGCAAATTAGGAGATGTAACAAACTTTAATGAAAAGAGATAAATTGCCAAAATGACATTAAAAACATTAATTGGAAAATAAATAGGGGTGTCAGACAAATAAGCCATATGATTACCCTAAATGAGACAAGTAGTTAGTGTTAAGGCTGAAGGAAATTGCATTAAAACTGACTTGGGCAAATAAAGAGGATGTCCTTTTGAAAGTTGTCTAACATTGGAAGCAAAGCTGACAGGTGTGCTAGCTTTTCTATCTTTAGGAATTTCTGATAATTCAGAGTTTTATAGAATCTTTGATTAAGGTGACAGTGGAGATCGCTGTGATTGGAATTACCTCAGACCATAAGATTTCACAGAATCACAGAATGGCAGGGGTTGGAAGGGACCTCTGGAGATCATCTCGTCCAGCCCCCCTGCTGGAGCAGGCACACCCAGAGCAGGGGGCACAGGAACGCCTCCAGGCGGGTTTTGAATGTCTCCAGGGAAGGAGACTCCACAGCCTCCCTGGGCAGCCTGTGCCACTGCTCTGGCACCCTCACAGGAAAGGAGTTTTTTCTCATGTTTAGGTAGAACTTCCCATGTTCCAGCTTGTGCCCATTGCCCCTTGTTCTGTCGTTAGGCACTATTGAAAAGAGCCTAGTCCCATCCTCTTGACACCCACCTTTTAGGTATTTCTAGGTATTGAGAAGGTTCCCCCTCAGTCTTCTCTTCTCCAGGCTGAACAAACGCAGGTGTCTCAGCCTTTCCTCATGGGGAGATGCTCCAGCCCCCTGATCATCTTTGTGGCTCTCTGCTGGACTTGCGCAAGCAGTTCCCTGTCCTTAAACTGGGGAGTGGAGCCCAAAACTGGACACAGGACTCCAAATATGGCCTCACTAGGGCAGAGTAGAGGGGGAGGAGAACCTCCCTCGACCTGCTGGCCACACTCCTTTTATTACAGCCCAGAATACCATTGGCCTTCTTGACCACAAGGGCACATTGCTGGCTCGCAGTCAACCTGCTGTCCACTAATTTCCTTCAATTAATTCATCTCTAGATGAGAGATTTTTAATTAGAGAGATTTTTATATGATTGTTCCATAAATAATTTTTCTTAAGACAATAAATAACTCCGTGATAGAGTCCACGATAGTAATTCATAAACTTTTCCAATAAGTAATTTTCTTCCAGTTAAAAAAGCACATCTTATTTCCTGTTTAAAAATGGCAATCTATGACTTTAGAAATTCAATAATTGCTGTTAATGCCCAAGTGTCAGAGTGGCAGTCTGTGTTACCTCTTTTCCCTTTTGTCTGGAAAACACACGTGAAATAGCTAACTATATTTAAAAACTGGAAGAATAAAGAGAAAATACAGTGGATATATACTGGCTTTGAATCTCATTGGAAGAATTTTCTTCATGTGTATTGAAGGAGAAGAATGGGAAAAATTGGGGGAAAAAAGCATCATTTAAGGTGTGAAAAACCTTCACACTCTTCCAGATATTTGACTAGACAAATCCTGAGGACTGTTGAATAACTATAAACATCATTAATCTTAGTTAGGAAGCTTGATTTCACTGGAAGATCTTCATAAATCGAAGGATTAAATAATTGTCTCCTGCCTCAAAATTAGAATACATTGTGGTTCTGTTTTATGCTTTGGTTATATAAATATAGACAGTCATCAAAGTAGCAACCCCTTGTTTAAACTTTAAAGGTGTGATTTCCAAATGGACTATATTTGGTGATTTATAGGGCAATGTTGTAAAGATTAGTGTAGACAAAAATAATAAAGAAGCTATGATTTACGGGTAAATTTTTTTTTTTCTTTAAGTGTTTTAATACTCTGTAAAGAGTTCCATGCCAGGTTGCCAGTGCTGTGTTTTTACTTATTATAAGCCCTAGCTTTATACTCTCTTATAAATTCATCTTTGATGTACAGTAGACCTATTGTACTGACTTCTTCATAAAGTATGGTCTATTATTGCAAAGAATATTGCTTTGATCTGCTTGACAGATTTAAAGTATGGACACATATGTGGTGTTTGATAAATTACCTGAGGGGCAAAGAATGTTGCTGCCTTTTCATAATTATTCACTTTTTCAGAATTAATATATGCCAAATTCTTACAAGAAGATATAATACCTGCACATGGAGAACAGGAACAGAAGTGTTAGGAAAAGAAATACAAATATAAGAGTGAAGTGCAGTTGATGTCCTGATTTTGTTCAGTGATGCACCTAAGATTATAGGTGCAATGTTAATAAAAGGACAATATTTCCTCATTCTTAAAAGAATTTTTAATATTCTGGTAAAACTCTTTCCAATATAAATGATAACTAGTTTTACTGCTGATCAGTGATAGAACAGGTGAGTTCTCAAGGAGTTTATTTCTTAGTCTGGCAAATTCATTTCCTGGTGTCCTTCACTTACCACCTGGAGATTTTTGGCAAAAGAGCATCTATTTGTCATAGTAGCATTTAGAAGTGGAAAATACAGGAATTCTACTTTGAAAAAGAAATTAAATACAAATGAACACTCATCTTGGTCTGCGGCTGTCCATGGAGGCATGCATGGATAACATATCTTACTGCAAGTCAGTAAATCTTATGCTCCTCGATCAGATATGGCCATTGAAGTCATTACTAACTATTTTCTGCACAAAGTACTCTTCCATGAGCTTCAGGGTAAGGCTAGACTTTTGAAAAAATAGTAATTTCTACACAAATAATAATTTTGCTTAAATTTACCTTAAAGAATGTTCCTGTCTAATAACTCGATATTGGAGGTAATTAAGAATCCAAAGCACAATTATTTTGTATCTTCCCTGAAGAACTTAATAGGTACTTTCAAGTACTTAACTTTTTCTTCACAAAATCTCTGTAAGGATTGTAGCTCTAGAAGAGAAATCAGTTGCACTAGTGAATGCAAGATGCTTGCTTTCAAACTTCAAGGAGTGTTAAACATCTGAATTATTTTCCAGAGGATGTCATCTAAAGCCTTCACCCATTTTCTGTGTTCTGCCAGTGTATTTCTCCCTATCCCTTCAATCCCAGTTTGTCAGGTTATATAGTCCTGGTTTTTTATTTTCTGTTAGCCCAAATACACCCTTCAGTAGGCAACAAGCCTATCCCATACAACCTGAAATTCAGATAGATAGCTAATATACTAATAAATAACAGCATAAGCTATTTCTTGAAAGAATCATAGCCAAATTCATCATATTTCCCATCCATCATTCTGGTTTTTCATTCACAAGTGTTTAATTGCAGTGATGAATGCAGCACTCAGCAATCAGTTGTTGTGAGTATGGAAATATTTGCTCACAGTAGAAGTAGAAACCAAAAAATTGTCCCTGTTTGGGATTCCTCTCAGACCTCCCATGCCCCTTTTTGGCATTCTGTTATTTCTGCCTGAGCAATGAACAAAGCTTCCAAAGTTTGTCAATGTACTTGCTGTTAGTATATCTGTGTTGCTAGCCTTTAGAATACAGTAGATCCTGCATAAATTTGATGCTTAAAAAATTACTTCTTCCCCAAAAACACATGAAAAGAATCTTCTTGTTAAAGTATAGGAGAACCTGTATTTAAAAATTGAGTTGGTGAAGGCCAGACTCGGATGTACTGGTAAAATGGTTACACAAAGAGTAGTCTGGGACTGAAGTGTTTGGTTGGAATTTTTATTCATAACTGACATATATTTCAAGCATAATTTGCATCCAGAGCTGATAGCCAATGGACACAAGCTGTCACTCACCCGGGCAAAAAGGGGGCAAAGCTGGTGTAGGCAGATCTTTGTTTTCTTTCAGAAATTCAAGTTACAACCTGCTGGCTAATGTTTTCTGCTTTTGTAATACCTGCTTCCAGGTATTCGACTTTTGAGCACTCCATCTAGGCTACCCAAGCACTGGCCTCAGCAGTGTTCATCAGCTTGCCAGATGATATTTTGCTTCTAGACCTGGCTTTTGGCCAATCACTTTGAGTAAACCCCATCAGCAGATGTGACATGTTCCATAAGGCTAACCCCCACGCTCTGATAAATTGCAAAGACAACCCACCAGCTTCCTGAATAAATGATATTAATACTGGGGGAGGGAGAGAAGCAAAAGTTGTTTTGACTTTGGCATTTTGTTCTTTTACCACAAAAATTATTTTTGGAGCCTAACTAATGTAAAGATTGGATATTTCATAGTGAGCAGAATATTACTTGTAATCATCCCAATAATGGAAAAGGCTGGGGCAAGTATGGCTCCTATCTGCACAGTTTCCCAAACAAAATCAGCAAAGGCTTCAATGGGTAATAGGCAACGCACTAATTACAGCAAACTAATTGTTAACAGAGAGGTCTCCAAAAGGAAGGCACAGGAAACACATCTGTAGCAGCTGATTCCTTTATAGCCTGGTTGAGTCAAATTGTGTACTGATTTGTCACATTAGAGACATTGCAGTAATATCTGCAGAAGATGTAAGTAGTTCTTTATCGCTGCAGATTAGAAGAAAAGAAAGCATTTCTGATAAGTTATAATAGCCTGTAATATGCTGGCTCAGGAAGTCTGGAATAGTATTCTGAAGAAGTATTTCTCTGTGCTTGCTTTATTTACTCTTTTTTCCTTATGCATCCACTTATGGCTGCTGTCAGAGAACAGGAGTCTAGAAGAACCTTTGGTCTGACCCAGCAGGACTATTCTTAGGTTCTCTTGTAGTTTATTTCTGATTATGGCAATCTCATCAACCTTCTCTTGTTATAATTTCACTGTAAGATAAAGACGATGATCAGCAGGAAGTATGTATGAAAGTGCTATTATAATTGTTTCACACATAAAATTTGAAGGAATAATAGCTAATGAACTTTACAGCAGTCTTCCTTGCCTGTGGTACTTTAACAGAGCGAGCTCTCTTGAGTGAAGAGCAATTTGATGAAACTTCAGTTGAGGTTATCAATATATTACTTCTGTGGATAATGAAAAAGAAAACAGTACCATATTTTTGTTGAAAACAAACATAACTTTGCTTTCCATTTGTATTTTGTTTAAAAATAATAACAATCAGAAAACTGGTAAAACAAGTTCCAGATAATACTACTTAAGAAGCCAGACAGCCAAAGTGTGAAGTGGCAGATGCACATGTTGCACAGATGTTGTGTTGACTGGTTAGTATCCTTATGGAAAGCTTGTGTCATTGGAAGTATTTTTAGTATGTTGAAACTTTGACAAGTTGGCATCCTCATTTACAAGTTTCTTTTGAAGAAGCTGTTTATCTTTTGTCTTTTGATTCCTGAAGTCTAAGGTAATCAGTGTTAGAAAGCCAAAACAGTCTCAGTTTCTGTATTTTATATAGATCAGATAAATTTAGGTATGTCTTGATATCCAAAAGTGTGTTGGCACATAAAAAAGGTAATGTTGTGTGAAGATAGCTTCCTGAGGGTTTGAAGACTTTTTTCATTATGCATTTGAAATTTGTTGCAATGACTAGAAGCAGAGCAAACTTACTGTACAGTAACAGTAATGTCCCAGAAACAATAAGTACTGAAATGTGAACCAAGAAAATACTTCTCAAGAGAATTTTGTCTTTCCTGTCGTTTGCACAGTTACTGATCAGATCTTGCATATCTACTCAGTTTTGCCCTGTGTTTTAAAGCTTCAAATTTTCATTTCAGGGAGCAGAAAATCATGTAGCATGTAGTCCCGTATCTTTGATATCTAGGCTATGAAATGCTTTCCGGTGGGTTAGCACTACAGTAATTGGAGAATCACCAATTTATTGCAGCTGGTTAATATGCTTAATTTATGAATAAATATGTTAGCAACGATCTCATTACTTGGGATGTGTGGACTGCATTTTTGCATGAATAATCATTAAATGTGGCTTCCCCCTGCTCCATGATTGTACATTTAGAAGCATGGGCATTATAAAACTTTAGGTTAAAAATAATATAACAGCCCTAAGAAACAAGGTGAGGAGAAAGTAACAAAATTTGGATTATTTAGATTAGAAGCAGTTTGACAGAGGTTCTCAAGCAGCTTGGCAAGGGTTAGCTTAAATTAGGCTTTGTTATTATCACTGTTTTTATTTTATGGCTTTGGAAATAATAAAATATTCCCAGTGAAACGTTTTCTCAGATGAGGAGGATTGCAGAAAGTGGTAGTTCGTAAGCACACACCACAAGTAGATCTCCAGAGTAGCTCTAATTTGTGTCACTGGCATTAAGAGATGTTTTATGCTTCCATTCCTGTAAAGTGAGGCCACTTCTGTGTGCCTTAAATCTAGAATATGCTTTGTAGACCCTACATGGATTTGTAAAGGAGAATCACTTCCGTAGCCTTAAAGCTCATGAAGTTTTGATAAGGAGGGATAGCATTTCATATCAATTGAATAATACCCTTAGAATGTGAAAAGGAAAATTAAGAACTAGGAAACAAAGGGAAATCTGTTTTGCTGTAAATATGTGATCTTTAGCTTCTGTCCTAGAATTAATAGGAAAAGAACAAATGTTCCAAACTGATTCTTGCAACCAAAATGGCTGTATTGAAGACATTTTCACACTCAGATTCTACAAATATAAAATTAAAGTGAAAAAAACAGGATTTATGGTCTCTCTTTGAGAAACAAAGCTAAGAAAATATTTATTTTACAACAAAGTCTCTGTTCAGTAAGCATTCTAACTTACATAGTTAAAAAAGACCAATAAACGTATGAAATAAGATCGATAATAAACTTACAAGGTAAAAAATTCTTAGTATAGTAAAACCAAACTTGAAATTATAGATTGAATGTGTATTTCCTTTTTGCTAGGAAGAAACTGGTTTTTTTCGTGCTAGGTTTTAATGTCCACAAGCACAGAAACTATGCAGGGGAAAAAATGGGAAGCTGTACCCCATAGCTGTTTTAAGACTGTGCTTGATTTAGGACCAATTTCTCTGACATTTTTCTTAACGTTTTCTATGACCACTTAAATTAAGGTGGTAAGATGTTCATGCATATCAAGATCTCACATAAAATATAGCTGGGGAAGAATTCACCCAAAACAATAATCTGCAAAAAGTTTGTAAATTATAGGCATGCTTCTAAATCTTCCTTGCATGGACACTCAAAGGAATATTGCTTCAACATCAACAGGTATTTTGTAGTGTTAATTAAAGGAAAAATACAAGTATTTCATCAGAATACTGTGATGCTTCAGATCAATACTGTTTAAATACTTCCTACTTTCTTAAAGTGTAATGAAACTGCCATGCTGGGATATAGCTCAGGTGAAAATACCTCATAGGGACTGTTTTTATTTTCTGGAAAAAATAAATTAGAACAGCAAAACAAAAAAAATATACAGTGAGAAACAAACAAAAAGAAAAACCCCAAAGTGTTGATTTTCCTCTATGTTCACATTAATAGTAATTAATCTCTCAGGGTTTCAGATCATTTCAGATCATTTAATGTATTAACCAAAAAAATCTGAAGTATTCATTATAGAGATAATAACAATATTATTATGGAATAGGTGCAAAATTCAAACTGTTTTTTAAATGATAGTATGCGTGCAAGAAAACATATTGGTTCATTTTGAAAAAAAAGGATTAGAAGAACAGAAACTATGTACGAATTGTTATCGTTATGCCATAAATAACAAATATAGTTGGTTGTTGAAATGTAGGCAGGACAAAATCAATAAAGACAACACGGTGGCTCAAACTCACCCTAAACAGAAGTGTGAGAGAACATGTGCTTGGACTTTCTCACACTGTGGATGTTGAATGTGTCACAGTGATGATTTTCTTAATTGTCTGATGAGGAGACGAAAGTTTGAGTGTTAGATCACATGATGTATGAGTGAGGGTTCTGCATTCTTTGATCTTGACTAATCTTCTCCTTTAAGTCATCTAATGCTGGTGTACAGTAGAGTTTGATGCTGTGGCAACATAACCGTGCTGTCTAAAGGTAACAGTTTCTTCCCCGTATGGAACATCACCTGCTTGGTAGTGCGGAAAACTTGATTCTTGACAGTAATTATAAACACATGGATTCAGTAATTCTTCATTTTCAAGCAAAATAATATGGTTTTTTCTTAAAGGGAAAGCTGAGGAGTAAAAGGATAAAGGATAGTTGAAGCCTGTAAAGAGTTAATTGAAGTTATAGTCAGTGGGCAGTGAGGAATTCTGATTTTGAACTTGCCTGTTTTCTTTGCAGGAAGGATCCTCACTTTTTTTCCTGGCATTCCCTCATGAGAAACAGTCATTTTCATGCGTTTTAACCTATTTTAGAAGTAAATGAAGCTAATGTGATCCCTCTGTATATCAGTCTTCCTCAAATAATGTGTAATGTTCTGTGTTTTCAGCCACATTAAAAAGCAGAATAGAAGTCTCAATGTTAATTTTTTTTTCATCTGTTTTGTGAAAATCAGGAAATGGATGGTGAGAAACCAAAGCAGGTGTTGCCACTGAGGGGAAGCTGTTACTCAGTAGCTAGCAGTAGACATTGTTTGGCCCCTTGTGTGGCTTGTGTGGACTGGGTGGTTAACTAGGGATAAATATGCTGCTTAATTTCATACTGATTTTCTTAAGGCCAAAATATTACTCTACTACTACCCTATCTCTTAAGCCTTGAGGCACAACTTTTCAAAGTTTACTGCTGTTAATCATATTAGCTGCCTTCCTGCTTTTTCAATTTTTTTCTGGCCAGCTGTAGTCTGTTTTCAAATTCAGGTAATGCTGCATCATCTGAGACTGCCTAATAGGAATGATACATCCTGTAACCCATGCCAGAAACTTAGACAGGAAACAAATGCAGGTATTTTCTCAAAAACTCATTTGCCTATTATAGAAATTCAAGAGCTTTTCATGCTGTTTGAAGAGTGACAAGAATACTCATATGAATAATTTTTTTTTATCAGTAGTGAGTTTAAATATAAATGAGAATGGCCTTCTATGTGTATGAAAACAAATGGATGCAAAGATGTTAAAGAGGTGCAGGTTATTTTATTGGACAGAATTAAGTGATGTTTACTGTTCCCTCTCAAAGGAATTTGCATGAGTCTGAGCTGCAAAGGTATCCTTGGGACATTTACAACCAATCGTATGCTGAGCAGAATTAGCTATAGCCATATTGTAGTTTAATCATTTTTATAATGTTTTAAACAAAAAAAAAATCCAATCTATGATCAGAATTCTTTAATCATTAGACATTAGTGAAAGAATGACATCTGAATTAGTCTCATCTAAATCTGAAAATCTATGTTCTGCAGCACCTTTGTAAGAAGGTGAATGTTAAATTGTAAGGTGATGCACGTTTCCTATTACTGTTCATGTTAAAGACCTGAAACCTTGAAGTGTGAAAGGAAGCTGTGTGAGTTAGTTTCATGTCTGCGTGTTTCTTTCCAAATATATCATAACATGAAGATGTGCATAAAAAGTTAGCACATTTGAGACACAGTGTGCCTAGAATTGATGGACAAAATTTGCACCATGTATAGCTTCATTTTTTTAGTATAGGCTATTCTACAGATTAATCTTAGCCACTAAGGTAGTAAGTAGACTTAATAGATTCAATCCTTTAAATTGCATGAGATTGTTTTTATGACAAGAAAGATTCTAATAAAATTAAAATCCAAATATCTTGATGTCTAACAGCCACTTTCTTTCCCTTGAAATAGAAAAAATAATGCCCTCTTAGTTTTTTCCTTGTGGTTGCCTATAGTTTGATAGATTGTGCAATAAGTTAAAATTAACCTTTGTTTGCTGAAGTCTAATAGCATGCAATACAGTAGAATCTTATAGGTGGGACAGTGTTCTAGCAATGCTGAAACTGTACCTCATACAGAGTAGTCACACCTGAATGGAAGTCATAGGCCAAAGAGAAACTAATCTGTAAATAATGGTCTTGCTGCATAAAGAGTTTCTGACTGGTGAATCTGAAATAGGTTTTCATTTCAATTGAGAAAAACTTAGTGAGTACTCCTTCCTTTCTTGGGAAGGCAAAAAAGTGATTTCCCGACTTTGTTAAAAGTAGATATAAGTTTTTTGCATTAGATTCTTGCTTTCCAATTTCCAATGAGCCAAATTGTCTTAATTTCTTTGACATGTCTTCAGATGAAGACAAATAGACTATTTGTATTATTATAGACAAGACTATATGTTATTTTGGTTTATATGGTGGTCTGGACATTATTTTGGTTTCTGTGGAGTCTTGCCTTTAGTGCAGTACTTAAAATTTGTGGAATGGCTAAATCTTTCAAAACATTAGTCATCTTGTGATATTTTTTACCATTGAGCTATTCTGTTGATACAATTTTAAATGTAGAGTAGCTTGATAGTGTCAGAGTGCCAAAAGTGTAACTTCTTGAGAATGCCAATAAAAACCCTTAGCTGGAATAGCTGAATAATACTTGCATCATTTTCCTGGTAGTTTTACCACTGCTTGAATTCCCACATAGCCACTTGCCGGATGTTTTCCTGAAAATAAAGAGGTCTTTGGTTAGTTCAAGGACACTATCAAAATAAAATCCTTGCCAGTATCTTGACTCATCGCCATACCATGTTTCCATTATTAGGAAGCTTTGTCTCATCATTTGATTTTGTTGCCAAAAGCAGCAGGGAGATATCTTTTTGAAGGACTGTGCAGTACTTTTTGGTACTTCCTATGATCAAACATTTTCATTCCAGTAGAAACCTAGATGCAATTCTTGTACTGGGAAAATGGCCGTGATCTTACTAAGACTCTTCAAAGCAGAAATTTACTTTTCAACAAAACAAAAACAAAAAAAAAAAAGGTGAGGGACCAAAGTAAATTCACACTAAAATAAGAAGCCTTAAGATAAAGAGTCCATTTTACAGATATGAAGGCAAAATGCACAAGGATTACTCAAATGACATCCGTGTATGTGAATGTGCATGCACATGCAGAGTTTTCACAAGTGAAAACCTCTCAGGACAAGTGCTTTGAGTTGTGTGTTAACCTGGAATTTGCAGAAATGCATAATTTAGTTTTATGCTTCAAATCTAAGCAGATTTTTTAACATATTTTAAATCGCTCCGGAGAGTTTCTTTCATCCCCCTGCAATGCTGCACAAGTTGCATCCACACTCACACCTTAAAAAACTGAGATGGCTAAATTTAAACTAAGTATTTTGAATGGAAGAGTATACTTTGATCTTACACTTCAGTCGGGGTTTCCAAAAGTAGACAATAATTCTCTCATATTAATATCCTCTCCCTGATCAGCAACATTAATTTCTGGGATTGTGCGGGCTTCTGAGCTTCTTTGAATCCCAACAATTTATTTTTGCTCAATGTCCTCCTTGCAGGGAAGTTCACTTGTCACAGTAATAATAATTTTCCACTTGCCTTGAACATTTTTATGTTGCACTGGACTTCAGTTGAATGGGGCAAAGAATGTAATAGTGTTTATTCCTGGACACACAGTGTTCAGAATAGAAGGATAATAAACACCTTAGCTGTATTTCATTTCTTTCTAATATGTTCGATGTATTCTGCCATCTACCACAAAAGCCAATATAGTAAAGTTACAGTGGACTGCATTTTAGTACAGTCTCACCCTTTGGTCACAAGGCCCACAAAGTACATGGATAGCTTCTGTGGCTTCGGTAAGCATGATAAATTCTGGTACTGTTTGTATTCTCATGTAGATAGTAGAGGGTGGTTGTCACACTAACTTACATTTTAGAGTGTTTCTGATGAGTATGGAGGAAATTAAAGAGCAGGGCAATACTTCCATTTTTACATTTTTACAGCTAGCTTCACTGATTGAGTTTGCTATATCAAACGGTGAAATCATAGATTATGATTGTGATAAGACACTGATATGAGTCATGCGCATAATACTAATAACGTTTACTGAATCAAATTCAGGTTTGCAGCTATTTCCAATTACTTTGAATTTATTTCTGCAGATAATTGGCCTCCAGTACCTATTTAGAGAGGAGACATCATAAAGCTTTCAATTGTTTGTATGTAGCATGCAACTTTGGTCTTTCTGCTATGCTAGTAAAGGGGTTTGCTTAATAACCTTGCATGTTTCCAATTTTTTTCCTCAGTGCATGTTTTTAGGCAGTATTTCCAGCTCTCTTCATTTCACTGAGACTGTACCTTCCCTCCAAATTATCTGTGACTCATTGCATGAATTGACTGAAAGCTTCATTCTTGACTCCTCCTAGAGTAAAGATTTCCACTAATTTTAACTTTCTCTGTCAAAGCACAGGTGTAGTAGCAACTTAGTGTTCTCAGAAATGAACAGTGACAACTATTTCAAATTGTTGGAAAATTGCTTAAAATAGAGAATCCATAAAACTGAAAATCTGTTAGCTTTACTGAGTAGGGACCCTGCCTACAGGTTTCACGAAACTCATATTTGTCTGAAGAACAGTGAGTATTTTAGGAAGTGAGGCATTTTTTTCTTCACATAGCTACAGGGATAATTAGGTCTTGTATGTTTGCATTAGTTCACCTGTATGGTTGCAGTAATTTCTAAGTTTTGCTTTCCCACTAGAATACATTACATGGTCTCCAACATTTTCTTAATACAGTTCAGCCACTTCTGATTCTTTGCCTTCCAAGGTTGATTCTTTGCCTTCCAAAAGAGGGACAGAAAAGAGTAGGAGAGATTCTGAATCATAAATAAATTGTCTGCAAAATTCTTATTTTTTTCAGTGGGAAGTGGGTACCTAACTGATCTACACACTCTGGAAAATCTTCCTGTTTTTCATAAAGTTAATTCTACCTGGCAGTATGGCATTTTACCCAGATAAATGTTTATTACACATTGAATATCTGGGGGTTTTACTGATTGTGTCTATTGGATCCTTAGTGTTTGTACAAAGCAACTTCTCAGTAGGCTGATCTGGGTTGTGTGCCTTACTGGGTCTTTGTCCAGACATGTCCATGATGAAGCCCACCATAGTGAATGGATTTATGCCTAGAATCAGTATGGCCCAGCTACCATAATAATGAAAGTCAGAAAGTTAGCTTGGCTAAGTTGCGCATCCTGGCTCTTTGAACAAGGCTTTATGCATTTCTCAGCAAGCTGAACCTGAATCCAGCAGCTAGTTTCCCAGATTTTTAGGTGCTGCATTCTGACAGACTGGGAATTTTCCAGTAGGTGCTGTAAAATTGAAAACTAATTTATTAAAAAAAGATTTTTGTACTATGTATATATATTACATATATGCAGACATACTAATGATCACCACTCCGAACAGTTAAAGCTTGTTAGTATTTATGTAATAATTCAAGCAGAACACTGGTCCCTTCTGTAGAAGGGGGCTCTGTGTTCCATTCATTAATCTTATGCTTCTCCCTAACTTTTATTTTGCTGTAGATTAAAGATGTGCTTAGAAGTAGTTCATAGCTGTGTCATACTGCTGGATGTACTACAGGTTTGGTATCTTAAAAAGGCTTTAGAGGCAAACAGAAAATGCTAAGATACTGCCTCAAAGATTGTTTCTGAGAAAATATTCTATAGCAGTACACCGAAGGATGAACATTTCGAGTGACATTTGTAAATGTCATATTTTACTGTGCGTTGAATAGATAAGGCATTTCTGTCCATCTCTTGTTTGGGCTGTCTGGAGATTCCGGAAGATGGACCATCCCGAACTTGCTTTTCAAAGGTTGTTTTTCAGTACTAGGAATGAGAGCCAACGTTTCTAAAATGGTGTGCAGAAAGGAATACCTTGCACAGCACAGCATATATAGTTGACTTAGAAGCTATTTGGAACACTAGTTTTAAGGCAGCACCTCACAAATATTTTGAAAGTATGGACTACAGACATGTTGTTCTTATGCTGTGTGCATTTCCATTTACAACTGGGCATATTTTCTGTATGGCCACTGCAGCAGTTGCATAATTTTAAAAATCATACTTAGAATAATATTTGAGAAAATATTTTAATAACATTTAACAAGTAGGAAAAAAGCAGAAAAAATGCAGCAATTGTTAGTGAACCAACAGAAACTTCATGGCCCAAAATTGGAAAAACATTACTTTTATGAAAAAACAGTAAATGTAAGTAATATTCAGTAATAATGGCAATCTTTTTGCATCTTTAATATAATATACTGTAATAATGCCATATAGAAGCATGTAAAGGCCAAAAGTGGTTTTCATTGAGCAGAAAACTTGTCTTTGTGTGTAGGCCCTCTAATTGACATTAATGTCATTATCAGCCCACAGTTAGATGGCTCCAGTGAAATCTTAGCCCTACAGTTAGCACCTTTGAAAATGGCAGACTGATGCAGGATGTTTCATAATAATTCTCTGTTGATTTTGAAGTAAGGTATAACGTCAAATCTGAGCATGGTTTGAGTGTGGGGTGCACTGACTAAGGCAGCTGGGAGACTGCCAGGCTTGATCAGTCAGAAGAGCCTGAAGATGCAGCTCCATGTGTCATCTACTCCTGAAGTGGGCATACAGAGGTCCTGTTTCTGACCTTTCCTTCCTGCTCCAATACCACAATTCCTTTCTTTATTTTAACTATTTTTAAACAAGTTCAGAGGGCACAATTTAGGATGCAGTTTTGAGGCTCATTAAGCTAATTCAAACTGGGCTGCCAGTGTCTGTCTTTTTCCTTCTCTGCTCTGTAGTAGTACAGTGAGACAGGGCAGGAAACAGAACAGGCAAAAATAACTTTTTTTCTCAGTTTTTCTGTGGTGGTTTTTGTTGGTTGGTTGGTTGGTTTGGTTGAGTACTTTTGGTGGTTGGTTGGTTGGTTTTTTGATTGTTTGGGGGTTTTTTGTTGTTGGTGGGTTTTTTTCTGGGATTGTTTTTTGAGTGTTTCAAGACCTGAACTGCTGTTTTAGACAATCGAACAAGGCACAAAGGAGGAGACACAAATTCAGTCTGGCATGGAGTTGCACACCAAGGCTGTGACAAACAATTTGCTAAAAATGGGGATATTTTGTGATAGGATATTTTTGTTACCAAAAAAACCATAGTCTAGAATTCTTAATTTCTTAGCCTTTAGTTCACATGACACTTCATGTGCTTTACTTCCTCATGTAGTCTTCTTATAAAATACTCTGGACAAATTGAAACATGATGTAGTCAAACATTAGGCTAGATACAAGTTTATTTGGCTTGATACAGGTGAGATATAACTACCTTAAAAAGGCAGTAAGACAGAAAAATAATTTTCCAGACATCTGGAAGCTTTAAAACCTGAGGCGTTCGCTTGACATCCCAGAACACATTTCAGTGAGCAATTGTGTGCCAGCAGTTGGACATTTCTCACTGGAGCCTCCTGTGCTGTGGATTTTTCTGCTTGTGGCATATAGTCTGACCCAGTCTGACTTATATTACTGGAAATAATGTAGAAGGAAGTTTGTTTAGTTGGGAAACATTTGCACATGGCATCTTCTAATCTGCTGTGCGTGTAGTTATTTTAATTGCTTTTAAGATGCTCAAAACAGGTCAAGGCTCTAATATATATTAAGGGAAAGGTCATAGCATCTGATTCTGGGAATAGTTCATTTAACTATGCCTATTGAATTAAGAAGCTGCAGGTAGATTCTGTATTAAGAAAGTCAAGTACTAACTTACTTTACTGTGTTACAATAATGACTCTTCATTGTTCATACGTTTATTCATCCTATCCTAGAAAATGATGCCTAAATTTGCATTCTGAGGCTCTGTTGAATCCAGCTTTGAATCACTGCCAGGGTATTTGGCATTTGCTTCTGCATCTTTTGATTTATTTTACAGAACACTGAATATTAGTCAATGGGAGAATATTCCAATTTACTCCAATGGGAGTAAATAACTTTGTTAAATTTCTCATCTCTAGATGTCATAGCAGTGAATCATCTGATATTTCAATATTTAATATTACTAAATTATTTAAATTCTTGCATCTAAGAATTGTTTAGTGAATTCTTACTTTAAACGTACTCATCACGTGAGAAAGTTTTTGATCCATTATTAAATGCCTGGTCAAGAAAACATCAAACAGGGATTTTTTGCACCTAAGCCCAGTATTGTGATAGGTACCACCCAGTAGCTCAGATTTCCCATGACTGGTCAGTGGTAACACCACTTAAAATAATCCTACCGCAGGCTGTGCTAATTCCAATGGCAGACTTGTTTATACAGCCATACTGGGTACTGAATTAGGTAATTGGCCTGTCTAGTGTTTGAGAGCAAGCTTTCTCTTTCTGTTGTGAAACCACAGCCTTAATGACTTCAAATTGTGCGTCCTTGAACATTTTTTGTTGTTGTTTTTTTTTCTCAGTGTACTGAGGCACACCAGTGAATGGGAATTAATTCAGCCTCCTGAAAGGTTTAGCTAGCTTGATGAGAAAGTTACTTACTTGAGAGTCAGATGAACATTAAGCCACCATTTAGTTCCGTATGTCTTTCTGCATGGAAATGTGACCCATAACTGAGACTGGTAAAACTGCAGTTGTCTTCTGAAATCTTAACCCTGACATGTTAGAGGATGTCAAGCTGAAAATTTCAACTACTTCTTTTTAAAGTGTCCAAGTGAAGTATGCAAGCAGTCTCCTGTGAAGTAACACTGTTTCTTGGCTTTAACAAAAAAAAAAAAACAAACCCGACCAAACCCTCAACTTGTCTAACATAAATATGTGTATTTATTTTAATGCAGATTTTTTCATAAAAAAGCAAAGATATTAACTTAAAATTCTGGAATTCAATTTTAAAAATAACAGAAAAAAGCTAGTACTTTTAGTAAAAATATTAATGAAAAAATACTGTTGGACAGAGTACTCTGCCAGATTTCAGCCTGGTCTTTTTAAATTGAAAGTGTTTCTTTAAAAAGAACTATTGAACACGAAAGTTTCTTTCACAGGGTAGCAAAATACCCATACTGTTTGTATTAAGATTTAAAAAAAAAATTCTGTTGGCTTTAGAAAGGGTTTAGCATTTGCATATACCCATATTACATTGGAACATTTAGTACAGCTTTGATTTATGAATATTTGGATCAGTGTTTAACAGAATGTAGCCTCTTACTCTACTTCTGAAGAGCTGGAAAAACATTGCACAAAGAAGCTACTTTCTATTGCTCCTTGCCATCATATCTTTCACACAGTTCCTGCAGTATTGTGAAAACTACAATTGAATTCCTGTCAGGAGTATTTCTGTAGGTCTGGGAGCTCATATACATGGTTAGATTTCAAATTAGCATCATTTGTTTTGCAGCAAATTCTGTTTAAAAAGAAAATTCCTTAGTGGAAAAAATTACAATTGACTTTTATATGAAATTAACTATTTCAAACATTTATTTTTGTTGCCTCATTTTGGCTTGATTTAATAGTTCCCTTTTTGGAGGGCAGCTTTGGGTTCATGTAATACAGAACTCTTTCTGCAGTTGGATGGATACAAGTAGAAGCGAGTCTGTCTAGATTAAATTGTAGGACTGAAATTTTAATTTAAAACTTAAAGCAAAATTTTATTAGTCTGGAAGACATAATTTAGCAGTCTAATATGCTTGTATGTATGTCTTTCATTATATTTTTCATGTGAGATTAATATGTCAATTTGAAAAATCATTTTGATAGTGGTCAGAATTAAAGTGAATCATATAACTCATACAAAACAAAATAAAATTGTTTTAGTTCAAGTGTTCAGTAGAACAACATAGCAAACTTTGGTTAGCCAAAAAAAGAAGTTCTCTAGATAACAATGATATGTCAAATAAATTTCTAAACTATCGAAGGCTCTTCAATGGAGTAGATAAAGTACTTAGAACAAAGCCAGAAAGAAACTATGCAGTGATTTCTTTGTAATTCCAGTTTAAACACAACAGAAAAAAAATTGGAACATATTCCTTTTCTGTAGCTCAGTTTGTTGGTAGGCAAGATTTTTATTTCCGTGAAAATATTACTACTTTGTAGCAAAAGAAATAAAACTAGATCATATGCCACGGTGATGGAGCAGATGAGATTGGCACTTTGATTCTGTGGTTTCACACTTGTGATTCTTTCCATAATTTATGTAATTTGAAGAATGATCTCATGATTGGCTGAAGGAGTTTGATCAGAGTTAAGGAACAGCTATGCAGAAGGCTGGAAATTTCACTTCAATAGTGTCATTATATAACCATAATTAATATTAGAAGCTGGAAAATTTATGCAGATGTAGATGCTTTTGATCTAGAGCAGTCGCATTTCCAAAGATTATGTTGCTTACAGTTATTCTATTAATTAAAGAATTATCCTGTGAAGCATCATTAAAAGGAAATGAAACTGATAGAAATGTTTATTGTGAAATTTGAACATACTTACATTTGTTGTTGTTGAAAACTCTTGAGAGATTAAGAAAGTGCAAATGTAATGAAAAAATGCTGCCAATTGTTGTAAACCACCTTCCTTTGATTGGGAAAATGTGTTAATTATTGGTCTAAAGTGTTAGGATATGTGTTTTACCTTGATGGTTTTATTGCCTCTCTATATGGAGTGAAAACGTTGAAGACGTGTCACTACCATCTAAATACTTTTATCAGGAATGGAAAATAAATAAGAATTACCTGGATAAGATTGCAGTGACCTCAGATGGGACTGCTTGACAATTTTGGAAAGAAAAATATATGTATTTACCCTTGATTTTTATTATGTACTCCTCTGTGTGTGTTCTACAGGACATGCTATTTCCATGCCCTTTCACTAGATAGATATATGTGTCGTATGCCCTATTGAACTCAGGGGGTTGAGCTAGTAAAGTTACCTATCTCAACACATGAAAAGGAAGAATTAGCCACAGTTCCCTAGCTACTAGTGTAGCTTTCAACACCTTTTCTATGGTGTCTAGTATTGATAGGATATATAACTGTGAAAGGACGAGAAAATGCACTGAAGTGATCTAAGAAGTAAACAATCGTCTTGACATGTTTTTTCTAGCTATTGAAAACCTTTCCATATTGCAACTCATTCTGACAGTGAAACTGTAGAATTCCTCTGATTTAAATACCATCTGGTTATGCTCAAAGCTTTAAAGCTATTATCTCAGCATAAAATTTCAGCATCCTATACTTTTTTTCATCGCCAAACTACCCATTTTTAAGCCACAAATATTTTTCCAGTCCCTTCAGATTTTATCTAAAAGTATATTTTAACAGTATTTAAATAGTTCTTAAACAATAACAATTTATCTTGATAGATGACATGCTGTGTTTTTTCATTTTATTTTAATTAGCCATTGTGGAACCAAATTCCCTTTTGTTTTATTCCTTTGAATACTGTTTAATTATAGTTATCATGCCAAATATCTTAAAGGTTATTTTACCAATACAGTTTCATTTAACATAAGCCATGTGGAATCAATAGTCCTGTTTCCTAAAGTGAATGCTTGGAAAATCTTACATTCATATGTTAAGAGTACACATCCTTTCCTCATTAGTTGGAAAGTACAGGGATTTTGGCACAGGTTCTGTGTGGAAGCATTGTGCAGCTTTTATATGGATTTTGTTTTTAGCCTTTGATGACACTGTTTAGAATAGGAAGTATCTAATAAGTAAAGCATTTTGTCTAATGTGCTGCCAGTGTGTTTAATATATGCCTGGAGGTCTGAAACATTATCTTCTCCACTACAGTAATATGCATTTAATTCTCTGAAAGCAGAAGGTCGAACTTTTAAAAGGGACTCAAAGTACGTTTTCAACTAAAATAATTTAAAACACATGGGATAGAGGACCAGAGTAATGTACAGTTGGTTTTTATGGTTTAATCATGATCATGTTAATGCACACCAGTAGCTAATTAAAGAAAACTTTTATTGTTCATTTTAAATGGGTTATGTAAAGAGTAAGAGAATTGATATAATACAGCCCAATGATAAATGTTACCATTACATTTGCTAACAGCAAGCTGATATTGCTGCTCCTTGACATCTTTAAAGTATTGGCCCATTTATTCCATAATAAAGCAAAGAATCTCTTCAGAGTAGTTATACTGAGAGTCATTCCCTCTCATATCCTTATCCCATTAGAGGAATATCTAAATGATTCCCAAGTTTATTACTAGGCGTATTTTCAGGTTAACTGTGAAACTTGGTTGGAAGGCTTGATGCTTACTGAGCTGAAATTGATGCAAGAAGTTCCAGGGGTACTTCTGCACCTTTATTTTGTACCCAGTTGTGTTATATAAACCTGTCTTGCAAATCATTACTCTCTTGTTCCAACCTTTATAATATATGTGGTAAGAGCATACATAAGTAGAAGTTTCATTGTGGAACTGGGTGGCATGGAAAATAGTAAAAGGATATGGTGTCTTTCACCTTTCGGGCACTGCTTCATATCCCATGCTGCTTAGTATTGAGCAGAAGTTACCTTTTGACTGCTGTTTGGTGACCTGCGTGAATTGATTTGGGGTCTCAGTAACATTTCTGTAGTCAAATGTCCGCATAACAGGAAACTCAGCAGTTGGGACCAATTAGCACCCTTGCAGTAGTCCTTATAGAGAAATTATACTCTGAATGGAGGTGGAGGCAGAGCCATTTTCCTGCCTTCCTTGAGGTGCTTTACACAGACCACATTGATTAAATAATTATACAAATAGGCAGAAGAAAAGAACTAGGCTTCAAGTTAAAACTCTTTAGGTGTGAGAAGAGAGGATCCATTCAGAAACCAGAAGTACTACGCTTTCTCCCTTCACTCAGTAATATACTTGCAATGCTTTTCTCCCTGGAATATTATAAAACTTATTAAACTAAAGTTGCTGGAGAGGGGAACCTCAATCCATCCCACTCCTACCAGTTTGATGCCAGTGCCAGCAATAGATGCCCAGAGCCTGGAGAAGGATCACACGTCAGCAGGAGAGCACCTGAAGAGCAGCACAAAGGCATTCCAGCCAGTAGGTCAGCTTCATCAGGGGCCCAACTTAAATGCCTCTATGCAGACGCACATAGCATGGGCAATAAACAAGAGGAGTTAGAGATATACGCGTGCCTGCAGGGCTATGTTCTTATTGGCCTCATGGAGACATGGTGGAATGGCTCCTAAGACTGGAGTGTTGGAATGGAAGGACACATGGTCTTTAGGAAGGACAGGCGGGGAAGATGAGGAGGGGGTGTCATCTGCTATGCCAATGACCAGCTGGAGTGCCTGGAGCTCTTCCTGGGGATGGATGAGGAGCCAACCGAGAGCTTATGTGTCAGGATTAAAGGGAGAACAGGGACAGGTGACATTATAGTGGGGGTCTGCTACAGGCCACCCAACCAGGAAGATCGAGTAGATGAGGCGCTCTATAGACAGATAGGAGCAGCCTCACATTCACAAGTCCTGGTCTTCATGAGGGACTTCAACCACCCTGATACCTGTTGGAGGGGCAACACAGAACGGCGTAAACAATCCAGGAGATTCCTGGAACACATTAATGATATCTTCCTTCTCCAAGTGATAGAGGAGCCAACAAGGAGAGGTGCTGTGCTGGACCTTGTTCTCACCAATAAGGAGTGGCTGGTGGGGAATGGGAAGCTTAAGGGCAGCCTTGGCTGCAGTGACCATGAAATGGTCAAGATCTTTAGGGCACCGAGGAGGGCACACAGCAAACTCCCTACCCTGGACTTCAGGAGAGCAGACTTGGGCCTCTTAAGGGATCTGCTTGGTGTAGGGTACCATGGGATAAAGCCGTGGAGGGAAGAGAGATCCAAGAAAGCTGGTTAATATTCAAGGATCGCCTCCTCCAAGCTCAGGAGTGATCCATCCCAACAAAGAGGAAGTCAGGCAAAAATGCCAGGAGACCTGCATGAATGAAAAAGGAGCTGCTGGACAAACTCAAACAGAAAAAGGAAGCCTAAAGATGGTGGAAGCAAGAGGCAGGTAGCCTGGGAGGAATACAGAGAAATTGTCTGAGCAGTGTGGAGTCAGGTTCAGAAACCTAAAACCCTGATAGAGTTAAATTTGGCCAGGGACACGACGGGCAACAAGAAAAGCTTCTATAGGTACGTCGGTGATAAAAGGAAGGCTAGGGAAAATGCAGGGCATCTCCAGAAGGAAAGAGGAAACCTGGTTAGCCAGGATATGGAGAAGGCTGAGGTACTCAATGGCTTTTGCCTCAGTCTTCACCAGCAAGCACTCAAGCCACACCACCAAAGTCACAGAAGGCAAAAGAAGGGACCGGGAGAATGAAGAACTGCACACTGTAGGAGAATATCAGGTTCAAGACCATTTAAGGAACCTGAAGGTGCACAAGTCCAGGGGACCTGGTGAGATGCATCCAGGGGTCCTGAGGAAACTGGCGATGAAATTGCTAAGCCACTATTCATCATATTTGGTAGAAGCTGTGGCAGCCCAGTGAAGTTCCTACTGACTGGAAAAGGGGAAATATAACCCCCATTTTTAAAAAGGGAAAAAAGGAAGACCGAGGGACCTGCAGGCCAGTCAGTCTCACCTCTGTGCCTGTCAAGATCATGGAGCAGATCCTCCTGGAAATTATGCTAAGGCACATAGAAAACAAGGAGGCGATTGGTGACAGCCAACATAGCTTCACTATAGGCAAATCGTGCCTGACAAATTTGGTGACCTGCTATGATGGGGTTACAGTTTTGGTTGATAAGGGAAGAGCAACTGATGCCTGCTACCTGGAATTGTGCAAAGCATCTGACACTGTCCCACAGAGCATCCTTGTCTCTAAATTGGAGAGACATGGACTTGATGGATGGACCACTCAGTGGATAAGGAACTGGCTGGATGGTCACACTCAAAAGAGTTGCAGTCAACAGTGTGATGTCCAAGTGGAGACCAGCGATGAGTGGCATTCCTCAGGGGTCGGTATTGGGACCAGTGCTGTTTAACATCTTTGTTGGCGACATAGACAGTGGGACTGAGCACACCCTCAGCAAGTTTGCCAACGATGCCAAGCTGTGTGGTGCAATCGACACACTGAAGGGAAGGGATGCCATCCAGAGGGACTTTGGTAGGCTTCAGAGGTGGACCTGTGCGAACCTTATGAAGTTCAACAAGGCCCAAGTGCAAGGTCCTGCTCATGGCAATCCCAAGCACAAATATAGGCTGGGCAGAGAATGGATTGAGAGCAGCCCTGAAGAGAAGGACTTGGGGTTATTAGTGGATGAGAAGCTCAACACAACCTGGCAATGTGTGCTAGCAGCCCAGAAAGCCAACCATATCCTGGGCTGCATCAAAAGAAGCATGACCAGCAGGTCGAGGAAGGTGATTCTCCCCCTCTACTCTGCTCTCATGAGACCCCACCTGGAGTACTGCATCCAGCTCTGGGGCTCCCAACCCAAGAAGGATGTGGAAACATTCAAGCGAGTCCAGAGGAGGCCCATGGAGATGATCAGAGGGCTAGAGCACCTCTTCTATGAAGACAGGCTGAGAGAGTTGGGGTTGTTCAGCCTGGAGAAGAGAAAGCTCTGAGGAGACCTTATAGCAGCCTTCCAGTACCTGAAGGGCACCTACAAGAAAGCTGGAGAGGGACTTTTTACAAGGGCATGTAGTGATAGGACAAGGGCTAATGGCTTTAAAGTGAAAGAGGGTAAATTTAGATCAGATATAAAGAAGAAACTCTTCACTGTGAAGGGGGTGAGGCACTGGAACAGGTTGCCCAGAGTTGTGGATGCCCCATCCCTGGAAGTGTTCAAGGCCAGGTTGGATGGGGCTTTGAGCAACCCGGTCTAGTGGAAGGTGTCCCTGCCTGTGGCAGGGGGGATGGAACTAGATGATCTTTAAAGTCCCCTTGTGACCCAAACCAGTCTGTGATTTTATGGCTCTATTACTATAATTTAGTGGATGACATAGTATTTTCAATCCCTCTAACCAAGTCAAGACTAACCTAAATGTCAGGTAGCTGTAGGAATTTCTGCTGCATAGAGGAGAACAAGAGAATACCATGTAGTACCCGTAAGAGCATCTTTCACTACAGAACCATGCTTTCTAAAAAGATTTTTCATCAGACTGAGCTGAAGGCTATGGAGCAATTAAAAGTTGCTCGGTTTTGCAGCATATGCTCTTTACTTCATTTCACGTAGCATTTCCATGAAATGATATGGCAGACTTGTTTCACAGCTCCATCCCTTCTGCCTTCTGCTTGTCCTCAATACATAAGTGATAAAACCATCTCTACCTTATTTGAAAGTGCCATCAGTGCAGGATATGAGCGAAGCACTTTATAGTTTACCAGACAGAAAGGCTGAGGTGTAAATAGCCCAACTTTGCTAGGTTATTAGGATTTCTTGGCTCACAATGTAATAATTCATTAAAATGGTCTCTAGTTATTTTTACAGAGGCTGCATTAAAAGTGGTATCACATTTACAAGTCAGTGATATAAGTCTGCCATGGAAATCAACCGCAAGGAATTTTATTGGTTATTTGAAAAATATGTACATGAGTGAATCTGAAAAGATTGTAACCAGAGCTGGCAAGAACCTTTTCAAAGAAAATCTCAGCTAGTTAATGGTTCTGTTTTAGGATTTCCTCTGTAATACTTTTTTCTAGCATGTTGATTCCTTTAAAGAAAAGGAGAGGGGGTTGTTCCCTTTGTTTCATAAAGCACAACATAAAGGAACCTTTAAAGAAACTGCTTCTCTTTAACTCCCCAACAACCCATTTTCTGCAGTATACGCAGAATCTACTAATATTGTTGCATAAAGACCAAAGTTTGAAGACATTCAGTAATTCACTGCCCTTCATTCTTGTAGTTAAGTTGCTGATAAAGTTTGTAAGTACTTGTAATTCGTTATTATATTTTTCAATAGGAAGTTAAAGTATGGTTTGCCTTAGTTTATATCTCCGTTTTCAAAAATTCACTAGGGTGGGGAAGATAAAAAGAAACTATTGAAGTATGTCCTGGAATGAAGAAATTAAATTGAGTCAATTCAATTGAGTCAATGTGCAGTGGCAGCCAAAAAAAACCCAACAAAATATTGGACATCATCAGGATGGAGATTGAGAACAAGACAGAAAGCATCATTTTACTGCTATATAAACATAGTGATCCTGCTTCTTTAATACTCTGTAGAGTACTCAAGAAGTACATAGTGGAGTTACAGAAGTAGAAAAGAGAAACTAGAATAATTAAGGGGCTGGAGCAGCAGCTTAGTGAGGAGAGATTAAAAAGGCTGGCATTTCTCTGTCGGAGAGAAGGCTGAAGAGGGGCTATTATCAAGGTTTACAAAGTCATAGCAGCAGTGATAAAGCTGAATGTGGACCTGAATGGTCAAATCATGCACTACAGAAGGTTGGGGAAATGCACTGACACCAGTGGGAGATTGGTTTAAACCAAAGGAAAAAAAAATTGGAACTTGTTGCCCCAGAAGGTTGTGAAGGCCAGACACCGTCAGCATGTTCCAAAAGGAACTAGATGAATTCATGGACAAGAAGTCCAGAAGTGGTTACTAAAATGACTACACAGATGTGTACCACTGGCATCCTAAATGCAACAGCTATGGATGCTTGGGAAACAGGAGCAGAAGATAGCAGGAAGTGGCCAGGGTCCATGGTCTCTCTCAACAGAGCCTCCTCCCAGTGCTGTCAGAAACAGCATACTGGGCTGGATGGGTCATGAAGTTGGGCATTTCTTATGTTAGTTCTTGTATGGAGCAGAGCAGAAACACTTCTGGGCAGAACAGATGGATGTTAGCTATGTTGTGGAAGCTATACAGGGTGAATGCATGACTCTAAACTCCGTATGTATCAGAGAAGTTGGCTAAACATTATTGTTAATAATTTAATTTCTGCAGGGTTGTTTTTTCAAAATATATTTGCATATGCACTCCACCTAGTCCTTGAAGTCTTTGGAGGATTTCTACTTGTTTCATGAGCCATATTGGACATGTTTTCTTCCTGAAGCACCTCCTTGTCTTGGCTATGTGTCTCATGACCTGGTACTATGTGGTCCCTGGACACAGCCTGGCAACTTTTTGTTTCACTCTTGCATTTCTCATGACAGATGGAAAGTTCTTTTTTTACTATTTACCAGTGGTGTATGTTTTCTTTTTGAAATATTTCTATATGCAATGATTTCTCATGTGAAACCCTGTGAATGTCACAGCCAAGACCATATGTAACTTGGTGAGCCTTGGTAAGCTAAGAACTCGTACCCCATCACAGAGGCAGTCTTTAGATAGCGCTGATATTTCCTTCAACTTTGGTGTTTTATATAAAGCAGTTTCCATGACTCTTAAGAAAAATATTTTTTCTACAACATAGTATTTATACATTTCAGCTTAAAATTTCCATTTAGTCTTTTTGTGATTTTGCAGTAGATCAATACTACATTCTGTTTCATTTAATCACGGTGAAATATTTTAGTGCCAAAGAGGGCTTTTTGAGCATCAGTGCTCAAAACTGGAAAACAATCCTGACTAGGTTTCTCATTTACATTGTGTTATTTCACAGAGACATGGTTTTATATTAAGCCATAGATTTCTTATAGATTCTTTAAAGAGTTTACATTCAAAAAAAAAAAATGTTTAAGCCCAGAAATCATTACTCCTTTTTTTCCTTCACATGTTCTTTTGGCAACTCATCTGTTGTGAGTCATCATTTCATTGGAACAGACACCTGCTGTGTTTTCATGAGTGATTACTGTGTTAAAGTTAACTTGGCAGATATTTTTTATAATTCTCCTTTTTGACATGATGTTTATATAGTGATTGTTTGCTGCCACTGAAATGGAAATAGTTGCGATATGGATATCATAAGTTATTATAATATTTTCCTTTGCAGGTTTCCAAACAAGAGCAGAAAAAAATGGATGTGTCTGATGGAGGAACTGTTGAGACTTCTTCCCGTTATAGCGGGGCACAGGACAGTGGAATTGGCAGCGACAGTGTTAAGATCAGAATCGTTCAAATCGAGCAGCACAGTGGTACCAGCCAGCACCGCATTGCCCGTCCTTCCCGCCAGTCTTCCATCGTGAAGAATCTCAATTTCATTCCCTTTGACATTTTTGTTACAGCAAGTCGAATCTCCTTGATGACTTACTCATGTACTGCCTTGCCTAAATCAAAATCAGTACAAGATCAGAAAGATAGTGAGAAAATAAGCAAAAGCGCCTTGAACCTTCCAGAAGCAGGCTTAGGTGGCAGCCATGATACCAAGAAGTCCAGTCAGCCATGCATTTCCTCTGTCACAGCAGACGATCTTTTGAACAGTAATGTTCCCCTGTCTACTGGGAGAAAAACGGGTCTTTTGTCACTGGAAAGTCTGCACGCTTCCACAAGATCGTCTGCTCGACAAGCCCTGGGTATTACCATTGTTCGGCAGCCTGGTCGCAGGGGAACTGGGGACATAGAGCTACTGCCTTTTCTTTACCTCGTTGTATCGCAGCCCTCTGTGCTTCTGAGCTGCCACCACAGAAAGCAAAAGGTAGAAATATCAGTGTTTGACGCTGGTCTTAAAGGAGTAGCCTCAGATTACAAGTGTACAGGTAAGAACATTTAACATTCTGTCCTGTTTATAACTGTCAAAATAATTGCACTTCTCAAAGTTACTGGAGCAGTGCAAAACAGCTGAGAGGCTTATAGGACGTCTTTAAAAATCAAACAGTAAACATACATATTTTTGGGATTATACCCCACAGCTGAATAAAGTTAAGTGTGTAGAATGTTTGAAATTAATTAAGATCTAACCTTTTAGCAGCCGGTTTTTCCAGTTCCTCGATATTACTTTCTCATTACCAGATTGCAATAGGGATTGTTGCATTACTCTAATTTCTCAATATTTTCTAAGGAAGTACAACTTCTAAGGAGGTTGTAAGCCAAGCTGATTTCATAAAAAGCATTGTTTTATGACTAAGTATTGCAGTATTTTCCTATATTAGCCTACTGATAAAATTTAAAGGTAAACATTGTAGAAGCACCTGGTGTTTTGATCATAAACTGCACAAAAATTATAGTGATCTTCCAAGTGACAGCTCATGATTCATGTATTTTAAGTTTTCATTCAGCTGAGTAATAGAGTTTTGCAAGAATTTCTTTCTCTTAATGAATGGTTTGGATTTTTTTTTAATATGCAAAGCTTATAATAAGAAATATCAGGATAACTGTTCAGAATAATATACTTTGAATATTTCTTTTTCTGTCTTATCTGTACTGCTGAAGAGAGAAATTAAATGGTTGCAATTCATTTGGGTGACAGCAAGTACTGGGTGTAAGAATTTAATGAGATACATCCTTACAGAGTATTACCCAAAAAAAGTGTAAATGAGGATGCAGAGGTCTGCAAAACACGCAGACAGATAAGTGTGGGGTTTTAAATTTTTCAATGAATGAGAGCTGTAGATAAAAAACATTGCTAGTTTTTTGTTGGCAGAATTCATACAGCACACTAGTTGTGAAAAGTAGCATGGGGGGTTTGTGCAGCTGTACTAAATCTTTGCTGAATGAGATGGTATCTTTTGAAAATTGGCATTAGAATAATGTTCTTATGCAAAAGACTAAAAATTCTGATTTTAATAGATCTTAACTTTTTTCAGAAATCTGGTGGAACTTTTAAGAGGGATTAAACAGTGAGGAAGATTAGACAGCTGGAAATAAGACACTTAAAATAGGGAGAAGATTTGTTCTTTGCCATGTTTTCTTTTATCATTCTTCCATTTTCGTCTTTGCTGTTGCTATTCTGTCTTGAAAGAAACACAGCTGTGTCACAAATTCAATTTACTCAATTTCCATGTATATTTGTTAAATATTGTATAAAAGGTGGCCATTGTACCAATTAATATGAAAAGAATTAACAAATCAATTAACAAAGCAAAGCTTGAAGGAAAGTTGGAGTAGCTATAAGTTAAAGATCACAACTTCATTAACTTAGTGTTTTGGAAAGATGCGATAGGCCTTCTTCATTTCTCATGTCTGAGGCATTCAAGTGTGTCCTTGGACAAGCTGCCACCACATTACCAATAAACTGGGCAAAGTTCTCTCCATTCTGCTTCTACAATAACCTTCTGAAGTCTTCTTCTATCTTCATACCTATGGGAACAATTCTAGAAAACACAAGCTGTAATAAAGTCTTCCTACAAATTGGACATGGATCAGAGAGCACAGAAGCATGGCAAGAAGTTTAAATAAAAAAGATGGTAGGAACATAACAGCCTGAGAGCTTCTTGGTCACCAGCAGTTGTTCAGTGAGACCCAAAGAGGTCTTCCTGGAGGACCAAAGACTTGCCTTACATGGGTCTTACCCTTTTCTTTGGCTTTTTGTCTCTAAAAGAGTATAGAGGCAGGAGTCAGATATTATGTGGAGGCAAAAGTTCTGGTCTCATCCTTCTGTCTTTGTGGGCAGTAGTAAGTACCTTACTCATGTATCAGACAGAATCCTGTGCTTGCTACTGAAGCATTAGGACTCTTTTCAAAAGGGTTTGATTGAGGTGAGTGCCAAAGTTCTAGTGCCTAAAAACACCATCCTAAATGTATTAATAAGTTAATAAAACTAATCCACACTTCAAGTCACACACTAATTCACACAGCAACTATACAGGTAGTATAAAGGTTTTATTGCCTCTTGTTTAGGAAGACCTGCTTTGCTTGTAGTTCCGTTGTTCAGGATTAATTTTGTCATACCACTGTAGTAATATGTTAGTTTCAGAAATTGCTGATTTTAATTTCTGACATGTGTATTTGAGGGAAAATAGCCATGAACTGTGTATTATATATATGTGTGTATATATATACACACATATATGCTCTATATATTGCATATCATATAATACAGCATCAGGAGCTTTGCGTGGCATTTGCTGCACTGCTGTAGTCAATCAATCACACCAATTTTTCTTGACAGTGTGACTGTTGGTGGACAGTTTGATCTGAAAGAGCTGTATTGTTCAAATGAAGAACAATATAAAGTTTATTTGAAAGAGTAAGTTAGCTTTTCTTCCTCTGTACAATAGGTATGCACAATTTTCTGTATTTCTCTGTATACCGAGGACTGGCGGGTGGGAAAAAGACATAAATTATGTTTAATTTACAGTGAATATTGCAAAAGAATATTTCCAGTTAGGGTCTCTATAAGGCTGCTCTTATGTCTGTATGTATGCATGCAACTATCTCTCCATTATCTAAGGTAGGATGGGGAAGAGGACACAAGCTAAACATAAAAGGTATATTTTAACTAGATTATAAGAACTGATGGAGCATATTCCCCCTTAAAAAAGAAAAAAAAATTCAGCAGTGGGAGTAGGCAAGCAGGCCTGATGAAAATATTGTGTGCATTACATTGCATGATGGAGATAGGCAGCAGCACAGCAGCAGCTCAGAAGGTTGGGCCTATAACATAGCAGATTTCATCATAACCTAAAAAATTGAGACTTGCCTGGGTAAAAGGAAAAATACATGATGTTTGTTATAAAGTTTTATTGGTAATCCTGTGGGGGTGGTTGCTCATTACTTATACTAAGATGGTTAAGCATACATAGTTTAGCCATATATGGAATATGTAGATTAGATCCAAAACATGCTAATAAAGACTGCCATTTCAAATCATCATTCTGTATATATTTATACAACATATACACTGCATAAGAATATTTTAGGAACATTTTAAAGCATTTGGGATCAATTTTGTTGTGTAATTCTTAAGACTTGACTACTTTTAGTTCAGTAGCAGTAGATTCAGGTCTTATGAAATACCATGCTATTTCTTATGGCTTTTCTAAAAGAAAAAAAAAGTACGGTTCTGAAACAACACTAAAGTCTTGCAAGGTAGAAGGAAATACAAAATTCTAGTGTGAAATCAGGAAGGTCTTATTTTATGATGGACGTCAGCTCAAAAAAAGACCATTAGGGTAAAGAAAAGCTGGTAATAGTTTGGACCTAGTTGTGTTTTCCATCCCTCACCTCCCATTACTGTATTTCTAAGAAATACATTGCTCAGCTGTAAATCAACAAAGAATACTCTAGAATTTAGAACTTCTTCTAACAGGTAGTTTGATGACAGTCTGTTTTATGAAGTTTTGAATAAAATAGGGAAATTGTCCTATAAAACTGCACCAGTATGAATTTTAAAGAGAATAATAGTTAATCCTGGGCTGGTGACAAAATTAAGCTTACTGCGTAGAAGTGAAGTTTTTAATACTGTTATGAAGTCACATATATGTTATTTGGGACAAGGGGTTTGTTTTTATTTTTGAAAGATTTCAAGTTAATAGAGCTTAAAATTGAGGAACTTGTACATTAAGTGATCACTCGGTTTTTGGTGAGAGAGAGCATTGCACAGTGGCCGGAACACCAAACTTCATCGGAAGAACTTGGCTCCACTCTCACGTGCTGTGTTATTTTGCTTAGTCTCTGAAACATGAAAGAAATAAGAATTTAAGAATAAAATAGGAGGGAACAAGCTATTTAGAAGTTAAGTATCGTTAGTGTGTTAATTAGCAATTAGTAGCAGCACATTTCCATCAGGCCAGTGTCTGTATGTGGGAGCATTTGCCTGCTTTGGAGCTAAAGACCTGATGGTTGTGCTTTCAACTTCCTGAGTCCTTCTCTCCAACCACGTCCTCTTGCAAGTCAGTTTGGAGGAGGAGGAGACTTATTAGGTTATTAAAATGTTAGCTCAGTTTTATTTTGGTTGTGCTAAACTGCTTCGTTTGTGTTGTAAATTATTTTTGTAATTGCACAGCTTGATTGCAGTTATGCTACTGCCAGGTACAGGAACTTCAAATCAAAGTAAATAAATTAATGGAATAAATATTGACTGCTTAATAAGCACCATTAAAAAGATTAGTTGCTCCCTGAGTTTACTTGTAAGATTCTGTATAAATAGCCTGAAAGATACTATAAAACAACTTTTTTTTTTATTCAATGATCATCCCACATTTAACAAAAAGGCATCTGCTAACCGTTAGTTCTTGCAAACAGCATTGGCCATTTCCACTTAAATAAAAGTGGGTGCAATTGTTTTTAATGTAATCTCATAAGCTGCTTTTATAAATATTGTTTTAAATCTTTATTTGCTTTGTTTCAGGTAATGCAATCCAGATACAAAATTGCCTCATTTCCTGAGCATTGTGCTCTGGGCATTCTTGAAAAATCTTTTTTCTATTTGTTTGTTTGTTTACTTTTAAAGAGGAGGTTGTGGTCCTTGGTTTTTTTAAGGGAGAGAAATTTCTCAATAAATATCTGTTATGCATGGAATTTCTTCAACTTCTACCAGTGAAGCATTTGCAGAAAAAGCAGGCATTGTAAGGCCATCCAGAATTATTCTTGATTTTTATTTTATTTTATTTTTTTTTACACCCACGCCTTTGATGGCAGGGGGTCCATGAAGAGCAGATGCAGTAGCTAAGACCACATGTAACCTCTGATCTAATGGAAAACCCAGGCTGCGTGGAGAGCAATGCAGGCTGGCTCTGGCAGGAAGTCTGATTCACCACCTCTCTGTCAGCCTGTGCTTCCTACAAGGCAGAGAGAGGATTTAAGGCTGTTTCCTAGCATAGCATTGAGGGAGTTCTGCTGCAGTGTCACCTGTTCCCCTCTGAGTGTATTTACTGTCCAGTACATCTGCATCTATGGGCAGGGGGTGTGCAGCCCCCACCTGTAAAGACAAACTGGCCTGGGAATGTACATTCCTCAGGTTACTGTAAGTGCTCATTTTTGAACTTCCTGACACAGCACTTATGAGTATGCTAGTAGAAATGTTTTCCCACTTGTGTTCTTTAAATTCCGATGGAAACCATTTTTAAAACAAGACCAAACGTTCCACTTCAGAGTTTGAAATGCAGAGATGATTGCAGCATCGTACTGGCTTTTAAAATTGACTGCAGACCAAAATATGATTCATCCATTGAAATAAAAGCGTGTTACAGAGCTCGTTTGGTCTGGGTAAAGTTCCAGCTGAACAGGCCAAGTTGCTGTCCCGCGCACACGCTTGGTAGCCCTGTCCTCTGCCTGGTGGCTGCTGGGGTGCTGTGGATCACTGAGCACACACACCCCACACACCCCCACACCCCCCCATTAAACCCTCCCACAGGCTGTGCCCCTGAGCTGTCCTGGCTCTCAGCTACAATGACAACTCACACAACAACTCTCACTCAACTACACAGTGGCTTTGTGGAACAAAACCACATTTTGGAGAATGAAAATCTTCAAGATGTGAAATTTCTCCTGCCTCCCTCTTTTCCTTTCCCCTTACTTGCCTTTCTCTTCAGAATTTTGGGTTTTGCTGTCTGTGGTTAATGTAGGAATGAGGAGACAGCAGGTGAAATCAAAAGCTTGCAAATTCAAATCAAGTTTAGAGATGAGGTTTGGACCTTAGCAAGACTAAATGTGACTTCGGATGTTCAGGTGGATTCAAAAATAGTCAGACGTTATTTTTTTCTAAAGAAAAAAGGGGGGTGTGTGTGGGGTGTGTGTGTATTGAAGGCCTCGGCTTCTCATTCTTACAGATTTTAAACTACAGTCTTGGTTGTCAATCTGTGATAGTTGTCTCACCATTTTTCTTTTGCTGTCACAGACGAATTTTTCACATGATGTAGAGGATAGAATTTCTGGCCGTCTTCACTGCTCTTCACTTCTCAAGCTTTTCTTTTCTCTCTCTTGGCTTGCTGTGGAGTAATTCTAGCCTCTCCTTTTACTTATATATGTATCCCTTGGGTTTTCTCCAGTATTTTCTTTATACAAATAACTGCAAATTTAAGTGTTGATTTTTGAGAGAATCACAGAAAATGGAAATGGAAATGACCTATTATAATACATTATTCAGACCAGTTCCCTGCTGATGCATAATTGTTCCCTGTTGTATATTTTATAGTGTTCTGTCAAGTGTATTTTTAAACATTCTGAACAGTTCCATCATTTCCTTGAGGGAGAGGAGTCCTTTTTCTAACAGCTCGCCCCTTCAGTTGTTCTTCACTTTTCAGCCTAAATTTTCTCTTTTTAATTCAATTGCTTCTCTGGCAATTCCTATGTCCTTGGCATAGGGATGGATTGATTGATATTGTTTTATTGCTTTCCTGATCCTTAATCCTATGAAAATGCATGTGCTATTTTCTACCTTAGAAGGTATTTAATCAAGATACATATATTTCAGTCTTTTGACCTTTGATTTAAATTAATTTGTCTCACCCAGGTACATTTTATAGCTCCTATTTGGAACTTCCTTCAAGTTTTTGAGATATGCACCAGCATAGTCAGTTTTGAAACCTCTGTATTTTAGCTTTCTTCTTATCATGTAGAAACTTATTGATTCATTTCTGGCATATTGGGATGTACAGTCAAGTCTTACCCAGGTTCCACATTAACCATATGCCTTGGTGCTTGGAAGCACTCAAATTAGTTCTTTGCATGACCCTCTGGGATCATTACCTGCAACACAAAATTGTGTCAATGAAACTATCATGCTTCCAGAATTTGCTCGGTTTCAAAATAACACATTTCACTTGAATTAAAAAAAAAAAAAAAAAAGACAAAAAATGGTTGAAATCAGTAAGGCCAGTGCTGGATTAAAAGTAATATATTTTGTTGGACCCAGGCTAATTTTGTGCATTGAGGTTTTTTTGTGTTGTGTTCCTAATCTGTAAGTTCTGGAGTCCTTTTCATTATTCATGTATCCCAGTGCTGCAGTGCCCCAGGTAATGAAGAGGTGATGGTGCTGCATTCCTTGGAGACATGACAGAGCAAAATAATCTCCTGAGAGCCCCATGGTTCCTCTATTTTTTTGATTTGGTGCTTACGTGCTGCAATTCCCAGTGACCTGAGGGCAGTGTTTGTATAGCTAATGTATTATGTCACGCAAGGATTTTCTGCTATGTAAGTTCGTTTCATCAGAGGTATTTTCATCTTTAGACATCTACAACTTTGAAACAATTATTAGGTATTTTCTGACATAAACGCACCTTAGGACAATAGAAATACCTGTAAATGTATTTTTCAAAAGAAATGTTTGACTAGATTTACTGGATTTTATGAAAAGTTCTGGATTTCTATATACAGTATGGGAAGATATCTTTATAAGACAGAATAATGGCATATTGCAATATTTTGCCCCATATTGGTACACCTAAATGTTTATACTAATACTTCTGAAGGAACAATAACTTAGAGATCAATTTAATTGATTCAGTGATGTTCATTGCACAATGTTCAGTTATTTTTACAATGCTTTACACTATATATTCTGAAAAACATTAGTATATTACTTATTTATGATGAGCTGTGAGCACAAAACAAGACATTATGGTATAGATCCAAGTTAGAGATAGCATCCCTGCTCAGAACAACTACAAAACTGTATTTTGGAAAAGATGTGTACTTTGTTGGTGAAGGTTTTTTATTATCATTTTTTTCAGTATACTAGGCAAACTCCAGACACAGGAAACAAGATATTCCCTAAAGCAGTTATTGTAGAAAAGGGAGTGTGCCACACCATTCTGGTTAATGTAATTAAAGGAAAGGGCTAGGAACCATAAATAATGTAGAAATTCAAGTGGAAAATATACAAATCTGTTGTATGCAGTGACAGCTCTTAAATAACTGTTGAGAGCTGACTTTATAAATGTATAGCAGGAATAAAAGGAAGGAAAGGCTGTAATGTATATGCCATGCAGTACAAATACTGCTGTAAAGTCATTGCCTGAAAATTGATCAAATAAAAACAGAAGAATGTGCTAACTTTTGATCTTTTCCATATAGATCTAAAGTCATGATCAATTGGTTTCAGTAAGTTCTTTGAAATCACATAAGGGTTCATATGTGCCAAGTTTTATATGAATCACATGATAAGGTCAAGAAATACGAATTCCAAAGCTGACTTTATATACCCAGTCCACATATGACTATGATACCATATGCTGGCTATAATAGTGGGTATGTAAATACTGTTCTTGAAAATAATCCGTTCAGTAAATCTCAAATAAAGCAATTATAGCATTTTTAATTGACTGAAAATGGGAGAGAATCACATCAATAAAATCTCATTATATTGTTCAGGATGAGGCAGACATTCAATAATGAACATGGAAGTCTTGATATTAAAGAATAATTGATTATTTAGGATTTAAGATCTGTAGTGCCAGAATTGAGGACTGTTATATTGAAGGTCATGAGTTGCTAAAGACTAAAAAGCATTTTTACAGTACTGTTTTTGCCATTTGTGATGTGTGGAAAATGAAGACAAGGATAGTACTTGGAGGAAATTAATTTTAATCTGCTATTGTAATATTATAAGCTGATCAAAGGAATACAATTCAAGGTGGTATGCAAGAATAGCTACTGATTAGCTATTGAGTGAAACTCCAAAGGGAATAATATAACCACATTGTCAATACACCCTGTTTGTGAGATCTGGTAGCATTCTGGTCTTTTAGCCTTTATCACTCATCTTTCTGCTACTATTTTCTCTATGTGGCAATGAAAATACAATCTAGAAGTAGCAGGTTTTGAGCACAAATTCTCTTGTAAGGACTGCTTAAGTGTCATCATCATTAAAGCTAAAACTGTGTGCTATTTAAGGTCATCTTGTGGTAACTGATGTCTTTTACTCATATTTTACTTGGTATTTTTGCAGGTTTCCTACATTTTGTGTAATTACAGCTTTGCCGTCTTCCCTATGTATGCTTGCATTTTTATACATATGCAACTATCTGCAGGCACAGATAGTGTGTATAACAGTAGTATTAGGAATATTATTTATTCTGTTACATTTTAATCTTTTTAATTTTATTTAATCAAATTTGTATGTAGCCTTTTGTTATGTATCATATTCCTGGAATATCATTAATGACTATGATCATTATCACCTGTAGATCCTGGGAAGACTCTACCAGAAGCTCTGGATTATTGCAAGGTTTGGTTGCAGACAGTAGCAGGAGAGGTAGATGCTAAAAGTGGTATTCCACCTCCTCTTATCACTGTGCAAATTAAAGACTTCCTTAATGGACCAGGTAAGCAATGCACTTTAATCTCTATTTTCTAATGTAATCTATTCGTAGATGTGCCCATATAGGACACGCATTAGATCATCAGAAAAATGTTGTATTCCTTGCTAATGAATGTGAAGTTTTCCTCCAGCAGTTGCCCTGAATTGAAATCAAAGTTGATGAATGGTCAGTCCTGGACCAGTGTAATGTTTAAGGTCTAATTATTTATTTTCTTCCGAAGGTAAATTTAGAAATTTTACTCCAAAAAAAAGCTGCGGCTGGCAAATTTGCAACAGAATGAAACCTACCTGCTTCTAGCCCTAGAACAACTGAAATTTTATTACAGTTATGCTTATGAAAGCTGAGTTTTAAAATGCTGCTGCAGATTTTTATAAGCTGCCTTCCCTTGAGTTCTTTGGAATCTGGATACCTGGCGTTGCAAATTCCTATCATCTAAAGTGTTGATACTGTAAAATCTAAAAAACAGTGATATTGCGTTTCTTTAATTAACACAGAATGTAAGTGGTGTAGTATGAAGGTTTATTAACATTTACTTAAAGTAACATGACTTGCAGTTTCGCTCCTAGAGTGAACTGTAAACTGCAGTCAGTCATCCATTCTGATTTTGTGAATGATAGTGCAGTCTTACAGCACACTATCTAAACCTGGCTCTAAACCAGAATTACTTATTTCTTCTGTGTTGCTTACTGCTTTAGGATCTGAGCACTGCAGAAATACTAATTTACCTGCACAAGCCTCTCATGGGTGATGTAATAGTATGCCCTCACCATTTCACATAAGACAACTGAGGGACAGGGAAATTAAAGGTTTTCTCATTATATTAAGGTTACCAATTTAAGTCACAGAATTTAGTTTTCCAAGGTACTTGAAAATATAGAAATTTAGATGTTGAAAACACAGCTCATATTGTCTTTGAGTGAAGCAGTAATCACTGCTTCGATCAGACCGCAGGACATCAAATTGAACAACCAGAGAATGAGACATACATATTTACCTGCTGACTACAAATACTTTGGGTAAGTATCTTGAAAATCCATTTTTTACATGCAGGCAAGCATGAGTCTCAAGGAAAGAATATAAAGATGTGAACAACCTCGCCATTGCCCCTTTTTTGTTCTTCTGTGCTGCCTTAAAAGCATTACTTTAAAAGATTTTAAAACCACCTGACAGTGCAGAGCTTTTGTTATATTGATTCTTATTTGTCTTTATTAATAGGACTTTGAACCTTCAGACCTACTGCATGTTCTACTGCCATGTGAACTAAAGATTAATGGATGATAATAGTAGATTTTCATTCTAATTATGACCAGCGCAAAAGGCATAGAGACACCTACTATCAGTGGCCTTTTGGTCACCGCTGCCAGATTGATTTTCTTTTATTCGGAGGTTGTGGGTTTTTTTTTTTTCTCACAACTTTTTTGCGTCCTCTCTCCCCACATCTGGCAGATTCTTATATTCCCAGACCCTTCATCTGTGCATTCCCCTTTTCTCAGGGTTCTCTCTGTAGTTTCCTGGTGCAGCCTTTATATTTAATTTATTACAATCCTGAAGGTGTTTCCCTGATGCTCTTCTGTCAGTAGGGCAGACTTCTAACTAACCTAGCAAACATGGAAGTTTGTACCAGCTTGCAAAGTATATATTCACAAGTAGTCTAAGTGTCCACACCATTCTCAACAATCCAGTCAGATCTTGAATCAGTGTTAAGGCTCTCCCATGCATGGTATTTGGCTAAATATGCATCATAAACTTCAGTCTGTTTATTCTCACGAAGCATATAAAACTTCAGAGATCTCCTCCAGAGATCCTAGAGGAGATCAGGCTTTTTTTTTAATCCTCTTTTTGCTGCTAATTGGAACTATCAGTACACATGACTCAACAGTAATTACTCTGAATTTTAATGAAGTTTTGCCGGTGTAGTGTAGCAAAACAGTTTTGCATGCCTTTGCAGATTTTTCTAACCTCAGCTGTTACCACTATGAAAGCCTCTTCAAATAAACTAACCTTTACCAAGAAGCCTTCCTTGGGGACTGGAGGTTTCATTGGATGAGTAATGGAAGCCGCTTTCCGCATGTGATTGCATCAGAACAGCACATGCAAAGAGTTATGAAAGCTTGACAGCTCCTCAGCAGGCTACTGGAAAATAAGTTACTAACTCTCCTGGGGGGAAAAGTCCTCTAACCACAACTTCTTCCAGGGTGAGGTAGCTTGGCCGTCAGCAGGCCTGGAGAAAGTGTCTACATCACCAGATCCTAACTAAGCTGGCAGTTGTTCACTGAGGACAAGAACCTCAGCAAAACTCCTGAGAGCTCTTGTGAGGCCACCAGATGAACAATATTTATGATGGGAGACATCACAGTTAATAAATTGAAGAAATAAATGCAATGCTGGAGTATGCTTCTATTGCAGGCCTCAAAGGCCTACTCCTTTTTTGGGGAACATTTGGCAAATAACACTGCTACTAACTGGCATATTTTCTTAGGACATACTGTGTGTTTTCATATTCATTTATGTATATGTGTTTTATAACCGCAGTAAGTGAATTATTAAAATGCATTGGATGCACTAGTAGGTGCTACCTGTTGGGTACAGCTGATCTGCTGTTCTGAAATGTCAGCAGATTTTTAAAAGCTGTACCTATGCAGACAAAAGCCTGGATGTAGCCGTTGGGATAACTGTAGAGTTTTCTGTATAGATTTTAAGTGTTCAAAGTTCAGTGGTTTAATTGTAATGTCATTTTTCTTACAAAATAAGTTGTTGGTGTGCTGAGGTTAAATTTCAGCTATAGCAATCAAACATGCCTATGTTTTATGATGCAAACTACTATGCAAGCAGTTAAAAGAAAAAATCTGCAAATGGTTCCCAGTGTTTGCTGTGTTAGATAAAACTGGTACTCCTTGTAAATAGTTTGTCAGCTGAAGTAGATAAGTAAATAGTGTTCCATAGAAAAATCATATGGTTTCACCACACAGGAAGCCAGGTTGTCAGTCCATATTAGCTCGGAGATCAAAAAACTACAGCAAGTAGCTAAACTTGGAAACCACTAATTAAATGAGAATAACAGGATACATTAATGCACTTCTAGCGACATGAGTTGATTATTTTGTACATTTCTGGCAAGTAAAGAAAAATGATATTTCTTCCAGATTTAAGGTAATAGGATCCTAGGAGAAATAAGCATTCATCATCAGGCCTGTGGGAACAGACCTCAACTTTAACCCCACAATGAATTAAAGGACTATTCTTTCTCTTTCTACAGTAACTAATTATTTAAAATTTTTTAAATTCCATCTACATCAGTTTACATGACCCTCTCTCTTTTATATTCAGTCTGTTGCTGGATTGTACATCTAATTCTTGTCTAATGCATATAAGGGAACTATTTATTGCTTCAGCATTAGTTGTTATTCATTAGGTGAGGAACAAATATGACCATCTTGTTTTAATAGTTTTTGAAAATTTATATCCTTTACCCTCCAGTCCTTTGTTTGGATTTTTTTCTTCTTTAAATCAACTATGCTTTTTTGGCTATAAAAGCTGTCTATTTTATCTAGTCTGTCTGCATGCAAATGATACAAAGCATGTTTATGAAGCACAGCTTCATACAAATTGCCTTAAAATGCTTATACACACAAAATATAGATGGTTTATGCCAAAGTCCTCTTCCCCCAGTGATTTCTTGGGAAGACATTAGGCAAAGTGTGAATTAACGGTGGTCATTGATGCTTCACCTTTCAAAATAATTTCTACAGAAGAAACTATCCAGACGATCTAAGAAATACTGTGTCCCAATGAAAGATAAAGTGAGAACTGGGGAACCTGGGGGATTGCTCTTTCCTGCCAGTCCCTCACTGGCACTGTTTGGACACCACTAGGGGCATAGCAGTGGATCTAGAATTATACATAAAAAGCAACAAACAAATCTGCACCATGGCACACTCTCCAGCTTTTTTCCGCCTGTTTGCAAAGGCAACAATTGTATCCATTAGCAAGGTCAGTGGTTTGGAGAAACCTGGAAAATAGCAGCTACCAGAAGAAACCCACTAGAACAACATCTCCAGCAGGTGATAGATTAGTTGGAACAAATTGGAACCATTGCACTTCAGCAATCCTGGTTTCTTTCAAGCTGTTTTAAAAATGTCGTCATTTTAATACACAATATCAGCCCTGCGGAACAGTCCACAGCAGGTTAATTTGAATCATATGATGTATCACTGCCCTCAGCTGACATGAGCTCTGTTCCATGTGTGAAGCCATAATAAATCCATTCCCAACCGAGGCAAATTCCCTGTGAGAAGGTGAACTAATCCAGGCCTCACACTGGCATGTTAGCCCTCCATAATTGAAAGCAGGGCCACCTGTTCCCAACACAGTTAGCCTATAGAGAGAAAATTAGCATTAGATCAGATACTTAATATATTGAAAAATCATTCATACTACTTGCAAGTTCAGCTGTGGGCTGCTTAGCATGACATCATATATAAACCTAGGAATGTGCCCACTTGATCCCAGTTTAACAGTTTTGTTAACCATGGTGTTTGTTAACTTTGAAATGAGAATTTTTTGATTTAATGAGAGCTGACACGTGAGAAGGGGAACTAGCCAGGGTGCAGACTTTTCTAATTAACTCTGGGTCATTTGCAAAACTTTTGAGCTTTCTAGTAGGTTTTTTTTTCCTTTGCTCTTTTACAAACAAGTTTTTAAAGCACTGACACTGTAGCCATGAAATGATATTTATTTGATTAAAAGGGCAAAGAGAAATATTCCAAACAGGTGTACCAGCCTGTAGCTATTGCTTTGTTTTTGACACATCTATTGTCTGTAATATCAGTGTAATAATGTGTAAAATTATCAAAGTACCTTTCTAAAAGCAGTGTCTACAACACTTAGTTTAAAGGAAGTTTAGTTTCTTAAATGCATAAGTACTGAAAATTAAGACTGCACACTGAAGTGTATTGGCATTCTTTTTAAAACTTATTTCAAACATTTGCCCAATTTTCTTTTTTTTTTTTTTCCTTTTTTTCCTTCTTCTTCAAGTATGTCTTGGTATAGGTGTATTATTTAGTAGCTAAAGCAGATGATAGAGAGGTAATATTTATGGGTTCTTTTCCACAAACCTGCTCCATGACCTGGAACAATTTATTTCATCTCACTGTGCTGTGCTTCAACTTCCCTGACTTTCATGGCAGTGCCTTCTGATGCCCACATTATAGCTTTTGGCCTCACCACCCAACCCTTGACACGCTTCTGTAATATATTTGGTAGTTGCACAGTTGCTTCCTCTCAGTCAACATCCTATGAATAGCAGTAACCCTCCATCCTTTATGAAGGATGTCTTTGGTCTTATCGACCTACAACTATTTATTTTGGTTCAGTTGTGATAATTTGAGGAAAGTAGTAGAATTACATCACTGAGCTTTGTCTGAGACCTCAAACCCAGGCACTGGGTAGGTAGAGCTGTTAACATCTTCGTGTCACCCTTGTATAATATCAATGACATACTAGGTCATGGAAGTAGGAGTTGTTACCACTGGGGAAGGCCCCACATGGCTCAAGTTGATTAAGCTCTCTGAAGGCTGTAGTTTGCCGTATTGGCCTTAGAGAGCTGTTCCTGTGGGGCTGCAGCACACAGATGGCAGTAGGTAGAAATACTGAGCAGTGACTACCAGCCTCTTCCAGACTAATTGGCATCTGTCTCAAAGGAGCATAATACAAGATGGACTGCAGATGGCCTCTGAAGCCTTGTCTCAGGTTTCTTCCTTCTTTTCCCTTGATCCAAATTGGGAATGATGAATTAGAGGATAAAAACAGTTCGTTTGTATTATTCTTGCTTTTCAATTTCTTTTAATTTGTCTCTCTTTTGATGCCTGACCAGGGACAATTGAGAACAGTACAGCTAGTCTTTTCTTTACATGTCTCTCTCTTTCCTATTTTTATAAATTTAATTTTTGCAATTCAGCCATTTCCCTGTTACTGAAGGGCCACCCTGACTCCAAATCAGAATCAGGGCTCAAGATTACCTTTACCTTCCTCAGATTTCCTCTGTTAGGCTCCTTACATCAGGATGGGTGGCTCCCAGAAAGAAAGAATATTATTGGTGGTAAAATGTTTCAAGCCTTTTGTCTGCTCCTCTCCTGCTTAGGATGAGGAAATTCAATCCTCCTAAGAGTTCAGGGCAAATAGTAGTTTCTTCTATGGCAGTACTATTTATTAAGAAGTTTAGTATTTTACAGCATTCTTGGGGTGGGGAAGGGCAAGACCCATGTCCACCCAGAGGAGGAAAGACCTGGCCTTTTCTACATGAGCTATGAGAAATAAAAGATCCACTGCAAAAGGAGGGGTATCAGAAGTGAACAAGTTCTTGGAAAATGCCGTATTTTTCTCTCTCTGAGTTCAACATTTCTCATAGTCTGTGAAAAGATCCCAGCCTTATAAATAAAGTTTATAAATAATTTTCATGGAGATTACTTTCTGGTTTTTCAGGTTAAGAGAATACTATTGTAGTTTATTAGTCATAGAAATAGTAACCTGGTGTACATTAAGTTATGGCATATATTACAATAAGCTCACTGATTCAGAAAGAGCTGGGATTGACCTAAAGAAACTTGCTAGGAGCTCTGTTATTTTTGTGCTGCTTATTCTTAGCCCACCAAATAAAAAGTCCTTTTGAGTAACAGCATTATCCCAAGTTCACAGAATAAAGTTATATCTTCACAGTACAAATCTGAATGTTATGGAGAACAAGGGTAAAATACTCATAACCCTGAATTTTTTTATCTGAAGCTCTAAGTAATAAAATGACAAAGAAAGAAATTGTTTCAGACAGAAATTTCAGAGTGCTCCTTATAGGTTTTCTTTTATAGATGTTATGATTTTGTTCAAACAGGCCATATTGAATCCATTGGGTTTTTTGTAATAGATTTCAAAATACATAATAAATGTAAGTAATATGATGACTAATGGGTCAAGTGAAGTTGGAACTTTTTAAATGAGCAAATAGCTGGAAACAGTTTTCAGGAAACTATTCCAGTTGATTTTTGGTCCCCCACAAGGTGTACATTAACATAAACTCCATAGAATCGCCTCTGGGACCTGAATTCCCTCTCTGATTTCATTATTGCAACGTGATTCTTTTCCTTTTGCTGTTAAGTCATCTCCTGGTGTGGTGGGAGCATATAATAAGTGTAATTTATTTATATTTATCTAATCTCCTTTTAACTCAATAGTTATTTCATCATTCTGTTTCCTAGTAGCTGTTCGGAAAGTTGTGAAGGGTAATTAGAAACTATTAACTGACGGACATGGATTTACTGGGTAATCTAAAGAGATGTAGTGAAGAAATTGAGAAAGAACACATCAAATTCTACACTTAGATGCTACACTCTAATATAAAAAGATACTGCTTTCATATAATCTACTTCAGTCTGATTTAAACATAACCAGAAATAACTCACTAGAATGCAATCTATTTCCAAGCACAGTAATTTCTTTACTGTTTATTTGCTGGAAATAGATAACACCTGGCAAAATAAGTTATTGCTATTACGTCTTAAATCTAAAGAAAGCATTGGGGTATAATTGTGGTAGCCAGTCACTAGCAGGCAAAGGAGAGGCTGATGTAATTGAGGAGGTAAAGGTGGCTTTGAGCTACCTTTTGCCCTGTTGTGATTCTGATGTAATTTTGATCAATTCAAAGAGTTGTTTGAATTATAGGAACCTGTGTTTTCCTACTGGTACAGAATCTACAGAGTGTTGTGTGGTATGCTTCCCAAGGTGTTAAAATCATCTAAAAAGACTCTTACCCTTGGATTTTGCACCCTGGAAATTTTATTCCAGCTGCATCTAGGTGACCCTTGACATTGTAACATCTCTTTTTAGCCCATTTTGAGTGACTGGAGAAGCTGCTGAACATGTATTTTCATCAACTGCTATAAATAGCTCTTCATATTTCATCAGTTTTCACTGTTTCTGTCCGTCACTTAAATATGTTTTTGTTAGATGGAATGATAAAGTTGCTTTTACATTGCTAAGTAAAAAGTGTAAAATAGGACAAAGCCTAAAAACATGTTGATTGCTCAATTGGATTTTTATTTTTTGAACGTTTTACTTAAAATGCCAAAGAATCTCCATATATAATCTTTTCCCAGTTGTAAAAATAACCTATGTCATTATGAGATAGTTCAAGCATTTGCAGTGAAGGTTTCAGAGTTATATTTTCTGCAGTTATGCTTCTGTCAGGACTGGTTCACTGGATAATAATGACTGAATACAAACTTTTGTCAGCTTATCACTCATGGCAGCATTTTTCTGTGTGACACGTGTGGTTTCCAAACAGAAGACAGGGAAGTCATTTGCATTTCTCTGGTGTCCTAGTGTCCATTCTTTCAATTGCTCTCTTGGATGAGCACAGTGTTTGTGAAAACAAGTGACTAACAGCAGTGATAAAACACAGGCCCAGGACTACAGGTGCCATGCATGTGCCACTGCTGAGCTTCACCATAACCCTCTGGCTGCCCTAGCCCAAGGAAGCCCAAGAGAGAAGTACTGCTCTCATAATCATCTCCTTTTACATCTTTCCTAATCAGTTTACTGTCTGGCTTTAGCTTGACTCCGGTTCTATCAACTTATGTATAAGCAGTTTTTTGGTTGTAGGGCTTTTTGTTGTTTTTTTCCTCTTCTGGGATATTCTACCACAGGAAGGTTTTGGCAATAAAATGTGCCTTTGACAAAGTAGTTAGATGTGAAAGCTGTCACACCAAGCAGTAAGGGTCCTTTCCTCATTTACTAACTTGCAAACTTAATTATGTAGCAAAGCCAAGAACATCTATTCTACTTTACTCCTTTATTACTACATCACTAATGGAGAAAACAAAGTCAATAAGGGACTTGTTTTGAAAATGCCTAAATGGTTCAGAAACCCAGATCCTGGTGTGAGCTGGATTTCAAACTTGGGTCATTTTAAAATTGCTGCTCGTTTGTTTGGTTGGTTTTGGGGGTTTGTGTTTTTTTTTTTTAAAAAAAAAAAACTTTCATTAGAATAACGCTTCTTTCCATTTGAGTATCCTAAGTAAATTAATATCATAATGTCACATGGTTTCTACTTTCTTTGTAAATCTTTCTTCATTCAAAGGGGGGAGAGGACCAATGATGTGTGCAAAAAGGCAGGCAAGTCTTGGGGTATTCTTTAGTGCCAAGAAGGGTGGAGAGATTTTCAAATATATTATGACATTTTTCTTCCCTTTGTTTTAATTAAAAATATCAGTACATAAGTATTTTGAAAAATCTTCTAAGTTGTTCATGTGTGGGTTTGGATGCCTAAAAATCTTGCTCTTTTCTAATGTCCAGCTTTTGAGCTTTGATATTTGCCGTTCTACTAGGCCCACATGCCAGCTAGTGTTTTGTAACAGTTTCTAGTTCAGCGTGGAACACTTTTAACACAAGAGAAAGCATTTTCAGAAAACCATTAATTAAAATTTTAAGTTACGATTAAAATAGCTTTTCAGTCTTAAATTTCAGTCAGCTGTGGCTTGTGGAGTACTACAGATTTTTCTAAGATTGTTTTGGGGTTTTTAATTCAGCTGTAGCAAATCTTACATGGCCACTAATAAGTTTCTCTTATCTTTGTAGAAAAAGTGCTAGTTTATAATTCAGAAACTTATCTAGTCAGATACCAAAGCTTATAACTGAAATTTAGAAATCTCAGATATTTTGGAGGGTCAGAGAAGTGCTTTGTTGTGTGCCTGGGACTTTCTGAAGTCAGTAAAAACCTATGCTTCAGAGCAGCTCTGAAGCTCTGCTCCTGCAGCCTTTTACTGTTGTTGTAAAAACTTGTAATTTACCTAAAGAGTGGAAGAATCGAGCTCATCAGTTTGCATCAGCGTGAAGAGTAGAACATGATCCTGGATAACTTGAAACTAAGACTGAATTTTGGTGAAATATTCATTCATTCATTCATCTGTGTAAAAACTTCAGCAAGCACTGTTTCCTATATATTTGTAATGAAACTTGAAACTAAGTAGTGCTGTTTTCTCTGAGCATTTCATATATGATATATATTAATATAAGATATATGCACAGAATTTTAATAATATTTGGTTCTTGGGGGTCGGGTGGTGGGAATCAAACAGCAAAGTGAAAAGCAAACTTTTCCCCCTGCCCAGGGTAGCTGTCTCATTACTAGGTGAAAGCTGAATTTGAAATGAAAAGTTATAAAAACTAAGTTAAAGCTGGATTTCTGTAATGAAGTGTAATGTACTGATAAAGGGGCAGATACCAGCACAGAAATAAGTTTCAACGATCATAAAATCCTGCTTCCCACCTGTGAAATAATCTTGCTAATTGCAACATCTCGGCTACTAAAATTTCACTGTTGTCAATGTAGTTCATATTATTTGCGATTTCTAAAAATTCTCTGAGACTTTTAGCAGTCTGGAAAGTACTAAAATTCTTTACTAAGGAGACAAATAACATTTCAAAAATATTAGGTTATTCTAATCTCCCTGGAAAAGAAAGAAATCTAAACATACCTCAGTTTTTATACTTGCTTTTTATTTCACATTTTATGTTGAAACTGCATTGAAGAATACTGCATATTAGCTGCGTAGGAAACAATATAATATGCATGTTTTTCACTCATTTAAATGTGTTGAAAATGTTCGCTGTTGCCTTTGGAGTTTAGTCAAATAGTTCTACTGGATGTAAAACTCCAGAGAATGTGAAGTATATTTTCATTCTGACACAAAAGGACTAATGTATTTACCTTCCTACACACTCAAATAAAATGCGTGTCTTTCGGATAGCTGTGGTGATCCCAGGGAAGAAACAAGGAAATAAGATCGACATTGTGACACATTTCTTAATTTGAAACGGTATATAGTGAAGATTGCTTATAGTTCTTTTCATGGTGTTTTAATTCAGATCTATTCCTAAAAACGTTATTTCATTGTTTTACCATTGATTCAATCTTTTTACTGAAACATGTTATCTCTACTAAATGCCTAATATTTTTACATTACTTAAATAATTGCACTGTAGCTTCTCATATTTCTTTCTCCAATTCTTTCCTACAGCTGACATAAATGTGGACATATCAAAACCTTTGAAAGCAAATCTCAGTTTTGTCAGGCTTGATCAAATAAACCAGTTTTTGAAGAAAATCATAACCACAAATGATGATGAGCCCAGGAAGGAGGGTGCTCAGTCAGCTCGCATTATCCCAGATGAGGATGTCACTTCGATAACGAAACACCCCAGTACAAAGGATTTGCTACCTGCAGCACACACCAATGCTGCACAAAAGGCTTCAGTTCAGGAAAACTTGTGGCGAGCCCTTTCCTGCTTCCAGAAAATTTCCATTCACACTGTTCAAATGGTTGTTTCAATGGAAACCATCCCACATCCCAGTAAACCTTGTTTGTTAGTCTCTTTATCAAACCTCAGTGGGAGCCTGAATATTAAAAGTGGACATAAAACTGCAGGTAAGAGTTTTTGAAAGTGCTACTGATTTGTTCAAGCGGTGGTCTAGTAACCATTTCAAAGCGTGGGCATTGAGGGGAGCTCCTCTAGCTAACATAATAAATACACAACAGAAAATAGCAAATCCCTGATAGATTCCATTACCTGAATTTTCCTTTCAGTGAGGTAGCACCCAAGAGTGCTTAATTTTTTATTTAATATCCCCTAGCTTGTAATTACTTATTTATTGACGGAACCACTATTCTGGTATTCTGATAATTCAGCACATAACTCAAAGGGCAAAATTTTGACAGTTTTCACTCTATAGCTACAATTTCTTTTTAGGCCCCTATATTTCTGTTTAAAAAAAAAAAAAAAACCACAAAAACAATTGTTCAGAGCCCTGACATGTGCTACTATGTAAATATTGGGTCATACAATTATTCTCCTCCAGGCTTATGAAGTTTTAAATTTTTACATGCTTCCTCTGCACAGCTGAGAGTCACCCAGGGAAAAAAAAAAGGCACTCCAGCCTCATTATAGCAGAACTGCAAGGAAACTTTACACCTTGGGTACAATTAACAGGATACCAGAGACTCATTTAAAATGAAGACATTTTGAGTGTCTTTGTAAATTGTTTTATTAGTCTTTTAATAAAATTAATAAGATGGTACATTTACATGACGTGGAGATGAGCCAGATGTAGGTAATTGGCAGAGTAGCTTGCAAGGTAAAATGGTCTGTAGCTGAGAGGAACAAGTTGTAGGCCAAGTGAGGTGGTGATTTATTTCTTTTTCATCAGAAGTATTTCTCCTCAGGCCAGCAAGTTTCAGTGCTTCTTTACTGTATTAAAAGTTAAAAATGAAAAATTTAAGGTTCATAGGACGTGAAAGCCTGTGAAAGTGCTGGAGCCTGAAACTCTTGATTTATCCATAAATAAACAGCAGTGCAGGCAGGAACAGTGCCTGCGTTCCCACGCTTTTCCAATCGGATCGCAACCCTAGCATAGAAAGCAGTGCAACAGAGTAAAAGGCCTTTTTAATGTCCTTTAAATAGTTCTAGTTTTTTTTCTGTGTAATAATCCTCTTTCCTTCCATCACTTCCCCTCTATCATTTATACATTATCTGTCCCATGGTACATTATGGTGTCCACAGCAAGCTTCAGTACATCAAAGCCGAGCCCATTCCGTCACTGTACTATAAAGCAATTTAGCAAACTCAGCAGTGTATATCACTTAGCCTGGAGTTTTTTGTCCTCCCAGAAGGAGGACATACCTTGCCTTGCACATTAAGCCTCAGAAACATTCTGCTACAAAGTTCTATTTCTTAATTCTTCTGGCAGTCTGAGAAAGCCAATCTTTATTTTTCATGTCACAAGATATACATGAATCTTCTGTATGTTTGTAGTCTAGCAAGCATTGTTAAGTAAAGCAGTACTGATGTTGAATCTAATGAAAATGGAAATCAGTTATTCTATATGAAGAACTTTGATAACCAGACAATAGACATCAACAGACTCTTCTCACATTTTTTCCAGTTAAAGTTGCCTTATCTTTGCTTTGTAAAAACAAAAAATACATGTGCATGAGGTTTTGCATGCTATTGTGACAGTACGATAAATTGTTTTAAGCTTGAAGAAGCGCAAAAGACACAATTCCACAAAACTGATTGAAACTGTCAAAAAATCTTTTAATAAATTGCTTGGCTTTTTATTTAAAATTATTATTTTGACATTGAAGTTCTGACAGAGACCAAAGTGGAAATTTTAACTTCAGGAAAGAAGATAAATTACTCAGTGTGGGGGAAACGGTATTATAATCTTGTGTTAAAAATACTTTAGAATTCCACCACAGTTACTAACTAGATTTGTTTTATTATTGCAAAGAAATTATGCAAGCTAACTCAATCAGAAAAAAGCATAGTAGCTCTGTCTTGGGAGCAAGGAGCATTTAAATATGTCAGTTCTTCTCTACTTTTCTTTTTACAAAAAGTTTTATAGATATACCTTTTGAGCTGAACAGGGTTAATGTCAGATTGTTTTTTTTATAGAATGAAACTAATACGCAAATACTTCACTGTGTCTTTGATTTTACAGTCAAATAACTATTGTGACCATCTGCAGCAGCTGCATTTTACGAATTATTTGCTGAACCAAACTAAGCACAATGACAAAAGTAGTCATCTCAGATGTACTGTTAAAACAGAGGAAGAAAAAGGAGCATTGCTTGCCTTTTGTACAGTATGGCCATCTGCTGTACAGATGTTATTATATAGAATGACTTCAGATACAATAATTGTAGAAAATTTTCATTAAAACCTCAACAATTTGCACTTGTTTACTTTAATCTGCATAACTCCCCAGTGAGACAACACAATACGCTTGGGGTTTCTTTGGTTCTCACTAGTTTTCTCTTTGATCCTTTTTGATGTGCTGACTTTAATAAACATAGTTAAAAACACTGTTCAAAAACATCATGGAAAAAACTACAAAGGAACAATTATAGCAGTAGAAACTACTCTAATCCCTTACTTACGCAAGCTATTTTTAGTGAAATATGGTTTTTTTACACATTTTATGTGGCAGTGTTTTTATAAACAGTGTAAACGACCCCTTTTCCAGATGAGTTTTAATGTAGGAGATGAAGTTGGTTTGTAAGGAATCCTATTTGCTAGGAATTATTTTGCAAAAAAAAACCCTTGCAAGAATGTATTGTCAGCATTTTTCCTCCCTTATAGGGGAAAAACAAGAGTGCGTGACCTTGTGTAATGCTTTGATTTTTTCAGCTGAAATTAAGAAAGAAGCTTGCCATATAACTTTTTAATTATCAGTTTTCCCTCTAGACTTTCCTGGTTTAACCATGGAAGCTAAAGGCCTTCTGTGTTAATTTTTCTTCTTAATTTCTTATGAAATTAAAAAGATGTAGCTTCTGAAAAAAAGGGGCTAATTAGTCAAATTATTTCACTTTTAACAAAATAACTTGCGTTGAACATTCATATTGCAATTGGATCAAATTAAAAGACCTCTGTTTCTACATATCCTGCTGCAGTGTTATACAACTCCAAACCTTTATTGTGTCAAGGGACTTTGTTTTTTGGATGTTTTTCACGTTTTAATACAACTGTTACTTATAACAACATGGTTACTATTTCTGCTAGAATACTTATGTTCTCCTCTGTTCTTATGGCGAAATCCCGACTATTCTGGTTTTAGTAAAGTAATACTATCGTCGAATGTGGTGCAATGTATTGGCAAAAAACAAACCAAACAAAATCCCTTTTCCAAAATAAAGGTATTCTTAATTTTACCTTAGAACAGGCTACCAGTATAGTTTTTCTGAGACCCTTAAGGGCAGGAGTTTAAGTCATACTGATGTTAAATAAAGTAATTATCTATAGTAATTTTATATTTTGTGGCTTAGAGTTACAGGTTAAAACTTGTACCCGTTTCATACAAGCAAATAACAAGCATTTAGCTCATTTTTGGCAGCTTATCTGTACTGTTGATGAAAATCCCAGGTTCAAGAACTATCATTAGACATGGTTCAGTGATTTTTGTCCTCTGAAGTAAGTGGCATCTTCTACAAAGTGGCTAGAGCTCTTGAGTGCCACGTACCCAGTCAGATTTGAGTTTGCTTGGTATCACACTTCAGGTACGTAGCTCACTCCAGAACAGTCACATGCTTTTAAAGTTGAAATAATTTTTAGCAATAAATACTAGGAAGTAGAATGCAATTCTAAACATACGGCTTTCCATTAATTTAGGTTTGGTGTTGAAATTAGCGCTACCTACCTGCCGAAAGAGCGGATAAATGAGAGAAGTCGAGGACTGTACTCTCCCCAGAGTGAAAGACAGCAAGAAGCCTGTAGCCTGTCGGTGGAGCTTTATTTTGCTCTGGCTGGACACAGGAGGGAAGTCTTGCTGTTCAGTGTCTGAACCAAGAGAGTTACGGATATAAAATATTCCAAAGATCATAGACAGAATTCCCCAGCCCTTTGTCCCGTATGCAGAGATGATTACTTTAGCATATAAATAAAGGAAAAAAATAAACACTAGTTGAGCGTACGATGATCGCAAGTATTTTTACTAAAGCTGCAAGAAATTACATAGTTAAGATACTTTACAGAAATATTAAAAATTAAATGCAGCTATTAATTGGTATAGAGCAAAGACCAAACTTGGAGCTAACTGACTCTCTCGAGAAAACTCTGCTAAGGCGTTGTCATAGCCTTTGGATGCTGCAGATATGCAAGTTAGCCCATGGGGAAATAAAACATTAAATTAGATATGACTACCTAAAATAATATGCAGCAGTAACAAGCCATTTACAACACCCAGAAGACCTTTGTTACTTTTAGAAAGAAATATAAACTCTTTCCAACACTTGAACAATAGGAAATTAATTCTTTGTCAGTAAAAGCCAGAGGACAAACTAAATATTTAAATGGCCACTGAGGATTGAGGTGGAAGTGCAGCTTGTAGACAGCTATACAAATCACTAACAGACCTTAATGAATATTGGGTGTGGGCATCAGGGTCCTGTCAGATTTGACACTGTGTCCCAAGTAGCTTAAACCCAACACTCAAGAAAAGGTGGAGACCTCATCAGGTCTCTAACATCTGGGATTTTATTTGTCATATTGGCATACTCTGCAAGCGCAAAAGAAAGAGTAAAAGGGGATTATCCTGACAATGAAATGAGTTACTGAATCTTGTGATAATGAAAAGCAGAAGAATTCTAATTCCTTTCTATAGTCCCTGAGGTAGAGGTGCGTTTATAGTTCTGCAGGAGTATAATGTAGGAGGGAAGAACAGATGGCCTAAAATCCATGAAACAAGACACCACCTAATCCCAGGACTGAGTACCACTATTAATCCTGGTCAGAGTCCCTACTGGTACTTTGTAACAGGGTTCAGAATTGCTACTGATGAACTAGCATGTTAACTTGGGGGGAAAAAAAAAGAAGAAAAAGTTAGCTGTAGGTTGTTGATTTAAGACAGTGTGCACTAATTTTGTAGAACTGCTTTTACAGTTTAAGTAACTTGACTTTAAGAAATGGACTCCAAATGAAATTTGATTCAGAACAAATATGGTTGTTCTTGTAATCTCTTCAGCTTTTGTTGTGAAAGTAATTGCATATTTTTCTGAGACTGGAATTTCTTTTGTTATGCGGATCCCAGTGCTATATGTGGCAGTAGTAGACAATAGAGCATTTTCATGGTAGTCAGTTCTATAGAATATTCACATCCATGAGGAAATACAGAAACAGTGAAAGCTGAATGTTTTCTTTGTACTTTTTATGCTTTCTGTGCAATTTCTCCAGTTCAATCTACATTTTGCAGTATGAGGTATAGAGCACAGAGATTAGACATTATCACCCAGTCTTAAGGACCAGATCCTTAAATTGTTGACATACTGGCAACATGTTTCTTCTTTTTCTATGACAAGAAATTTTTCTGGGATGAGATTGCCAGCTTGCTGCCCAAACAAAAGGTGCAGTTATATAATAAGTTTAGGTTACTGCGGCCACACACTTGCACACCCTGCTTTGTGCTAGCTCTGTTACTCGGGCAGCTGTTCATTGAGTTGAGTCAGGGCACTGATCAATCTGAAAACTAACCCAACAGGAAGAAAAATTTCCAGCAAGATCGTCTCCTTCAGCTGGCTCACTGGACAGGTACATGTTAATGACCAGGCTGGCACAAAAGTTAATTCATAGAATTATATAAAGGAGAGAGGGGGAAGAAGGATCAAAGGGAGGAGCAGATCGGAAAATAGGAGTCTGGACCTGGACTGGCCTTAATCCTGGGGAACGACATCCCAAGAGTGGAGGGAAACTGGTTCAGTTTGTGTGGCCTGGGTCTATCTGTCAAACCTTGGACTTCCACAAGCGTAATTCACTGGGTTATAGAGGCTCAAACAGCTCAGGTGATGCCAGGCACTATCTTCAGGATGGTTTCTTTATAAAGAAAAGTTACCTTCTAGTTTATGGACTATTTAGTTTATTAAAGAAGTTGAAATCCAGTGAATCAAATGTAGAACAGAGGAGCAAGACACCAAAACTGTAATTCTAATTCAGTGTTGTGGCAATTATATAGGTCTACATTTTGAGTGGTGTCCACTGTTTTGTAATGCTTCATTTACTGTGCAACCATTCAATGTCTGATTTTTCAGTAGTGATGAGTATCTACAACTTTATAAATCAGTGACTGTTGTAGGTACCAGCTGTCTCCTGAAAATAAACCAAAATTTTCAACCATCTGCCTAAAACTGAGATGTGAAAATACATAGATTTTTTTAAATAGAAGAACTTCTCCATGCCCATCTGTAAAGCTGGGTAAGAATGTTTAGTCACTTCTCTGAAAACTGCTGACATCTAAAAGTAAAATCTTTATGATACGAGAACCAAGAATTACTCATGTCAGTATAGCACTCAGTTTTGAAAGCTGGACTCACGGATGCAAAATTAACACTGTTTTTGTTGGTTACCATTATGCATTTTTCTCTACTTAATTAGAATAAGATGAGGCAATATAGACCTTTACAAATATATTCTAAATTTTTATATACCAAAGATAGCCTTGACCAAAAATGAAAATCCCTGTAGATCTTAACTGTGTTATGCCCTCTCTGATCAGGCATCACAAAATCCAAAATTGCCAAACCAACAAGTTAATTGAGATTTTTCAGCTATTTAGTATGCAGTAGTGTAATGAACATGATGTACCTGCCCAGTTATTCTTTAAGGGAGATGAGCTCATTTCAAACAGATAACCATCTTTGACTTCTCTTCTGATTCATCACTGACCTGAACTCCATTTGAACCTTGTTAGATACAAAACAAGCAAGATTCCTGGCCTGAGCTATAAAATATAATTAAGCCCTTTTGAAATGATGTGTAAAAGAACATAGCTTTACCCCCACTATAACCACTACCACCACCACAACCAATAAAGTTAAATCAAGTACTGCCTGTAATGGATTAAAATAATAAATGTTCCTGGATTTTAGTGTTTGAAGTATTTGAAGAAAACAGGCTCCCAACAGCCAGGACTGCTGAATGCATGGGGACATTTATTAGTGACGAATTCAAGGGTTTGGCCTGTTTAAGATCATTACTTTCTGTTTACCGTGTGTTACACATCTCATATTTTTACAGAGCCCACATGTGTCCCCATGTAATGCTGAAAAGTTCTCTTTCACGAAAGAACGGTTAATTGGTAATGTGTAAATATTGTTCTCGTGGGGAGAATGAACTATCGTAAGATTCAGCTCAACAATAATGAGAAATCCAGTGCAGTCAGTGGTTTGTTAACTAAAACTCTCCTGGAAAATTGTCCTTTACTACATCTCACCATTTGTTTGCTACTGCTGTTTCCAGGGTTGAATAAATTGGCTGACTCTTAAATTAACTGCACTATTTCCCCTGTAATTGTTTTCATAGCTTTGTTATCCTTTCTTCTCAGAAGCTGCTTTGTAGAGGATACCTGTCAACAGAGCAGTGTAACTGTAGCATGACTACTCATTACATGATGTATCTGAAGTTTTCTTAGCATGAAAAAAATCTTGTAGATAACTGTATCAATATATTAGCTATAATAACATATTTACATGTTCAAAGCTGTCTTAGTATCTTTGATAACCTTAAACCAGCTAATGAAGTTGCAAATATAAAGAGTGAATGCTCAGAAGCAAATATCACAGATTATCACCTTAGTAATGTCCAACATTAAAGCAGAAGTTAGTAAGGAAAACCAATTGCTAATTAAGCTTCAGCAGCCAGCTTGTATCTCTGCCGCCCAGTCATGGAGGGCCCATGGGAGAGCCGGGACTTCCTCCTTCAGAGTGCACCGCAATCCTTTGGGTGGGAATGCAGTCCGCCAGCTGCTGCAGTTGGGGCAGACCACATCGCTCACACGCATCTTGCCCAGTCCAGACCAGCGTGGCAGGCTCTGTGCTCTGGGACACAGTCTTGCTTCCAAGCTGCCCCAAACTCAGAAAATCAGTTTTCTTCATAGTGCTATGGTTTGCAACAAAGCTACTAGTTTCCAAGAAGCTTTTCAAAAGATAGCTCAGCTCTAGTCCAGTGCCATTTGCTGTATTTATTATAATACATGTGTTTCCATTTTCTTAAAACTCTTCTCCCATATAGAAGTTTGCCAGTTAAAATCATGCTCTATGTTGTATTAGGTGACAGTGCAGTGAACCAAACAGGATTTGCAGCTATCAAAGGAAGAGCAAATGCACAGAGCATAATAGAAGGGAAAAAACTCCTGCTACATTTCTACTTGTTTCATTTGGAGTTGATACAAGTATCAGTATTTTAATATCTTTTTGAAAACAGAAAGTCGTAGTTAATGTCAAAACATTGTCTCTCCCTTTGTCTGCGAACCAGGAAAAATAACAGAACTCTCTCTCAACACCTGTTTTGCCTAAACACTAAGTGATTGTCACTGTAAGGCAAGGGTTGTTCTAATGTATTTGCTGTGTCTATTGAAATGGGCCAGCTCTTGCTTTTTTCCTGTACACACAAATGGATTTAGGTACACAGGGAAGTTTAACAAACACAGAGCCTCCTATTATTGGTAAATGCTAATATATTATTGTTAATATAAACCCTAATATGACTATATTTAGTGTACTCAGATTCTATGTCTTTGTAAAAGCATAAATCAAGTCTCTACTGACTCAAAGAAGAAAGATGTTAGAATATCAAAGCAAATCTCTTTTAGTAAATTTTCTTCACTATTCTGTTGTAATGATCTCCATTTTAATTTCTGAGCAAATTAATTTCTTGACATTACCAAGCAAGTGCTAGCTTTTCTTCAAACCCTCCTACATATAAAAATACCTGGATATTCCTTTTAAGCATATGTCATAAAGGTAAGCCTTCCAATGCATGCAGAAGCCTGGTGTAAGTTGCATTTTGCTCAGCGTGGCAGCATGTTGTGGTGCTGTTGTGGGTCTGGGTGGAGTCTGACAGTGGAGGGTTGGCAGCATTTTTTAAACACTGTCCAAAGCAAGTGCTTCATATTTATTAGTCTCTTGGAGGACTGTTTTAAAAGTCATGAAACTATTTGTTCCTAGAAGTAAATTATTGCACGTACTGAAAAGTGTGTTGGTGTTCATGAGCAATGATCCAAACAGAGCAAGTTAACGTCTACATATCACAACAATCGTTTATGAAGATATATTACTTCTGTGTGGTGCCATCTGAAGTTCACTTCAAATGGAGACTTTGATTTAATCTGTTTAAACTGGTTAGAATTCTACAACAGAAGTTTGTGAGAGATGCATGAAAGGACTGACTGCAAATAGTGTGTGGGAGGGAAGAAAATAGAGAATTATTTTGCATCTTTACCTTTCTGAGATGATTGTTTTAGTCATAGGAAAGCAACTTCACTAACTGAGCATATACTTTGAATGTTAGTATGGCATTTGGCAATCCTAAAATAAGCTCGCTTCTAGTATATACTGGTATTTCTTCACTCCCTTCCCTTAGGATGTGAGATTATTCTTTTTCTGATGTCCTTTTAGAATTTCCATACTAGTGGTACCCCATCGAAGCTTCCCTCAGGCCCAGAGATCTCTTTGCTTACTGTTGCTTTTTAGGGTTTGTGCATACTTGTTGTTCTTCATTATTTTTTTTAAGCTTCCTCAAGACATTACTTTGTGCAAGTTTGTCTGAATGTTCTCTGCATTTTTTTTTTTATTAAGAGCACAGTGGTTTTTTATACTGAGAGTCACATCCTTCCCAAAAGGGCATGTAGATATAACTGCTAGGAAGGTTGAGGGTGTGATTCTTGCCTATTACAAGAGAATTTGGGTCACAGCAAGAAAAAGAAAAATCACTCATTGACACCCTGAGCTTTTCCTGGTATTTGTAGAACACAATCCATGGATGTGTCTTGTAATATTTAATTTATTTAAAATTTACCAACACTTCCTTATTCTTAATTGTGTCTTCATTTCTCATTGTTTACATAGCGCTTGAGAAAGGCACTGCTGATTTTGAACCAGCAGTATTATGTGCTGAATGCTCGGTTCTGTTTCTAAGCCGTTGGATATTGTGTTTTCTTTGTACTTTATGGAGCTGAGATGACAACAGAAAAAGACTGCAGAGCATAATCCTTCCAAGTGTAATCCCAGTGAAAGAAAACATAAATAAAACCACTTGTATTGTGGCATTCCTTTTTCCCTTTTGTTATTTCTGCAACTTGGCACATATCCCAATAAAACTATAGAACATTTCTGTATGTTGCAGAATTGTGCAATAGTTACTGAGAATTTCTTCTCTTTAAAATCAAAGTTCCATGTAGAACATTAAAAAAATTAGTTTCCAAACATTGTAGTGCTTCTTAAAATAACTAGACTGAGCATAGTAGGGTGAGGGTGAGCCCTTCCCATAAAAATAACTCTCTTGGTTTAAGACTGTATGTGCAGCTGCTTCATTCCACAGTTTATAGAATCAAGTATGAACCAGTACCAAAAGCAGAGGCGTCAGGGTGTGCTGATATTGGTTTTCTTGATTATCACTGAAGTTCAGTGTCAAAGAAAACACTAAACCGTTTCTGTTGTATAAACCTGCTACACATGAGACCAGATGCAGGGGTTCAGAAGCCAGACTAAATAACCCAGAGCTAAAACCCGTTTTCCAATCAGTGACAACAGTCCAGTTGATTGGCATGGGACACAGGTCCACTCGAGCCCTTGATCATTCTTACTAAACTCCAGACTGCTCAAAGGAGAGGTTCTTCTTGTTTGTGGTTTCTACTCTGGTTGAATACAGTTCAATGCCATTCTTGGTATAGGAACTGTTGGATCACCTTCCTAGTGGGTGTAGGATTAAAAAAAAAAATCCAGTATATTTCCCTCCATTGTATAAACTATTTCTCAGCATTATGAAATCATAATTCCCAGGATGCAGACAGACTTCGTTCTGGATTCTAAAGGAGATTCATAGAAGTCTTAGTGCATGTATTCAAAACAGTAAGTTGTATTTTTGTGGGATTTTTCTACCAGCAAAGGTATGGAAATATAGAATGGACCTGTACCTTGAAACATCTGTATGTAAGCCTTAGGTGTTTTTAATCTTTTGCCTTTAGTAAATATCCAGTTTCATTAGAAAAATAAGCCATAGGCATTATACAGTATGGTGACATTCAATATTCAGTGTTGAATCCAAGTATGAGCACAAGAGAAAAAATTAACCCAACCTCAGATGTAGTCCTTTTCATATAAATATACAAAAGAAATAGAGGTATTAAGTATGGTTTGTTTTATTAAACAGTGATTTGCAGTAATTAAATTCACAAGAGATGTGACATCTCTAGTGAGTGTTTCTTTCCTAAAAATGGTTTTGTCTTTAATAAGAGTACATAAGTTCTGTCATAAATCTAACCTGCCATTATCATTTTTATGTTTTATAAAACTATGTAAAGTGCAAATGGTTATGATGTGAAAAGTTTAGATTGAACTGGTTTTTAGGTAAACACATGTTATATATTTTGAGTTACAGTAATTGTTTTGAATTATTTGAATTCAAACATTACCGTTATTCTCCTACTAAGTACTCCAAAGTCTAGCAAGGCAATATTTTATAACTAATCTGAACGAAAGCAGAGAGAATCGTTCAAAGTAACTTTTTCCTATCAGTTTAAAATATAATCAAGTGAAGCAGCTGCTCTTGTTCTTAATATACTCTTTTGAAAAAAATTTCGTAGTTTAATGAAAAATGTCTCTTCTCATAAACCTTAAAATACTCACACGCAAAAAGTCGTAATGGTTTTGGCAAATAGTTCTTTGTAAGGAATGTGCATGAGACATACCTGCTTCCATAACTGCAACACTGTGTAAAGTGTGCTCAATAGTGTCGGAAAAGCAAGCTAAAAAAAAAAGTGACAAGTCTTGTCACCCAACCGTGATGCTCTTACTTGGAGAGGAGAGCGGTTGTCCACGCAAGTATTTCCATGAAAGTCAGTGGGACTACTTGTGCGAGTAGTTGCTTGTGGGCAGAGATTCTCAGGCTCATGGCGAAGTGAATTCAGGAAACAAGCACATAAATGTTGGCAGAATAACAACCAGCAGGATAATTGTTGCTCTCTCTGTTTTTAGGAATCCATGGATCGTCTTTTGTCCTTGATATAAAAGATTTCCTACTTAGAACAAGTCTCAAAGAAAGAGCCAGATCTCTAATGGGCCCTTTTTGCTGCTCTGTTAATGTGGAAGCCAAGTGGTGTAAGCACAGTGGTGATCCTGGCCCAGAGCAATCTATTCCAAAAATATACATCGATTTGAGAGGAGGACTGCTGCAGGTCTGTATAAGATGCTTATGGTTCTGCTATTGAGCTGGACTAGCTTTGGATGATTGAGATTTCATAAATAAATTGCATTAAAGCCTGTAAAGCTTTGCAGCCTACAACAGTTAATTGGGTTGGGGGTTTTTGCTTGGTTTTTTTTGGTGGTCTTTATTTTACCTTTTCAAATAAGTATCTGTTCTTTCATGTAAAACCGTTGATTGAAAAATTGTGTACAGTGTTTTTGGCTTGGGGTTGGTTTTTTTTGTTTTTTAAATACGGCTTCAGCTATGTATTGTAGCTGTATGTGTGTGTTCCCTTAAAACTACTGGATCAAATTACTAACACTTAATATCTAGGACCCTGTTCTGATGTGTGTGTGTTTGTCCACGAGCTATGTGTCTGTAATGCCTAGGGGTAGCTTTAAGAAATACATATCCTTTCTTTTTAAACTTGCACAAGTTTCTCAGGGGAGTAATTACAAACTGTTGTTTGTAGCAATTAATACTCAGTTTTCCATGCTATCCTCTCCTTTTTGGAAGTGCCCACAACTTGAAACTGGTCCAAGAAGCATGGGAGTTCTTGAAATGAAAAATAGATTCTGTGGGGTTTAGACAAGTGGGCTTTAAGATAGGTCTTGTTTTAATTATTTTTATTGTAGTATCTATACACACCAAATGTTTTAAAATAAATATATAAATCAAGCATATAAAACACAAAAAGGAAATTTTGACATTTAGTCGTGTCATTAGGTCCTTTCCCAGAATTGGCATTAGAAGTTCTTAAAACCACAGCACTGGGAATAGGGCTGACTGAATAATACAAATTTTAAAAAATTATATCTTAATGAATAAATAAAGTACACTTGTTTCTCTGCTTCTTTTTTATTTGTTATTCACAGGTACTTGGCTGATTACCTCTACATGTTGTTAATAATAAAAAGTTTGGGTTTGGTTTGTTTTTTCCAAAATTTGGGGGTTTTGACAAGGACCAGAAAAATGTCTATAAATCTGAGAAAGTAATTTATTATTAGAGTATATATGGGGATAATTAGCTTTTGCAGAAAACAATTAAGTATTTGGTCTAGCAGAATAGATTTGAGAACTCTGACAAAAGCAATAGTAATTCTGTTTCAAATTAATTTATTTACAGCTAATGATTTTACCAGCTCTGAACATGACCTCATCTTCTACCACTGTTAATTTGTATTGCAGCAGAACCTAGAGAGCTTATGTGAAATTGGTGCCTCATCTGTGAATATTGTAGTAGGAATTCTGTGCTCTGGAGTTCCAGCTGCCTAAAAATAAAATTAATAAAAGGTGGGGATGGAGGGGAAGCATTCCTCCCACCTCCATCAGTGGAGGACTGAGGCCTCTGGTATCAGCTTAGGTGACAGAGCTCCCCTGAGTTGGTGCTAGACCAAGTGTGGGACCCTGAGCCCAGAGGTACTCTAGAAACTGCAGTAGAGACACACTGAATTAGGGAGATGACCTGGGTAGCGTGGGACTATTTAGCTCAGGACTTGGCGTAGCTGGGTTTCAAGAGGGGAATAAACATGGGCTTACATGTAGATGCAGGGGAAGGAAAAGCTTCCACCTTGACAGCTGTACTAGACTCCCTTCAGGCATCATCTAATTTTTTTACATATTTGAAAATTGGTATTCCACAGTGAAAAAAAGGTTGCACTACTATTTATGTGCACACCTGAGTTGTTTACTTTACTCCTACCCTTACCGTGGACTTTTAAGTTACTGTCTGGTGATTTTGATTTCATCCCACACTGGTTCTAAATCTTATTTCTTTATTAATTGCTAACTTCTTCCTTGTCTTCCCTTTTGCTTCTGGGCCCGCTTCTGCACATAAAGACTAAAGGACTTGTCCCCATTATAACACACGATTCTCTCAAACAGGAGTTCAATTTGAAAAAAGCAGCTCTGCTTGTCAAAGCTGGGGCAGAGGAACGTCTACTTGCCTTTTATTTTGCTGTAAAGTGTATGAATCTTCTGGACTTTGCATGCCAGTTTTTCTTAGATATTTTTCTAAATTTCTGTTTTAAACTTCAAAATCTTTAAACTTTTCAACCTCACTCTAAGAACTTACAGCACTTCCAATTCGTAAGCTGTTTATACTCAATATTTGTGCTTGAGATGATCTTTAGTATGTCTTTCTAATCATCTTCTTTGCTGTGTCACTTACTCAGTTTTTAATGAATTCCAGGATTCCACTTTTGGAGTAACATGCTTTTTGAACAGTTTAAAATTTGCATCTTTAATGTTGGGTTTTTTTGGTCATATTTTAAACTGCAAAACCTGTGACCAGTCCTACCAGTATGTACCGCACTCAGCTCAAAGTTCTTGCATATCACTTTTAACTTCTGTACTCTTCCAGACAGCATCAGTATCAATTGTAAGTGGTAAGAATTAATGCTTTCCTTCGAATGATAAAAAGAACAAATTTACCAAATGATTTTGTAGAGATCTCTTGTTGTTCCTGTTCATTACTTTCACATTAAATACACTTGCAAGCAATTAAGGTATAAGTAGAGCAGGCTGAAAGCCATATAAAGTTCTGGTTGTTTTGGGGAGACTTTTTCTTTCAAAAATTACTAAATATTTGTATGTAACTTTTTGCCTTTTCTCTTTCTTTTACTATTTTTTTTTAAAGGTTTTCTGGGGTCAAGAGCATTTGAACTGTTTAGTTCTTCTCCAGGAACTGCTGTGGCAGTACCTCACTAAAAAGAGCAGTGCAGAGACATTGATATCTGAACATACACACCCCACTCGTTTTTCTATGGGAAGGAGTCAGGCCTCAAAAACTGAGCATACCTCAGATGATCTGAGAACAGGCCTGTTCCAGTATATACAAGATGCAGGTAAGAAGAATATTATTGCTCTCTTCTTTTTTTTTTTTTTTTTTTAATTCTAAAGTAAATACAGTAGTAACCTATTAAAGATTACTTGCCTCTTTACAATGAATACTTTACTTTTTTGGAAAAGCAATTTAGAAGACATCTGCTGGAATGAAAAAAAAAAAGTACTTTTTTGATTTCTTTCCATTAAGCTGTAATCTTTTAAAAGTCAGGGAAATTGCTTTTTTATTTTCTCTCCTTTTGATCCTGAGGGGTTTATTTTTAACTACTTTGGTCTCATAAACCAGCATGTTTCTTTCTAGAAATTATATAACAGATTATAGCTTGCTTTCATTTGACAGAAGCAGAAAAACTGCCCAGTGCCTATGAAGTTGTGTTTTACAATGAAACTGAGGATAGTCCGGGAATGATGTTGTGGAGATATCCAGAACCCAGAGTGCTCACTCTTGTAAGAATTAACCCTGTTCCTTTTAATACCACTGAAGACCCAGATATTAGCACTGCTGACCTTGGAGATGTTCTTCAGGTGGGTAATGAGCGTTTCCTACTTCATTAACAAAAGAAAACATTATTGCTGTGAAGTGAATGTTTTCAAACTTAGATTTATTAAAAATGAGCCCAAAACAAATGTCAGGAGCTCTATAAAATCAATAGGAGGTGAATTCCACAGCTTGAGCACATCATTAGTTTTAAAACTACTTGAGCAAACCTTTTAAACACTTACCTGTAAAGTTTTTCCATGACATAATAAGCTATAGCCAAACTTACCAGTTCTGATCTGCCAGCATGCAGAGTTTTTACTCTGTCTTCCTATGATTTCATCCATCAGCCATCTGAAAGACTTCATTTGATTTTAAACTGAAACACGTGAGGAAGGACCTGGTCTGAAATTGCGAAGATTCAGTAGAATCATTGAACTAAAATCTCCACTCCAGCCATCCTCTCCAGTGTCTGTGATGGCAGATGGCTGTGCTGCTTCTAGCAAGAGCCACAGGGTAGAGAGAAAGAATCTATTTTCTCTTGTTTTGATTTGAGAGGGTTTAAGTGGGAAGTCCAGTTTGACTTTGTAAGATCGTGGAACTCCCCTTCAAAGGAGGGTTGAGTGCTGCAGCTGTGCGGCTCTGAGCCCCAGAAATACACCATGCCGCACAAATACACTGATCCTTAACTCTGAGGATTTTTGCTTTCTAAAATACACAATCAGGTAGTTACATTCTCTCCTGTCTAATGTAATTAATCTTTATAAATTCACTTACTCCTTGCATATCTCTCTTGATTTTTGCTCAATTTTAGTTTTGTTAATATCAGGGGGGGTTTTATTACAAATTTGATCTGTCTTTTTTTTTTAATTTGAATCTGCTTGTTAATCAGAATAGTGTTGTGAGTCAAGGGAAATCAATATCTCCCAATTCTTCCTATCTGTTCAGAAATGTTGAATTATATTTTGTTATTGTTATAACTTTTAAAATTGCATTTAAAATTGAATTACGCACCAAGATGCTTTGAATTATGGATAAGTAGGACAATCTTCCTCAGATAAATGGATTAGTGTTATTACCATGCACGTACTGTTAGTGAGATCATGTAAGTGTCCTGCCAATTTCTTTGCCCTCTAGACAGCCAAATGTCAGCTCCTATCAGTTATATGAAAATTAAAATTAAATGGGAAAAAAATCAGCTCCACTTGGCATGAGGTTTGAATCAAAGATCAAAATTGTGTTATTGTATGCTGCCTTGATGACCCTATTAGGTTGCTATGAAAGCCCGCAATTTGCCTTCTTTCAGGATGGTATTTTCAGAGCAGAGCACATCGAGAGTTTGGTATAATTACATTAAGCTCCCATTATAGATAACAGATATCATGAACATAATATATGTGCTTGCATAATAATATGACCCTGGACAGGGGGAATATCAGTTCTTCAAGTGGGCATACGCAGCTGGACTTCTAGTAGCGCACATGTTCTACTGCTTTGTGCTTCCATGCTACGGTCTAGAGAAAAGAAGGTAGTTGCAATCCTCTTTCATTTCCCCTGCAATTGCATCAGACAGCATGATAGAAACCGGGAAACACTCAGCTACCAGCATTCAGAATCTTTCACCTTCTACTGGTCTTCATGTAATCCTTCAGATTTGCATTTAATCTTATACACTGACCGCAGAGAACTGTTTCCATCAGTCTCGTTTTAAGTTTGTGGTCAAGCATCCCTGTATAGCTTCCCTCTGATCCTTGATGCTTTTTACTGTGGCACACTCACTTCTTAAGGTCTGTCAATTTTATGATTAATTAATTCTTAGTAGTCTTATATTTCTACCTTGGGCTTACAATTACAAGGGAGGAGATGAAAGATATAGACAAATTACAGAACATCTATTCAAAAACTGTGCTCTTGGGCACATGGCGTGCAGAAATGCCTACAAGAGGATCCACATTTTGGTAGTGGGCCATTAATTATGGCAGTAACTGTTGCCTCGCTCTAGGTGGTGATTTATCCCATTTTCCAGAAACAGCCACGCACCTACACAGAGCAGCTCTGCACAATGTAGATGAACAGCCATTTTAAACATGGACAGTATGCAATTTTTAATTAGTCTAACATAGATATGTGGGTGGAATAAGTAATAGAGAGTCAATTTTCAAATTCTTTAGGTAAACGACATTTACCAAATAGTCATCTAAAACTTTAGGTTCTGATTTAAATTAATCAGGAAGCCTTTCATCAGCTCCGCTCTTTTCCCCATATGGATATATGTCTGTTTCTTAATATACTGTGTATTTAGTGCATATGGAAAATTCACAAAATACAAAGAGGAAAAAGACAAAACATCACTTTTACTTTATTCTTTTCTTGACATGAAACATTAGAGGGACATCTGCAAGCCAAAGACTTCAGCTTTTTTGAAAAAAAGATCTAAATTTAAAGACAGTAATGGTATCAAAGTATATTAAAAATATATTCTAAAAACTTTCCCAGGATTGTGTATATGTTCAAATGCTAGGAGGACCCATAATGTCACCAGCTGTGTTACCAGTCTCTCTTAATCCTTTACTTCACATAAATCCAGGCAAAGGTACACTTTTGTAGTTTGTCTTGAATTAAAGTTTGCCAGTTGCATGTTCTTTCTTTCCGAGTAAGTTGCTGTGACATTTCATCTAGCTTTCTATCTTTGTTAAATTTATACCATTTTAATCATGGGTAGGTTTTAGAAGTCTCTTTGGTTTTATAGCTATTCTCCAAATTCCTGGAACTTGCAAAAGCTTCACCATAAACAGGATTTTTCTAGATATTGAAGTTGTGTGTCAATTGCTGTGGCCAAAGATAAGTGAACAGCTTCAGATTATAAGAGTTGATATGAACTATATTGTTTCTGTAATACCTTACCTTACTGCTCCCAAGCTCTTGTCCCAAGAGCTTATTGTCTTGTGCTTTTGCTTGTGTTGTTGCAAAGGTAAGCAGTTTCACTGGTCAAGTTTCTAATATTTTACTTTCTTACAATCCCAACATTATTGCTTTTATTTGTGGGGGGAAAAGGAAGGACTGATGTTTCTGCAGTGGAGCTGTTGCGTGTTCTTTAGTGATTTGAAATGGAAGTTTGATCTATTTGTTTGAAGAAAATGAGAGAAAATTCTAGATGCACTTGTAAGAAACTGCATCAGGATTGTATTTCTTTTGGGAGATTGAGAGTATCTGAACTTGTTCTTCCTGTTTACTGGACATTGCGGCCCCTTTCTATTTAATTTTTAATCTCCCATTGTCCCATTTTCACATGCTACAAATGTTCTTTGGCTCTATGTGATTTACCGTGCCTTCAGATAACTAGTATTTGATGAAACACTTTTAGACTTCCCTGGTGCCCCTTCTTAATTTTTTAAGGCGTTCCTGTTTAGTGAGATAAGGTGTTTCTTACCCTCAAGTACCAAAGCCGCTGTCTGGCATCACTTCTAGCCCTTTTGACCTGGAGACCTTTTCTTATATTACACCCCTTGTGTCTACATCACTGCCAAGATCTTTTCTGAATATGCCTTCTCAAGACCATTTTAAAGTTTATATAGTAGTATTTTCAAGTTCTTACTAATGAAGAAAGTACATACACAGGAATTATTTTTGGAACACAAAATCAGTGAAGTGAAGCAAAAATCAGTTTGCCACTGTGCTTACAAGTGTTTTGGGTGCAACCTTGTATAGCTAACTGAAAAAAAAAGTTAATACTGGGTTCTGTACCAAGAAAGAGATGCGATATGGATGTAGAATATTCCCCAGTCTTTTATACTGAACATCTTCCTAGTTCCTTGATCAAAACTATGAACTCTTGGCTGACCAATCAGCATCTGTTTCATTTCGACTAACGGTTGTCTGTTTCCAAAGTTGTGAGATTTTTTCGATCAGTGTTTAGAAAGCTCTAGATACAGCTAAATAGCTTGGTACAGGTCAATGTTGGATGAAGGAATATACACACAAGAGCAGTATTTTCATTTTCTCTTAAGAAGAAAAGGTAAATGGGCTGTCTTGTCCAACTAACATGATAAATATTGCTCTAAGCCACCACTAATGTACCCCTTGTATAAAGCGGATCTACAGATAAGACCTTGGTACAGATAAGGCAGCAACTCAAATGTTGGTAAAGGCATACCCTTTTGATCTTGGCTACTGCTAAGACTATTTTTAAAATACATGGAGAATAAAAATCATATTCCACTGATAAAGCCACTTAAGCAATGCATATTTCATAAGACTGAAGTGTTGAGTCAATCTAATATCATGAAATCCAGGGTAATCCATTACTGCCCGAATCAACAAGGGCAAAGGGTAGAACGGTGTTGGTGTGAGAATCATATTCACACCTCAGGAGCAAAGTCCAAACGTGGACAAATGTCACAAAATTAATTCAAAAGATAGTAAGATGAAGTAGGGTCCTGGTTCTGGCTGGGATAGAGTTAATTTTCTACGTAGTAGCTGGTATAGTGCTATATGTTGGATTTAGTATGAGAATAATGTTGATAACACCCTGATGTTTTAGTTGTTGCTAAGTAGTGTTTATACTAATCAAGGACTTTTCAGCTTCATGCTCTGCCAGGTGCACAAGAAGCTGGGAGAGCCAGGACAGCTGACCCAGAATGGTCAAAGAGTATTCTGTACCATATGACATCATGCTCAATATATAAACTGGGGAGGCCAGGGGCAGTGATCGCTGCTCGGGGACAGGCTGGGCATTGGTCAGCAGATGGTGAGCAATTGCACTGTGCATCACTGTTTTGTATATTCTTTTGTCATCATTGTTATTGTTGCTGCTGTTATTATTATTTTCTCTTCCTTTGCTGTCCTATTAAACTGTCCTTATTTCAACCCACAGTTTTTACAGTTGTGTTTTTTTTCGCAATTCTCTCTCCCATCCCACCAGGGTGGGAGGGGTCTGAGGGTGAGCCAGCAGCTGTATAGTGCTTAGTTGCCATCTGGGGTTAAACCATGACAATTAGCATATTGATATTGGTACCTCAAAAAGGGCACTCTCTGATACAACACATGAAACCTAAATCATTCAAGTAGATTGCTGACAAGAGAAAGCCTTGTGGTTGAAGATAAGTGGCTGAGTAACTTTAAAAGCCTATTTTATTATGTACTTAAAGAAACTATGTACACAAAACCAGAGAGACAAAGCCTACTGTTCTTGCTCCAAGACAGTTACTGTTACATTTAGGACACTCTCTTGTGCAGATAATTTTTATAGTAAAAATTTTGCAGATATTTATAGATTTGTCTCAGCAAATATTCACATGTGAAGTCTTAAGGTATGCTTCAGTTTCCCAGTTTAACAGTAAACTATGTTCTATGAGGCAACCAACTTGTCATCATAGGGCAACAGGTCCTTTATTTGCTTTATGACATTCTTGTTTCATAGCAGTTAAAGTTGGAATCTGTTGGTGGTGATGATTCTCATTCTTGTGAATCTGTCCATAATAGGTTTTCCACTGAGGACTTTGAAGCATGATAATAGCCTTCAAGGAGAATATGTTTTATAAGGTATATAGAAATGTCTCCTGCAGGGATATCAGAGTTGTAGAAGATACATGAGCAGCTCAGGAACAGAACTGTGCTAGACATTCCAAACTGCAGAGGAAAGGTTTCATAGTCTCTCTCCTCATCTCCCAAATGATGAGAACATTGGCTTGAGCTGGTTACAAGGACAGCTGAAAGAGAATTCGTGGCTATTTCCTCCATCCTGATTGTTCCAGTTGCTTTGGAAATACGGCATTAGGAAGAAAGGAGTAAGAGCAATTTCTAATTCCAAACAATAGTTTATGGTTATGCAAATAATGCCACTGTCCCAGAACATAAAGAATAATTAAAGAAGAATATATTCCACACCATAACAAGGGAGCATATTTCAGAGCTCTCATGTAATGCTAAATTCAGCCATGCTTATACAGTTCGTTAGATCTGCCAGGTTGCAGTAGTTGAGAAAGGGTAAGAGTTCCTAATTTCTGTGGTATTTTTACAGTTTGAAGCAGGGAGTTGCAGAAATAAAATTCTGTTAGTGATTCAGTCGTGACTTTCAAATTGTAGAGATTCAATAGGAGTTGGCTACATTTAGGCATTTAAACTCAAAGGAAGTTCTGCTGGGTATCTGTGCTGTGGGGCTTAAAACTGCTTGCACTATGCTTCTAGTTTCCCAAAGTCTTCCTGTGTCTTCCTGGAGTCTTGAGAATCTCAGGTTTACATTTGCCTTTGCCTCTGATTAGCCTGTGTTGTTTTACTCTTCTGATTTCATCTGGGCCACGTTTTTATATCATTTATCTTTACCAAGAACAAGGTTGACAGGTTTGGGTTGGTAGGGGAGAGAGCAAAGACTGGGAGGGGCTCACCAAGATAGGAGAGCAATCTGTATGTCATCAAGGAAGTATTCTGCTTTTCTGTGCAAGCAGGTGAACAGGGCGTACAAATGATTTCTTGTACAGCTGGAGGCCAGTTTTAGCTAGTGAACTTGTTACAGAGATGCTTAGTGTTTGTCATTCCATTGTACAGTCATCTTTCCAATAAGGGATATTGCTGGCACTGACCATATATCAAACAAAAAGCTATGTATTGTCACAAGAGCGTTTACGCAAGTGGCCATGGATTTAAAAGGTGGAGAAAACCAGATTTTTCTAATCAAAGTGATCATATAATGCGTAGTGCTCTGAATTCTGAGCTCTCTGATTTATTTAAGCTGCATCACCAACACAGACTTGAAATTCTTTCTGCTGGATTGTCATCCAGTGAGAGATACAAGCTGTTAAAGCTTACAAAACAAAAGGAAGATAACCTATAACATTTGTTCATTTCTCCGTATGACGCTAAAATGAAATATCTACTGAGCTATAACCCTGACAGGTTTTTGTATTTGAGGACGTTTCCCTTGTGTACCTGCCAGGATTCCTATTGCATGCAAGTGTAGTCAGCATTATAACAGCTGATGAAAAGATCAATGTGTGCTGTCTCCTTTTTTGGCCCTTCTCCTCTATATAGTGGTGATTAAATTAACCAGATCTGAAGGTCTGCTGGAGAAAATTAGGGCAGTGAGTATAGTTCTGAGGTTGCAAGGGCTTAACAGATATTTAATAATTACAGACTAGGTAAATAAAACCACTCCGGTAAAATTCACTCAGAGCATTTGCTGGGATGGTGAAACCTCTTTTAGGAGAATGTAAAATATTTCCAACTTCAAAAGGTGAGGATTCAAAAAATTGTTGTTGCATTGCCGTATATGCTTATGCTATTTAAATAAAGCATTTGCAAACTCTGCAGACTGGAATCTGATTTTTTCAACACTGTCAGCCAATGAACAGTCATTTTCTAACACCTTGTGGTTGTTTAAACAGTGGCTTAAGGAAGCAAGAGCTTAAGAATGACTGACATTAGACCTACTGTAAGTCATTATTCCAGGAAAGATTTGACATGACAGTCAACAGGAAAAGAATTACGGTCATTGTCAAAGACATTAGTTTTCCCTTTTAACAGAGAATACCTCATTTTTGGCTGGCTCTGCTTCCTTTTTACTTTTCATTCCCTGATGGGGCTACAGTGTTCAGCTGGGCATTTGAGACTTTGGGAAGTGAGGTTTTTGGGAAGCCACAAATTTTATTCATGTTTGATTTATTACTTACATTCCCAAAGCAACAACTGTTTTGGAAATCCAGATGATTTGTGTGTGACAGGTTAGTGATTTAAGTTCATAGTGTTAATAGATAATAAGCTGTAAAGTTCAACTGTGCTTATCGATAAATGTGGTGGTTTGCAAATTTTTGAACCTACTGCCATGTAGATCAGTACTGCCTTCAGATAATCAGGCTTTTTAGATGGACAGTGAAATAATTTGTCTAGCTGTTGTGAATTGCTCAGAAGGCAGATTTGGTGCTTTGGCTGGAATTCTGCCTTTTAAAACTTACATTTCTTGTTAATTCTACCTTTTGATGTTACTCATAATGACTGTACTAGTCATACTACTGTTACACATAGACCGTATACGGTGTTTTTATGATCTCTCCACTGTGTGAAGAGTTGCAACAATTTGAAACACAACAATACAGTATAATTATAGAGTAATCTGATCGTAAACTAAAACTGTAACGAATGCATTTTATTCTAATGTAGGTAACTGCTTTCCCATCAGTAGAAGCAGTGTTTACATCCATGCATGTGTACAAAAATGGATGCAGGTCTTCATGTGAGCAACTGGTCTGTTTAAGAAGGCTGAAGGCTTGCTTGTAGCCTGAGCCACTTACACTTCACATGATCTGGATGTGAGCAAGTTTGTGGTGCTGGGCAGAGTTTGGAACATATTTTCCGAAGTTAAGGCTCTGACTGTTAATGATAAACATTGTCTTCATTTTCTTGCAAGGAAGGAAGCTGGGGTAAAGGAGTTGCAGTGTTACAGGGTGAGTCTTAAGCAGATGTTGAAACAGAGCCTGTTCTCTTTAGAAATTCCATCTTTAAACATTATTTGTGAACTTCCTTGCCTGAGAGTAAGATTATCTCAGACTTTACTATTTTGTTACCATATTTTGTGTGGATAATCCTAATTATTTTGCTGTGTGATCTTAGTGTTCACTGCATTGAGATGAGACAGTATCGTTTGGCCAACAGTTTCTGTGCAGTCTGCAGGGAGTTAAGCGTAACTTGTTGGGAATGTTAATGGAAGTTGTGCATAATTTGCCTGTGCATCACACTGAAATTTACCCTTTGGGGTTACTGAGCCAGTGAAAATTCTACCGGGTGCCAGAGGACTGACGAAACCATCAGATTATCTTAATGACAGATTTATACTCTCCTCGTGTTCTGTACTTTTCAGATTTTGTAACTCTGATTTATGAAATTTTGCAAACCAAAGTCCTTCCTGCTGTACGCTGAGCTTGTGGCACTTCTTGTTGGAGTCAGGCTTTACTGTGGTGAGAATATGTGGTCAAAATAGCCCATATACCGAAAATTACGCTGTACTTTATGTATTAATAGACTGCTACCCTCAGTCCCAGAGGTGACTACATTTCAACACCGCAGTGCTTATATTATTAATAAATACTGAAGCTTATAAAATGAAAAGCCTTAAATAAAATGTGGAAGATTGTTCCTGTATCAGGAAAAGAGAATAAGGAGTATTGCAAGAAGTAGGTCAGTCCCTAACATCAGCTCTCCTATCTATATACTTTTGTTTCTCAATACTTGCAACAAAAAATTAAGACCCTAATAAATTAATAAAATACTGTTGCTTGTGCTGTTAGAAAAGCAAGTGATCTTCACATAAACTTGGTCTCCAGAATAACAGTTAGTAGAATAAAATGGGTTTGACACTTAATAGTATATCCATTTTCCTGTTTAAAAAGTCCTGCAGAAATCTTCTCAGTTATAGCATAGTGCTGTTCTGTGCTTTCTTAACAAAAGCTGTTAGTGTGTTTAGAGTAATTTCTCCATAATGAAAAAAGCCAGTATCTGTGACAGATTACATTACTGTACACACCTGCATTTGCTCTGAACCTGCTAGCCTGATAAATTGATAAGATAAGTTGGTCACATGTTGTTTTAAAAAGGCCAAGAACATAGTTCCTAATAAAAGAATGCTACATATTTCTTCTAAAAGGTTAAAAAGCATTTCTCAGGGCTCTTAAATTACCATATTCTGATACCAAGGGAAAATAAAACCTGGGCTTAGAGTCTTGTTTGTACTTAGAGGGCTTTCCGGACAGGAAGGCAGTCTTGATGCAATTCAGTAAGCCACAATACCAGTGGGGCATTACAGGTGAAAAATTTGCAGCTGTACCCCTCACCACAATGTATTACAACTGTACAGTGGAATATTTCCTGTACAGAAATAGGGCTTGGTTAACTTTGTTTCCCAAGAGTAGATCACATTAAAATGTTATAAAATCATGATTTCCTGCATTTGAATACTTGTGGTTTCTCAACTGGTTCCAATATTACAAAGGGTTTTTTATAGCTTCTATTAGTTGAAGATGTATAGAAGCTTTTTTTCCAAAGTCAGCTAAAAGGCAGTTATGTATTTTTAAAGAACAATTTCTCTCAGAAGACAGGAGTTTTCTTTCACATCTCTCTATTATAACTCTATTTAATATTTATTTTATAAACTGCAGTACAGCTGTAAATTTAAATAAACTGAAATAAATACACTAATAGGACCATAAATAAATTTGTTAAATGGAGTTGAAAGAGCTGAGGTATACATTATTACTCAGAAAGCAAAATAGTAGTTACTTTTGTTATTCAGCCAAATACCTCAGTATGGATAGGGGGAAAAAATAAATTAAGCAGATATTGCATATTCAATTTTAAAGTGATTATTTACAATTTAAATGTTCTAGCTTTAAGGCCAAAATTTGTTAAACCAAATGCCAAGAGAAGTAAAACAAATTCTGTGGTGAAAATTGAGAGGGCATCATAGTGGAATAATTTCTACTACCCAAAATATACGGGTACGTAACACATCAAAATGGTGTCAAAAAGTACAGAAAACAATAATAAAAATACAAAGGAGATTATGGGGGGGGGGACACGACAGCAAATGCTTTGTACAGCTAGAATGTTTTTAATCCCAGTACTGCTGCTAGTCCTAATACTACTAATAGTAGGTTAAGTTTTTACCTCACTGTAAACCACCGCATCTTTTTTTCTTATTTGGATCTTCATACAAAGGGAACACTGGTGGTCTGTAGCTGTGCCAGGGGAGGCTGTTTTCCACACTGATATGATACAATCTTAGCCTTGAGGAAGGCTAAAAAAATGTTATCCAGCGGGCAGTTCAGTTTGTAGCACAATTTCACAGTGTCAATCATATAAGATAAACAGGAATGCGGATGTTGAAGTATCCTACAGTTGTCCAAGATGTCGTTCCACTGGTCAGATTGGATTGTGTATGTTGTGTGAACAGGCGCATTATGGAGATTTTATTCTATTTAATATTAATTTTGTTTTGAGCATATTTTCTATAGAATATATTTTTCTGCAGGGCTTTGTGCTATTTTTATATAAATAATACTTCAAAATCAAATTTAAAAGCAATGTTCTTGGTAGTTATTGCCAAGAATTTTTCCCTAATAAAAATCTGGATCAAGCTTTTTATTTCCTACTTCTGTTCACCTAATGGGAGAATTGTATTTTTAAGGCAGTTGGCCCTTAAACAGTAAAATATCCTAATAACAAAATAGCTTTATTACAGAGCAATCAGTTTATTCAGGCTCAGGAAGCTGGAGTTAAAATCTCAGCATGGGTTGGCGTCTGACACAAAGTGCTAGTTTGTATTGTATTCTGCCTCTCCTTCACTTAGGTGGCCCAGCTCAGAGAAGATAAAACACACACATGCTTCCTGTCTTCTGTGTGCGTTTTCTTGTACAGTAGTTGTTTCTGGAACAAGGATAACTTCAGTTCCAAGAGGAAGCGCCCACCATCTGAGGGGCTGAGATTCAAGAAATGAACATTTAGACTGTAGAAGCTTATTTTCTAGCAAAAACATGAATCAAAAGGAAGTATTGCTGAAAGCAACATTAAGCACATTCTTCTGTAACCCAGCTGTTAATATCTTTCATTGTTTCTCAGCTGGACAAGATGTATTTTGCAACCTAAGAGATTTGCGTGTGTATAGTGAATGCTCCCATCTTTTATATTGAGTTTAAAAATAATGTGCTCCAGTATTTAAGTAATAATATAATAACACTTTTTTTGTACCCTTCATGTTCAGTACCTCAAACCAGTAGGCAGGTGGCTGTAGCTTTTTCCTAGAGACAAAAAAAGTCTGTGAAAATGATGGAATTAGCTAAGAAATTATTTCAATTATTTCTATCCGAAATGGCAATGGTGTCTGTGTCTGAGACCTGTTAGCATTCTGACAATATGTATAGTGAATAATAGGCATGATTTTTTATGGTAATGTGCCAGCTTGTGGAAGTGCACTAGTGTTGGCCCTCTGCTTAGCTAGAGAGCTCAGCTGTAGAAACCTACCTAGGATAAGTGGTGCGCACCCAAGGCTAGAACCATGTTGTGATCATGAAAGCCTTTAAAAAGCACATATGGATCAACAGTCATTTCTCTCCCATTGTGTCTTACTATTACACATAATTTTAAGTGGGAATAACGAGTATCCATGTGGTCAATAGGATGTACACCACATGGATGAAAGAATCTATGTGTAGTATCGCGTTAACAGATTCTGTAGTATTTCTTGACCACTAGTGTCAAAATAGGAATTAAATTATTCTGGTACAGATAATGTGTGACACGATATATAATGAATAAGAAAAACCATGATCTATCGCATTGTAGTGCATTAGTGGGAGTACTTCATGTTGGTTTATTAATACTGTTTTGCTGATAGGTTAATAAGCGTGCAGGAAATTACTTGAAGGATACAGATTTTTAAGGGGTTCTTCAAGTTTCTTTTTGTTTGGGGATTTTCTTTTTTGGGAAAATGTATATGATAGAGGTTTCAGCTCTGCTGAAATTGAGACAGACTGTTTTAGAGTTGATGTATGTTCACAGAGGTGGTTCTCATCTACATTAGTGTAATATATATGAAGATTTTTTTCTTAAATTAGAGCAAAACAAGAGATTCACAGAGAACAGGAATGCACACTTTTGTAATTGAAAATATTTCAGCTCCCAGGCAACTATTTCAGCTGAGTTGTTTCTTTGTGTCCTGTACTCGCAGGGGGCAGGGCTGGAACTGTCACTTGGAGGCAACTGCTTTCCTTCCTATCAGAATTTCTTAATACACCATTTTCATTCTTCATCAGAGCGGTGCCATACTGCCAAGCAATTTTCAGATCTCACATGTCTATGGTCCACAGCGTAAAGAGAAGTAGGAACCTTCAGATTCTCTGATTTGTTTTAAATGTATTTATCTTATTAACAGTTTTTTTTATAAATACTTAGAGTTTAGGCTGTTCTCATGTAGCTTTTCAGTACTGCTTATGATCTTTATGGTTAATGCTGCTGAAAGAAAACCATTTGACTGCTGGTTTGCTCTCTATTGCCATACTAATCCTTCTAAATAAGTGTTTGTGCCATAGTATGTGGTTTTCTTGCAAAAGGGAACTTGGAGATTCTCGGTTAAATATGAGCCCACGGTTAAATAATAGTTTTCTGCACACATAAGTGATAGGGGCTCTACAATAATGGTTCTCTTTGCATTTTACAGGTGAATAAAATCATTGCAATTAAAACTTTCTTTGAGAGCTAGGAAAGAAGACAAAAAGCTGTGGAGAAGTGTCTGTTGAAGAAGCATGCTTGTTGTTTAGCCAAGAAGTTTGTGGTTAGATATGCTTCGTTAGTGTTTGGTTTTACAGAGGCAGCACTAGCGGTCACATTTTCTGAGAGGTAACAATTATCTGAATTATAGCTTTGGTTTTATTCAAATATTTTAAGGTAAAAGTACCATATTTAATTCTACATATGGGGAATTTTTTGTTGCAGCTAATTCACTTATTCCCACTGCCTATGACTCAATTCTGGCATTACAACCCATTTCCAGGCTTTCACAACTATTATTTTTGGCAGCTAATATTGCCCAGAGCTACCATCTTTCCTTAAACTTATCCAGATCAGGCATTAGTAATAAACCCCCTAGAACAAATAAAGCTAGATACATAGGAATCAAAGATTCTAAGTCAACTAAGTCTTTTGCGAGCTTCAAACTAGAAAGTTTACAGTTTGGACAGTCCCAAAGCATGAGCTGTATTTTGTATAGGCAATCACATAAAGCGTGACTGACTTTTTAATTCTAATGTGCAGATGATGTCTTGAAACATACTGTCTCTTGCTCTGGTAGATTTCTTGACATATTACAGGAAAAAATAAATGAGCAAAAATAAAGAGGACTGATCTTTTCAACATGCTTACCAGCCTGCTTTAATATTAGGTGATATGTTCTTTCTGGCTACTTATACTCCTAAGTCCAGTGGTCATTCCTGTGCCTTTCCAAATTCTTCATAATCCACTTAAGAGGTTACCATGAAGTTCCTAAAAGGCAAATACACGGTTATATCAGAGCCTGAAGAGGAGTTATTACTTCTTTATGGCATAATAATTGTTTTGAACATTTTACTTGGTCATCTTTTCCTCAAGATAAGTTTCAATATTTCCTCCACCTGCTTTTTTTTTTTTTAAACAATATATGAAATCTGTTTGGGTTTTTTTCCAAGTTTTGATCTGCCTTTGTTTTCAATTTCTCTATATTACTTTCCTCTAGCCCTACTGATAGTTTTACGTTTTTCGTATCGTAGTGCCACTTACAAAATTCCTTTATTATGCTCTTTAACTTGTTCTTCCAGCTCATTAATCTTAGTGGGAGTAGAATTCATCACCTTGCTTAGCCTCTTTTAAAATGCCCACTACTTGCCATTCTGATCCACTTTTGTGAGATTATCATTAGGGAGACTTGCATATTAAGGAAAAATTTTGTTGTGAGATGTAATCTAAAAGAGATAAATGTCCTAAATGATAGGATAGCTTTACAGTACTTTTGTTGCACATGTGTTACTCAACAGCATTGACAAGAAAAGATAACTGAGGTGCGTTGATAGGCAGTAGGAAGCCCAAGACCAAACCAAGTATTCAAATATATTGAATTAGACTACTAAAAAATCTCAAGGTATTTTAAGGACTGAGATTTAAAAATATGCAGAAATAAAAACTGCTGTATATAGAAGTACCTGTGCAACTATGAAAGGCTGCAACCTTTTGTCAGAAATTATACAGATCCTTTTGTAATGATATAATTCCAAGACCTTATACTATAGGAAATATATGCCAAGTATTGCAATATTTTAGATAAAATCAAATGTTTTATCACCAGTGGAGACAGTGGACATTTAGAAAAGAAATGTGTGTGTGAATGACTCCACAATGTAGTATGAAAGATAGCAGGTGATGGAAGTTGCTGTTTGTGTGTTCACAGTCAACATAGGAGGATTCCTTGGGTGTATCCGTAATTCAAGGGCAGGAACATTACCGTGGTGTTGGAATTTTGAGTGTTTGTCCACAGGCATTAAAGGTTAAAATAATTTAACTGAGAAGTTTTGAAGAAATCTAAAACCCTATATGACACTAAGGGCAAAAAGAATAAATATAGGGTGACCAAAATATAGCTACAGACACAATAATGTAATATTTCATATTGCTGCTGGTGTGTACAGCACCATTGTAGGGTCAGCAATCAGCAATGTAGAACCGAGAAAGGTGTTTTCTGGGTCATCAAGCCCAGCCTCTTCTCATCGGGGCAATACTGGTTACTGCCTCCATCTCACGAACAAATCAAGCTTTTAAAATCAGCAGTTATGAGCACCAGGCTTTCCTTGAACCTCCCTCTCTTTTTCTCCTCAGGTTTCTAGCCTTACACTTTATTCATAGAGCAACTCAATTTTGACCCATAGTTTCTACAGACCTTTCCCTCTATGAACTCTTTCTCTCCTGAGGTGTCTGCGTAGAACAATCATGTTCCTTCTGTTTCCTTCACTTGGTCCTCAATTCTGCACGTGCCCCAGTGTGAGTTAATACACTTTTAACATGAATAATTCGAAATGTGTGCCATAATCCACATGAGTCCCCACTGGTGTCTTATACAAGTCAATTAATATTTGTCCCTTGCTTTTGGAAATAGCTCACCTGATGGCTTTCAGGATGGCATTTGCTTTTTCCAGGCGTCATCATACTGCATCATAATTTTTCAGCTGATATTTACATATCTTCACTGTTTCCAATCAAATATGCAGCTTATAAACAAATGTGTTGCTACCTTTATGTATACGGCATGTGCTTTTTGATGTTGTATCAATCCCTTTTTCTCAGACTCTAGTCTGAAATTAAATCGGCACTACTGATCGATATTGCTATGCTACTCTCTTATATGCATTACTAACATCAGAGTTTTGCTGGCAGTTATCAGATACTTTTTTGTTTCGGGCTTTTTTTTTTCCCTCCAGCCTGACCTAAAAAAAAAATTTAGTGACTGTGGTTGTTTTTTTCAATCTTCAGGAATTGTTGTGACTTGACAGGTGTAGTAAAAATCAGTGTTTCAGGCCCTGTGGTTTCACATGTTAATTCTTCCAGAATTCTTTGGTGATTATTTATGTTCCCTTGCCTTCCTGAGCTTGAACCACTGAGCTCCCTGAATTTTCCTTCTTAACCTCCATTCCTGTTAATTAATCAGCCTACTGTCACCTCCATGTGTATTATAGTCCTTACTCAGTAACAAGGAAGAATACTTTTAGAGCTTTTTCTAGCTGTGCCTGGATTCACTTGCACCTCTACCACATTCTTACTTTTTTCCTGATTATTTATATATGTATGTCTACACACAGACACACAGGGATAAAAAAGGTAATAGCACAGACATATGCATTTTTATACTGTTTTCTTTACGTCAACTTGACTTTTAGTACTTCTTGAGTATGCCATAACTGTGGATTTCTGTATCTTAATTCTAAAAAATCTGTATATCTTACTGAAGTTTGCATTTGTTTTAAATTCACATTCTCATTCACTTTCATGCTATTATATGAAGAAAAAAAATAAAGGAGGCTTACAACACAGTCCTTTAAAATCTATGCTTTTATTAAAATTTGTATTCTATTTTCTTTAGAAATGTCTCTAATAACATTCTCTCCAGTTCAGTGATGCATCCAGGAATGACCCAAGTCGCTTATTTACAGACTTAAAATTAGGAACTTGGTTAAACTGAAGCTACTATATATTTATTGGGTTTAGATTTTCAATGTCACACAGTTTTCTAAGTGGCATATTCCATGAAAGAAAAGATCATGTGATTACAAGTACTTCATGATTTGTCCCGGGATTTTTATTCATGTGTTGGCCTACCACAAGGAACAAGTAAGTAGCTACTTCTGTGCCTAGTAAGAGAAAGTTTGAACTGTTATACTACAATGAAGTTCTACAAACATTTTAATTTAAGTCAAAACAGCACAGAATCTGAGTAACGATTACAATTCTGATTTTCTGTATGACAGCTTACTTTTAGTTAGTTAGTTTTGCACTTTTAACCTGTACAGTAAATCCCATTATATTTGGAATCAAGCATAAAATAATTATGCCTTCTCCCGTTTATCACAGATTCCTTGCAGCTTGGAGTACTGGGATGAGCTTCAGAAATCATTTGTTGCATTCCGGGAATTCAGTCTATCAGAAAGCAAAGTCTGTGAACTACAGCTGCCAGATATCAACCTTGTGAATGATCAGAAAGAGCTCATAGCCTCTGATCTGTGGAGGATTGTCCTGAACAGCAGTCAGAATGTGGCTGATGACCAAAGGTAATTTTAAAGGAGGAGGGAAAAACAGAAATCTAATGCTATACTCCGGAGGGAACTTTTTCAAGAGACTTAGGAAATAAGATACTGTTTTTATATGCAGTAAGAGTAGCTGGTCTTAAATGAGCTTCAGAATGCAGTTCGCTTTCCTGCAAGGGCATGGAGTGTGCACAAAAAGAGCTCTCCTTTAGATTTATAGGCAGCATGGCAGCATCATATTCATCAATTTTCTGAACACAAGGATTCCTGAAAAGTGAAGACAAACAGGCCATATCCTGAAACCTCTTAGCTGCACAAGGCAGTAAAATTAAGCTAATTTACAAAAGAAGGCTGAAGTGCAATCCATTGTATAATGTCATAGTAAACACTCTTCTTCCCTGCACCCCCCTATACTTGACCTTTATTCTGACTTCAGTGTACGTCAGTGACTAAAGTAAGCCAAGTGTCTATTTTGAATACATTAAGCAAAACTTTAGTACTTCAAGAACATTACGTTATTCACACAGCTTGCTTACTATGCTAACGGTAAAAAGATTCAGTTGGTGTTTTGAAACAATGGGCATCCATTTTTCATTATGTTTATAGCTGGAAACGATGTACAACGACAGATATTGACTCTATTTGCATTCATTCAGTTTTGGTTAAGATGTAGAGTAGGAAGGAATGAGTACAACTTCTCTCAACAAACAGCAGTGGAATTGCTTTCAAAGACCTTCTTAACATTTTATAGTTAGAGCGGAAAACCCAGAATGGCTCTGCTGGGTCATTGGTATTTGCTGATTGTTGCTGCCTTTGTATGAACACATGCTTGAATGAGTGTGTAGCATTCACATATATGTTACGTGAAGCTACAGAATTCAGAGAAATCAGGAAATATAAACATGGCTAACAAAATCAATGAAGAAAATTAAACATCTGGTTTCCATTAATAGTATCAGGTTGGAAATGATTTCTTGATGTTAATTGTGAAAGAATGCATTTTCATCATTGAGAAGTTAAGTGTTTTAGACAAGGTTAATTCCTCTGAATGTGGGACCTTGGCAAAATTGCCTTCCTGGTCAGCTTAACACCACAGAAATGTGAACTCGGTGGGAACTGAAAATGAAGTAGTAGATTTTTTTTAGTAGATTTAGTAGATTTTTTTAGTAGATTTTTTTTTTTTCCATCAAGGCATTTGGCACTGTAATCGTGTTTATTGTTTTCTGCTCAAATACGGTTCATCACTATATGCAGTGTTTCATTCAGGGAGCTCTGATAAGCTAATGAGTTGTAATCATTCAGAAAAAGGCTAGAGCTGAAATGAAATACAAATAAACAAAAAAAGCCCAACCAGTTTGGACTGTAATTAACATAAGAAACATTTTACAGCACAACATGAATTCACCTGCCTAGAAGGTCTAAACTCATGAGTTTTCAGCTGGGAGGATGCAGGCCTGCTCCACAATAATAACCATCCTCAGTGGTATCAGTGTGTCAAGTTATAAAGGGAGATATCCTAATGGCCTTGAGGTACAGAAGACTCCAAGGAAGACAATTGCTCTGTCCACAGCAATGATATTAGAAGTACTATGTCCTCCAGATTATGTGTGTTCACATAAAACTAAAGCAGAAACTACAGCTGAAAGAACAGGAGTTAAACTGAAGCATTGGTAGTTCACTGAATACAGATAGTAGGAAGGGGAAGAAGGCAGCAAAAGACATGCACCATGCTACTGAAGCATTTGAAGGTCAATAAACAGAATAGGAAGAGGGAAGTCAAGGGAAGGTGTTACGAACTGCTAGCTCCTTAGGCACGTGCATGGAGACTGCAGAGTCACTAGTCCTGATACTTTTTTTATAATATAAATTATAATAATAGTTTAAAGAGGTGTAGTTTACACCTACTTGACAAAACAGTAGACTGAAAAGTTAAAAGATTCATGTAGGTAAGGGTGAACTCCATCCAAAAGCCAGAAACCTGAGGGTTGCATGAGAAAAACCTCTGATTTCAATCAGAGAAGAGAAAAGATTATATTCATAGAATCATAGAATCCTTAAGGTTGGAAAAGACCTTTAGGATCATCAAGTCCAACTGCTAACCTATCACTGCCAAGTCCACCACTAAACCATATCGTCAACACCATGTCTACCCTTCTTTTAAATACCTCCAGGGATGGAGACTCAACCACCTCCCTGGGCAGCCTGTTCCAATGTTTGACAACCCTTTCGGTGAGGAAGTTTTTCCTAATGTCCAGCCTAAACTTCCCCTGGCGCAGCTTGAGGCCATTTTCTCTCATCCTATCTCTTGTTACTAGGGAGAAGAGTCCGACCCCCGCCTTGCTGCAGCCTCCCTTCAGGTAGTTGTAGAGAGCAACTGCCTCAGCTGCAGTTTGAGATAGAAACCCAAACTGATCTCTCTTTGCACTAGCTTCAAACACGGCTGTACTGCAAGCTTTCTTAAGGGTGACTGCAGGAAGGGCTGGTGTCCTTCCAATCCTGACTAGCCTGGGGTGATCCTTCTCAGAGAAACTTAACAGGTCAGAAAAAGAGCAGCTGTTCCTCAGAGATGAGGCTTTGACCTATGATGTTTAAGGCACACTGTCTCTTTTTTGGAGACAGAGCAAATCATGCCAGCCACATGTCACTGACCTCAAGGTTTTGAAACAGTTCACAAGCAGTGAAATACATATGGTTACAGCTACAGAACAAGTTTAAAGTAATGGTTAAACGCTAAAGGATCATGCTAAAGGGAAGCCTTGTTTAGGAGGTAGTGACAGATACTGTGGACCTGCAGAGAAGGCCAACCTGTCTAGTCCCCTAGTAGCATAAGAAGTCTATGTTGGCAGTAACTTTTCTGAAGCTGTGGCTCTATCTTCATCAAACAAATGTATTGCTGCCAGTATGGGTATTTTCTTGTGACCAATCACCCTAAAATGTATTCTGGATTCTACTTGACAAAAAAATCCCAAACTTTTTTGCTTTCGAGAGAGAGATTGACCAATGTCATGGTAAATTTCAACGTTAGGCTTGTTCCTAAAGCAATTGTTTAACATGAGATCTTAGACTTGTGAGAAGAACCACAAGGAGCTGTGCTTAAAGGCAGTGCACAGAGTTAGACCAGGGAACCTCAAGGCTGAGGGCATCTGCAAATGAGAGCAAGAAGTGAAGGCTGTCTAAAAGTTGAATCTCGGTTGTCCTGGAGACTTGTGATGATTTGTTATTAATTACATGCTGTAGCTGTGTGATTAATTAGCAAATTTAATTCACTATTAATTGTAAAGTGTAAAAATGCCTAGTCTTGTTGAAGTTTATTTTCTTAGTTTAATCTTGTATTTTGGGTCAGACTCAACAGCTGCCATATGCATGCAGCTGCTGCTTGATAATATTTTTTCCTTCAAATTCTGCAGGGTTTTTTTTGTGGTAACCTCTATGATATGCTAATTATTAATACCAGAGACCTGATCCCTTGTGTTTTAAGTACTTTATTACTGATTTCTAACATCAGCTATAAAGTATAAAACTTCTGTGGCTCATGTGACAGGAAGACATTTGTGAGAAGATACGGATCCAGCTGATATGTTGAGCAGTAGCTGGCAGGCTCAAGTATGTCAACCAATAATGAATATGGGAATATGCAAAGATGTCAGGATCCAAATCCTGTGGTATGCAAGCTCTTTCTGAGATTGATCAGGAAGTAATTAGAAGTATAAAAATTAAGGAGCTATCTGGTTAAGGATATAGTGTATACATGTTTGTTTATTTTTAAGACTTTTATAGACCATTCATTATTCAATGAATGAATAAGGTTTCAAAGAATATTTATGAATGTTCATTCAACGAATGAACAAATCTGAACTCCTAAGTGAAATAATTTAGCACCCCCTTGGGGATTTAGTATGGTGTCTATGGAAGGAATCATATATGGTGAAAATGGCTGTTTACGGAAGACCTTAAAACAGGGGATTAAGAGGAAATGATCATAACATAAATTCTTTTTAAAGGTTGCATTTTCATGCTGCAGGACTAGCAAACTGTAATCAAAATTACTTTTATATAAAGCTCTCTTTGGGTGGTGAGACTCTAAAGCCCCTCCCTGGTTTAGCTGGGAGAGGTTTATCATTCTCTGCTTAAATGGGTTAAGTTACAAGATGTTTTATATACTTGCACATCTCCTGTGTAATATAAAAAGCATTTTTATAATTACTGACATACTAATGTGAAATAGTAATTGAAAATACCTTAAGACACAAACCATGAAACAAGTACAAAAACTTTTAAATAAGCCTTAAATTGCTACTTTTTAAAAATTAAAGCGAGGAATCATGATCATGTTTCTTGCTAATTGTTTTAGCTTTTATTCAGAGTAGATGATGTACTGGATTTTGACCTCTAACAATTTGGGTACAGACCAGCATTTGAGTCATAAATTAAATGAGTTAAGTGGTCTCTTTCTTCTTCCCAGTGGATATTTTCCCATGTTGCGGTTTCATTACAAATGGCAGTTTTGGTTTAAATATTCCACTCTTAAAATAACAAGAATAATGCAGGTCGCTGTTAAGTCATTGTTCCCAGTTGCCATGTATTTAACGTGAACTGCTTTGCATGATGTGAAACTATCATACTTTATAATATATAATGACTTTGAATGTAGGTATCTTCCATTTTAAAAATTCTGACATTTCACAGGATTAAAAAAAAAATCTGGTATTAAAGTCCAGGTCAGTTATTTAGAATTTCCTCTGGTTTTGCTACACCCATCCCTTAGCATGTTGTGCCAAATACAAAGCAGTAGAAGCTAGTTACTCCTTTTTTCCCTAGCTGAAAAGTTGTGGACAGCCCACACTGTATTCTGTAGCTCCAAAGCAGCCAAGAGAATGTGGCATTTTTTGATATATTCATTTGTTTCACAAATTTTGGTTTCAGTCAGATCTACCTCTATGGCATTAATGCTCCCACTATTTTTCACCAAGACTTAAAAGAAAATTTCCGGGGTTTTCAGCTAACACTGCTTTATTTTCTGTTTGTGCACAGTTTGTGATGGGCTGTGTCTTTGATTTCTCTGCTCTATGCAAGGCAAAAGAAGAAAGTAGCAGGGCTAAAGGTCTGACAGAAGTCTTCCTCACAAAAAGTTTAAATGGGATTTAATTTAAAATCAGAGGGTCATGGTAGTGATTGTAAGGACTACAGTCCCCCTTTAAAAACTGTTCACTTGATATTACGATCTCTTATTACAGATCTTCTTTAAGGCAATGCTGTAGTAATTTGGATGCTGCTCTTAGGATATTTTGTACTGTAACTGGTTTATACTGTTACTGTATTTTTATTTTCATAATGGCAGGGGGCCTATAATTCTGGATATGGTTTCGGGTTGAGTAAAAATCAAATGGGCCCCTTCACAGATAAAGCAATAACACCTGAACAAAGTCTGGTGAGACAGGAAAGTAGTGATGAAAGAATCCTCATTGCATTTTTTTTCAGATGATTCTTTCTCTAGAGCGATTTTCCCTTCTAAAATGTGGTTTGGCCCGCATTGTCCTCTTCCTCCTCTCAGTCCTCCACAGCCAGCACCAATCCTGCCTACCACAGGAGAGGATACAAGGCCAGGTCTGTCCCAGGGAGCATCATTGTCCCACCCAGGGAACCATTTCAGTGGTGGCCCTTTATGGTTTCTCAGGAGACTCTCCACAAGAAAACAAAAAACAGTTTGGAATCATTTTCTTACCAACATTTTGAGTTCCAGAATATTACCTCTGCTTGGTCTGCTGCTTGTGGGGCAGAAAAATCAGAGCAAAGTAGGGGTAAATGCTTTAAATTATTTCCCTGGTGTGAAGCTCCTGCCACATTTCCTCCTGCATCAAGTGTGTCATGTTGCTGTGTAATCATTGTGGTTATGAATGAGGAATGACAAAGGTCCCATCACACTAGAATGCTCATTACATAAAAAGCTGGTATATAAAATTTGACTAAATAAGAATTTGAAGGGTTTTGTTTGATTTTTATTTTATGAAAATACCCATCTCCAAAAAAACATGTCCAAGGAAATAAAAATGCTGAGTCACCAATAGGTGATTTGAGGAATTTGTTTCTGAGGAAAAGAAATTTATAATTTCAGAATAAGCCTCAAATTTCAGAAACAAATGCCCTTCCTTTTTAATGCAGGTAGTGTTGTAGCTGTTTGTGCAAATTAAGTCTCAATTCAGAATATCAAAGTGTAATTATTTTTTTAAAGTTTCTCATAGTTTGGTTAACATTTGTTTGCACCAGTCTACCCTTTTTCTATTTTCATTCCATATGTCCCTGAATTTCTATTTGTAATCAAAATGCAATGAGCAAAAATTCTTAAATTCTTAAATGTTGACAGTTATTCTGAGAGATCTAACCAGTTTCACAGATTCAAAATTATTTAATGGTCTAAATCAGCATATGAATTTTGGTGTCTTTTGGATTTGCTTCCGTGCTTTGTTCCAATCATTTAAGGAATATCCATGGTACAGCAAAGAAAGCATCGCACTTCTCTGACAGTAGTCACATGTTTTATCATGTGAACACAAAGAATAATTTTATTTCCAAGGAGGCCAGTTCTCAAAAGCCTTACATCATTTTTGAAATGTAAATGGGCAATTTGAAGAGGTAAAGAAGCACAGGAAAGCATCTAAAAATCAGATTAAGTGATCTGTCTTTCATCCTTCACTGCTCTAATCAATTTTTGATATCCTGTCTTGATTCTTTGATAATTAGCCAATTTTAGTTGGATTTTACTGCTACAGAACTATTTTGATCTATGTCCACAAATCTAAAGTTGGATTTAAGCTCCATAAATAAATACCATACTAGTTAGTTACCGTAACACAAAATAATACTGATAAATTTACCGGTCCATGGAATTCTACACATTTGCAGCTGAACATTTTGAACCCCTATGATGTTTGTGCATAATTTTGCAGTAACCACATGGAGTGATGAAAAATTTGATCCTAAAAGCGTATGGATTTAAAATATCTTTAAAATATCAGTTGAAGTCTATTCATAGTGCTTTATAAAAGCTACTTTCTGACAAAAATAGTAAGTTGGCCTTAGTTAATCCTTCGATAAATTTTATTTTAAAAATAAAAGCAGTATTGGGCTGAGGACATGGACTTGGTTTTCTTGAATCAAGTCTATGCTTTTAAACTAAATCTCTTTAGTGCCAAACTGCAAAGGGATTGAGAATAAGGAACATTAAGGATAGATTTGGCTTAAATTAGAAAGTTTATTTGTACTTCAGTGATGTCTTAGCAACCTATAGAATTGTGATGTTAGTTTCTCTCAAGAGACTGAAAGATAATGCTTGGAAATTCATGGTGTCAAGAGCATGGCTAGGAAAAAAAAAACAGTGGGGTGGCATTTTAAATGTATAGTTAATCTGTTGTAATAGGTGCTAGTAAAATGCTCCAGGCTGAGCTTAGAGCAGTCTTTTTAAATGATGACTGTAGAATGAGACGGGCAAAAGAAAGAAAGCTTACAGGGACAGGGTTTATGCGTAGAAGTATTTTGATGGTTGTGGGTTGGTTTCCTTAAAATAAAATTTTTTTTAAAAATCATTCTCTTGACCAGATTAACTTTCAGCTCATTCTTATAGATTGAATAATGGTAATGTAGTCTGTTTAGCTACTTCAACAATTAAAGATACTTGGTATATTTTGGTTTTATTTTCTGTAAATACGCTTCACTGTTGTGGCTCAAATATTTCAGTTTGTAAATTGAAAGTGCAGTGTGATAAAATAATTGTTGAATTCCAATCTTGTCTGCTGTGTTCTGCTTGGGAAAGAGTACATACACTAACATTAGCAGTTGAACGAAAATTATGACATTGGCTGTGTCAGAAAACCAACATGGCACATGGTCAAGTCTTACTGTAAAGCAATAAAATCCTGGAAGTGCTGAACTGCCATTTTGTTTTTGCAGCTCAGAAAGTGAATCTGGTTCACAAAGCATGTGCGATCAGCTTGTAACCCCCACGGCATTAGCAGCCTGTACCAGGGTTGACTCCTGTTTTACTCCTTGGTTTGTGCCATCATTAAGTGTGTTGATCCAATTTACTTATTTGGAAGTCCACCTCTGCCATCATCTTGATCAACTAGGCACAGGTATGTACTCCTTTATGTAGAATAATAAAAGCATATAGTTCATACGTGCTGCTTAATCACGGTTTTGCTGTCTGTAATCCCCATTTCCTCATTCAAACTGGCATTCTTGAAATAAATTATCAGCGGCAGCCACCGGTGGCACAGACTTCAGGGTAAAACTGATTACTTCTGTACGTTGAGAAAGTACATACGGTAGGCAGTGGGGCTGGCTGATCAGCCCCCTCTCTCCCTCCAGAATGGGTAACAGTAGAAGCCATCCAGTTTTCGTAGTCTGACTAGTGAGAGCAGGTGCCACTTCAGTTTTGAGCCATCTTAGTGAATGAATTTGATCTTTTCAATTTTCCAGCATATTAACAGTACTATTAAAATACCTGAAGATTTTGCAACCCCCTTAGTAAGAATTCCTTGGAAGAGCTCTGAGAACTGCAGATTTAACTGTTATTTCAATTATGATCACATTTGGAGCTACATCTGGTTTTGCTCAGTGTTCTCTGTCGTTGCATTAATGGCAAATACATTCCAAGAGATCTTTAGATTATTGTCTGATTTTCAAATGCCAGGAATGCTTTCCATGGAAGATGAGCAAATATCTTAGATAATTTTGACAGGGACAGCTTCCTTCATGAGTAGTTTTTGTGTTTCTGCAAGTATTATAACATATTCATTATGAAATCATACCAAGACTGACACTCAACAACGAGCAAATAATTCGTTTATCGGCTACCTCTATCAGTACATAAGCTTCCTCACTATAAGACTCTAATTCCAGATGCTCAATCTTTCAAATTACACATACTGGAAAAAGCAAAAATCAGATTAAAATCAAACCCAGCTGTTTCATTTTTTCAAGAGTGACTGAGTTTATGCTGATGCTGATGCTGTTCTTGTTATAGCACCTAAAGGCCTTAAGTTTTGGGGCTCCGTTGTTCTATGTTGTACGCGAAGGGAGCACAAAACTTATTGTATCCATTATGCTTTTGTAGAGTAATAGGGCTTGATCCTGGAAAGTGATGAGTGTTTTGGTTCCAAATCTGTAGAGCACTTGAGCATATGCTAATTTTAAGCATGTGAGTAGTTCCAGCAACATAAATAACATCAATGGAAATACTCGCATGCTTAATGTTGCACAAGTGGTGTACGTGCCTTGCAGTGCCTGCTGCCACAGTGCTCAGCACTCTGGAGGACTGAGACTTCAGTGAACATGATAAAATCTCATGCTTTAGTCTCGGTGTACTGTTTTGTTTAATTTCTAGTATTATGGGGTAATATGTCACATCTCAGTGGGTTTGTGGTCTTGAACTCTCTGTAATTGCAGCAAAGACAATTTTAATTGTGGAGCCTGTTTGCCTGCACAGTCACCTGTCAGCAAATATTATATTGCTAATTTTTATTGTATTCATAATGTGCTATGTGTGGAATATCATATATATCTACAATAGCAAAAATTCTTACAGAAATAGGGTCTCTGCTCCAAATAGGTGGCAATCTGAAGTATTGTGCAGTGTATAGATGAAGCAGTTTGGCTTGCTGGTCTATTTACCATGAAAAGATTTTGGTTTGCAGATGCTTTTTGTTTGCAGCTGCTATTAATTACAGTTCTATTTTACATCTAATAAACAGTGTGAACAGGATTAACTTCAGATTTCAGAAATGTTGACTCTTTTATGAATTTTACTTGTTTTCATCATATGTACAAGCAGTTAAAATACAATTTACAAAAACATACAAAATGTGGCAATGGTGATGTTCTAGTCTTGTTTGTTCTTTTACTTTTCAGCACCACCAAAGTTTCTTCAGCCTTTTCTATCTGATAAAAACATGCCTTCTGAACTAGAATACATGATAATTTCCTTTGATGAACCTCATGTATATCTTCGTCAGTGGAGCGATGAGTCGATGTTCCAGGAGATCCAGTTTTCAACTCAAGCTGACTGTAAACTTTTGGAGTGCCGAAATGTGACTATGCAGAGTGTTGTGAAACCTTTCAAAATCTGGGGGCAGATTGCTATATCCAGCAGCACAGTTGGAAGGCTATTGGACTGCACAATAATGGTGGACCCCATTTTCATCAACTTTGGACAATATGCACTTCATTCTCTAAACACAGCAATTCAAGCTTGGCAGCAGGTATGCAAATACAACAGTGAGAAAAAAATGTAGCTATTGTGATTCATGTAATAGCAAATTAGAATACTGACTGCATTTATTAAAAATATTCCGAGATGTAAAAGCTTTAATTTGCACTGAAAGTGTTTTTTACTAATAAACATTAATTCCATGAAAGCAATGAAAATCAGGAGACAATGAATGCTATATGTAAAGCTAAATGTAGCCAGAACTGCTTGAATTTCAATGAAACTACATGGGTTTATACCAGAATAATCAGAATATTGGTCTCGAAATGCATACTATTCCATTAACTTATGAAAAGGTGAGTGATGCATGATATGTAAGCACAGCTCAGTCTGACCGGTAGAGCTTATTGTTTCCAGTTACTACTTCTATCCTTATTGAAGTTCAACACTAGTTTCACATTACATTCTATGCAAGCGGCATTAATGGCTGAAGCCAGTCCCAGCATAAGGAACCTTGCTTCTGCAATGACCCCTCGAAGGCCTGTAATTCCCTTACTTCACTATAGCCTTGAAATCAAATCATTCTCTTCATCTGCCTGAAGACCTATGTGGAGCCTGGGAATTAATTACCTATCATGGCACTACAATAACAAAGCCCCCAAAAAAGGATAAAACATCTGTTTTATATAAAAAAATTCTTTTTTAAGGGCATTCCATGGTTTTCTTGTTGCAAAAGGACATTCATAAAACAAGATCTAGTGTGATTTAAATCTTTACAGCTGGCTCAAATATCAATGTGAACAAAAATCTTTGTAGCTCCAATTTCTGTTTTTTGTCATATTTTGAACAATGCATTTAATAAAAAACAAACATAGAAAGTATAAGAGAGCCCTTGGTAGGCTGTTTAAACCCAAAATATTTCTGACTTAGTACTAGTCTCTCATCTAAGACATGTGTGGCAACTACTGCAAAATGGCCTTCAGAAAGGTCAGTTTCCTCTTAGGATGGAAAAAAGAAAGTCTCTCAGACATAGCTATACATATAAATAAAATATGGTGCATAAATATTTAAATGTTTTAAACCACATCACAGTGTGAATGACTGACTGACTACTCTGTGCCTTGAAGGAATATTCTGAGTTGAAAAAATGGAACTGTATATTTGATTAAGTAGAGCCATATGTCGCATAGTATATTGCTGACAGGTACATTCTATGAATAGTTGGTACTGATTTATACATGGATTTGGCAATGTTAACATGAGCCACAGGAGGATATACTTCTGTAATTGTTGCTGTAATTTTCTCGTTTCCTCTCATGTCAAGGGTACTTGCCACCATGTTCTGATGTGGTGGGTATCTAGCCCTGAGTATTTGAGATTAAAAACTTGCATTGCTTTGAAATTAGGGAACAGTTAACACACAAGTGGGTTCAAAATGGCTTATTAAATTAATTGTTACCAAGATGTTTTCTATGTGGCTTTACCTCCAGATTGGGGGGTGGCACACACTGCATGAGGAGGGATTGGATTTCCCAATGATAAGCATTGTTTGATGTTTGGTGTTCACGCAAAATACAATATAAATGCTGCCTACTAAAAGCATGAATTTAATAAGCAGGAAAGGTTATTTGAATTCTCCACATATTTTTTTACTGGATTAATATCTGAAACAAGTGATGTTGTAGTCAGTGGACAGACAGATGAAGCATGAAACGATTTGGCCCTGCACCTTTAGGTCAAGAGTGCAGGATTAACATAAGCCTCTGTCAGTGTCTTTGTTTCATAGATGTGGACTGATATTTTTTTTTTGTCTAAGTAATGATGAACATTCTGAAAGCAGATTAAGCCTAAAAAACACCAGGCATACAACTTGCTTTATACTTCTAAGTCACATGCTGAAAATCTGAGAGGATTAGCACTTTTTAAAAACAGTTTCCCCTTCTGACATATTTCACTGTCTAATCTGAAATCCCTGTTTAAGTACAAGCAGCAACAGGCTAATGCCCATCTAAATGCATAGTAAAATAATGGTTTTAATAATCAAATAACTGGACAGGGAACTTCAAGATTGTTATTAATTTAGTTTTATTATTTAATAATGATATACAGAGTATCAAGTGAGATAGAAAATGTGTGTCTCCTCTGAATATACAGGGGGGGTGGTTTTTTTCCTCTTTATTTGGGCATTTAAGCCTCCACAAGTTGTTCTATAGCATTACTGCTTTGTGATATCTAGAGACACAGGGTCAGCTGAGAAAGCAGCTCCCCAAGTATGGTACTAAGTGAGTATTCTTGGGGAAAAAAGCTATTTCTTTGTGGTCTTGCACAGCAAATGTTTTCCTAAACCCCTCAAAAGTTATAAAAGCTCCTGTTTTAAACCTGTTTTAAACCATTAGAATGTCTTTTCCTTAAGGTCCGCATGGTGCCTAACCTTTCTGTTGGCAATTGTGTAAGTTTTCTTAATGAGCTGGGATCAGTCAGAATGACATCTGTGATCACAGTAGTTTCCCCATCTTTCTACCATAAGCACAAAGAACAAAGGAAAATGCTACAGAAAACTTGCATGAAGCTTTGATTTTACTTTGTAGCTGATATTGCTGGGATACTTCCAGGAGAATAAAGTTTAAACAATGAGAAGGAAAATGTTCTTTTCTCTTTGAGGAACTTTGAGGGAGATAAGAAGTTGCTAAAGACTTCCTGTCCAAAAAATCATTACTAGGTATGAGAGAGAGAGGGGGAGAGGGAGTGCTTGCACAGGTCTTCGGTAGCTTGTGAAACACACAGACAATAACTTTGTGCATATAAAGAGACCTAGGCTTTTATGTTGGTTTTTTTTTCTAGGTTCAGAAATACTTTGAAATAGCTGTGAACTGAGACATGAGCAGAAAGTCCTGAGACAGGGAAAGCCTGGTGACTAGTATTATGTGGGATGGTTTTCCCCTCTCTCAACAGAATTCACAAAATATTTGAAAGCCCAGTAAAGGAGAGACACTTTCCAGGCCTCTCTGAGAGAAAAGAACAGCTGAAAGAATTATCTAAAGAGGGGCAGGAAGTGGTCCCCCAGGAGCTGACCCTAATCTGTATCTGATTCAAGCTGTTGATCTTTTGGTGATTCTTTTGATTTGCTGTTCTAATTCAGAGAGGGAGATTTTTTTCCTGATCCAAACTTAGGTGTTTTCAGCTTCTAGATTCATCATTCAGCCCTCCAGCATCATTGCCACACAAATGGCCCAGTTCTATTTGGTTTTACTATGTCTGTTTTCTGTACACTCTCTTTTATCAATCCTTTGATCCACCCTTTTGCTAATTTTTTTTTTTTTGGTCCCTTTCTGCCTACCCTAGAAGCTTATACTGTCAGACTTCAGCAGTGAATTTGGGATCCAGTTCCCTTTGATGGGTGCAGGGAGCTGCTGCAGCTCCCCGGGGGCCAAGAAGCATGGGTGGTACTCTGTCTGGGACAAATCTCCTGCATTTACTGTAAGGAGCATAAGAGTTGCCTAGAACCCTGCCTGTACAGTGCATAGTTGCCATACTGAGCTAAAGCATCCCCAAACTTGATCCTTTAGTCAGCTGTCGTTACCAAGACTTGAGGCACCAGTAGCTCTTAAGCCTGGCAGCATGGAGCAATGCCTTATTATGTAAATCTTGGTGTTTCCTTGCTTAAAACCTTGGAACTGTTATAAAATTGAGCTTAAAATACCTCTTTTGCTTAACTTTGAGAAATGTTGCTCTTAAAAGCAGTGAATTCTAGTAGTAAATCTAGCATTTAAGACTAATGATTAATGGCACTCATTCATCAGCACCAAAATGTGTGCAAATCTATTAATAATCCCGGATGGGATAACATTCCCACCGTACAATTTAGGAGTTCTGTGCATGCCAAAAACTTGCTAGATTCTCTTTTCCATCCGGAAAATGCAAGAACCTGCAGTTTGTGTTAACTTCCTTAAAATGTAGTTAGTCAGGTAGAAAGAAGGAAGTCCATCATCTTCTGACGGTATTCTTCCAGTCTGTGCGTGATCAGCAAGAAAATGTATTGCAGTGAAAGAAAAAATTCTTAAATTACTCTGGGGTTATATCTAGGTTTGACTCTAACAACATGGTGAGCTCTGTGGATACTAAATCCTCCCTTTCAGAAAGAACATTTTGCAAAGCTGTAACAGGAAAACGTATATATTTGTGGTAGACTTATGGGTATGTGGGTATGGCAGCTTGACAGTAAAAAGTCATAGATCCACCACTAGAAAATGCCAAAATAAACTCTGCATTCTGAAGTGGCACTGTAAATGTCAGCCTTTAGCATACCCAGATCCACTACTGGATGTGATACAGACATATTGCTCTGTAATGAGTTTTACTGCTTTGAAAAAGTGAGATTTCGGTTATGCTCACCTGACTCATTTCACAGAGGATACCTGATCTTACGCAGAAGAATTTATGAGGTTTGGAGAGAAGCTCTAATCTAAATATTCTCATGCTTAAATACTCCTAGGGTGAATAATTTTTTGCACAAACACTCCCAGCCAATCATTCTGACGTTTAGTCACAGGAGGAATTGCAACCTGCACCTTAGGTTCTTCTGAAGTTAATGATGGAGGCTAAATTAGACATCCCTTGCACACTTCACTTTTCAGGAAATCTGTTTCATGTGTATCACCCAGCAATGTGCTACAAGCAACGTACCAAATTGTTTCTCATGAATAACTAAGGATCCATAGGGATCTTTGAGGAAATGTTTTCTCTCTCTCTTGTTTGATCTCTAAATTTCTGCAGGCTTCCAGGCACGTTGTTATCAAAGAACTAGAGACCTATATGATCATAGACAGAAGAGGTGCTAGCTTCATTATGTCTGTTTAAAAGGTCCACTGAGAGAGCAAGGAGGGGAAACAGAATCAGCTCTCAAAGACCATGGAGGTCCCATAAGTTAGAGAAGACATCATGGGAAGAAAGGATGAGAAAAGAGCAGCTGGGCTATATTGTGGAGAGAAGGGATCCAACCAACAATAAAGCATTGTCAAAAGTGTGTGCTAGGAAAGATGGGTTAAAAAGAGGTAATGAAAAGCACAAGAAGATTAATTCTTTGTGTTATACCCATTAAATTGCATGAAGACTATCCAAATGTTGCTTTCTTGGAGCAATTGTTATAGTTGCTAGATAGTTGCTTGTAACTGGAAGGTGCCAGCCCAGCAGTGACTAGGACAGAAATACATGAGAGATGATCTCCAAATCAAATTGTCAGTCACACTTTGACCTCTCCTGTATAGAGGATTATAGCTCATGCATGCCTTCAGGGGCAGAAGACCTGTAGCTCTGTTAATTTTTATGACTACTATATAGTCTCATTGTGTCAACAGAGCGACAAGCAGCCGGATGAAAAACAGAAAGAGAGGGATGGAAGGATGCTGCAGGCAGAAGAAAAAGTATTGTAAAATCTGAAATGAAATACTTTTCAAACCCATGATAGTCTCTGATTTTTCCTTTTAGACTGTCAAATTGCATGATGCATTTTCGAACTAGCCTCGTGGAGCTGTGAAAATACTTTCCCTGTGTCTTCTGCTTTTTCTTTAGTTATTTTTTTAAGTGTTGTGGTATGAGGAGAGTCGTCTGCTGCTGACCCACAGCAACGTTTCAAAGTAGAAGCAGCAGCTGGGGAAGAGGAAGTGCAGCTTGTTGTCCTGAGAGATCAGTTGTCAAGCATGGAGAAACCTCTTCGTGCCTCTCTGCTCAGCCTGTAATGCCCCGCCTGCCCTATGTGATGTGTCATTTCCAACTGAACTTAGTTTTGTCAAAGTCTTTTTTGTAAGTTAGGAAATCTGGTTTTCTTGTTGTAGTTTTAAATATTTAAGAAACATAAAGTGAATTATGTTAAGTCTTAGGGTATATTTTGTCAACCCAAACACTAGTTTTTGCAGAGAGTAGAGTACTATGAGACCAAAGCTAATGGCAAGAGGTCTTGAAGCATTTCTGTGTTGTAACAGTCGCCACTGGGCAGACAGCTGCCAAATGTCTTGTAATTAATCTGATGCTTACTGGCTTTCATATCCCTTTCCTTTCAGAACCAATGCCCTGAGGCAGAGGAGTTGGTCTTCAGCCATTTTGTGATCTGTAATGACACACAAGAGACACTGCGGTTTGGCCAGGTGGATACTGATGAAAATATTTTGCTGGCTAGTCTCCACAGTCACCAGTACAGCTGGCGATCTCACAAGTCCCCACAGGTATGTCAGAAAGCAGCCTTCGAATGCAGCAACTGCTAAAGCTGACTGGTGGCTTTATGCATTGATTCTTCGGTTTTCTCTCTGGTCTCAACTATCTCTAATGCTCCGGTTCTTTCAGGAGCCACATGCTGGGGCTGCATGAGAGAGAAAAGGTAAACAAAGAGTGAGGAAAGCCAGAAGTGTTTAGAAGTTACTTGAGGGTAGAACTGGATGTGCACGACCGCTTTCTGTAAAACTGAGCAGTTGTGGAAACTGAAGCTTCTGAAAAAAAGCAAAAGATGATCGCTTGCCAGGTTTTTATAACTAAGTGATCAGTGTCTGTTTTCTGTGATGTACATTAGAGGTTTGGGAAATTTTCTTAATGAATTGTTTTTACCAGAAGCATCTGTTCACTGAAATTGTTTGCAGAAGAGGGTCAAACTGGACAAATCTCTCAACTCAGCATGTGCTTGCATTAGAAAAAATTTGAAATTGTCAGAAACACCCCACTTATATAGTTCAAATAATGCAGTTTCTGTTTCTTGGGTGGTTTTATTAAGGATAAACACTGAAACTGAAATAAAATCTTTTAAAGTTATCAACAGGAAATATTTCAGTGAAACCATGTTGTTGGTTTTCGTGAGTGGTAGTGAAAAATGGACTTTTCATCTTGTCTCAAGATAGGGCAAGAATTTAAATCTTAAAAAAGTGTTTATGAGACAGCAAAGCCATTTCTTCTCTCTTCTTTATATTTACGCAGCTCCTGCTGAGTGGGAGACTAGAGAGCTGTGCCACCCCACTTGCTGAGCAGCAGTCCTGCACAGAAGTGTTACCAAAGTTTTTACAGATCCCAGAAGTGTGGTGGGTGGGGGTGCCTAACTCCTCTAGAACCCTGGAAATACCTTAGCATGTGAGAAAGAAGGTGAAATTTGGATGGTAATACTAAACAGGACCTGTGCCCACTTTCCACTGCTGACAAGTTTCAAGTTCCACTGGGATGCAGAGATAGCAAATTTACTCTTTCGTTCATATGGTGGACATGCAAAACTACTGAATTTTACATGAATGCAGCAATCTGTGCAGAGCAAATTCAGCCAGAGTAAACAGTTGCAGTTGACGCTGAAGTCAAGGCATAAGATAAGAGGAAGGCAGGCTAATAAAGGAGTGTCTCACCCCAGCGACAGAGTTGTTGTAAACTCTGTGCACTGGTGTAACAGTGCACAGAGGGGAACCTTTGGAGACTTAGAGTCACTGGAGTTCTGTATGTCCCTTGTCACGTTTTCAAAAAGGACAGAATAGTTTTCATACAAGCAAAACGCCTGTGATGCCCCAGCCCACGGGCAGGCAACCCAAATGGGTGACTGTGCTCTGTGCAATTGGGCCAGTGTCAGATTGCGAGACAGGATCCCCACTCATCAGGTGACAGTGCTCGCACTTGGGTTACGATTGATGTGACTCCCCCGAGTTGTGTGAAGGAGAAAGAACAGCCAGGCTTGTAGAAAGCTAGATAAGTGTGACCCATATTTCATAACCAATTGTCACTTGCTTTTGTAGCAACCACCCAAAAAAAAAATCATTTAAACCTTTTCATAAACACATGGAAAGAGAAGGCAATGCTTAAAGCAATTATAAATAAAACCAGAACTAGGTAAGGCTTTCCTCTTAACAATTTTTCCTTACCCATTTTTTGGTTACTTACATAAAATTATTCAGTTGAGAGAATCCTCTTTTTGACCATCATTGTAGGTAGTAATGCTAATGGGGTAGTTCTGATTATGGGGTATTTCCAATAATGGTACGCTTCCAATAACGGTGCAAACTGGAAAAAGTATTGAAAATTAGGATTATCTCAAGCAAAGTGAAAAGCAGAAGAGTTAAAATCGTAGCTTGTTACTGATACTTCGTCAGTTGCGGCCAAGCTGCTACAGACCACCAGCACATTATATGGCATTAGCCATGCAACACCTGGAGAACTTAAATACGAAACATTGATCTTTAGAGCTGTGCAAAACATTCTGGTTTTGTGGCCATTATGTAAGATTCTTATTAAATTAAAAATAAACGTTGAAAGATGAAAGGTGGAAAAGTCCAGCAGAAAACCAAATCACACAATAGGGAGTGGGTGAGGTGACAGTAGGAACTTCAGATTCATTTTTCAGATATTAATTCTTCAGCTGGAAGTTGGTGATGTCAAAGGGTTTCCCCGTTCTGTTTTGCTCTGATCAGATTTAGATTCACTGAAAAGTTGGGCTGATAAACAGTAAGGAGTGTCATGTTGGATTCCCATGTCCCAGGAGATGGTGAAGCTAACAGCTCACTCCTCCTGACTCAACCACATTGCTGGCCAACAGGCTCTTCTAGTAAGGGGACTATACCTCCCTTGTCCCAGCCCTTGGAATAATTTCAAGAATATTTCTGCTCTTTTAATGTTTTTCAACAGTCATCTCTTGCTGGGAAATTTAGAAACTAAAAAATAGCACTGAGGTAATTTCACTGAAAACATATGGAAGCACAGGCTTTCCACACACTGTTAAGATAGGAGCAAATTTTCTTTACAAAGGTCGGAGAGTCTTGGCATCCGTCTATAAGCCATGTTCATTTGGTTAATGTTAAATACAAATCACTGTAAGTTTAGCATGCTTCAGAAAGGCAGTTCATCTAAACAGTCTAAACAGCACAATTCTTTGTCATTTTAGATCGTACGAAATAAGTTTAAATATTATTACAAGTGTTGTCATGTAATTTTTTTCAATGATTAATACAAATCCTTGAAATGAAAACGACGACTCAATTAAGACATCAGGTCGTCCCTATTATGCTATGGCACTTTTCTAATTGTTTCCATGCAAAACTATCTAACAGCTTATTATCCAAAGGTCAGAATAATGCCCAAGCATGAACAAACCCTCCAAGTGTCATATTCATGGAATGCTAGATGACTTCATAGTTATGAAATTATTTCATTTCTCATGATAATTCCCAACTTGCCAAGTTAGTGAATTTTAAGAACTCTGAGAGCAGATTGTAAGATAAATGTGAAATAATCCATACTTCTGGAGTCAGGGACTTCCCTCCAGGCATTAGTTCATACTTGACTTACTTGACTTACTCTTGGGGATAAAATGAGTTAGGACAAGGTCTTAGATACCACATTCTCTTACTGGGAAAGAAAACCAACTTGCACAACTTTGGCTGGCTCATGTTTCTTGTTACACAGGCACTAAGAAGCAGCGGTTGCCATGAAATACTTTATTTAACCTCTGCAAAATGTTTTTTTAGTATGGCAAGGCAGTTCAGTTAAATGAAAATAAATAGTTTTAAAAGGATTGTATTTCTTTCACATTCACATCAGTAAAATTCTCCATTTTTCTTATGCTAATTAAGCATAGTGAGAGATGCAGTAATTGCCCATTTGAATTATTTAAAACAAATATATATACCAAAAATAAGTTATTTTTGTAGTAGCAGATAGTTATGTAATGCTTAATTTACATTTAGAATTAATTTTAATATTAATAAAGCTACTATAGGCTATAATTAAAAATTGTTCAACTTAACAAAAACAGCTATAGCACACCAAGGATTTGGATTTATCAGCTATTGATGGTGTCCCTCCAACTGTTTGGCTTAACTTAAAGCTCCTTCCTTCCTTCCTTCCTTCTTTTTTTCCCCAGCCTGAATCTACATTTCAGGGAACCTAACCATTCCCTTTTAACTTTCACTCTGAGTCCTGCAAGTCTCGCTAGTTTGGCTAATATTTCAGTAATAAGTCTGAGGTCCGATGCTCACTCTTCTACTCTGCTCCATCCCCCACGTTTTCCTCAGATTTCATGAGGTTTTTACCTTCCTTACGGACAAGACACCCCCAACTATATAGTCCTTTTCAGAACTGGGATAAGTCCAAAACTGATAATATCTGAGGCTTTAAGCAATTCTAGCAAAAGCTGCCAGACCTCATGAGTTCCTTTTGCAGATTTTAATGAAAGTTAGAAGTCTGTTAGATATCGTTAAAAGGGAAGAGAAGCTACATCACTCCTGTGCTCTACAGACAACACTGGCTCCTACGTTATTATTGGATCCAAACTGCACTCCTTATCTTGATCTTCAAGTTGCTTTGTGGGATGGGCCCCAGTTATGTCAAAAGTCATGTTTGTCTCCAAGACAGCTGTGTTTTTTAGGAGAAGAACTGGAGCATATGATACATATGGTGAAACTCTGAAGTTAGAAGAGATCAGATCTTCCTAGCAATTTACTCAGAGTTAAGGAATTCTGTCTTGCAAGACAGTAGGCAGTCGGAAGGTCCCACTAGGGATCACAGCAAATGTAAAAAACAGCTATTCCTGTGAGAGTCCCCTGACTGTGTTCTGCAGAGATTGTTTGCTTGCAAATAAACAGCAAAATTGTTCTATAACATGCTAGTTATTACTGGTTATTTTCCGCAAGCTCAAACTTCAGCAGAGTCCTCTGAAGAAGCAAAGAATGGATCCAAATTCGTTATTTTGCTTTCTGTGCAAAACGTAATTTGCAGAGGGGAAGTCTGCATTTAAAGTAGCAGCTCCCAAACCTTTTTCCAGAGTCTTCTCCTGAGGTTATAACAACAGCCCATTTTTACTTTTTACCATCCGTAACTTGAAGCAGCAGGTGTAGTGGGTAAAAATCAGTTCCTATGTTGATTTGGGCAATGACTTCAATGAGAATGTGGCCAAGTTACTGGTTATAAACAAAATAGATTTATTTCTTATCAAAGTAGATTAATATACCTGGAACAGCAATGTGCCACTTCATTGCTACTTAAATAGAATTTGAGGGAAAATATATCTATCATTTGCTTTCCTGTTCTTCTGAACACACACTTATAAATTATTGAATAGATATTAATAGAGGTTAATATATTAGTAATACCTTCACTAGAACCCATTTAACATTTTTCTTCTCTTATTTTAAATAGTGTGCCTGCAAAGCACAACTTCTGCTAGAATTTTATAAACATAATTTTTAAATGCAGTTGTAGATTTGGAAATAGCTTTAAGAACCTCCTCCTCGTTATCCTACAAAAAAAAAAAGCTGAAGCCAAATTTTAATTTATTTTGCATCTCCAGCAGGATCATAATTCATTGTTATTTATTTCCAAGTTGCAATTTTTCAGGTATTGGGTTATATAAAGTGTAAGATGATATACAGTACTCTGTGGGTTCAAACTTAGAAACTTTGACTTATATATATCAGTTATTTTGGGGATATTTTCCTGTTTTATTGTTTAGGGATGTTACAGATTCTCTGCACAACTTTTTGTACTTTACATAATCCTCCCCAGGTCATGTACAGAATATCAGAGAAAAAAAAAAAAAAAAAAAGAAATGTATTGTTGCTTTCCTTTGGGGTCCTGCATTCAAAATCAATGGTTGTATTATATTATACACAACTGACTTTCTGGATAATATCTGGGGCAGATAAGGATTAATATTATCCATGAATCACTTGAACCCTCATAATTTGGTTACTGTTCCTTAGCCAAAAGACTCTTCCCCAGAGCTAGTTCATACCTGTGAGGTTCAGGCCTAAGCTTTGCAGGTTGTGTTGAGGCTTCCAACACCCCCAAGAGCCACCAAGGGACAGAGCTTTTCTGCCAAGTGTGACCTTTTTTCTACTAGCCAGCATGGGGGTGATGGAAATTGCTTTCCGTCATGCTCCATACTGGCCTTCTGTTTTACAAGCGATGATGGTGTAGAACTGGTCAGATCTCCCAGGTTCCATGAGAAAAGGAAGCCGAAATGAAATTCAAACTGGTTTTGGTGGCTGCTGCATCTGGCAATGTGCAGAATGAATGTTTCACTCACTGTTTTACTAAACGCTAATTGGTTTTATTATTTTAAGTCCTAATCCTGGTCAAAGGCCACCATGTATCCTGCAAATACAACCAAAAAATACCGATCATCCTTCCCCTTTAATTTTTCAATTAAAAATTGCTTTAGCGTCAAGTCTTAGACTTCAGCTTCCATCTCCAGGTCTCCATTTCCTCCATGCTGCTGCGTCATCACAGCTTTTATTTTGCTAACTCGTATCTTTTAAAATTACCAACTGCTTCCACGCCGTTAACCATGTCCTCACTTGATTCCTCCCAGTCTGTCAGTGTTGAGAACAATAACCCTTGTTCTTCCCCAAAAGCATTTTTTAGTTTCATTTAAAAGACAGATATAATCTAACTACAGTGAAACCGAGTTAACTTTGGTGGATCTACAAGCAAAGTAGAAATCAAATTTGTATCACTAAGCATTTTGAGGGCACAAGATTTAAATTACTTACACAGCTGCAAAATGCTGCCTTTTCTGGACAGGCTCCATTCTTAGTCTCATTTTTAATCCCCCATTTTAGTCTTCATGCCTAGTCATATGTAACTTAGCTTTATTTACTCAGATCGTATCTTTCACTCACATATCTAGCTGAAAACCTAAGTAAATTTTGAGGAGTGCATAGAAACCTTCTGTGAAGAGGCATGATAAAGAATACAGCTTTTCTAGCCTTCCACTCCAGTAGGAGCAGCTTCATCTTAGTCTACCTCCCTGAAGGCAATTTCTTTCCCTCGCAAAACAGAAATCCATAATGGCTCAGAATTACAGATCCAAACCCCAGAAAAGTCTAGTCAAAACAAAAAACTGTGTTATCTGTTGATATGTTTCCATAACAGAAAATGCAGAAATCCAGTGGATACACAAATGAGTGCCTATCTTCACATATACAATAGCTAGTCTGTTTTAAATTCTCTCTAAGCTATAAATTGCCACTTATCACTGGGTTAGATTTGTTAGAATGCTTTTGAAGTCCATTGAACATTTTTTGTACCTTTTTACAATGACTTCTCTTTTCTCCTAATATATGTACCATACTTAGCTATACTTGCTGAACTGTTTTTAATCAGAGTGTTTCATAAATACTTAGAATTTACTTAAAGCTTGGTAAATGAAAGGGAGTTATATGCCGATTACCATGAATCTGTAGTATTAGGTCAGTTTTATAACATTAGAACTCTGCCTTGCTGAGTACCTAACACCACCTATTATGACGTCTTCTGCTAAAGTAATGTTAGCACCTGATTACTTAATTTTCTAAAATTACTTCAATTTTTATTTCCTGCCATATATCTCTATATCACTTAGTGTCATTTGCTAATTACTTCTAGCCACATTTTCCAGAAATCTCACATTTAAGTAACTGATTCACCCAGAGATCCCTTTGCATTTTCATGGAATGCAGCTTCTTAGCTCAAAAGTAAACTTACACAGTACCCAATTCTTTTATTGTTATGTCATTAATACAAATATATTAGATATCTTTAAAATAAATTACGAAGTCTGTTCCCTTTGTATGTCGCATTTACCAGTATACAAATACTATGTTTATAAAAGAAGAAATTGCCAATATATGATAATAGCTCTTTTTTATTTTTCTTTCTGAACCGTGAAGTTAAATGGAGACTAATTGTGCTACAAAGAAAATTAGTAAGGCAGCATTTGGGAGCTAATGACTGCTCAGGAAAAGCTGACAGCGTGTTCCTTGGGAACATTCAACTCGTGAGCAAAGCTGTTTATACAGGGTGGGAGACATCCTAATGTTGGAGCTACATACAATTACTAATCATCAATTATGGCATTTATATGACATCTGTCTTTGGAGCGCACTGTATTTTGTGTGCCTTCTAGCTGAGACTGACCACTTAGTACCTTTTCTCATTATTTGGCTGTCATTTCCAGCTACTAGTCTCTCCAAAGTAAACAGTTTTCTTGTTTCTCTTAGTTTTCATATGTGATGAGATTTATTCCCAACTGCCTCTGTAAGAAACTGAACTGATTCCAGCCACTGCAGTTGGATTTTTTTGTGGTGTTTTGTTTTCCCTTTTCTGTAACTAATACTTAAGAATCAAAGCGACGTGTTTGCTTATGAGTTTGAGTGTCCTAGTGCACATCTTCCTTCAACGTATTCTTGACTATAAAGCTGTGCCCACGCATGTGCACATCCAGGTGCATGCCCGTGTGCACACTGGCACATATTAGCCTTTGGGCTTCCAGCATAAAACTAATATGAATCTGAATGCAACAGTCATCACTCCTGCAAATTCAAAAGGCACCCACTGAATGGATGTTATTGTTGTGTGTAACTTGTGCTGAGGATACCACAAATTGCAAACAGGCTACTGAGTTGTAATATCTTTGAAAGTTGTTGCTGTGGTTGTTTCTTAAAACAATGAAAAAAAAAACCTCAACATCCAGCCTTTCACTAAGTCCAACTGGCTAGACCCATGGCCAGTGCTATCTCTTTCTGGAAACAAGTCATGGGAGGACATAGTATTTACAAGTTTCAATTTTTGCTAGCGTAAATAATCAAACTTTGGGCCTGATCCTGTTCTCAATTACTCTAAATTAATTAATGACAGATGTCCAAAATCAGAGTGAAATTCAACTCTTGAGAGAATTCCCACAAGGCCTTTATATAACTGTTTTAAAGTGATGCTTAGGCTCTGTGCTGGCCCTCTGCAAAGAATAAATTTTACCCAGAATGCTTATTGCTTTGATCCCTTATATATATAACTCACATCCTTAAGTTTGCACAGCCACAAAAGATCTATACAGAGCTAAATAGCCAGATCTTCAGCTGGCGTAAATTTATGTAACTTCATTGACCTACATGGAACAGTACCAATTTTCACTACTCTGGCTTAAAGAATCTCCATGGGATAGAGGTAAGTGCGTATGGTGGGTAAATGGATGAAAGGCTCTTCAAATGATGAAAGACTATATTGCTCTGGAAGTGATTTAAGTTAAACTGGAAAAAAGCCACTCCTTTTCCGGAATAAATCACACAGGGAGCATAATTATGCAGTTAAATTTCTTCTCATGCAGTCAAGCTTGAACTTGCCACCACATTTGTGTAAGAAATGAAATGTTTCCCATCTCTCAGCAATATGCTAAGTTCTGCATTTAACACGCGTATGTGAGCTATGCAAGTATACGTGCAAATAGATTTGCATTCTTCTTTATTTTGAAGAGAAGGTTATTTGTAATTTTCTGTCTTATTCTGAAGTCCAAAAATCTGGCCTGGACCTGTGTTCCATATCACCTTGCTGGCAATAAAGGGGGTGAATTTCTAGAACAATTTCAAGGGCCGTAAAAAAAATCTCTTATTTCCTGTTTTAAGCTCTCTAGTCTACATACCTTTCTTTTCCGAACAGTTGTGTGCTGGATTTCTACCATCCTGAATACACTCTTAAAGCAAGTCATTTATAGAAACTCATGATGCAGAGCCTTCTTACGGTACTGTTGATTCTTCTGTTTGTATCTGAAATCACAGAGTCACTGAGTGGATCATCCAGAGAACTGGTGTGCTTAGCATTGCTGAGTATTAAAACAAAGAATATTTTCTGTCATGGGAATTCCTATCCTACTACAAGGCTTTTTTTTTCCCCCCAGTTATGTATTGAAGTAGTAATTGCTTTCTTTCCAGCTGTTACACATCTGTATTGAAGGCTGGGGAAACTGGCGGTGGTCTGAACCGTTCAGTGTGGACAATACAGGGACCTTTATTCGCACCATTCAGTATAAGGGCCGGACAGCATCACTTATTATCAAGGTGCAGCAGCTCAGTGGAGTTCAAAAGCAAGTAAGTATTTGATCCACTTTGGAAAAATTAACATAAGCAATTTAAACTGTTATCTATTAACGAATTAGTCACCTGATTATTTATTCTCTCCTACTGGGATCTGCAAAAAAACAAGTATAACAGTCTTCTGGGGGCATTTTCAGGAGTTGTAATAACTCTTTTCTTCACTTTGATATGAATCTTAGCATTTAAAAGCTTTTACCACCACATATTTTCTGTGTTCCAGAAAAAAAAATCCTTTTGCATGGTTTGTAAGTTCTGACAGTGCTAAGTTACACAATCTTTTGCATATTTTAAGCTCTTGAGAAGCACAATTAATTATTATTTTTTTTTAAGAAACTGTTCATATCTTATTCTGGGTTGTAATTCAGGCCTTTGTATTGTTAGAAGAGAAAGAAGTAATGACCAAATTAATGTTTGAAAACAGGCTGCTGTGCAGTATCTTTTCACGTACTATCATTGTGAAGAAATCTGTAATAACACTGCAGTCATTCTGCCTGCATTGGCAGAAGCCAGAGCACACGGTGGACATAACATGTTTGGTTCACGGATATAGCGGAGCACATTCTGTTGTGCAACAGAAATACAGCTGATCAGACACGAACAGTGCCTGGCGTCACTGAAAGCCCTGCTGAGATTTTGCTTGGTAGGTTGTAGCTGTGTTGTGCACCCTCATTAACAAAAATCAAATGAAGTTGGTTGTAGCAGGGATACATGTGGAATGCTGTTCCTTGGTATAGCTTAGAAAAAGGCAGATATATGTTCTATGATAAACAGTTCACGTATGATGGACAGCAACAACTCTGAGTCTAATCTGGTCATTTTCTAGGTGGGTGTGCTTAAATACAGAAATATTATACATCCACTAATGGAATCATAGGCTTTAGAACAGCAAACACACTGAAAGGTCTGGATTGCTGGATTGTGATGGGAATGTTGAGGTGTTAGTAGAAACTTTTCTCCTGAAGTACATCACTGTGTCTTCTCAGAAAGGGCTCAGCATTCAGAGACCATCACATCACTCTTAAAATCCAAACCAGAGCTATGTCAGCCGTGGGTAGTACTGCTGAGTTCAGTAGGAACAAAAGTGGATATGTTACATATTTCTTTCAAGCCCAGATACTGCCTTAGCAATATTTCAAGTGTTTTAATGCCTAGGTTTCTATGAAATTACACATACATTTGGCCAATAAAAATAATGTTTTACCATTCACTGCCTTCAGCAGTGCTTGGGAAAATCTAAAGTAGGGAGATTATTCTTGTACAGGTTTTCACTCTATAATTCAATTTTGATGTTACTTTTTCACAATTGTTTATATATGAGCTGCATATTTTTGTGTGTTTTAGATCCTAATCTGTGGAAGACAGACAGTCTGTAGTTACCTTTCCGAAAGTATTGAACTGAAAGTGGTGCAGCATTACATTAGTCAGGATGGACAGGCCGTTGTTAAAGAACACATCAACTGCCTTGCAGCCAAGCAGAAGTTGCCTTCATATGTCCTAGAAAACAATGAGGTCACCGAGCTGAGTGTGAAAGCTACAGGAGATGAAGACTGGTCCCGAGATGTATGTCTGAGTTCTAAACATACAGAACACAGCACTGTCATTCAGGTATGGGTAGAAATAGGTATATGGAATATAGCATAAAAAAATGTCTGAGAGAACTGGGGACTTCATGTTTAGACTTCGATTTGATGTGATGAAATGTTGAACATTGTCATCCTGAAATAATTTTAGTGTAATGCTGCTGATCTCTCTGCATATAGGTACCATCTTCAAAGAGTTCAATTACATATGTGTGGTGCACAGTTTTGACTTTGGAGCCCAACTCACATGTGCAGCAACGATTAGTAAGTACATGTAATGCCTCTGAAATCTAAATGTTTATGCCTTACATGTCATATAATTAATTAAGGGCAGAATGACCCACTTGAAAGATTTATTAGTAGCTCATTTCAACAGCTGTAATACTGGAATAAAATTAGCCTTAATTTGGTATATTCTTTCCTTTTTGTAGATTGTTTTCAGCCCTCTTTTCATTGTAAGGAGCCATCTTCCAGACCCAATTATCATACATTTAGAGAAAAGAAGTCTGGGACTGAGTGAAACACAAGTGATTCCAGGGAAAGGACAGGAGAAAGCACTGCAAAATATGGAACCTGATCTTACACACCACCTGACATTTCAAGCCAGGTAAAATACTCGTTTTCCTTGCAAATGGTTTATTTGTATGGAAAAGAAGAAATAATTTAGGCTTTAACTTCTGGTGCATTTTTTCCAAGAGTATGACATATGGGGAGAAGATGCAACAGAACAAGTATATGTGGCCTGAAATGATGTGATAGGAAATATACATTTGGTATAACCATCCTAAGCACATTGGCATTTGTTTGCTTAAGCAGCCCACGTTTTTGTGTTTTGAAAAATGAATTCCTAAATGATCTTGAAATGTTTTTTGAGAATACTGAAGCATTTCTAGGGTCTCAGACACAAAGGTCATTACAGTGTCATAACAAATTCCTGCAAGTCAGTTAATGTTCAGGAACTCTTTTGACATCATAACTTGATTCATCCATGATTATCTTGAGACCATTCCTACTGTACAGTACGCTTGGAAAGCTTCATTAAAGAAAATGTTACTGCTACTAATGCTTGGTCCTACTGTGTAAGTGACTGAATCTGTTTTCACTGGCAGGGAGGAAGATGATCCATCAGAATGTGCAGTCCCTGTCTCAACCACGCTAATTAAACAGATAGCAACTAAATCCGATCCAGGTGGCAATGTCAACCAAATACCGTCTGAGTTCTATGGCACCGCTAATCCTTCCCAGCCTGCATGGCCATATAATAGGAAGGATTCAGACAGGTAATTCTTTGCTAAACCTTCTTCATGGTTGTTGCATTGCCTTTTCAAATAAACTGAAATCACATTCAAGAAGCCTATATGTGATCAACAGTGAATATGTTTTCAGTAATTACATGATTTCTGTATATAAGCTGCAGAATCTGTTGCAGGAGGGAAAAATTTGAGGTCAGTCTAGGGCTGCCCTTGATTACACTGAGAAGATTGCATCAGCAAGGATTAAAAAAAAAAAGCACCTTTATCCCTAGAGGCTCTTGTTTATTCAGTAGCTGTTTGTTTCAGGAGAGAAACAGGGAGTTGCTATAGGAGGAGTTGCTGAAAAAAATGGAAATGTGATTTTATATCTACAGAAGTCACAGCTTTAGTTCTGAAGGAGAGTGGTAATTCTGTTAAGGCATTTCTTTAGTTCACCAAATTTAGGTTGAGCATATGCAGTTAGAAATATGCCTTTATAGCCTACATGTAGCTAGATCTGTCTGACTGCATCTCAGTGTTCCAGAATGCTAAGGTAAGAGGAGATTGTTCTTCTATTTCAAAACCAGAAAAGCCGTGCAAATTGCTGAAAATTACCACTTCTTATTTGTAATCTTGAATTCATTGTTCCTTTGACTTTATGTTTTTGTTTATTTGTTTTTGAACAGCAATGAACAACTCTCCCAGTGGGATAGCCCAATGCGGGTAAAGCTGTCGGTGTGGAAACCATGTGTTAAAACTCTGCTGATAGAACTCCTGCCCTGGGCTTTGCTTATCAATCAGTCCAAGTGGGACCTCTGGCTGTTTGAGGGAGAGAAGATCATTCTTCAAGTACCTACTGGGAAAGTAATTATACCCCCCAACTTCGAGGTAACTCTGCCATTCATGTTAACATGCACAGTTCTGCTAAACATTCTGATTCTGAAGAATGGTTATTAACGCAGATGATTCCCAGTTTCCAGTCACCGTGTCAGTTAGTCATATGATGAGGAGTAGAAATAAGAATAGAAATTTGCAACACTGACTGAGCCACCAAGTGGGTAGCACAGCATACTTGATAGCAGTGTTTGAACAACATATCTTAGAGAGGTATAGTCAAAAATTGTAAGACACTGTAGGAAGAAGACCTGCATCCCATCTGGTTCAGCAGCCTTCCGTCCTTCCTCCCAATTCAGCCAATGAATCCACAATGTGGCATAATGTAGCAGCCCAAGTAAATTGCTCTGAAGGCCAAATATAGACTTTGGCCCCTGCTGTGCTGACCTGTCACACGGGAAGTGTGTTGACCACAGTAGCAAAGTTGACAGCCTGGAAGGAATCTTTGGTTTGAGAGTGGTTTAGGTCAAGTTGTTTCGTAGCTTATATGCTACCAAGAAAAGTTCAATAATGAGATAGGGTGAATGACAAATGAGGAAGATTCTTTAGGATGTCTGCCTTCCTGAATTCAGAGTTTTGTGTAACAGCTCTTCTCACGTACCGTAGCCTGACCGTGCACATGGTTTTTTATTACAACCCCAATAGTCTTTATTTTTGAAAGAATTAAAATAATTTGACAGAGCGTCGTGTCAATTCCAGTTGGACAATCTGATACTTCCTGTCTATTTTGCCATCTTTTTTCCCCCCGATGTATGTCTCTTAACAAACAAAAGGTCTGCCTATTAACATGTCTCAGTGTAGACTACGGTCTTCATTCCACCGTGAGCATTAGTCCCATATCCACATTGTGGTTTCATCTGTCCTTGTACCACATCAAAAGTATCAGAGGGAGAAAGGGAGGAAATGAGATTGACTTCATACTGGAAACTACATTGAATTGTAGTAGAAGTATATTGAATTGTCAACAAGTGATAATCGGTCATTTTTCACTTGCAGGAAGCTTTTCAGGTTGGAATCTACTGGGCAAACACTAATACTGTGCACAAATCAGTGGCAATTAAACTGGTTCATAATGTGACCTCCCCAAAATGGAAGAATGCTGATAATGGGGAAGTAGTAATGTTGGATGAAGAAGGTTTCATTGAAGCTGAAATAAAACTTGGTGCTTTTCCAGGTCATCAAAAGGTTAGAAGAAAATTATCATGATTTATAACTTTATAATTTAAAAACAAAGTCATATAGCAGATGAAAACAATCAAATGTACGCAGTGTGAAAGCTCCTACCTAATTATGTTAATACATACACAGAATCACACAGAATGGCAGGGGTTGGAAGGGACCTCTGGAGATCATCTTGTCCAACCCCCCTGCTTGAGCAGGCACACGCAGAGCAGGGGCACAGGAACGCGTCCAGGCAGGTTTTGAATGCCTCCAGGGAAGGAGACTCCACAGCCTCCCTGGGCAGCCTGTTCCACTGCTCTGGCACCCTCACATGTAAAACATAATGAGAATATAAACAATGTGTGAAGTATATTTTAAAGAATTAGATTGGCAAAAACATTCTGCCCAATTTACCAAGATAATACATTATCTCCTGGAAAAAGAATTAATGAATTCTCACTCTGGTTTGGAAAACATTGACAGATGCAACTTCAAAAGTATGTGATGTCGCTCCAGTTATGAACTGTGTGAATATAGACAGGATTTCCGCAGTTAAAAAGAAAATGGCAGTTCTGTCACTGTATTTCAATTCCATTTGTGGTTTTGTATGTGACCTCCTCATCATTTTTATTATCTTACAGTTGTGTCAATTCTGCATTTCTTCGATGGTTCGACAAGGTATACAAATTCTGCAGATAGAAGATAAGACAACAATAGTCAATGATACATCATATCAAATCTATTATAGGCCACAGCTTTCTATTTCCAAACCCCACTCAGGAGAAGAGGTAAAGCACTGTGCATATGCTTTTTGTTTGTCATCTGCAGTACATGGGTGTTCAGATTTGTATGGTCTCAACTGCATATAGCAGAGCTTGAACAGAAATCTTTAGAAATAATAATGATAAAGTATTTTAATTTAAAATACAGAAACCTTGGTAAATCCAGCTCCAGTAATTAACTGTGATCAGAAATCTGTGCAAAGCAGGAGATTCTTGCACATTGCAGAATTAGTTCTGCCTGTTCTCCATCTGTTCAGGCACTAATGGCCATTTCTGTAAAATAGGCAGCATAATCCGTAGTAGCTGTTAAAATTGTTCTCAGAATTTTTACTGAGTTCGCGTGTAAAAGAGGTATATTGGCCTGGCAGGCTGAAAACTTTTTGTTATCCTTTTGGGAAGATTCCAGTTATCTGAACAAAACTGCAGAACTAGAGACATGCCCAAAGTTTATGTTTTTCATCAAACTGCATCATATCGTGAATATCCATTTTCTAATAATCGCACAGTGTATTTAAGGACTAGCTTACAGGAACCAAAATGTGTATATGGACAATATATTTTAATCAACCATTTATACATAGTTATTGAAGATTACATTTATAGTAAAATATGTGGAAAGAATTCTTAGGGTCAAACTTGCAAGAGGAGTTGGCAGATAAACAAATTTTTCAAGTTCCCTATTTCTGTATTGTTTTCCTTGTGCATTAGTTTTCTTCACATCAGTATCTACATTTGTGCATCGCGCATTTATGGCAGTCTTATGGGCTGGGGAATTGGAAGAATGTTGAGGCTGAAATCCATTCTTAGTTTTATATCTATAAATGGATTTGCTTCTCACAGTTATGTTACAGTGATGTAACTGTTGCTTTTGGTAGAGTTATGTTGTGCAACCGAGAGTGGACTGTAGATGACTGTGCTCAGTTAACTGTGTAAGTATACCCAAAGACAGATTTTGGCCAAATAGCTTTTAACACAATGGACTTAGTGCAACCTTTAGTTAGGTGTGGTCAGTTGGCTACTTGAGACTGTTCTGTGCAAGATCAACATGAATAAACTTCCTGTCAGGAGCCAGCATGTTGTGCTACCACCATCTTTTTTCTTTCCAGGTCTTCCAATCATCAGACAGTACGGTGTTCAGTGTCAGTCCAGCCAGGGCACCACCCGGCGAGGCACTGAGCGCTGTGCCCTGCTGGGACCTGATGTCGGACACCAGTCCCTTAACTTCGGGGGCGCCTCTTACTGAAAAATGCATACTGCTGAGTTTCAGTCCAGGCGGCTGCGCTGGGAGTTGTGAGCTGTGGAGCCTACCGGCTGTCATTAAACAGGAGTTTCCTAGACAGAGCGTGGCAGTGCCCACAGGGGTTTGTAGTGAACGTGGATTTTGTACCAGGTACTGTACGCTGAACAGTCATGAATAACAAACTTTGCTTGCTGCTATAAAGCCTCAGCTAGTAACAAACCGTAAGAGATTAATGCAAAAGTTAGAGTAACGCACACCCACCGTATGTAAAGGCAAGTCTTACTTTAATTTTTAAATTGTTATCTTTTGATGGTTTTGATGCTTTCATTGTTAATGGATTCATGTTATGGCCACTTACAAATTGTACAATTTTTATAACATATGGGCTGCTATTTTTGTTACATGCATACAAAATAAGACCATGGAAAGTTTATATTCAAGATTATGGTCTTTTTTAATTTGTGGGTGACAAATTAAGACTTCAAGGACAGTGTGAAATAATACAATACAAAAATTCAGGTTTTGTTTATAAAAGGTAAAAATCTATTTTAGTAATAATAATAATATGATAAACAGGAGAAGCAAAAAAGTGGTGAAACTCTTTTGAGACAACAAGGAAAGATTTCAAAGTTTTAAAGCTTGAAATATCCAAATGTGCATTCCACTTACAAACAAATGCATCCAGCTAGTTAAAAATAATGGTCCAGTGATTTGTGAGATGCCCAGCTTTAATTCTCAGACCTGATATCTGAATCTATTCATGCTTATGCTAGTATAAACAAGAAACAATCTGCTGAAATTAGAGAAGCTACATTAGTATATATTACCAGCCATATGATCTTTCTTTTGCCTGAAGTGCTAGATATCATTCAAACCCTCATACGGTTCCTCTGCGGAGTCTAAGGGGTATATCATTGTATATTCTAAAAGATTCTCACACAGACTTCAGATGAAAAAAAAAATCAAATGCAAAATACAAGGAATGGTTTCCTTATAATTCTGAGACAGGCATAGACGACCTCATGTTCCTCATCAAATTTTCAGACTGGATTTTTTAAAGTCACCATGAGGTGAAGTTTTCATTAGAAATAGCACAAGAAAAAAAAAGAATTTGTGTTTATGTGTGAAGACATTTTATGAAGCTAATGAGTATAGCTAAATTAATTTATTTTCATTTTGGAAATTTATGTACTGATGATCCATAACATTAACATTTGAAAGGGCAATAACATTGTGGATCATTCCAGGGGAACAGTCAGTTACAAATTTATGCATTTGTTAAAAATATCTTTCATCTCTATCAGAGAAGTATGTGTGCAAATTCTTCTGGAAAATTTGAAGATTTATGTTGAAAATTTGGGCCTACAATCTCATGTTTTTAATTTAATATAAATCTCTGCTGGCTAGGGCTTTCATCTTGCAAACACACGTGCTCAATTTAACTCTTGAATAGTCTGTATGAAGTGATTTCTTCTCTAATGTTTTTTGTGCTCTTTCCACATGTTCTGTTTAAATATAATTCTTAGTACTTGCCTAAATGTATATAATTATTTGTAGAATTGGAACTTGATTATAAAGAATCTTACAGATACTATTTTGAATGTTTTTAATTGTCCAGAGTAATAATATGTAAAAATCTCATCCAAAACATGCATAATCAAATATATCTGCTTCTGTTTTAGAGCTATAGCACTGACTTATCAAGAGCATCTTGGTGTGACGTACCTCACGCTTACAGAAGATCCTAGTCCTCGTATAATTATCCAAAATAGGTGCTCTGTTCCATTGCTTGTAAAAGAGAACTTCAAAGGTAAGTAGTATGCAGTAATTAGAAACAGTGCGCTGTCATAGTGTAAATTATTTTACTGTATCTCCAATACAAAGTTGAGTTCAATATGTGTTTTGGTTACATCAAGAAGTTGCTGCCCTCATAAATGTCTGTCTCAAAGTGAGAAACTCTGGAAGATACTGAAGCCTGGAAGCTAGTGGAGCAAATTGTGAGGTTAGGAGTATGAACGTACATGAGTCCAGGCTTTAGGGTCTCCCTGGTTCCAGCTGTCAAGGTGATTTGGCTGTAGGAAACTAGTAGGTAGTGGAGTTTTGTTGACATCAGTTCAATCCCTTGGAACATTTAAATCCCCCCTGAGTCTCAAATGTAACACAAAACATTCCAAAATTCCAGTTACAGTATGTTAATGTAATGATCAATGGAACATTATTTGTGTAAATCTTAATGACAAAAAAAAAGGATAGGAAAAAAGCCCAAACACATAAACTTCCAACCAATAGAAAAGTAATGATTTTATTTACTAGTAATATTTCAGACAGAAATTTCCTCATTTGTGTAAGCGTAGGTGAGTTTTGATATAGTATGGGTTTCAGAAAGCCCTAATCTTGTATGTTTTATAAAATTTCAGATACACCAAAGTTTGAAGTTTATTGTAGAAAGATTCCAGCTGAATGTTCGGTTCATCATGAACTTTACTATCAAGTCTCCAGCTATCCAGATTGCAAAACAAGAGATTTGTTGCCCAGCATTCTTCTGAAAGTGATGTCATCTGATGAATTAGTAAATGAATGGAGTGATTTTGTGGACATCAACAATCAAGGAACACAAGTAAATCGTTATAAACTATTTCCTAGTTCACAGCATAAATTATTATCTTCCTGACCTGCACACTATACTGTTCCTCTGCAATAAGCATACAATTTCTGTTTGTTTGGGGGTTTTTTATTTAAATCTTGAGAGCTCTCCTTCCTAAGCCCCTTCCTGTGGAAGTTTGAGAATACAGATTACCTTCTTCACTGGCTGTATTTAAAAATAGCTAGATCAAAAATACAGGCTTTCTAGCACTTAATTTTTTCCACTTCTTTTTAATCAACCTGGTGTTCCCTGGAAAAATCAGTCCTGAAAGTTTCTGGCCCCTATAAGCCAAGAATCCCACAGGACCCAGGAAAATCATTCTGTTTGGTAACTTAATTATCACAGGATTTTTATCTGTACATCTTGTAGGAATCATCACTGTCATTCTCCCTCTGTGTCTTTACAGAAGCTACACATCTTTCTAAAACAAAACAAAAAAACCCCTTTTTCTTTCCTTCTGTTATTTTTCTCCTGTTCTGAGGTAAATGAAAACTTCCTTGACTGGAGTAATTCTTTTTGATGGGAATTTTTTCCATCTTTGAAGTCATTAGTTTACATGGAATCAACATAAACTGCTTGGCTCTTTGAAAGAAATACTAGTTTCAGATGTTTTCCCTGGGGACCAATCACAAAATGCTCTTGATTATTGAGTGTTATGTTATATAGCAATAGTAGTTCAGTTTCATTCAGCAAGCCAGTCAAGCAATGCAAGGTTTCAAATTTCAGTCATTAATGTTATGCCAGACCAGGGTTCTTTATAAGTATCTGGCTCCTAGAAGGAATTAGATGCTAAGACAACATTTGGGGATCATTGTCTACTTGAAGAACTCTCCAAATAAAAAGTGTAGCCTTCTGTTATTGAAGTTTTAGGATTTACGTGTAGAGCATTTCCCCAGGATTTCTCAGTCTTTCCCTTAGAAAGCTGTAAATATAAGTAAATAAGGAATATGCTAATAGCTTCACATACAACTCGGTTCAGATTGTGAAATAACTGTAATTTAGAGGATCCTAAGTAATTTGTACTCTTTCTATCTGGTCACATATAGGTACTTCTTATTCTAATAGAAAGAAAATTTTATTAATTTTATTTATCATCAGAATCATCTGAAATAGGAATTAAAATGACCAGTATTTAAGATGAAAGAGCATTTCTTAGACTAATGAGGGTGTATTGAAAGTTCAATAAATGTCCTTTTTTCTCCAATTCCATCGTGCAGGATTGTGAATCTCTTTCAGATAAACAAAGGATTAAAACTGACATATCGAACTTAGAAATTCTCTAGTATGTAATTCTCAGAGGAATAAGACATAATTTGAGGAACGATATTTAATTATCTGTACAAGGTTATTATGAATAGTGTAATGAGAATCAATTTAAGTGCTGATCCTACTAAACTTCCAAGTGCTTTTCCATCTGGTGACTTTTTAACAGCAGTAAAGATTCTTCAAAACAAACAACTGTTTATTTTACCTATACTAGCCCATTATCTTTGTGTTATTCCCTGAGTTAATAGTCCTTTAAATTATAGCTTCTGTCATTACAATCGAGTAAACAATTGTGTTGATAGTAGCCCTACAAGAAAACAGAATCCAGCTTGCTCTAACACAGACAGTTGTGAGTTTTTCAAATGTAAAAAGACCTTATTCTTTTATATTCTAGAAAAACATAAAACTTGCACAGAAATATTGCAGAATTAAGCTCCAAAAACAATATGTCATTTCTTTAAGTAGAACATTTATTCCTAAGGATAACTTGTTCAGAATTAAAGTTTGCCTATCTGTAAGCAAGGCACAAACCTGTTGTCAAGTTCCCATTTTCCTGCCTTTTTAGACATTTTACACTTTCCAATAGACTTTTGCCATTTCTTTGTGGCAGCACCTTGCTTGTGAAGGTGTTCTCACCAAACCAGTTTAACTGGCTTAAAAATGTATTCAGTGTTGAGTTCTTAAGTTGTTACTTGTTTTTATTAAGTAAATAATAATGATAATTTTGATTGTTATTAATAATTTAATTTGTTGTTACTTTTTTTTCATATGTGTTTTGTATCATGCTATCAGTCATTTATCTAAACAGCTCTGAGCTAGGGCATAGCAACATAACATTAATTTAGTTTTTTTTTTTCCAGAGGGAAAGGCGGGATTTTGCAGAGGTCCAGGGATATGCCTTTCTCCTTAATCCAAAACCACAAATTAAAATTTCATATTTATTCTTTTTTCATATAACCTCCCCCCTCCCTAGCACATCTTGCTTATTTCTGGAGAAGTTTTCTTACTAAATTGTATTCAGTTATACAGTTAAAGGATGAGGTACAAATTTCATTTTGCTATACAACTGAAATACTTAAATTATCAGAGCTGTTACTGTCTGAAGTATTGAAATCTGTTTCTGTTTTTCCTGAACAGTATCATGGTTCAGGTAAAAGATCTCAATCAGAAGGCCTTAATAGGATTAATTCAAATTATGACTTTAAAAATAGTACTTTCAGTAGCATTCGATATGTTTCTAACTCTCTCCACTAGATTGTGTTCTTAACTGGCTTTGGCTATGTTTATGTGGACATTGCCCATCAGTGTGGAACAACAGTCATAACCTTGGCTCCAGAAGGAAGAGCGGGACCCGTCGAGATCAACCTCAACAGGTACATAAAGCACGTAAAAGGTGATAAAAAGCATTGCCAAACAGTGGTGAGAAGTCAGTCAGCTTTTGAAGTGTTAACTGACTCATGAACTTTGGCTTAACTGTTTGTTTTGTTTAATAGTGCTGCATGCTCTGTGGCATATGTTTAGACTATATGTTATGCTTTGTATATCACAGTTAAAAAAGGACAATCTAACATCAAAAGTCATGTCACTTCAGGGTAAACACTAGACGTCTGATACAAAAAGAAGTCCTGTGTTGTTCATTTAAAAAAAGACATTTTCCATCATAATTAATTTTGAGTGTGTTCATCAGTTTAAAATGCATTTAGCTAGGTCCTGCTATCTGTAATCATACAAGCTCCTACTTAAATTGGTAGGAAGGTTGATGTGCAAGGGCTGTAGAAATAGTCATACAGTCAGTAATTAACTGTACTTGATTATAACACTTCTTTGGAACGCTTCCCCACACACCACAACCCGGTCCTCAGCTCCATTCAACTGCAATTGTAACACTACCTGTTTCCAAGATGTAGAATGGCTGGCCTCCAGCAACATCGTTACAATTAGAGTGGAATTTGTTGTACTGTTTTATTTGTCATGTAATTAAGTATTAATCCCCAAGAAACTGGTCATCAGCAGTACATAATAGCCCACTTGCTAGTTAAACTTGGCAACAGGCAGTTAACACTGGAGGGGGAGAGGCCCTCAATGCCATCAGTGTAAAAATGCTGCGATGGCTTTGTTGGAGGGCACTCGCTGCATGTGAAATGAATTATCCATAACAGTAACCCTCAGTAGTGGCTCCCGGAAAATATTGTAACAGCTGGGGCTATATATGAACTATCAGAAAATTGTATTGTTGTCTGCTTTAATATCTGGCTCTGTTGCAAATTCAGTAGGGAATTATTGTGTATATAGAGGCCTTCCTGTCCAAACTATCCTGTTGATTGATAAGAAAGAAAGAAACCTTGCACAGATGTGTAATATCCCATTTCTTAGAAAACCTCCTGGATAGTACCCACTGTGGTGATTAAGGCTGCCAGATCCCATTAACGTTAACATGACTTGCACAATGAGTTTCCCATGTATTATAGAGAACATCTCTCCTGATAGCTTTTTGAGAAAGCAAGATGCCAGGTCAACTCAAAATACATGAAGTAACAAAATTTCTTTTCTTTGCTGTGTAGAAGTCAAGACCAGACCCTGTCACTGAAAATCTTCATCAGCCAGTTAAGTCTTGCTGCGTTTGATGATATTACAAACCACAAAGTGTCATCTGAACTTCTGCGTCTCACAGCAGACAATGTTTTCCTCCACATGGCACCAGCCACCAGCTACCTGAGACCCCTGTCACAGGACTTCCAGCAGGACACAGTGGAAGGCCTCCCACAATTTCATAGCCTCCAAGTGTATTGTGAAGACTTGCAACTGGACAATCAGTTGTACAGCAAATCCAATTTCCATTTTGCAGTCCTGCTGTGCCAAGGAGAGAAAAATGAGACTGTGCAGTGGTCCAGAGTGAACAACCTCATTGTTTGTAACAAAGATTTGGAAATCTATAAGGAAAACTGCTTTATAAAACTCTGCATTGCATTTTCCGAAGAAGATAATTTCATGTTTCACGTGAACGACCTCAGCTTTGAGCTCAAACCAGCTAGGCTGTATGTGGAAGACACCTTTGTTTATTACATTAAGACTTTGTTTGATACATATCTTCCAGAAAACAAAACTGCTTGTCAATCCATGAATACTTCAGATACTACCCTGATACTGCCTGAACAAGTGAGAGAGCATGCAAGAGCTTTAGTCAAGCCAGTGAAGTTAAGAAAATTAACAATACAACCTGTTAATCTCCTTGTCAGTATTCATGCTTCCTTGAAACTGTATATAGCCTCAGATCACACTCCTCTCTCCTTTTCTGTGTTTGAGCGAGGACCCATCTTCACCACTGCCAGGCAACTTGTCCATGCCTTGGCCATGCATTATGCTGCTGGAGCACTTTTCAGAGCAGGTCAGTACTTTTCCATAACACGTAACATTTTTAATAGGTACCAGGATTCCGTGATTCTCTCTCAAGCTGGATAACCTAGATGTTAGCCATACAATTATTGTTTTCCTCAAGCACTGTTTGATAATGATATTTTCAGACACCTTTCATGTCCTGCCATATGACAGAAGGGAAATAAAATGGCTGAGCAGACACCAGTGAAGATTTGTAAAGTTGTGCTAAACATTAGCCAGCCGCCTGAAGGCTTTACGAAACCCTGAACACAGCATAAAAATGTATTCTAGCTGGCTTAGGTTTTGTCATTTTCTATTATAGCACTAGTCAGAATCAAGCCACATTCCTCACATAAACGCCCCAAAACTACGTTTAATCAAATTATTCAGCGTGTTGCTCTGCATTCAGAAGTAAATTATAGCCTTGAATGTTGTTTTGTTGTTAAAACTCCTTTTGGCTGCAGTTTATGATTAGGAATCTGTCTTTCTTCATACAGCCTTCATGCTAAACTGGCACACAGATGTTTGTTGTCCTTTGATCCAAGAACTATGAAGTTTGCTGTTACTAACTTTTTTCCATATAGGACTAGCAATTAGTCTATTAGGTTAGCAGGTACATTCTGTTTCCCATAAATATTAATCTAGAAATAATGAAATCTGGTCTTTGCTGTGTCTTAGTGTGGAACAGAATTTGTATCTGAGACAGGAGGAAGCTCCTCCGTAATCACACAGAAATACCCTACTCCACACTGAAGCATGGGGTTTATTTTCCTGCAATACTAATGGTCAGATGTTCTGAAATCCTGACGTTTCATTTGTGCCGCAAGCATACCTGTAACCTGATTTCTGTGCACAGTTTCCAGAATTGTACATAAGCATTTCAAGTATTTAGGAATAGAGATATGCTGATCTGGTCTTTCACTGTGTGCATATCTGACTTGTGTAGCTGATTATGGGAACTGCGTACGCAATTGTGCACCAGAACATTGTGCACCGATTCATTATTTTCTTGCATTATTTTGCTTGCAAAATTGGCAGGTTTTTCTTTTTACTACTTGTTTGGATTTGTTTTATAGCCAAATCCCATAGTACAAAAGGGGAGCTCTGGTTTCTTGCTAATTAAGGGTGAAACTGGCCAAACGTGGTCCACAGTGTGAGTGTTTCTCTCCACAATTGGCTAGCGGTGGCGATACAAGTGGCAATAGACTGCAGCAGGAAATTGGGGTTGTACTGGCTTTTCATCTGCAACATCCCAGGTGAGGCACATATGCTAGGGCGGGATTGCTGAGCCTGGTCATGGTCTTTCCTCCTGTGCTAACCTTGCAGTGTGCAGCAGTGCACAGGCCCCTCCTTGCTCTGGGCTCATGATGTAGCTGAAATCAACCAGGATTAAATATTGAGAAACAAGTTTTGCTTCAGTGGAACTTCTCTTCAGGAAAATACATAGGATATATTTAGTTACTACTTAAATCCCACTCAAAGCACTAAAATGTATTTTTTTGAAAGGGGTTACCATGATTAAAATGGTGAATTGTGTTCACAGAATCACAGGATGGTGGGGGTTGGAAGGGACCTCTGGAGATCATCTTGTCCAACCCTCCTGCTGGAGCAGGCACACCCAGAGCAGGGGGCACAGGAATGTGTCCAGGCGGGGTTGAATGTCTCCAGGGAAGGAGACTCCACAGCCTCCCTGGGCAGCCTGTGCCACTGCTCTGGCACCCTCACAGCAAAGAAGTTTTTTCTCATGTTTAGGTAGAACTTCCCATGTTCCAGCTTGTGCCCATTGCCCCTTGTTCTGTCGTTAGGCACTATTGAAAAGAGCCTAGTCCCATCGTCCTGACACCCACCTTTTAGATATTTATAAGTAATGACAAGATCCCCCCTCAGTCTTCTCTTCTCCAGGCTGAACAAACGCAGGTGTCTCAGCCTTTCCTCATGAGAGAGGTGCTCCAGCCCCCGATCATCTTTGTGGCTCTCCGCTGAACTTGCTCAAGCAGTTCCCTGTCATTCTTAAACTGGGAGCCAGTTCTTCTTGGGCAAAGAAGATGCTTTGTTTTGAAGAGTTTGTGACACTTGTCAAAAGGCTGACTGTGTCAACAAATCTAAAAAGGAGGAAAAAAAGTCAAGTAAAAAGCTTCATATGGTCTGCAAACCCTGAGTCCTTTCCTCACCATCAGATGAGTTACACTTCTTGGATTGGTCTCTTATGGAAAAGGACCTCACTCTCCTGCATTTTAACCACATTAATCTGCAAAACAAGGGTTTGTTTGACCCCTCTTCTGCTCACCACTGGACATGCATAAATCATCGTAGCATCTGCACAAACAGCATTCCCATACCGCTATGCCTTATGCTCCAAGCGGGATGTAGTCTCATTTTGCCCTTAGATGCGTGTAAAACTATTGCTGCCCTGTGGGAGGGGACAGGATTTGCCCCAGAGCCTGCTAAAGTGAGTGTATCAGGCCTCCCCATATGGTGCAAAGGAGCGGCTAGAATCCATGTCTCATAAGCAAAGAATGGAGCTGGAGAGCTGTGCTTAGATATGCTGATTAGCATTGCTTGTCTCAAATTAGCAAAACTTGCAATGGAAATCTCCCATCCTTTTCTAATTAAGTTAGCTTCTATTTAAAAGTTAATAAAATTCTATTTAAAAATATCACTGGTATCAGCCAGATCTAACCCTATAGTTGCCTATAAAGAAAATTCAGTGGCTCTCTGCTAATACAGTCATAGTTACTTCATATTAGTGGAAATAATTACTAAGCATACTTTGGGAAACAGTAACCTGACATGATACTGTATTTCTGCAAAGTAAAATGCAGCATTGAGCTTGTGAATTGAGCAATTATTCCTGATTCATCATCTTCCTACTCCCAGCTTACTCCTACACCTTCCTCCTTGTGTTGGGTGGTCCATGCTGGCAGCGAGGAGCCATTAGTTTTGCTCCGAGCATTGGCCAAGGAGGGTCACCCTTGCTGCAGGTTGCATTTTCCTCCGGTGTGCTCTCCAAGGGTGAGCATGCTCCTTCCAAACTTCTCAAAGCTGACAGCCCACAGGCCAGGGTCAGACTGCAGCAGCCCATCCCCAGGATACCGCCCAGGTTTGTGTTTTACTGGTTTCATTCCTGCTTTTAATCCGGGTTTCATTCCTGAACACGCTGGCTGGCCAAACAGGTGAGTGGCGTTGGAGTCTCTCATGTCCCAGCCTGGCAGTGCCTGCAGGGCAGCAAGGAATTAATCTGCGGTGTCATACAGCCCCTTTCCATCACCTCATGTTGTCCCATCACTGCCTCGGGACAAGGAATGCCAGTGACTCTTGGAAAAAAATAAAAAAGGCTGTTTGTAAGGGATTGTTGCAACATTATTGATCAGAAAAAGCAGAAAGAGCATCTTTTCCATCTGTACATGCCTTCCCGCCCCTCCAGCTTTTCATCACTTCACACAGTGGCAAGGATAATTTGTTAAAAATACTACCGTGAGGGAGTCTCAGGCCCAGCCTGGAGCGCTGGCTTCCCCTGGTCCCCAGCAGGGAAGGACTGCCAGGGGGACACTCCTCTCCAGGGCAGGCACTGCGGGGCCACAGCACTCATTGCTGCTCTGCTCATCACATTGCCAGTAGTACTTGTTTTTTGTTTTCATAGTCCATCCCACCCTCTCCCTCATGTCCACTGTGGTTCCTGCTTTTTATACTACATGAACTGGAGTTCTCAACCTGCCAGGGCTGAAATGTGGGACAGATTCAACAAGAATAATAGATTTTCCGGGAGCTTACAATGATAGTATGAGATTAATTCATTTCATATGAGTAACATTTTCTCTTCTGTTCAGTTTCATGATTCAGCCTTCCACAGGAGTGACTGGGAGGGGTTACTAGAAAACAAGAAAAGCATCTGGATAGCAGGAGTTTGCAGTGATGAGATGGGAATGAGGAGGGCAGCGCAGATCAAGGGCCCTCAGTGGGAGAGCAGGAGGCCAATCTCTGTCCATCTTTCAGTCTCCTGGCCCTGTCGCACCTCGTATCGCTCTGACAGTGCCAGTTGAAATTCACGGTACCACGGCTCAAAGACCAGGCAGTTCCTGTTTAACGTTTATTGCCATTTCTGAATCGCTCTCTCTGGGCTGCCGAAAAAAAGTTATGCAGCACTATTTCCCTAATAAATCTGCTGCCAACCAGCCTGAGAGAGACAAGACCTGCAAACAGCTTTCCAGCAACAGATTGCTGCACGCTCGGCCATCCAGCAAGCTGCTGGCAACCCTGCGTTTATATAGGAAACCAGATCTGCAGATACCTCTCCTGGGATATGCACAAGGAATACTCCCCTATGAGTAACCTAATCAGCATGTAGATGTCATTGCTGTTTACACAACTGTACTGAGCAAAAGACATTTGTCTGGCTTTCACTGCACTCTGCAAGAAAATGATCAGCTTAGAAGGGTTGGGGTGGATTTAAAATAACTTCTTAAGCACTTGTCAAAAATCTGCATCCCCTTTCCTAACACTCCATCAAGCAATTGACCTCCACACTCCGGTAAAGCAGTACATTGTATCAGTGTAAACTCCCTGTCACAATTCTATCACATAAGGATGTGAAATCACAATGCTGCCTTATAGCATCTAAAACCGACCCAGCAATCTGAACTTGCAGTCCCGTTCCTCCGTAGCTGTGAGGCTCTAGCATCCGCCTCCCTAGCACACTTTTAGCAGAAATACGGGAAGCTCCTGGAAGGAAGTCATTCTAAAGCTATTTGTGAGTTTGCCAAAAGGATTTCTTTGATTTACGAAGTATGAAAGATTGCCATTTCTGAATTCATAGTGGATGAGTTATTTCCCGTGTTTTGCTCAAAGGAAGTTCATAATGCGATGAATTCTAGTGTGAAAAAGAGAATTAAGGAATAACCTTTTCACAACTGCTGTTTCTGCAGTTTTTGCAGCCGTAACATGTGTCCTGTTTCTCCACACAGGCTGGGTTGTCGGATCGTTGGAAATTCTCGGAAGCCCAGCTAGCCTGGTGAGAAGCATAGGGAATGGCATAGCTGATTTCTTTAGGCTTCCCTATGAAGGGCTGACCAGAGGCCCAGGAGCATTTGTCAGTGGAGTTTCCAGAGGAACAACATCATTTGTAAAACACATTTCCAAAGGTAGATCTTTCACTTTGTTGCTCCAACTACTGCTTTGTTGTTGTGCATTGTTAAAGGATGTGTTAAAGTTTTAAACAATATTGCTTGCAGCTTTGTTTGGCTTGCTAGGCTGCAGCAAAATGCTGGGAGGGTAACAAAGCTCATATATAACATCTTATGTATTAAACAGATCACCGCTTAACTACAGTGTGTAAGAATGTTTCAGAAACTTCAGAATTTTAAACCTCCCAGTGGGAAACGGAGGTTGGCTCAGACAGTATTTCATGTGATAACTGCAGAAATATTAAAGGTGTTCTGTACTTCTGCTAACCATCAGAAATTCTACACTGTGTCGCCTCATCATATTTATTATTTCTTTTTTAAAAAAAAAGAAAAGTAGATACAGTTGTCATGACTGTGTAAGTACGTGGATAGGTTTTGACAGCAGGGCTGGGCTGGCCTGAGAACAGGAGCAGCTTTTGTTTTGCGAAGTCTGTATAAACAGTGCCATCGCGTGGCTTCAGCCGCGTGGGAGAGACCGCGGGGCGACTGCCCCAGCCACTCGCTGCTGCTCCAGGCTCCCTCAGGACATGTCCTCCTGGGCTCCTTTTGTAAATATTTGTTTACCTTTCCATCAGTCCCCCTCCATTTAGTTTAGCCTTACAGAAGTTTGGGAGCTTTGCAAGTATGTGCGGGCGAGTTGCTGTTCCCACCAGCCAGGCAAACCTGGTGCAGGCTAATGTGTAAAAGGCATGACGTGGACCGTAGAAGCAGAGTGGTGATGCTTAACAAATAGTAAAGCATGTTACACGTGGGTGACTGTTCAGTTGACTTGCTGTTCTGCTTCTAAGCTCGGTATTTCAGTGAGGCATAGAACGCCTCCGTGTTTTAAATTAAAGCATTTTGATCCAGACCCAAATGTAGATCTCCATGCATTTAGGTACACTGACGTCAATTACCAATCTGGCAACAAGTCTTGCTCGGAATATGGATAGACTGTCACTGGATGAGGAGCATTACAACAGACAAGAAGAATGGAGAAGGCAGCTTCCAGAGAGCCTGGGAGAAGGACTGAGACAGGGGCTCTCTCGTTTAGGCATTAGCCTTCTAGGTAAAGTACTATTAAATATCAAGTTGAGTAATAATACTGTTTTCTGATCTGCTTACCAGCATGTGAGTTATAATTGCAAAATCTGTTTGGGTTGGAGTTTGTTTGTTTTTTTCTGAAATAGCCTCACAGCATGTATAGGAGATGCTGTTTCTTTTCATCAGGATTTAGCGACTTTTGTATATGTGTGTTTCTGATAAAATAATTGCAGATATAGAACAAAGTTTGCACTCTCTTTATGAAATAATATTTTCATTGGTACATGATGCATAGCTGAGAAGAAAAAAATAATTCTGCATTGGTCAGGGTGACTTGTAACTAAGTCAGCACAAAGACGTCATCACGCTGATGTTTACTTTCCAATGAGTTACAGGAATGCCTTCCGAACCTGCTTGTTTTTGCTGCACTGTAGATATCAGGGATTCTTGGTTTTGTTTGAAAACCACTTGAACTTAGTGCAGATGTTAAGTAAACTTTGATGAGGAATTCTGCTTGTACAAAGAGACCCAGATCATCCTAATTCAGTGTGATTGTATTCATCAAGCAGCCAAGTTGTATGGTTAGAACTGAAGATTACTCCGGCCATTTCAAAATAGTACCTAAAAATTTGAAAACTAGCCCGCACTGGAAAAAATCTCTGCGAGAAGTTTTGCAGTAAGGGGCTGGATTTTCTAGGTTGCTTCTACTTGTCACACAGCAAAGGAATGCAGAACTGTATTGTTTGGCAGAGTTCCTCAGTACATATTAAAGTGTATGAATCCCTTAGAGATCAAAGTGACCAAAAGCGGTCCAGTGCAAAAGGTTAGAAGAGCTGAAGCTTGAAAGGATTTGTCCTCTTTCTTAATCTTCAGTAGTGTACACAACTCCTAAATTTGCAACCGCAACCCTGAAAGCCCCAAAGAGGAAGTGGTAAAAATGTTACAAGTTTGGGTTAAGTTACTGGAAATTATTTTAAGCAATAGCATTAGATGATGTGAAGCACTGTCATTTGATAATGCCTGTAAATGGGCAAGCGAGTGTCCTGGGAGAAATGTGCATAAAGGAGAAATTTCATGTATTGGTAGCTACTATCCCAATAGTAAGCTGTTACCGGTGTTGCAAATCAAAGGCAGTTTGGAGGAGGTTTTATTTTTCTTTCTTGTTTTACTGGGCTAAGGGCAGTCAGGTTGAGTAGCTGGATGAAAGATTATACTTTTAGAAGCGCTGTGTCCTCCTGGTGTGTGTGTGCTGGTAAAATGGCTTGGTGATTTCGGCTCGGTTATTAATAAGACAGCGAGCTAACGTGGTGGCTATCCCCTTCACTGACACACCAGAGCCCTTCGGAGCAAAAAGCATCAGCTGCACAGCCTGAAGTAAAGAGCAAAACTTTGTAGCTTTGGCTGTAACAAGGCAAAGTTTCTGCTCTTCAGGAAAGCTGGGAACTCGTAACATGCATGCACAAATACTCTGTGTCTGTACCTCCCTGCGCACAAGGCTTCGGTTGTTTGCAGGAGTACGTCTGAGTTAAAAACAAAACAAAAAAAAAAAGATAATTTCTGTGTCCCTGATTTCCTAAGAAATCAGGCTTCATATTAGAAACTATGAGCTTCGTATTAGCATTTAAACAGTGCTCCTCTGCAAGCTGGGATCTTGTTCTTACTCCCGCTGTTATTATTTAGAGATTCCTCCCTGCTAAATACCTCTGTTCTTAGCAGTGGAGGCAACGAAGCACACAGATAAATAACTATGGTTACTGACAAGTATGAGAACTCTCACTAAGGGAGGAATCAGAAATCTTCCACAGAATTTGTATCAGGCAGAATTTTTTTATTTAAGCCTGATTTTTTAAAATCATGTTTTCTCTGTATACACAGCAGCAATCACATAAATTGTCTCGAGACCTGAATTATGAATAGACCTACATTTCAATTTTTACAAACACATCAGAAAGCCATTTCTCTCCTGGCCATTTAGTTTAAAGAATATTATGCTTCCCACCAAAAAACAGTCACGGTTGAAAGGGAGGTATCACCATGCTGCTTTCTTCCACCAGCGTGTTCAGAGTAGACATGAACATGCTTACAGTAAATACACTTCCAGGTTCTTCATACATAATGAAACTAAGTGGATCTTCTATGTTATTTTCCTTCACAAGGATGAAGAGTTCAGACGAGTGCAGGAATGCAGAGAGCAAGACCCTTTGAAGCCATAATTTCTATGACTTTCTAATTGTAAAATTGAGAAGTGTGAAAAAGATTTCTGGGATAGGCACAGTACTATCATGTTTGTAAAAGCTATCTGACTCATGCAAGCAGCTTAAAGAATTGCAAACGCAGATTTCGTGACTAGGCAAAGGCATGTAAGAGCCCTCAGTTCACTGATACATTGTCGTATCTACACTGAAAGAAGAGTTGCATTTCTGATTTTTCTGAAGATCTGGCTCATGGTGGCCCTGATTCAGGAAAGCACTTAAGCATGTGCTTAAGAGCTTTGCTGAATGAGGGCCAAAATCATGTACTCTTGTCTCCTCCTCAGTGCAAGTTGTTCCCTGTGGTACATTCTTAAGTGCTTTGTCCTGTCTCGTTTTAAATGACTCAAGCACTGTCAGGGTGTTGTTTGATTTGATTGTTATCTTTGGCGGGCTGTCGTCATCTTTTCTAGTTTGGGGGAGTCTTCTGGGTCACTTTAGTAACATCTGTGCATAAAAAGACACAAAAGCTTATGATAGGTGTGTTTTTTCTTTTATATGATCAGACAAGAATGCAGTGAAATTGTATTTAAAATACTTAGACAATCGGCATTCCCCACCAAGGACTTATCTTTTGCATTTTGCATGACAAGCTCAAAATAATAATTTATAACCATGTAGAAGAGAAGATTGAAAGTATAGGCTTTATTTTCAACTACCGGTTTTAGTGAAAAATATTGTATTGAAGTACCTTCTTTTAAGAAGTTGAGCATATCTGAGTAACTGAAAAGCTGACAACTATTAGAAAAGCCATTTTTCACAGCGGCAAAAGTGCTTGACATGTCAGTTACTCCTTCCTGCTTTTGGGGAAAGCAAATTGATAGTAATACTGACTGACAGTGTAACTCTGCTGCTATAGAAGGTAGAGCCTGGATTTCAGAAGCTCGAAGTTTTGTTGTTAAGGGTAGTGGTTGTTGTTACTGTGCAACTATCACTAATCGGGGCCGCTCTGTGTTTGCCTGTCTGCGGCAACATTAAAAGCCTGTGCTAATTCTGAAGGCGTGTGCTATTCCACACACTAATTCTGCAAATACATTAATGCACGCCAACAGGTGCTCTTCTTTTTTAGCTGTATTTTTATTTGATGTTTGCTGTAATGAGGTGATGCTTCAGCCCTATTTTTGGTGTGAAACACTTGTAGCTCTTCTGAAGGACAACACAGAAAAGAAAAAGAAGCAAAATGACTTCAGCTTGGCTGGCTTCCAGCCTCATGGCAAAGCATGGCCAGCTTCTCCTTCCTGGTGGGGGATTTTTTCCCAATTATTTCTTGGTCTGAAAGCGTTTGTCACAAGTAACGTGAGCTTTGCTAAGTTGTGTAAGCCGTGCTACGTTCACCAAACATTGTCATTCTGCGCAGGAACCAGTTGCTACCTGTAATCAAATTCTTCTTGAAGTAATACAGTGATATACTCAGAACTGTCTGAATTTTGTAGTTATCAAAGTATCTTTTTTATGGTTACTGAGCAACATGTATTAACCAGAGTGCACCCCAGCTGATGTTTAGCAGATGTTATGGTGTTGCTGGAACCTCTTTGGTCCAGTAATGGAAGAATATGTTTTTGTTTTGTTGCTTTGGTGTTTAATTTTATTGAGGTTTTCTTTATACATACATAATCTGTGCGTACATATGTGGACATGCATATAAAATTGAATGCCTAGCGTAAGCAAGGAAAGAAAAATGGAGAATAGTTCAATTTAAAAAGGAGGAAAAAAAAAAGGCAAGGGACATTACAGAAAGGGACAGGGACAGCAGTAGGACACCACAGCTGTGTCTAGACTGTGAGAATGAGACCTGGGGGGAGAGAGCTTCTGTGGTAACTCCGTCCAGCATGGTGCTCTGACCACTAACTTTATGTTAGAAAGAAAGAAGCCATATGGACACCGGGGTATATCTGCTTTGCACAGTTTCTGGAGGTGCAATGAACCTCATGTGTGTGTCACCATTATCTCACTGCCGTTGGCTTTTGAGGTTGCTCAGCCTTTGACCTATTTGGTTTTTCCCTTTGCCCACACATGGTGTGCACAGGGAAGGAGCTGCACAGATCTGGCTTCATGCAAGGATGGTAGGACAGCCACTCCCTAATGAAAGGAGCGAGGTTATAGCTTATGTGATTTGTGGGCATGACCACAGCACGTGAGTGAGTTGTGTCAGTGAGTTGCAATTTGAGATAAGAGATTACAACGGGTGAGCAGAGAGGGAAGAGAAGATCATTGGTTATATTTTTTGTAGGTAGAAAGACAGGACTTGCAAAAGGGTTTAAGGTACAAAAGTGCAATGGCTTCACAGACAAGTTCAGGGCATGCATAAAATGGCAGAATAACAGAAACTGTGGAAGCACTAAACAACTGGCTAATTAAGCTATATATTATTTGGGGTACTATATAAATAATCTTATATAACATAGTCACAGCAGTTTCCATTCTGTTTCCCTGTCCTCTGGGCCTAATTCCAGCTGAGAAGTGCCTGGAGCATACCACAGGTCCTTTGGAGTAGGCTCTTATTTATTATTACCTTATAACATTGCTCAAGTGTATTGCAGTAAATAATTTACTAGTGCTAGGACTTAGGTGGATTACGTTTAATAAGGCAATAACTTCTGTTCTGAAAGTGCAGTTGCTGTGGATGACCTCGATAGATAGGGTGAAGGAGGTCACAGGGTAATGTAATACTGTAACTTAGCAGAACACCAAGTATTGTTTTATGCCTTTAAATGCATCACAATTGTACAAAAGAAAATACTGGATGAACAATCCCAATTGTGTAATGCGGTGTTGGGGTATTATTTCAGTCAAGCAGCAGGAGCAGCTGGTAAGTACTAATGAAACAGAATTCAATTGAAAATTGTATCATTTCCATGGCATGGCAGTAAAGAAGCTTCTTGGCCTTTGTGGTACAAAGGGTGAACGTTCAGCTGCACGCTCAGTTTCAGTGAGGGAGCTCAATAAAAACTGGGTATCACGTTAAAAATAGACCAGCATTTTCTGGGAAAATACTACATATTTATCAGTAAAGGGTGCACATATAGAAGTTGGAAGGAATCTGTCTAAGAGGAGAGGGAGGCATCTGGGGGGGATGCAAGTTTCTTGAATTGCTGATAGATAGTATTCCAGGGACAAGGATCTGGGGAAATGTGTGCTGCTTCTCATCCTCATCTTTTCTTTGGACAGAATACCAATGTACAAGTACAATATCAGTTCTTGTTGTTCAGAGTTAGCAACTACTCTGTTTATCCAGTAACGGTAACTAAAACCATCTGAAAACCGGTTAGTGGCTAGCTGACTAGTGCATGTCACGCTGGTAAACACGTGGGGCCAAATACCTCAGCTGTGATTGTCAGAATTTGTGGAATTATGCCTGGATTTGCTTCCACACACAAAGCAGAATCTTCAAAGCTCTCTGGGTTGCAGTAAAAATGCCTGGTTACCAAGGTAACACTTGGTCCTACTCCTTAAATAATGGTTTTATCTTGATATTTGCAGCTGAAGGTGCAAACTGAGAGCTAGCCAAGGAGCCTGCAAACTTGCTTTTCACTGAGCAAAGAACCTCGGATCAGGCAAACCATTTTCTAACTGATGTCACTTTGTCCAATCCTTGTACCCTTAGTGATTTCCAAATAGCTTATCTATCAAAATTACAATAACTAGAGACATGTCTGTGGTTAAGTGGCTAGAGTAAACTCAAGATCAAAGAAATGTACCACCTCACATACCTGTTTACATTTAGGAAGATTTAAGTCAGAGTTCTCTGTTGATACTAAAAGCTGGGAAGGTCACTGTGTCACTTGTAAAAGTTTGACCCATGTGCATTAAAGTAAAATATGATCATTTTCACAAAGAAGTAACAAAAAGTCTCAAAGTCTAATTCTGTTAATCTTAGTAATATATCAAAAGTTGCATTAGCTTATGAACATTTCTGGCAGTGGAAGAGGATATAAAAATGATCTATTGAATACAGGCAGTTTTTATTCTCATGAAGTCAGTCTCAGGCTTATGTGAAAATCTCATTTCCATAACAGCTCAAGTCTTCTAAAACAAGTGGGTTTTATTCCAAGCCCGACATTTTCAGAATTGCTACATAGAATGAGCTAAATTAAACTAACTCAGCAAAAGCGTTTAGTGAACGTAGTTGAAAGATTAAAACATACTGTCAAGTTAAGTGATCTGAATGTTTAAAAAAGTAAAATACATTTTAAAAAAAGGAAGTGGGGATTTAACTTAAACTGAAGCAAAGGTATCATTTAGCTAATCGGTCGCATGCTAAATAGCTGTATAAGAAGGGTGGTGTACAGCCTGTAATCCAAGCAACATTCAGGTCCAGTAGTAAGATTTCTTCTTATTCTGGGATATTAATCTTCACTAATTACTGGAGACTCTTGTTTTTTCAGGTGCAATTGCTGGGATCGTGGATCAGCCAATGCAGAATTTTCAGCGAGTGTCTGAGGCCCAAGCTTCAGCAGGGCACAAAGCCAGAGGGGTCATCTCGGGTGTGGGGAAAGGAATCATGGGTGTCTTCACAAAGCCCATCGGAGGGGCAGCTGAGCTTGTCTCCCAGACAGGTTACGGTGAGTTTCTCTATTTCCAACATCTCTGTTTAAATTTTAAAACGCTCGTCAGATACAACCTGCTGTGCCTTACTTATTCGGTAGCTGAGTGACTTAGAGAAATGCCACCTCTGAATAGTTACAACGTCGTGCTCGTCTCCTTAAAAGCCATCATGTTGTTCTTCTCTCGTGTTACCGATCAGCGTTGTACAGACACAGAAACACAGAATGCAGAAAGCATGAAGTAATTCTTGGAATACAGTAGAACTAGTTACAGAAACATATGTGCTTACAAAACAGTTTTTGACATAAAAGTATTAGAGCAATACTATATCCAATTAGAGCCTTATTTTGAGATTGCTTTGTTACGGCAAGGAAGGAGTTGTGCTATCTCTGCACAGAGAGAGACGTGTGTTCCTGGGAGAAAGAAGTGAGTCATGTAGTAGGAGCATCCCCTTTAGACTGGAGAGTTGTGAGAAGACAATCCCATTTTGGATATACGGGTAACCTTCTAATGAACAGAGGTGGGTTTTCCAGCTAGACTGAGCGCTTAGTGGCAGTGGTGGTGAATCCTTTCAGATTGATGTGAATACTTTTGGGTGACTAAAAACTGTAAAAGATAAAAATAAATTATCAAAATACCCTCATTTCTTTGCTTCCAGTATCAATAGATCAAAGCTGTTGGTCTGGATTTTTAAAGGGGGGGCGGGGGGCAGTCAGGGAAGAAAAGCGGGGAGACCTGTTGATACAAGCACAATGTGTCAATAATTTTGCTGCACTAATTATGCTGGACAAACGTTGAAGATTTAAGCCTTTAGTCACTAGCAATATTTATGGTTGTGATGTGTTGATTAGCTTACGAGTAGCCCTCCTAGGGCTTAAGTTTAGGATTTTGTTTCCACACTTCCCATTACATTCAGAACTCGTTCCTTGAAGCAATCTATTTAAAGAAATAATGAAACATTTAATTATTACAACTCTTTCAATTTAACTTCATCTTGTTTGTATGAGTGTAAATAATAACTGTTCTCCTGAATTATGCATCCCTTAGGTGTAAAACCCGTATCAGTAAAATCGGAAACTTGTCGGTTGTCGGCTGGCTGTGTGTTGCTTTTGCTGCCCATGGTATTAGTCTTTCTAGATTTAATTTCGCTGCAGTCTTTATCAAGAAACTTGTAACAGTAGAGGGACACTTTTAATTGCAGATATGGTACACAAGACATCATGTTTTCCATGAGCATGTGACAAAAAGAGTTAGCCAGGAAAAAACATAAAAACTGTATCAATAATAGCTGACAGTGCGTGAGAGGAAAACACATAAGAGTTCAAGAAACTCTTACCCACAACAGGATTGGAAGTGGGACTGTGCCTCTTGGGGGAGACCGAGGGGTGGGGGACCACACAGAAATAAACACATGTTCTCTCTTTCTCCATCTGTAAATATCATATTCACGCACATAATGCTGAGAACCTCGGTAAGCCAACTGTTACAACTGGGATGCTGCTTTTAAGTATTACCATCAACATGTGTGCTAAAAATTAAAGGTTTTTTTCAGCGCTGCTGTTTTGTTTAAATTATTATCCATTGTGTAAAAAGGAATCTAAGTTATTGTCACCCTTATGCAAAAATGCCTTTTGCTTCAATAGAATGCTTAATTAGACAAAAGAAAATTTCTTTGTTTATTTTAAGAGTAACTTTGCGCTAAACCGTATAACACTAGTGCTTGCTGCTTAACCTACTTCCTGTCTGTCTTGTAAAAATTTTTAAAACTACTTAATTTGTGAATTTTTTTGCAACCCACTCATTCTTTCTGGTGACCATACCTCATCTTTAAAAGTTTACAAGCCATCTGAAAGTATACATACTGTATCATCTTCAACTTTGGATAGTCTATTTAGAAACCTGCTTAACTGCTTCTTGTAGTCTCCATTCTGTGCTGGCACTAAGAAGAATTCACAATAAACCAGATGCCCCGGGAGATCTCATAAATGTATATGGATCTGTGTTTAACAGCTGGATTAAGTAATTGAACATTTAAATACAGTATCTAGGCAAACTTGCCTTCTAATTTGTATATGGAAGTATTTTAATATTAAGCAAGAGAGCTAACAACAGTCTTGATTTTTTCTACCTGAATCCTAAGCGATGTGTCCGATCCTACTCTGGCATGATGGCTCTCAGGAGCATTATGTTTCTCTTGATTGCAAGTGTATGGCCAATTTTTAGAACACACAGTGGGTTTTTTTTTTGTTTCTTGCTAATGCAACATCACTGGGGTTAAGTGCACAACTCTTGCATTGTAATATTTAATGAATTATCTTGACTACAGCTTCCAAAGATGTGACATCATTTGGGATCTGCACTATTTTATGAACTCCTCTAAACAGATGACATCACTGCAACATGTAGCTGTTTTGTAGAAAACAACTACTAAAAAACTTAAATTCTCTTACCGCAGGTATTTTGCATGGAGCTGGACTTTCTCAGCTTCCCAAGCAGCGCTCTCATCCAAATGATCAACATGTTGAACAGGCGCCAAATAGCCACGTCAAATATGTCTGGTAAAATTATTTAGACACTTGCTCATTTTTACATCCACATTGTTTATTAATAGGTTCTGGCCTGTGGTCAAGTTAACAGGCTGCTTCCCTAGGAAAGGCTGAGTTATGGCAGTTTGTTTAGGAACATTAAACACAAAGGTAGTGCATAGAAACCCAATCTGCAAATGATGGGCTGCTGATCTGCTTCCAGCTTTGGAACTACAGAGCTGATCTTTATTTAACGGCAGTCAGTGAGTTCTTACTTATTTCTCATTGCAGCAAGCCCAAGAAAAATACTGCACATCTCCAAAAACAGCTGTTAGTGAAGATAGCTTTATTTTCTGCACTGAATTTGTAAGCCACTTCTCAGGGTAATTTTTCTATTAGGATGGGAAATAGGCTGACCTAGCACGGTTATTAGGCCAATTTTGCAGTGAATGATTAAGGAGTTTTGATAAATAACAGTTTCACATTTATTCTCTAAATCTTAAGTCTTACATCTTTCAGTAATGGAGATTTGGAATATACTCCCTGCCTTATTTTATATTTGTAGCTGATAGCTACAGGCTTAAGTAAAAACAGTAGTGATCAAAAGTCCTGGAGGATCCAGTGCATAACACTGACTACTACTTTTTTCCTTCCTCCTCTTCTTCTTGTTCCACCCCTTGATAATGCAGGAAAATGCTGCAATCTCTAGGAAGGCCAGAGGTCCATATGGCCTTAGATGTCATGATTGTGAGTGGATCAGGCCAGCAGCATGAAGGTTGCTTGCTGCTCACCTCAGAGGTGCTCTTTGTCGTCAGCATCAGTGAAGACACGCAGCAGCAGGCATTCCCTGTGACTGAAGTCGATTGTCTGGAAGATGATCAGCAAAAAGACCTGCTGAAGGTGCAGCTAAAACAACAGAGAGTGCCTTCGGACTTGGAGGTAAAGACTTGACTACAATTTTCATTCAAAGATAAATTTACACTGATGATGATGCTTTCAGCAACAGGCATACTCACCTTTGGGTTGGGAGGCCAGAGGTCTAAGTGCCAAACCAGGGAACCTGCTGTTTTCATGCACCTTTGGATGAAAGGGTCCTCCCTTCTGTCCTCTTATTGATCGTGACATTTCATATCCATGACAACCATTTTCTGAGGGAAAAAGCAGAGGAATTCTGCGTTCTTGGTGAGCGCCGCCTCTTTCTGAAGAGGTTCTCATGACTACATGTGCCTGAGGTGTTTATTGTTTGGCAAGTCAGGATTGCAGCCTGTGCCTACAAAGTCACAGCAAGAACAGTTCTTTTTATTTTTTCGTGAATTCTGTTTTAACAGTTCAGTGGTGCTGACGCATGCTCCTTTCAGCACGTTTCTTATCTTGCCACTTCCAATGCAGTGGTCTTACTGGGCTGCTAGCTGTACTCACTTCTTGAGATCTTCCTCCTTCTGCAAATGCTAACTTTAAAATGGATCAGTTCTTTTGCTGACATTGGATGCACCAAGTGTTTGCCAGTAAGAGCATAAATCCGTCATCTTAATATTGAAAGATCTCTAAGCTATTTGAATGCTGAGGTTTTGGATGAATTATCTTCTTTTAATAGTAGAAGAATGTTATATTTTTACACTTTCGGGAAACAATGTTTATTGTATTAAATTCCCAAGTGGAATCATATGAGAGATCATTTCAAAAACAAACATGCATGTCCTGATTGTTGTTTTCATGAAAGTGTGTCAGGTAGTTCATAGACTGCTGTTCCAGAAATTTCTCTGTTTCAAATAAACAAAAAGAACATATTTAAAACCCCATGAAGTATGAGGTGTGCCAAAAAGTAGGGGAGGTTTCAGCACCTTCAGTAAAATCCTAACATTGCTGAAGTCACTGAAGAGTTTTACCATCGATTCCAGCACAGCAAGGACTTCATCTGTGTCATGACAGTGCTTGGATTTTTTTTGTGAGAGCTTTTTTTAGTGCTGAATTCTCTATTCACATTTATTGTCTTTCCACTAACCTCAGTCTCACAGAGTGCTGTTGACTGGAGTTGCCTTCTCTCACCACAAAGCTACATGAGGCATTACTTAAATTTTGATGCAGAGGGGCGAAGCTCAGCTTTTTTATCCCCGAGTGCTATGTGGTTGCTGGAGGCACACATCAGACTGAGTCCAGACTATCCTGCTCAGTCCAGAGCTACTGTCCTGGAGGGAAGAGGAGGATAATCTGTTCTCCCTAAGGCACTTGATGCACTCAGCCCATCCTAACCCTAACTTTAGCACCAGTCCACATCTATTTTTATTATGCTGTAGTGTGATGGCTCTTGTCTCTGTATCTGGTTATCCAAGGGGTGAGGAGTAGGCTGCTGCACTGGGGGAAGGGCTGCTTGCCCAAAGGTTGCTGCAAGAGGGTGATGAGTTAGAGGGACTGCCTGTGTGGGAGAAGGGAAGGTGAGGAACAGGGAGCCTAATTCTAGTCCCACAGCTGCTGCAGCTGGGAATCTATAGGACTTCTGGGCAAGTGGCTCCTGTACATGCACAGCGCAACCCTGCACAGCATGTGCAGAGTCCATCATTCCCACATACACATGCTAGTACACACAGTAAACATGACCTGCTTTGGAGGTACTGGACCAAATACATGGTTTTGTCTGAAGTTCTGGGTAGAAATACAGGAGTCCTACTCCAGTGGCATAGCAATGCCAGGAGCTGTAAGCCCTGAGCCACCCAGCCTCAGTACACAACCTCTTTGGCCAGCACGGGCTCTTGAGAATGCATTGAAAACGTATGGCATGATGGAAGTGATGGAGTGCCTGTGCCCCAGGTGGAGCAAAGTCAGCGGTGGCAAGACAGCAAAAGCTGAGTGGTGCTGTACAGAACAGACCTGGTAAAATATTCCTTCAGAATGCAGACGCTGGTGCTGATCTTTGTGTGAAAATGAAAAGAAATGTGCTATAAGGCAGAGCAGTTGAAAGTAAGACAAAGAATAAGAAAGTTTATTTGTTTATGCTAAGGCAGCTACACAGTAAAAGATTCCAAAAGCTTCATAAAGCTTTATTAATTACCTAGAGTTAAGTAATATTCTTTTGTAACTGATATTTATTAGTTTTTTGCCTTAGTGGATTGGGAAATTTCATACTTAGTAATTTCCTTTCTGCAGCTGAGCCTGTCAGTTCTGCAGTGCTTGGGGTGTTGTGTGCTCCGCTGGTGCTGGTAGGAGCCAGGGCCTCCCCTTCAGCTCCCCAGCAAGAGCTTCTAAAAACTCTTTGAATGTGATTAGGAAAAGGAACCTTAGGAGCAGGAAGCTGAGACTCACAGGTGAGCAGCCTCAGAGCTGCAGACCTACACCTACATAGACACGACTCCTATATATTAATGGTATGCCATCTTGTTGCACTGAAGACGTCCTCAGCTGAAGTGCAGACACGTCTGTACATGATGAAATTAGTAAAGATGGACAGAATTTTTAGCTGGAAAATGCCCAGTCAAATCAATCAAAATATCATGGTGAGTTTAGCAAAATAGAGGTGGTTACCAAATGTAAAGTATGTCTGGGGTTTTTTTTACTAATTCAGTCAAAGATCCTAGAAATAATACAAGTTGAAGCATTTCATTTCAACTTTATAAAAATCCACTTTTTTGTGTTATTGCTCACAAAAATAATTGCCAAAAGTTTTGTTTCAGCTCTGCCCAAAACAGTTTCTCCCCTTCCCTCTCCTCAGCTTCTTGGAACTATTAGGAAACAAAACATGAGTTATTCTACAGCTGTAATCACCAGAGATGTTATAGAGCATATTTTGACTCCTTCAGCAATAGGTTTGCCTGATGGCTTGTTCGGCTCCACAATATATAACTTAATCCATATGGCTAGGAATGGCCTGGATGGATTTTTGAAACTCTGGCACTGACAACATTGTTATTGAAAAGGAAGCGTTAATTGTGCTTGGATTATCTTCCAAAGTAATTGAGACACTGCTTGCTTCCAGACAGACATCAAACTCAAAAGGCCTGCTCTTCCAGCTGCTCTTGGTATGGCTCATAACATCAAGAAGACAGCACTGTAGCTGCTGCAGAGTTAGAATTGCTGAAGGCTTATTCTTTATAAGCCATAATTGGAGGAATTTTAGAAAAATTCTGGAGTTCTTAACCCAAAAGTATGGCCTTCTAGAATGAAAGGATGGGATATCTTCAAGGTTCCTCTAGCAGGTACACTAAGCAACCCTTGACTAAATTTTGATTCATTGAATGGTCTGGCTATTAACACTATAGCTGTTTGAAGTAGTGAGCTAAGGCACTTAGTGACAATGTTAGGTCCCATTTAGGAAAAAATGTAGAATAGCAGTACTTCCACGTTCCTGTTGTTGTCTTAACAATATAAGCTAAACTGAAACTGGCTGGAGAAGCAGATGGTTGCAGATGAAGTCACCTGGAAACAAGTTACTTTGGAAGACCATCCAAAAGCACAGTTAGTATTTCCTCCAGAATAATTATGCTGTATCTGTGGGATATAGCATGAGGCTGAACGAAGAATGGGTTCACAGGAGTAGGTGAGTGGGATGCCAGCACCCTTTCCATCTCCTTTGATAACCTGGGTCTTTTGGTCAGTGTAGAGGAAGAACTATAATCCAGCTGCCCCTGGGCTTTTCTCCCTAGAAGGAGAAGTCAGGAAAAAATGTGGAGCCACCTACATGCAAGATTTACCCCTTAACTTAAAATCTAGTTTACATAGGTGGTACTTTAGCATATTTCTCTCCTTTCAACTGGTAAAACAGACTGACTGCTGAGATGCTACTTCTGTGCCACCAGACTGAAGATGTGGTTCAGCCACCATTCTCCACTGTTAGCCATGAGGCTGCTGCAGCAGTCTGCCTTCTGATTTTTCCCTCCCATTAAAGTCATTCACGAAAACCACACTCTCCTCTGCCCATTTCATAATTTCTTCTGTTTCTAGGCATAGGCTCCAACCTTGAGCTTCTGAGCTTGTTCATGAGCCTGCTTCCTTCAGCATTTTTGTGGTGATGATTGAAAACAGGAGTGTTTCTACTTGCTGAACAGCAAATCTATCTCGAAAGACATAGTAAAAAAACCAGAGGGGGCTGTTTTGATTTGGATGTGACATCTGCCACTATCTATCAATCATATTAATTCTTTCTTCAAATAAACAATGGTTTGTTTAAAATGAGCCTTGCAGTCCAGAGATGTGATAAGATATTGATCGTGGATGTTAAATTGAATCCTATGGCACTGTTTGAAAATATCATCATGGCTAGTGAGGCAGGTGTAAAACTCCCAGAAAGACAGTCAGAAGATAGCAGTCTTTGAATCCTTAGCATGACATCCAACAAGCAAAGACATTTTAAACCCTACAAAAATAAAACTGGTCAGCAGTTTTCCAAGTGTAAATAAGGACGCATCAAAGCCCAGCCCTAGGACAGCTTCTGCCTTTTTGATCATCATATTTTGGAAATAACTTCTGTTCTGAATGACTTTGCTAGTGATACCACTGTAGCATCCATGGTGGTATTTCAGAAATACATTTTTTTGAAACCATGTGACTAGCTTGATGCCTGCTTGCATGCTTTCCCTTCTCAGACTAGTCATAGTTATCTTCAATTTCTTCTTCAAAAAAAGGACATAGCAGATTGATCTTCCAAAGCCAGGTTTGCCCATGGCTTTTCATCTAATACTTTATCTGGTTGGAACCACGCAGTAGATGCCACCTTTCTGTTGACAATATTTGTTTTACTGTATTTGTTTCCACTAGAGGTAGATTACTTGCATCCCTCTTGCCAGAGCGCTGATCCTCTACATATTTCAGCCTGCAAAAAGAGATTTCTCCAGAGGAGTGCTTCCAACTCATGGTGGTGGAAAAGGCAGTTTACCTAGACACCTTAATGTCTTCTCCAGAAACAACACACCCAAACCATCTTCAGTAAAACCCTTTTATTTAAAAAAAATGTAATTGTGTGGGTCCTCTGACGCAGACTTTTGGTTACCAGAAGCAGATGGATATATCCTGTCATAGAACATTCACCTGGAAGGTAGCTTCTAGTTTTTGTTTTAAATCAAGTAAAAAACTTAACTCCCCAGATACAACTATGGGCTGTCTTTAATTGTACTTTGTGAGACAATGTTTTTGCTAATTAGAATTGCTATTGATAAGCACTGCCAAGAGGTACCGGTGTTTCTCTAAAAGGGGTTCAGATGTGTTTCCTCTCTACAAAGAGTTGAGTGTCCAGCCCTGAAATTCTCAAAAGATGCTGCTTAAATTTTCTGTGGCAGAGTTAGAGCTCCTCAGAAGTGTCCAAAACAGCAGAGGAGAGGACCAATCCACCAAGCACTAAATTATGGGAGAGCACCATTGATTAAAACATCCATTAAACCATTGTAAGAAAGACCCCAGGAAGGAAGATTTTTAACTACAGGAAGTAACGTGGAAGTTACTGTCCTTACTACTAAGTTCAGTTACTGGCAGTTACTCAGTAACTATTTTATCTTCTCTGATTTCAGGCAGATGGAGCTCGAGAGAGACTATCAGAACAACAATACAACCGCCTTGTGGAGTACATTGCAAAGACATCTTACCACCTCGCTCCCAGCACCCCAACAGTACCAGCACTGCAACCTGTGGCTACCGAACACCTTCCAACTATAATGAAAACGTATCAATATGTAGTTGATCCAAATTTTGCCCAAGTATTCATTAGCAAATTCACCATGGTGAAAAATAAAGCCTTGCGGAAAGGATTTAATTAATAATTATTTGTGGTAAGTATAGTAATACCTTACCGTTTTGAAAGTAATGCTTTCTCTGCAGTAACATACATCGAGTAGAGATGCATGTAATTTTTGAGGAGGTGGGAGATAACAAGTTAAGCCCAATAGCTTTTCTAATCTTGACAACATTCCTGCTCCCTAGCCAAAATACTAGTGCTGGAAGGAAAGTGTTCTAGCAAACGAATGAAAAGGAACAGCCTTGGACTATAGCTCAATCAAAATCTGTTTTCTTTTCAACAACCAAAATCAGAGAATAAGGAAAATTTGCGTGCATACAGACGTTTTTGCCACACACACAAAACATGTATCAATACCTACTATATCATCTTTTAGGGTCTGCCAGTTTCTGTTATAAAACAGGTTTATAACTCAGCTGTAAAAACTTGCTCAAGGCTGAGCCTTCCGCCCTCCCCACCTCCATGCACTCCCCCCAACATGTACGTCCTGAGGCAAAACATTTTCCCCCACTAAATCTGAAAAACCCAGTGTGGCTGTTTTAAGTTACTAGTGACAGCTGGGTTTTAGCACCACTTTAACCTTAAAATAGCTTCCTTTATTTGACTGAAGTTTTGCAGGACATTAGTCCTTAATGTAAACGAGTGCCTTTGTGTGGTTTGGAGAACAAAACATGAACTACAACGTGAATTTATTTTTAAAACTGTCTGTATACAGAAACTTTATTTTATCCACCATCAAATTTTCAGAAGGACTTCCAATGTATATATGACATTGTGCATTGTCTGGTCATTAGCTGGAAGCCAGTAACACACAGTTGAAAATTTAAGAAACAGAGCTTAGCCTCACTAAAATCTACCAAAAGTCTATAAGCTCAAGGTAACATAGATGTGCAGGTGCTAAGTATAGCCTTATTAGGTCTCACTCACTTCTGATCTGCCACCACTACATAGTATGTGCTCAGTTAAGCCCTAACGCATTTTGCGCTTATCAACGTTTGAGCAAATAAAACCAGGGATATTTAGAAACAAGACCTTTCACATATGTTTGTGCTAAGCAAAGTGAGATTTCTTTTTTCTCAAGTTGATCGAAACGTATGGGCCCACAGGTGCCAGTTGCATTAATAGTTAATGATGCTGTCACAATACACTTACGAATATGATGATAAACACAGCAAGACAAATGAGCTTTCTAAGAAGTGTCTTATTCTTCTGATGCTTTACAATTCATAGTAGACAAGAAATCACTGTCTCAGGGGACAGTTAGATTACTTTACAAACCAAATCTGGCTATGGCAGTTTAATTTTAAAAAACAAAAGCTTACTTGGTTTTCAACTATTAGTGTTACTTTTCTCCCCTTTTCTATATACTTATGGACATGAATTTTGTCTGGGGATTCCTGAACATGGCCGGAATGGGAGACAGGAACTGGAATAAAATCTGATCATCATTTGGAGCAGATTCATATGCTTTATAGTTAATAACTTCTATGCATACTTGAGATGACCAAATGCACAGTAAATACGAATGTAGTAACTGCAATGTTTTTCTCGTGAGTTCTGTTTTGCTAAAAGGTATTTCTAAAAGCTGTGTCTCTTGTGTACTGAAAATACAGAAGCCTGGGATCTGCCTTTTCTGACTGTGAAATAAGCCCATCCATTATCAACATTTCATGCAGTGATTTAATAAATTAGTCACTGTTTAAATAACACTGTTTAAAAAAATGTGTATGTGTATATACACACCCGTGCTTCATTCCTGAATATTTTATGGAAATAGTTTAATACTTCTAATTTTGCATATTGGTGGATAAATTGTAATATAATGAGATTGTTTAAAGATAATAAAGCTATTCCTGTAATACTTGTTTTTGTGAGCTATTTGGTCATTCAGTCACAAGGCAATGAACTCGTCACTGCGTAGAACAATAACAAGACAGACACACAAGCTTCATGGAGACCCCATTAGATTCCAGTTGGTCACTGGACTTGGTCATATACCAGAAAATGCAATAGATCATGCAATACTTGGGAAGTAAAAACCAATGATTAGCTTGCCAAAAAATTGTGTGCTGAGAAGTTTTATGCTTTTGTGACTAACTGAATCAAAACGGCACTGTAGCCACCATTTGAATTAGACTAATCTGTTCGTTATTTATGTGGTACACAAGCCAGCCACGAGGATGCAAACACACCTGTAACAAATGAGGGAAGGCAGCAGTTTAATTTCTAAAAGTTTGACGGTTGCAGCCATTGTTTACGATACATTTGTGCTTTTCCTGAATTATATTCTCCTGGAATAAACACTTGCTTAAATTACACTCTTCTTCAGTGAATTAAGCTAGCATCTTTACTGCATTAGGCAGGTTCTTTCTCCCCCTTCTGACCACATGTATGGAAACATGTCTGGAGACGGTATATAAATCAGCCTCTCCTACGTATGAGCTGTGTGAACTATAAAGCCAAAGTTGTCCAAAGAGCAGCTGCCTGTACTTAGCCACTAAAGCACTCCAATGTGTGTGCTCTTAAAACATGCCTACTCTCAGAATGCGCCTTAGACCTGGAGCTCACACAACTTCAAATCTATCTTTTTAGTTTGCTTCCAGAACAATCACTCATTCCTCAAGCACTCGAGAATAAAGCAAGCCAGCCAAAACTTTGAAGGCATGGTCAGGCTTATACATGGCAAGACCTTTCATAGTTTAGGTCAACCAATTCCTTTTCATGTATTATTTCATACATAAATATAGCAAAAAATCATTACAGACAGTTGGGACGGTCTCAGCGCAGACAAGCATGGGGGTTTTTTCAGCGCTGCACCTCCTAGAAACAAACAGCATGCCAGACCCTGTAACAAGCAGCTGATTAGGTCTAACATGGCTCTTTCTTGTAGTATGCGAAGTCCTGCTCCCACATGTTCCTACTATAGGATTAGCTGAACTCACTGAAAAGACAAAAAGGAAAAATTTGATGGGTTGGTGCTGCTTTCAGAAAAGGGTAGCCCTTCTGCCTACCCCACCCAGCTTTGCCCGCCTGTCCTGCTCCAGAGGAACACGAGCTATGGGTTGGTTGGCATTGCCTGCTGGAAGGCAGTACCTCCTTTTGTGCCATTGTGAAAACGTACTATATACAGAAAGCAACAAGTATAAGCTGCAGCCTCTCAAAGCACAGGCATTTTGGGTTGATGGTTGGACTTGCTGAGCCTAGAGGTCTTTTCCAACCTCAGTAGGTCTATGAGCCTATAAAACTTAGTGCTGACCTTGAATACATTTAGCCAGAGCTATATTTGTGCTCTGCTGCACAGTCAGTGCGCTATCTCCAGTCACAAAATGCCTTTAAATCAACAAGTGCTGGTGACTGAAGGAACACAGACTACAACAATAACTGCTGTTGTCTGTAAGAGCTTAGCAGAAACTCAGAATTTAAAGTAACTTGATAGCAACCAGGAAGATGGGCTAGAGCTGCAAGGGAGGTCGGGTCTATTAGGCTGCGTACCTGGCAGTAGCAAGTTGCTTTGCCTCTGAAGCTGTCAATATGACTGAAGACCCCTGGCTGTTTAAACCTGCAGCCATGCCTGAGAAAACGTTAGTCAGTACTTAATGGCATACAATGTTTATACTGTACCCTGGGAAGATAAATGGGTAGCATTTGCTATTGTTAAGCTGTGGTTTACATTTGTAAGCGCAGGGGTATTTTGATTACTAGATGGTTTACCCTGCACCACAAATGTCAAGTTCTTTCTTTGCTTAAAGGAAGCACTGGCTGTATGGAAAGCTTGAAGAAAAAACAATTGCATGTTGCTAATAGTGTGCTGGATCAGATATTACTTATGTGCCTTCATTAGTCCAAATGTTGCTCACACCTATTTAGTTAACAAGCCATTTAAAATAATGAGTTACTCTGAATAGGATTTGCATTGAAGACCTTCAAATACACCACCGATGACTTAATTTGGCACACTGCTTCATACAAAGCCTTCCCTCCTTTCACACTATCAGCTTTGACTCCTCTCCTGGTACCCACATTCATCAATCAAGAGCTACCACCCTAGTACCATCTTCAGCACCCAGCGACGCACAAAGCATGTTCCGAACAGTGGGTATCGTGGCAGGAGATAGAGAGTCAGGTCTCAGACAACACCCAACGTAGCAGAGATCAAGATGATGCTTAGCTGACTACTTCCAGATATTAAAAGATGATACGTGTCTAGAAGCAGACTGCAAAGATTCTCATTAGCATAATATCCTAAAATAAGTATTTCTTGTCTGCTTTTACCTCCTTTCCCCTTGTACCTCAAATACACATGAGCATACCTGCAGTTGAGTCATTCTCCAATTAGAATAACATACCATGTGTAAGAGTGGGCACTTGCACAGTTTCTAAGCCTTGCTGTAAGTAAGTTTGCTGCTGTAAGGAAGGCAATACAGTGATGGCAGCAGAAAAAGATAGGAAGGTTGGCTCATATATTTCCAGAATTTGCCTCCAAATTCTTTCATCCCAAGGTCAGTTCACCTTGTGAAAGCACAGGTAACACAGACCCTTCCAGACATCCAGCCTCTCCCTTCCTGTAACACCTAACCTCTTGCACGTTCCCATCAGCAGTGACCTAGCTGTAACTGCTTAGGGATATACTTTGTTATCAAATGTGGAATTTGGCCAAAATGGAGATGCAAATAATTCCTGGGAGAAAAAAACCTAGCCTTAGTCATCTTCAGCAATTTATGAAGAATTTCTACCACTCTTCCCAGCATCTGAGCACTTCAGCATTTCGACATTAATGAGGACAACTCAGCGCCACTGACATATGTATTTTATTTATTGAATTACATTAGAGCATGCCATGCACCAAAGTGCATTACACTTTACAGTTCAGTGAACAAATGCAGTTCAGTCATCGAGTCTCCTTAGACTGAAGGAGATCTGCAAGATAAAAAAAAAAATATTAAGTTATGTTGGACAAATTTCATGCTCTAAGTAAACATATTACTATGTATGAATGCAAAGAAAGAGAGAGAACTGTTTATGTGGTGGTTTAGTCTAGAGGAATTCCCCCTGTTATTTCCTGATGGTTTAAGATTCACACACCCTTCATGTGGCAAACAGAAGTGAAACATGGAACAAATCAAGAGCTGGAACAATACTGCACAGCACATCAGATTCACTATACATGCTGCACTGATAACTGAATCAATCTTGCTAAGGGCCTGAAAGAGAAAGGAATGCAGCTTTCAGATGGAAGCCAGAGAGGAAACAAGTGGTGTAGGCAACCTACCAAGGAAGGAAGAAAACCAAATTCAAATTGCTTCTCCACATTATATTGAACACAATCCAAGACCAGCTGTGCTCCATGACAAGAGTCATGCAAGTGGTGAGCACCGCACTCTTAGCTTGCCCCTTTATTATATTACTGAGCACGCTGCAGAGGTAGGATACGCTTCAAATTTATACTTGCACTGAGTTTCCGTTAGCAGTATCACCATCCATCCAGCATCACCACCATCCTGATCCATCATCAGTATCATGGACACAAAGTCCATGCCAGGTAGACGAAGCAGTGTAAATGCACACTTAGGTACCAGGCTGCCTACACGCCCAGCAGGAACAAACTCGGTGCAGAGTGCCAAGCTAGCACCCTCACTCACGAATTCTCCTCCCCACCTACCCTACGCTCTGTTCAATTTTGGGGCGAAGTACTGATTCCGCAGTGAGCATTCCATGAGGTTAAACCACTATACTTACTGCCACATACAGAATATATTCAAATAAAATGGGAGATGTAGAGCATGCATGACCACTGTACCCATTACGTAACTATACCAAAAAAAGCATCAAATTCAACCTCCATCCAACTTCCATAGCTAAGATTAAGCTACTGAGGCAAATGGAAACGTATTCCATGTGTTCTGTGTGCCTGTCCTCTTCAGTCTTTCCAGAACATCTGAGGCACTGGCATTGGTTTCCCCTTCTTCTACTTACATTTTTGTGCAGGCACAAAAGAAAAAGAACCTCGTTCTCCTATGGAGGAGTGAAAAATACCAGTTCTTATATAGATAGGCTAAGGAATAACAAGTATCAGCAATTCAAACAAAAGTCACATATAATGATTTGTCTTTCACATTTTCTGTTGAGCTGATCTAATTAAGGAATGGAAGAAATGTTTAGGAAAAGTAATTCTAACAGGTGCACACAATGTGCAACAGTTTTTTTTAAATGCAAATGGGAACGTAAGCTGAGAGTGGAGCTCTCTTTGCAGTGACAAAAATCCTGCTCATGATTCCAATTAAATATTCAACGTGCATCCTTGTTGACAGTGTTTGTTTCGAATGATTTTACCACCAGATGGCCTTTCAGAATACTCTGATGAAGGCCACCTGACTGAAGAATGCAATTCCAGTGTCTAAGAAAGTTTAAAAGTTTCTATATATTAGCAATAGGACCAACCAGAAACAGAATTACCAAGATTAAAACCAGGAAAATTTATCATTTCATTATTTATCTTTGTTGCAGTCACAACTGAAGAACAGAAGTTCCCCCTTCTCACAAAAAAAAACCAAAAAAGCACCAAAGGGACTGCCACTTTTTTTTTCTTTTTAAATTTGTTAGAAGAGCTGGAGCTCTGCTTTTTTTATGTGGTTATGTTATGCAGAAACCAGATAGTTGTAGATTGTCACACAACAGAATTTAATATTAATAGTGTTAAGTACAAATATTTTATTCAATTTTGCTGCTTTAAGCAAACATGCTGAGAAAATGCAGCTGGCCAGGATAATTAGAGCCACAGATTATCACATAATGATCACAATATGAAAACATTCCAAAAGAATGAAAAAGCTATCATTCAGGATTAGTTTGAAGTCATTTTAAAAGAAGCAGAGAACCCAACGTAAGAAATTTGGATCAAGAAAGGGGGAGGAATTCTTTATTGAGTTGTCACATCATGAGCTCGTGCAGCTTAGTAAGCGTGCTTCTTAATAACTATGACAAGGTTGAAATCAAGACTTTTCCTTCCTGCTGTTACGACAACAAGTAAGGGAGAACAAAGTTTGGTTGACTTCAGACAAAAGGCAGTGTTAAGTGCTAGGAAAATAAACAAAGTTCTATTCAAGCTTAGTTCAGTATGGCAGAAGCCTGAATATTGGTATGCCATTGCAAATTTTTTGTTTATATATATAAATATATATGTATGTATATATAAAAATATATTTCCCCCCATTACTAGTTATCTTCCCCCTCTCGCCAACTTCAAAAGACAAAAGGATGTGTGGAAGCTGCCTACGTTTCTTATATTAAAATGCATGGTATCGGAGAAACAGCCTCTCCACTTTCTCATTCACTGTACCACCACAAGTACTTAAGTAGTAGAGAGAGACAGCCCGAAGCTAAGCCGTTCAAGATGTGACAGCATCAACATATCAGTGATATCAGGCAAGTCTTATACTTTAATACAAGAGCTTTGTCTCCTCTCCATGGCTGTGTGAGGAGGGAAAGGCCTGCCATCACTCTGTGCAAGTCTCCTGTATCACATAAGTCAAACAAATTACCCCAAAGGCATTCAGGAGCTTTCTATTCTGCCTTTACTCCCTGCTCCGTAGTTCTCATATTTCTTCATGGTTTTATTACCCAGCGGTCTCTCCAGTGCAATTTGTATCCTTTTCCTTTGGGAGCACCTTTCTATTTGATCAAAAAGGAAGAACCTCCAAACAGAATCACAATGTTTCACTGAAACGTTCTAACTTACTCTTGTTCTAATGCAGAGTAGCTTATTACCTGTAAATGCAGGTTAAACATCATTTGGGCGGTGCAGACTCAAACACACCAGCTGCTCTCATGGCTTCAAAGTCCTTCATGGCATCGTAGTTTTTGTAGAATTCTGCATAAGCTCGTTTTCTGGGTTCAGCAACTCCAAACTGGAAAGTAACACACAGAAAATGAAAGCTTGCAACCCTTTACGAAAATAATTCTTTTTATATTAGTAGTATGATTTGTATTAGTGGCTATCAGTCTACAAAGTCTTTAGCTCAAATTAGTAAAATATTACTGTTCAAATCCACCAATCCATTGGTGACCAATCCACCATTGGTCAGGAAAGCAAATGTCTGAAATGAAACCTTAAAATTAAGTCGGTTACAAAGTAGCACATTACACTTCTAAGATCCAGAAACACTCGGCCTGTATCGGTACTCAAGTATCCAATGCCCTCCCTGCTAATAGTTTTATACATAAAACGTGCCATTGTGGCAAGTTTTGTGCCTGTGAGCAGCTGCAAAACTGTAACTCCAGATAAAATGGCATCCTAAACCAATGTATTACATTTGAGCTTCACTGTAGGTCAACTACAGATGTCTGGTAAAATTTTACAAGCTGTCAAGCCACTCTTACAGCTCACCAACATAAAATGACACAATCCTGACTCCTTGGATACTCCTTCCCCTGAAGCACAGGGATACAGTGAAAAAGCCTCCAAAAACATGAACGAAAGTCCAAGGTGGGTTTGTCCAACAGTATCTAACGTGTAACGAAGTAAATCACTACAGAGATCCACATTACTTGCTCTAAATGTGGCCTTACTAGTATATTAAAGTGTGGGTGCCAAATAAGGTATAAAACCACAGACTATTAAAAAATATATATATTTTAAGTCTGACCACAAACAAGCTTGTCTACCTCTTAACACATGTGTTAAGTAGATGTTGAGCTTTAACTGTGCAAGTTTATTATTTTGATAGACATTTGTTGATCTCTGAGAAGTTTAAGACAACCATGGTATTTTTGAGATGAACAATCTGAAATTAACCTAGTTCCTTGTCACTTTTATCAATAGCTTCTGGAATACTCAAATGCTGCAGATTGTATATGAATGAGTTCAACAGGCAAAGCAAGATCCAGTCCTTCCACACTAATTCAAACTGTGTTGCTTCTTTATGTATAAGATCCAAGAATTATTTAGTAAAAGCACTCAAGAACAACTACAACTCTTATCTTTGTTAGAAGTCTCTTAAGGACCACAAAAAACAAACTCCAATCTGTAAGCGGGTTTCTTTGGAAATGTAACACTCCATTTCCACACAATACTTCAAAACAAGGACAGAAGGACCATGCTAGCTTTCCCCACACAGATATCTTCAGTGTGAAGGATGGTTTTTCCAAACTGCTTGTATGTAAGCTTTCTGAAATCCGTCTAGATATAAAATAAGACTTTGACAACTATCTCGAGTCTCAGATACTGTGACAGAGACCATCTAGAGTTAATGTGCATCAATCGTGTGAACAACCAAGAGCAGTCTAGGACTAGGAGACTCAAGTTTAAGTTGTCATGAATTGCATGATCTAGGTTATTTATATCGTTTCTTCAAATGAAGATTAGGAAGATTTATTTATGTTCTGGAAAAATGCTTACAAAAATACATTATTAAAGCTTTCTGATTATCAGCTCAGCCAAATCACAACAGAAAAATATTATGAATTCTTAGAACACCCTAATGAGTCCAGTTTATAATGGAATGGCTACAGAGCTCACCTTGTATAAAGCCGCACATCCCACAGACACAAAAAATGCCCCAAATAGGTGAAACTTCATCCGCCTGGCCAAAAGGCGCCGCATTTGTGGCTTAGGCAATAGTGCAGACGACATGGTAGTTGTATTTCCTAAAAAAATAAAACAAAAAGAGAGAATTGGAGGACAAGAAGCTCTTCTTAAATAGTTTTCTGTAACTCTACTCTAGAAAGACTGTGCTTTTTGTATTGTGCGATAATTGCCTTTACAACATAAGCAACAGTGCTTCTCTCTATTTGACTTTTCAGTAAGAACATTTAAGGGACAACGTTCAAGGACAACCTATTTATGACATCAGTCTAAGGAAGTTGTTAAGACTCCTTACAGCCACTACTCACAGAAGCAAGATCAGCCATCGCTGTTCACACCAAATTCTTCCCTCCCTGCGGGGTCTACCATTTCAGGTCTGCTGTTCTGGTGCTTACATCATTGATCACGTTTTATTCATTTCTAAGGAAATGCACACACCTCTTGAACTAGCTCGTGGTTTGGTTTTTCAAGGTACCTGCAAACTCTATTGCATTAAAGGATTTTGTTTCTCTCCAGTAAGATTTCACTAACACCCCTCAAGGCCCGAGGCTGGCGGCTCTCCCTAAAGGCAAGGTGAGGGCTGGCTGAGCTGGGTGTGGGCCGAGGCAGCGTAGCCTCCCCCGCCAGCAGGGCCGGGCAGCGGAACGGGAGAGCCGGAGGCAGCCCGGCTCTCTCTGGAGGGCGGCCCCGCGGCGCTGCCCGCAGCCGCGCCCGCCCGCCGTCCCCTCCCCTCATATTTAGGCGGACCCCTGGGAGGCAGCACCCCTCCAGCGCCGCGCCGCGAGGGAAGGAAGAGGCCGCGGCGCCCCGGCCAGGCTGCCGCAAGCCGCGCGCTGGTTCTTCCCTCACGGAGGGCGCCGCTGCCCCCCGCGGGGCGCCCGCTCGCCCGGCGGGGCCCGTCCCCGCCACCCTCAGGGACGCCTGGAGGTCACGGGCTGCCGCCGCGGGGCGTAGGGAACCCGGCGGGACAAGGGGAGACCGGCGGGCCCGGGGGGACCCGGCGGCACGCGGAAGGAGGGGACGGGATGGCGGCCTCACCTCAGCTCAGGGCTCAGTTCAGCTCGGACCCACCAACGTCCTTCCGCCCCGCCGGCCGGGCGCCCTCTACGGCCCCGCTACTCCGCATGCGCGAGAGGCGGTGGCCCCCGGTACGGCGAGCGGCTCGGCTCAAATCCCGCAATGCGCGCACGCCGTGGGGCGACGGCCCGGCGCGGAGCAAAGGCAAAGCCTGCCTGGCTGAGCCGGGCCGGGCCGGGCCGTAGCCAAAAGCCCTCGCAGTGCTGCTTGCTCAGCGCCCCACCGCTCCCCGAACAAACCAGTGCCCTCCACCCTTCCCACACGTCAGTCGTTTTTCCAGATTTCCAGAGCAGCCATCAAACCCAAACGGCTGTAATACCAGAATACATGAAATAATCATCTTTATAGAGCTTGCTAAGAATGATTGGCCAAGCCTAGAAATAAGCAGTTTGTAATCCTTTCTCGAGATCCCTGAGCCAGTTTTTGTCCCTTTCTTGGAAATGAGGCACACATGTGCTTTGCCCATGGTTTTCACCTAATCACCACCTGCGTATGGTATTGTCATCGGTTTTATTCCTGGGGACTTTCTGTGGGATTTACACTAAATGCTATAAATTCCTGCCCTGAAAAAACTGAAGCCCCTCCTGTGCAGTGAGATATTAATTCAAGCCTTGCACTCCCTCACCAAAGCCAGCAGATCATCAAATGACAGGAGGAGATGGGCCCTTAAAACTAGAGGGAATTTGCTTTTCCTGGGATGGCATTAAGGAAGAGGAAAGTGTCAACAGAAAATTGCAGAGAGAAATCATACAGCTGCAGTGACGAGCTGCGAGAATGGTCTGAATAGATGCAATTTGGACAACGTTTCTCAAAGTGAAGAAGTTTGTTACAAAAGTTGAGACCAAAATGAAGAATGCCTCTCCAAGAGTATTTACTCTCATGGGTTAACACAAAAAGCCAAATGTTACTGATGTCATGCAGAAAGAATGACAAGCTGTATCTATAACCTGGTTGTGGGGGTCCACAAGGTCCATGCTGTTCCTGAGGAGAGCTCATGCAGTCATTCCATGAGACAAGGAAAGAGAAGGCAGGGAGAGTTGTCTAGGGGATCTTAAAAGCTCCACTCAACTTGCCCTCGTATTACGCAATGTCAGAAAAAGAGAATAAAAAATTAATTGGAATAAAAGCATAGCAGGTTTAGTGGCCACTATCATTATAAATTATATATGAGGAATTTTCCAGTCTTGGTGAGACAGAATATTTTGGTGGATGGACCTAGGTCTGCAAATAAAAAAATCTTGGTTGCTGTTTTCAATAGCTTACTTCATGGCTGGCCAGGTCATTAAATTCTTTTCTATGTGACCAGTTTCCCCATGTGCCTGAGATACTGCTGGCTAGGCATCTTTCTGTTATAGTTAAGATACTAAATGAAGTGCTAATTGTTATTATTCTTTGACGTCATTACTGTGGAATATACAGCCAACTTCTTATTGTTCTGTATAAAGGGCAGTTAGGGACTGTGCAAATAAGGGATAAAAAAAGGATAGAGGATACATTGGAGGAAGAGTCATGGAAGGAAGGCAGAGATAGTGAGCTCCATTAAATCAGTGCACAGAGTTGCTTCCTATCACTCCAGTTTCTGAATGGGTTACAAGGCTGAATGTGGTTTTGGACCTGAGTGAGCCCCATGCATCCAAGTGCATCAAAGCAAATAAACCGTCTGAAAACACTGAGGCATACAGCATAGAAACAGCATTAGTCCTATCCTTTCCTTCCCAGTCCACCCAGTCCTTGGGGTTCCTGACACCTGCTCCATTTGTCTTTTGGACATGAATATTAGGACTGTTTGAGCAAAAGGTGCCACTGTTACTGAACTAGAGTCTGCAGTCCTCTTTTCCTCTCCAGAATACTGTAGTGCCAGCAACAGGTGACGCTTCTTTGTGGTATCCTTGAAAGGGATCATCTTTTGAGGAGTGAAGGAAGGCATTAATGCTAAATTGTTTCTTGCTTATGCTCCATTGAAATTCAAAATAAAATTTACCTCTGACTTTAGTGAGAGAAAATTTAGGCAGCGAATCCTTGCCTTTTCCACAAAGAGTGCCAGCTGTGATACTTAGGACTGTACTTTCTGTGGTGTGGACTGGAGCCGACTAGGAACAGGACTGTGACAATCAAATGATTTTGCATATGCCACAAAAAGTCTTTAGATAATCATAATCTGGATCAAATTAGAACCAAAAATCTACTGGAAAAAGATCACGTGGGACATCAGCAATCCCCTGAGCCAGCTGCATTCCTAAGTACTTTATTATAAAATCTACCTCTCTATCACAAAAGAAAAAAAAATTAAACAATGCTATGTGCCACATATGAAAATGCATACATTTGTGTGCCTTCTCCCATTTCTGTGCCAGAAATTAACAAATCAAATACTCTCTTACCACGGCTGTGTCGACATCAATCTATGGTGCTTTGGAACAAACAAAGATATTGTGGCACAAGAAGTTATTTAACAGAATTGGAATGGCAGCTGTACAAAAAATAAGGGTGAATCAATGATTCCTAAATGGAAAAAGTCAAAATTAGTAGGGGGGGGGAATTAGTTTTGTACTTCCAAAAGGGCACTATAAACAAAGGAGCAAAAAAAAAAGCAGAAGTTCAAATTAAAGTAAAGGGAGCAGACAGGGATTTCACAAGCCTTTGTTGATTTTACACATGCTTCTGAAATAGAAAAAAATCTCAAAAAAAGCAATTTCTTAAGTTTTGTTCAACTTGTAAAAAGACAGATTTTGGTATTTTTGTACACATCAAATACTGATATAATTACATGAATGATCCTGTGTTTGGTATCATCATGAGCTATATTGTTAAAAAAAGGGACTCAGCTCTTTCCCAAGTTCCCAACTTGCAGTCAGGACAAGGCTGATGTGTGAATTCAGGCCCAAGAACTAGAAAGCACACCGGGTTTCACAGCTCAGACATTAAGATTCATGCGATATTTTTTTCCACTGTTTTTTTCTGAAGTAGGGTGTGGTTCTGCATTAATGGTTCTCACTCTGAAGTCCTCCAGGTTCAGAGGGCCTATCTGAAAAAGATACACTGCTCATTTCAACAACAGGAAAACCTTGTTTAGAGAAACTGGATTTTTAAACAAGTAATACACTGTATATCTGTCATTCTTACCTAAAAGTTTGACTTAGACAAGTCTGACTTCATCGTTCATTGCTGGAAACCTTCTACATTATCATCTGATTTCTTAGGAAAAAACAAAACCACACCCACTGAAACACCTCCTTCCAGTCCCTGTTCCTTGCTCAAATCTGTTAAAATTATGCCAGGATTCTTTTGTCTTATATATTTTCAAATGTTATGTAGCCTGTCTGCAATGGAAAGAGAGTCATCAAACACAATGTTTTCACACTGTTCCTTCACTCCTCTGTATTTGCTGAGAGGTGCCTTATTCTGAGAAAATTTTTTCATTCCTCATCCTTTTTTTTCCAGACAGGAACCTGCAGAGTTAAACCGCCTTTACAGACAAATACTCCAATCTACAGTTGAACCAGTGTACACACAGAATTGTTACACGTAATTCAGTCTCTACAGTCCCACCTTAGCAACCGGCAGCCTGTCAGATGTAGGCCACAAGCATCCCTTGCCTGGGTTCAGCTCCAGAAAGTGCCCTGGGTGGAAACAGCATGGGAGCAGAATTTCTCCTTTTGAAAATTAAAGCAAGGACCACAGCACGAGGACAAAAGGCCAAGCTTTTAACACTCCTTTTCAAAGCACAGTTTGGTTGATGTGCTGTGATACAAGATAAAATTCTCTAGCTCCAAACATCAGCCCCTGTATGGAAACTCTCATGTGGCAACGTCTGCATGACCTGTCCAGCAATCCTGGTGAGTCTGTACATTTCCCAGTACTCTCCTCCTTGATCATGGATGTGTTACAGTAAGGCTGAGCAGAAGATTCGTGGGTATCCTTCAGTAGTCCAAAGCCATTGAAACAAGGATTGTTCTGCATACCTTAATAGGGTTTAGACCAGACCTTTTCTTAGCTACTGTTGTTCCTAGATGTGACCAGTGATCATCTGACCTCCAGGAAAGCAGAAAGTGGCCGACTGCCGCTGTTCATACAACTATAATTTTGTTCAAGGAATTAATTCTCACAGAAAATGACAGACCAATTTATCTGTGGGTGTAAAACAGTGGCTGTGAAGTGGGAAAGCCTCCTTCAAATAGAAGATCTGACTCACTCTCCCCAAGGCACTAGATTTGGCCCCTTCCTTGGTTACGTTCAACGTGCTTACTCTGGGCAGCTCTTGGCTCTCAGAGGAGTGAGCTGCATAGAGAGAAGAGGCCTCGCACAGATTAGGGACTGCACCCCGATAGAGAGAGACCTAAAAATTTGCAGCTGTAGGATTTAACCTAGAGACATGTCTGCCCTTTACTCTATTTACCCAGTACAATACAGAGCTCATTCTGACAAGGAAGAGTGGCCCAGGTCATGTATAAAGTGCCACTTTTGCAATTTTTTCCTGTGATAAGTTTCTAGACCTTTTCTCATAGGCTTCTCAACCTCTCATTTTAGTCTGTTTTAATTCACGTTGAGGTGATGACATGGTAAGCGTTACGAGATGTTGACAAGTTTTCCTTTCTGCGTCTGAAATGACAGTCTAGAAGGAGTGGGGGTGTTTCAGATTTGTTGTGACTTGTATCATCATACTGCAGTCACGTCAACCAAATTGTGTCCATTTATGAAAAGAGTTCATGAACACAATTAAAAACAAAAATAAAATAACAAGTACCCCAGAGATTATGTATTTCTTGACCTCTTTATGACCTGGTGAACAAACTGTGAGCCTGAAAGCTTGTCCGTTGTTTCCAATTACATCACCTGGTCTAACAAAAGATATCCCCTCTTTCTAAAAAATGCCGTTGGTTTTGTTTATTTTGTTGTTGGAAGAACCTATCAACTTAGGATTTCTATGTTGTGTAAAGGCTCCATAGCTTTTATTTGGTATTTGATGGTACTGCAAATATAATAGATTTTTCTTTACAATCATAACTTTGGCAACACTTGAAGTCCCAGAAGTCAGGCAGTCTCTGACGACACAATTCCTAAAATCCACGTCAGGTTGTGGTCCCAGGTTTAAAATGTGAGGCACAGTCAGACGTGTGAGGCTTCCAGAAAGTAGTCAAATCATCTGTTCATGTTTTTTTAACAAACTTGTTACTGGCACAAACTTTTAAAAATATGTATACTTAAACCAGCCTGTTTTAACTTTACTGTTTTGTTTGAAATAATCTAATTAGGAATTGTGGATCTCAGATTTCTACTGCATTGAAATTTTTGAGCTTCGTGATTAACAAAACTGGCAATAGATAACAGCATGAGCAACCTTAGTTAAATATATTTTGATTAAATGACTTCAGGATACATTTTCGTAAGACAAATTTGGCCATGTTCAGTATGGCATAACTTGTAAACGTCCGGAAAAATCACGGCATTTTTCCAAGCAGGAGGCATGAGATTACTATAATCCATAGCCTCCACCACAGTATTAATTAGCATGGCTCACTAACCAGGGACGTAATATTTGTAAATGAAACTCTAGAAGGGCATCAGTAAGGAACAGGATGTTGAAGCCAAATGGAAACCATGAACCAATAAAAAGGCTGAACTAGCTAGAAGTGCAAGCTCAGCCTTTGAAGTTAGTTCAAGTACTGCATGCTTTAATTTTGGTGTAATCTTATGATGGGGGTACAAACAAGAACTCAGAAACAGATTTTGTAACATTTGGCCCAATTGTAGATGAATCAGTTTGTTGATGGTTACCAACAATTGCACAGCCAGAGAAGCTGTGGTCTTTGTTAAATTAGATTGAATAATTGGCTTCAGTGGGAGTTTCGGGTGCAGAGCAAATGAAGTGTCACGGCCCTTGACTCTCGTAAGATTCCTTAGCAGAGGCTAAGCTTTTGCATTCAGAACAACCTGAATATGGATTCAGAGAAAATAAGTCCCTCAAGAGTTCATCTGTGCACTCCCCTGTCCTAATATGAGTCTGAAAATACTTAGTCATTCCTGGCAGATGTGCGTGTCTTATCTGTTTTTAGAACCCCTCTGATGACAATACGGGGACCAAAAGCTCTCTGGGCGGTTTGGTTCCAATGCTTGACTATTGTCTCAGAATACAATCTGTGTTTAATACTACATTACCTTGGCAAGCCCAACTAAGCCTATGTATTTCTGAGTTTTGATTTTGTTTTGCTTTGGTTTTTTAAAATATACTTTCATGTGGAGCTGCAGTGACAAAGCCGTGCTTTCCTAGTCTTTCACTCAAAAAAAAAAAAAAAAAAAATCACTGTTTTCGTCCTTTGGACAGCTTTCTGAAGGCCTACTACTGCCAGGTGCTCAGCACCTCTGGAGGTACAAATTAAGAAAATGAGTTTCAATACATTCGGCAAATTTCAGGATCAGGCAGCCAGGAGTTAAGATGATCTTTGAACTGGAAGGTCATAACTGGAAGGTGAACACAATCATACACACTCTCCATTTTCAGATTGTGCATGCGGTTCATTAGCTTGAAAATAGTAAATCATTTATCGTAGTCTTTAGTGACTAGTCTAGCAAGTGCTGTTAATTACTTCCTCATTTGGGAGAAAAAACACAGAGAAAGTTAATTTTTTTCTTGCATATGCTTTCTAGAGGAAAAAGTTCTCCCAAAAAGTGCACTTATTTTCTCTTTCCAGCAGCCATGCGGACCTCTGAAAAGAGCCATATTCCTCAACAAAGCAGGTGTGATGGCTCTGTCCTCTCAAATGCAAGTGAGTACAAACACAAACACTTTAATGAAACACAAAGACCTTCAATTAAAAAAAAATAGAAGAAAATGGTAGGAATATTGTATTAGGAAAAAGATGATATACACCAAACTTAAGCCCTATGTGATTATGACAGTAAAATAGTTTACCAAACAAGGTCATTTTATGCATATATGTGTAGAGCATATATAGATAGCACACAAGCACACACAAGTCCATGAAGTACAGATTTTATAGACATGTATACATGCCTGCGCACACATACACACATACAAAATTGTAAAGGTATAAATTACTCTAGAGGTGTGACAGATTCGATTCCCAAAGTATCTTTTTCAGGAATGAGTGGTATTCAAACCAGTCAAGGTCTAGGGTTTACAAAACCGGTACTGGTCAGTTGGGTCTCGCAGCTGGGATGAAATTCATTTAGTTGCCTACAGGTGAAAACTACTAAGAATGCTAAAAGCTTGTTGATTCCTTGTTGATTTACTGAGCCGTAGGAACCACGGCCTATTATAATGAACATTTCCAATGAAATCTCTGTATTTACTGACTTTGACAGATGGGGAATATTGCATAAGCTATTGTGTGCCTGTGCATTCCTTGAGTGTGATGCTGTGTTTTTTTTCTTGCTTGCCTTGTCATTTGTTTCATTTAACTTTCCCATTAATGGCACAGTTGCTTTGCTTTGTTCAAAAATCCTTTTCTGAGAAGCGAGTATTACTTTCTTTTTAAACTTCTTGCCAACAGAAGATTGTCAAACGCATATGGTAGAGAGGAATCATGTACAAGATTGTTTTAAAGGAAAAAGAAATATTTAAAATTAAAAGCACAAATCCACTTACTACATTTCCACTTTTCCTTTGACATAAAATGAATATTTAACGTGAGAAATGCACACAGTTCATCAGTGTACTCTGAACAAATACATAATTAACATGTGGAATAAGCAATGCTGTTGTCAACGCTTTCACATACGTTACCATGAAACGAAAATACTTTAATTAGTAGAGAAATAGAGGAAAATCCAAGTAAATGCAGCCTGTGCTTGACATATAAATTACCTTGGCTCAATGAATATTTAAAATAAGAGAACCTCATGTCTACCTTGACTACCTTTACCATACTAGGACAGCTTAGTGGGTCCTGCATAATTCCAATCTACACCAGCGCCCTGATAAATTATTACTTGGCAGAGAATTATCAATCGTGGCCATTGTGCAGATGCTTTACTAAATCACTGGCGGAACTCAAAATGTGTGTTTGTTAGCATGCAGGTAGAAAGTGTACACTTTGGTGTTTTATATTAATCCAGTGTGCTGGACTGACAGAGCCTTATTTGAAGGCTACGTAATAGGAGGAATAATAAAAAACTATATAGCAATAACATGTGGCTTCTGATTTGGGAACTACAATTTAGCCTATTAGACATGGACCTGTTCCAAAAGTGCACATTCAAACAATCGTGCATGAAGGAGTTAGAAACACAGATGTGAATTATAACTCTCTGAAATCCTGGGAATGCTCCAAAGCAGGCCGTTAGAGGTAGGTTTGAACTGTGAGTACAGATCCAAATCTAAAATTTTTGTTCAAACCTGTCTTTCCCTAACATTTTTACAGCAACTACTGAATGTATTAAAACCAGCAATGTTCCATAAGTTTAAAAAAACACCAGTTAACCCTATCTTAGCTATATTCAGACATAATTCATAATGACTGACTAAAAGCATTTCAGTAAAAAGGCAGTAACAAGAATCATCAGTTGACCATAACGGGGAGAGTTTAAACAGGTCAAATTCAATCTGGATTATGTAGCTCCATTGGCCACATACAGCATATCACTGTCACTGTGATCAGTTTGGTGCAGTATTTAACATTAGAAATATAAATAATTTAAGGATTTTCTTTTCAAAGTTAGGGACAGAACTTTGAAACATCTGTTCTCTTTTCAATCATTTTTACACACAGGATAAATTCAACAGTTTTGACTAGAGCAATAGTGTCGAGTGGGATTGAGGTTGGCTGTTTCACCAGTGTACAAGTGGTAGAGGATAGAAAATGTCCCCGAGTCTGTAATCCTGTATAGGGCTAAAGGCACAGGAGCAGCAATGAAGGGACACCTGCCATTTTTCAGTACTCTCAACAGCAGGAAACTGAGGGTCCCACATTTATGAAAATACCCAGTTCATCGATGCTTTTATCTGTAGACTTCATTAATGCAGGTTTCGCCTTTTTTTTTTAAGTGAAACATATTTACAAAGTGAGTTGCAATGCTTCTTCTCATATAAAAGATGTAGAAGGTATGGCACAAACCAGTCTGGCCTTGGCCACCCAGTATTGTATAGTAAGAGAACCAAAAATAGAAACTGGGTCTGCTGAATCTGGTCTACTGCTGTGTCTGCAAAGCACCTCTCTCTGTTGCTGATCTCCATGCCTGATGATTAAACACTAGATTTTCACAGCTTTAAAGGGACAAACGAAGCCACAGGTCAGAGTCTAAGACTGTTCCCCATTAATAGTACTTTAAGAAACAGCCACTAAAAAGAGATCATGAGGAGTATGGAGGCAATGGTAGAGCAGCATTGTACAGACACAGGTGAGAAAGCATTTTGCCCCTTTTTAAATCGCCTGGTGACCACCACTATCAGTCTTGTAATCTGTTGTAAGTGGACATCCTAATAACATAATCTAGTGCTACATATTTTCAGGAATTCATCTCATAGTCTGATACTCTGTGTCATGCAGTAGCAGGAGAGAAGCCAAAGCAAAATGTATAAAGCCCCTTCCTGAAGTGCATAGTCACAGCTTGTGTTGATATCAAAAGTATTTGAATGAGCAACTTCGGGACTGCACCCTCAAAGGCTATAAAATGTTTTAATAAACATGCCAGGTCTGATGAGAGAAAAGTGAAATACACAGTAATAGCATCTAAATGTAAATGATGACTTTAAAAAATTCCAAAATAGTCCCAATATGTTGCATTACTTGGGAGTAAACAATAAAAGTAAGTCTGAAAGAATATGATTGATTGTGTATTTTGAACGCCACTAAAGCATAAATCCATCCAGAATTGTTTCTAGGTTTGCAGATTTCTGAAAAGAGAATTGTTTCTATGTTCTGAAGCAGCAGACTCCACAGAGAGCTGTTGTTCTGCTGGAGACTTCTGAAAGTCCCAAAGTATATATAGTTAAAATAAAAGAGGAATAAAGCTTTAGTTATCTGAAGGGAGAGGCACTAGGGTTGCTGAGTAAAACTCTTCTAGCCCTTTAAAACTGCTGAGTTCGCATAGGTGGTAGATCAGTAACCTGAGAGAGAATAAATGTCAGGAACAAGACAAAAAGGCAATGGCAGTGTAAGCTTTCTGAATTGAGATAGAGTAATCATTTAGAACAATAATATTTAGTTAGTTTCTATAACTGTTCAGTTCTCAGGCTCTCTGTTGGAACTGGCAGCAGTCATTACTTGGTCCCTCGGGACAAGACTAAAACTGCTATTCCATTTCAGATGTATCACCAAATAGCAGTTATGGTGTACCTGCCACTGCATTAGGGTAGATTCAGTAACCCAGAAGTGAAAGTGTCCCTGTCCCTTAATATACTCCCTGTCCAATTGCTCAATATTTCTTTAAAATTAACACATAAAATGGGCATAATGATATGACATGTATTTCTAGCATTACTAATGCATGTGATCCTCCTCTGTTGCATAATAAAGACGTAGCCTATAAATGACTGTGCATGTGTGTGTGTATATATACATGTATATATGCACATATATATTTCAGTTAACATGGAGACAGAATGCAAACTGGAGTGAGAGTTATCATAGGTTTGCAGAAATGTGAGTGGCTGGAGCCAGTTTGCAAAATTCTACTCACTGAAGTACATGAAGTACTCTTTTTTTGTTTGTTTTTAAGTTTGATAGGCGTGTATGGTATTAATCATAGTAACTGTCTGGGACAGTAGTTTTTGCATGGGGGCTGGTAAATTTTCGTTAACAATTTGGCAAGGCTGGAACATATTCACAAGGAGTTTTATCATCTGTGACAAATATCTGGATAATATTTTTCATTTTAGGAGTAATCCAAGTATGATTCAAGTCAAAGCTACCAGCATAAGATAAGCATTGTCTACATGTTATTTAACTGTCTCAAAATGCCATGAAGGCAAGAATACGACAAAACAGAGACTGACTGCCGCGCTCCGGCATTTGATTGCATGCATGTACTGACCGCAGCAGTAGAAGGTGGTCTTTCACGTGTTTTTTAGACTGACATACATCACTGCATTTATGGCATCTCATGATTCTTCTTTGCCTTTCACACTAATGAGTGGTAGGCCACACAGTACCACATGTGCTCGGCTCAGTACAAGATGCTACATTCCACCCTCCTCAGATGCACTGAGCATTACAGTTTAGTGCATCTGTGAAATTTGGGAAAGCATAAAAAACAGAGACAAGAATTTCATGTTTTACTCCCTTCTGGCTTCCACCCAAGACTTCTTTCTCAGGTAATGTCACACAAGCAAACAATCCAAACACAGAAGGAATCAAGATATGCACAAAACAAACTCTGTCTCCAAACAGTGGGGAATGTAGGAAATGAACCAATGATCTCCCTTGCTCCTTCTGCAAGTTTATATGGGCAGGGCAGCTATATCCATAAAAGACATTCTCTTTCTTCCTTGCTAGCCTATCTGAAGCAACTCCTGATGGAAATTCCATACAATTCTTGGTCGTTGTGTCAAGAGTGAGAAAGAAAAAGACTATTAGTTGTATTAGCTGTCACTCCACACTGAGGAGGAAGGCAGTCGTGGATGGTCCTTAACAGCATGAGCTCCAAGTGAAGGACCTTTAGTTCTGACAACAGAGAGAGGGCTGCATGGCTCGTTCTTCTTGTCCAAGAGCTTGGGAGTGGTAGCAGAAGACAATCCCACCCCTAACTCAGGGGTAGTCCTTGGGAACTCAGCAAGCTGGAGCTAACTGCTCTGCCTTTCTCTTACATGCATTATGCACAGGTAGAGGAGAAAGAAGCCAAAAACTTTGTGGCTGGGGACTGGTGTTTGAAGTGGTCTGAAAAATGTGGAGAGGTCTATCATCATCCTGTCCCCTGCCTAGCAGTTAATATTGCCCCTGTCCCCTCTTAACTCCCGATTAATCCTTTGGTCCTAGTCCCAACATCAACTCTGCCCCAATTCTGTTCAAAACTCTTAAAACTGTAAAAAGAAGCAAGAAAGTAGGGAGAACCACAGAAGACCTATGAGCTCCTGCAACCTTCCCGTGAGTAATGCCTTGGGAGGAATGACAGTTTACAAAAGTTCTCACTCACATCCATGACCTGATGTATTTGATGCCTTTCTTGTGGATCAAAACTCAGAAATGAGGCAGAAGGTGTACTTTGGAGCAGGAATCAGACTGGATTGGTAGCAAACCACAACAGGGATTGATTTTATGATAGTTCAGACACCTCATGAGTTGTCCTTGATGAATAGAAGTTGCATGAATTGCAGTACTGATTGGGCCAAGACACACTGCTTCAGGGCTGTCAGTTCAATGCAGTGTGTTCAGGCACTGGGAAGTTTAGGAGGACCAGTGAGGGCAGGAAACCAACTTGCCTAAAATAGCAATGTTGAAGTACAGAATTAGAAGAGGAAGGAGGAGCAGAGAAGGAAGGGGAGCAATAGTCCAAGTTCTATTAATTTTTTTAGGTCCATATAATTTCAGCATAGCCTTAAAAACAAAAACAAATCCTCCAGGGGATTCTTCCATCTAGGAATTCAAGCTTTGAACCAAATCTGCTTTTCTGTCTTTATCAGATCTCTTTGCTGTCCCACTTCTTTCTCCCATTTTAATATTTAACTGGCTTTGGCAGAGATGGTCTATTGCTAGTTCTGTGTCAGGCCCTTGCCAGTAACTCCATGGGGTCTGAGCTTCCTCCAGTCATCTCGTGCTCCTATTTAAAATATTTTAAGTAGAAGGCTTAGATAACCACATTTCAGAGACTACCATTTTGCAACAGAATTCCATCTGGTCAACATTAGGTCCACTAACCATGGTTGAAGTGAAAAATAATCTTGCCTTCATGTTGAGGCTGTACAGCTTCAGTTAAACGTGATTTGGAGTGGGATAACTTGCTACTAATGAGCATCAGCACTGACAGCAGGAAAACTAGCTTTTAAGAATCCAAATTTCAAAGCATGCTTGTTGGCAGTCTGGTTCTCGCTTTCTGTTTCTTGGGAAGATTTGAGTGTTTCTCCAAAATCACACTACTCTTTGGAGAAATGGTGGACTTTTCGGAGTTTCCAGGCTTTGGGAAGGACATAGACGAGGTACCTGCATATAGAAAGAAAATTAAAATTATGGAAAACTGAAGGGGTTTAATATTACATAGTGCTGTTGCTAGCCCTACTGCTAAATGGAGCTATTTAATGATCAAGCAGGTCATAACAGCCCTGGGGAAGATCTAAGAGGATATTAAGGGCTGAAACAGGGTTGAAGCAACGCCTCTTACATCCCCCAAAAGCATACTGACAAACTGGGGAGGAAAAAGTTTAATCTATCTGGTTGTACATAAATTGATGAAGCACAAGAAGCCAGGGAGGTGAAATATCTGTGTGATCCAAACGGGATTGCTGTGCCACTCTGCAGAATGAAGAAATGGCCATACTCTTCTCTGAAATAGGACCTATGCAGTAAAGGCAATGCTGATACCCTGCAACTTTCACTTTCCTTTTCTTAGAAAACTTACCAGTCACGAGTATGGTGCAGAGAGCAACTCCCCTGCAGACAGCATAAGAGAGGCAGAGGTTTATGTACCCAACTCCAAAGGAGAGCAAACAAAGTCCTTAGAGGATTTCACCTAAGCTATAAGCTTGTCCTCCTAAACTACAGAGCTTGGTTAACAACCTGTAAGGGATGATGATGAGTTTTTCTCCAGATCTTCTTGCATTTTAAGGAGTATTCTTTCCTGCTCCAAGGCTTCTATGTACTTGGAATAGGACCAGGAGGCCTGCAAGAACCATTAAAAACCATCAGCCAGTTCCTAGTCCATTTCAACAGTGAGACAAAAAGGCTGTTTGTGTTACATCTCTGTTATTGAATAATCACAATTATTAAGAAGAGAAGTTTTGCCATGACAATACTAGAATAATGGGAAAAATAGTATTGCTGCAAATATGCAAATCTCAAAACACCAGCAAATGCAATTTTAGCAGGTTTGACAGGTATGATGTTTACATTCTTTTTTTTTCCATTCCTGGTTTGACTCCCATTCTCTCTCATCTCCAAAACCTAAATACAACAGACCTTTCCCCTCCCAAAATATCAGTCATTTGTGCTATCGAGGACTTGATTTTACCTCCCTGACACATCCTTCCAGTGTGTCCTGTCTCAAATCATCGATGGTCTCATTAGCCTCACAGTTCTTTCTGCCTGCCCTCTCCAGCAGAATGCTGCTACCACTAGAGGCAGATGAACTGGAGATGTCATCCTTTCCTTTTCTAAGGAACAAATGGTGCTCTTTACGTTGCATCAACCACAGTTCAGGTTCCTTGTAAATTTTAGGTTACTCTCCCAAATCAGTATGGGAACTGTACTTATATTTGGGCTTTTTTTTTCCTTACAGCATGAGAAGTTTGGGGCTGATTTGTTATGTCATGACTCAGTAGGAAGAAGTTCTAGCATCTTCCTATAGCAGAAAGGAGAAGAAACTGCTCTATAAAAGATTATTGCTCTTTCTGCAATTACCTGTCTCTTCTTGAGGGCTTAGGCCTATGATATTGATATACTGGCTCGCTCAGCTCACTTGTTTTTTTTAAATAGGTATGAGCAAAAGTAAGATCCATTTAAGGGATAAGAGTGTGTCATGCTTTTGGCTGGGCTAGAGTTAATTTTCTTCATAGTAGCTAGTATGGGGGTATGTTTTGGATTTGTGCTAAAAACAGTGTTGATAATGTGGAGATGTTTTAGTTGTTGCTAAATGCTTACACTAGTCAAGGACTTTTCGAGCCTCCCATGCTCTGCCAGGTGCACAAGAAGTGGGAGGGGCGGGGCGCAGCCAAGGCAGCTGATCCAAACTGACCAAAGGGATATTCTGTATCATATGACATCATGCTCAGTGTATTAACTGGGGGGAGTTGGCCAGGGGAAGCAGCGATTGCAGCTCAGGGACTGACGGTGTCAGTCAGCAGGTGGTGAGTGGTTATGTCACTTCTATTTTCCTTTCCCTGGGTTTCACCTCTCTCTCTCATTATTTTCCTTTTCATTATATTATTATCATCACCATCATCATAATCACTATTACTATTACTGTTTTATTTTAATTATTAAAATGTTCTTATCTCAACGCACAAGTTTTCTTACCTTTGCTCTTGCAATTCTCTCCCCCGTACCACAGGAGTGGAGGCAGTGAGTGAGCAGCTGTGTGGTGCTTAGTTGCTGACTGGGACTAAACTACGACAGAGTGTGAGCTTAACTATGCAGTTTGCACTGTGGTTCCAGATTTTGGGGGTATTTCAGACTGCCTGTTTCTATATTCTGCTCATTGCTAATGTAATGCCACAGGAAGAGCTCTATGGAATACAAGCAGTGGCCGAAGTGTGATTTACTCCTGAATTACATGGCACAGCTGTGATTATGTGGTTGCACAGATTTCCCGTTACGTTACGGCAGTGTCAACTCAGCCATGAATGATCCCTTGATATGCCCAAGGTGGCATGTCTATTCTTCCTGTTTCTCCAACAAAATGACTGTCACCTTCTCAGTACAGATTTGATGCATCACGAGAGTTGTTCTGGACGAAGTACTAAAGAGCTATTTTCTGTCAGATTTTCTATTCAAATACCTAGATTTCCTAAATCAGTTCAGCTTCAGTTTTTGACATATAAGCAGAACAGGACTCAAGCCTAAACCAAATTCTTTCAGGATATGAATTTCACGAGTAATGAAAAGCTTCTTATTCTAGAATTGAACCCCCTTTTCTTTAAATATTCTTTTTAAGTCTACACACCTAAAGGGCTTAATATGTTCTTAGATAGTCATACCATTCAGAGCCCTAAATCTTAAAAAAAAAATAAAGAAAGAAAACAAAATAATCTTTAAGGTAGGTAAATTTATAACAGCAAAGTTAATTGTAGAATAATGAACAGTTATCAAAGAACTATGTGATAACAGTATTCAATACCAAACCCCTCCTTCCCATTCTCCCAAGATCATTTTATCTCTCTTGAATGATGATATCTGTAGTAACATGTTTATTATTCACCTGCCACCCATATCCATCTGAAAATGATGCTGGTCCTCTCTCCACACCAATCTCATCTACCAAAGCACTGCTTGACAGACTGATGAGTTTTGTCCCCACTTCTCTACCCTGCCAATAATAAGAACTCGTAATTAGAGGTAAAAAATAGCTACTGAGCTAAAGTAAAAAGCAAAGTCTGAGGAAGCAAAACTTGTCATTGGAAACGAGATAGTGTCATATGCAGTAACATTTTGTAATGTCCAGTTTCATAATTTATCACGAAAAGCAGAAGATATTGCTTTTTTAAAAGCATTTCTTTGTCCTAATTGACATTTCCTGACCTCCATACTCCTGCAGACTATCTTCGTTTCAGGTTTGATACCTGCTTCAAAATATAGCTAAGTGAGAGGGCAGACCTGCAACAGAACATATTTTAAGGACAGAGAGGCCATTGTGATCCTCTAATTTGGCCACAGATATAAATGTAGAACACAGGATTTCTCATGATGAATTCCATCTTGGTCCTGTAGCTGCAAATGAACTACAGTGTACATGTTAAGAAAACAGGCAATCTCATTCAAAACATTTACAGTGAAGGGCAAGGCATTGTAACCCTTGTAAACCATTCTAATGATTATTTGTAGTTTTTATGTTGTTTTAGCGTTTTATTGAGGCTGCACCTTTGCACGTTCTGTCTGATCATCCCAAAATTCTTTATGAACATTAATCAATGTTCATATTTAACCTCAGATAATTAACCCTGCAGCATCCCCATGAGGCGAGTAATATAACCCTCCCATGCTGCAAATGAGAAAGTGAGGGGAAAAAAGGGGAGGTCAAATGATTCCTAAAGTCACTCAGAAAGTCCCTGAAAGATCTGGAAAAGAATCAGAATATCCCACATCCTTGCTGCCACAGTGCCTTTTCCTTCCTTATCATCGTCACTGTCCTGTGGACACATCATCTATACAGGTGACTTTTGGGTGTAGAACTTCCTAGGCAGTGTGGTGTTTATCTTCTCTCCAGAAGCAGGCTTACTAACATCTGTGGCACACTCGTTGGAACAGGGATACCAAAGGAAATACAGAAATAGTGTGTATACTAAAATACTACAGTTTATGTTTGCTAGCTTTCTCAATAAGAATGGTGAATTAAATGAGGTCTTTAATAATGTCTTCGCATAATATATTAGGCAATGTTATGGCAATGTCGTATCCCATGGCATTACACCACTTACTAACAAACAAGCTTACTGCTAAGAAGCTTAAAGAGAGATGAGGGGAAAATGGAGAAGGAAAACTAATGCTTATGGCTTTACCTTTCTCTGCTAAGGGCATGGAAAGCCTAAGTACAGATTTGTAGTGTAAGTTAAAACTATTCTGTACACTTGAAAGCAAAAAATCCAAAATCTATTTTGGAGGTAAAATGCAATTGTGTATACAACAAATTACAAATACTGGCATCAAAGAAGTCTGCAAAAAGTGACTAATGATATTTTTTAAGTATGTGGCGTGTGCATCTAGCAGTTAACACAGGAACAGATCCACAGACGGGCCAAAGATGAGCCCGTATAGCTGCACCCCACTAAGGGCAAATGTGAAAATGGAGAAGCAAACCATACTCTCCCAAGGCATTATCTTTTAAAACTATTTCACCTCAGTACTAAAGCAATCACATTATGTTGAATGCTCAAGCTTACTTCACCCTGTACCTACCCATCCCTGCCTTCCAGACACTAAGCTTAAAAGAGGTCTCTGCATTGTACAGTGCTTGCACGTCAGTGACTCCTCCCCTGCACTGAGTCCATTGCCAGGAAGCCTTTGATAGGATTTGCGCCATAAATAACAAATAGGCACCCACAAAAAATACTGAGATAGTCAAATAATACAAAAGTCATACATCATTGTCCAGTGAAAGCCTTGTCTGCCCATTTTTTCCATTATACTACATAAAAGTCCAACTCTTATCCCGTCAGTTCAGAAAGTGAGGTGAGCCCAGGTAGATTGGGCACCCCAGGAACAAAATTGTTAGAAAAGAGAAAGTAAAATTCCTCACCCAGGACCACGATTGTTCCATTTGACATAAACCCAAAATGGCAACAGATTGGGGGGGGGGGGGAGAGTGGAATATATATAAGAAAAAAATGTCATTTCTAACCCTTGCCAGAGCTTTCTTCTCCTTCAACATGAGCCTGGTGGGGCAGAGGAGCATAGACATTATTTTAAATGCCAAGAAATCAGCACCTTCTACAAGCTGCCAAATGAACCTGCTATCGCTTATGTTGGATGAACCTTATCAGTATCCTTCAGGGATACTGAATCATTTGAGTAGTTATGTTGTCACTGAGGGGTCAGAAATTTCAGGCAAGAGAACAGGGAATGGCAAATTCTTTAAACAATAACAGAAGGGGAATAGGGTTTCCAAAAGTGATCTGTTCCACCTATTCTTCCAAGAGATTTTAAAAGGTAACTGGTTTACTGATAATATTTTGTGAGAAGAATAGCCTGCAGACTGTTTACTGAACTGCATTCTCTGCCTGTCACTTTCTAAAATTTCTTACCCTATTTCCCAGCTTCGAAGGGTAATTCACCTTTCCCATTTGTTCCCCATAAAAGTTAGGCTTTTGCCCTCCTGGCCAAGATTTGCTCTTTACTTCCTTGGTCTTAATCAGAAGTCTTATGTGCAAGCAACAAACAGATGGAAAAAATAAGTCTATGAAAACGCAAAAGTGCATTACTTTGAAATATTGCATTCTTGCACTGTAAGTGTTGCCAATGGCCTTGCCAGACATATCTGTATGGAGGCAACGTGCTTTGGAGAAAGGAACATGAGTTCTTGGATTTTAGACTTCACTTGACATTGGTGTGTGGCCTTGAGTAACGCTTCACTGGTCCTCAGCTTTCATGTGTCTAAAACAGGATAACAATGTATACATGTTCTTTCGGGCATATATATGTCTTTATCTGTCCAGGTGCTCATGTGGTTCTCATCACAAGTAATATCTCAACACATGTGTACATGGTATTTAAAATATGTAAAGGTCTTTTAATGCTACTTATGATAGTTTGCAAGTCCAAGAATTTCTCTGCCCTTAAAGGAATGTTCTCTCCTCAAAGCTGGCCAAACAATTACATTTCATAAAAAATAAACTTTTGCAAAGCCTATAATCAATAGGAAAAAAATCCATTATATTTTAATAATAAAATTCCAAGAAAAACAATTTTACAAGCAAGCATTCCGCTGTAGAGGTCACAGTTCTCTTAATGCACTGAAACTGTCTGGAAACTCATTGTGAACAGTCTAACAATCTCACTGTCAAAACTGAGAAATATTCAAGAAAGGACAAAGATTATACACAGCAATTAGCACATAAATATTTTTTAAAATAATGTGCAGACTTTTCAAATCCTCCTTCTGAAAAAGAGATATGAAATCTGGTTTTGTTTTGCTTTGCTTTCAATAGTGACTGAGGACTGTAAATTCTAAAATAGGACAGTACATACTGAAAGTGCAAACAGGTCTGCAGTTACCCATTGTACACATGGACCGTACATAGATTTTTTTTTTCTTTTAAATTCAGCCCTCTTTTTTACTTTTCTCTTGGCACAAAAGATGACTAAAATACATTTTCCTCTCTGCTTAATGAAAGGAGTATTCCATTTACTCATCTGCTTCAAGTTAAACGTATGTACATGCATTGGCAGGACTGGGAGCTAATCACCCTAGGACCGGGTCGCATATAAAGCTTGAATTCTAACAAAAAGATTTCGGTAGCTTTGGATCAGGCTGAGAAAGGGATATTTGAATGCATGTATGTTTGCTCATGAAGGAGTTTTTATGCAGTTCATCAGCTGTCACCTGAAATTTTGTAAGCCTTACCTCTGCAGTTTTGCCTTCCTTCTTTCGCATCTTTTTTCCCTTTTTTCTCTCCAAGGCAAGTAGAATTTTGTCACTAGCCAAGTTGCTTTGAAACTTACAAAATTTTGGCCAAAATTTAAACAGAAGAGCAAAAATAGTCATCTGCGCAGAAAGAAAAGAATGCCAATCTTGACCATATTAAGAAAACAGAGTTTACTGTAAAATAAAATGTAGTTTACCATGAGAATGAAATAACTATTTCATTTTGAATACACAGCCTTGTTCCTCCCACGTACTCTGTCCTGACATTTCAGCCCAGCTTTGCTCGGCACATGCTTTTCATCAGTGTGTTTATTACTGGTGAGAAATCTTCCTAAAACACAGTTAAAAGGCACTTTCTTTTTTTATATTTCCCTAAACAATTGTTTGCATTAATGAAAACATCCATCATTTTTTACAAGTATTCCTGATAAAATATACACCAGTAGAATTGCTTTTGCACCACTGTTCTGCTCAAGTATTTCAAATATTCAGTTCATTAGGGAGAGGGGTTTTTTTCCCTCCTTAAGAGAAAGGAAATACTTTTTTGCCTCTGGAAAGGCTCTTAAACCACATTACAGATCTATGAGCAAATCTTGGATAATTTTTAAATGATATAATCTCTCACAGGGTCTTTTTTGAACTAGAATAAGAAAAACAATTTTAGAAAAGCAAACAGAGGGGCTCAGTGAATTCTGTTGCTGCACGTACTAAGGCTCACATTTTTAAATTTATTTAGATGTTTAATTCTTATTGAGAAACTTGGCTTCAAAGGAGGCAAGTATGCTCAGCACCTCACTGCTTCTGGCTCAACAGAGTTGAAAGTGACATGTGAGTCACTGTCATGTTCCAGTCACAGCTTTTTGGCCAAGTTCTTCCCTTGGTTTTGTGCCACATTTCTGGAGTTCACTGGGCTTTACACAGGCTGAAATGAGACTTCTTATTTCTTTTAGGACCTATATGATCCCTTTTCTCTAACAAACCATTCATCTTTGGTGATCCAAACACTTTATGGGCTCACAGTTGATGTTTAGAGGTGTTGGTGGCAATTTTATAGGAAAAGAAGGGGAACTAGCTTTCTTGGGTTTTGAAGATAAGTCAGAGAAGACAGCAATGAGGAATAAGAAACCAGTAAGTCTGTAGTAAAGGTTCACAAATTGCTGTTCAGTCTGATTAGTACAAAGATCAAAGAGAAAATGGTCTACAGCCATTTAATACAGAATTTCTGTAATAAAGAAGGGAAAGACATTCAGTAAGTTACGCTGTCTTTGTGCTTTACTCACATTTGCATTTTTTTCATAAACTACAGAAACTACAAACTTTCTAATTACAAATTGCTTCTCTGACATTAACCAAGTGGTAAAGAACAAGCAGTTAAAAACATTGACAGAATTAATTTCTGCTGCCAGAATTCCTAACACAGACCTGGATAACACCTTTCCAGGATCAGCTAGCTGTCAGAGATTGTCCAGTTTACTGAGCAATAAATACCTGAAAAGCATCTCTGTCACCTCTACCACCCAATCCTCATTGAAATGCATAACTACAGTGTTCTCCTTCATGCCTGGGTTTACATATGGAGTCCAAATTATCACAGAAGCAGCAAAGAATGTCCTTAAAAGCAGACACACAGACTTTAGCCAGATCTGTTACAGATATTCTCTCAGCTCCTTACCTGTGCTTCTCTAAAAATGTAAGGTCCTAGTTCTTTCCTGTGCTCCAGAATCTTCTTTGCTTGTTCAGTTGGGATGTCAATCTGCAAAGCTGGGGGTACAGCGGAATTAATAAAGCAGTCAATAATAGCTGTGATCTTTTTCTGGACTGTGGCATCATCACAATGAGAATGGCACAAGTCCTGAAAGACAAATAATAGCTTTTTCACTCAATGGAGAGAGAGATGCAAGACCCTTTACAGGGGCCCAGTGATCAAAGAGTAATAGTCATACTAAAATAATTATACAATAGATTTCTTCAGTATGTACCACAAAATTCTTATAGCAAATGTGCATGGTCAAAGACATAGTTAAGACATGAGTGGGACTTCTGGTTTGCAAATGCAGATATATAGCAATCATTGCTTTTATGTGATAATTGCTGCCTGCACATTCTGATGGATCAGGATAGTTTTTATCCTACATTCTGTCTAAGCACATCACCGGCAAATAGGAGGCATTTCTGAAAAGATAAATACATCTACAGGTGTGAAATGCACTGATTTTCACAATGAGCCTGCTATGACTAGCATAGCTATGGTAACTAAAAGACGTCCTCTAAATAATCCAAGGAAAGAGGTAAATTACTTAGAGGGTACAAGGTATTATAGCCAGGAACATTAGTGCAAGAGGGGACAATTTCAGCTACTGGTACAATCTTCCCTTCATTGAAATCTTCTAGTTTCCCCATTCATTAAGATTTTCTAGTTTCCCAAAACATCAGTGTTTGAAATAACTCTGTGCAGAACAGAATACAAAACAAATCTGAACTTCCAAGGATGAGATCTCAAAGAAACACTTGGGGGTTTCTACTTTTTTTAATATGATCCAATTGTTCTTGTAAAGCCTGTTATTACTGTGTTTTCACGCTCTGACAATGCTACCATTGGACTTCAACAGGAAGGAAAAATAATTCAAAGAACTTCCTTCAAATGCTTTGAAACGTGAACTTTCCATCTATCCATAAACATCAAGAAATTTCTGTAACACTAGGAGATTATCACATATATCTGCTAAAGACACAATGAGTACTCTAGAGAATTTTCAGGAAGAGAGCTCTCTAAATGAAGAATGTGCATTTAGTTTTGGTATAGGAGGCTGGATATTTACTTTGCAAAGAAATTAAAAACAGGGCTTTTAACCAGAAATGTGTTATTTGAAAGAGCTGGCTTGTTTTATTATTAATACTTTTTAGTTTTGTGAAGGAAAACAAGAATGATAACAGCTACAATGAAGAAAATAAGGCAATACAAAAACATATTCAATATATCCTAAGAATATATTATGGCTTTCTTTGCTCATCTAGCACAGAAGAAAGGGCAGAGAGCTGTAGTAAGAAGGAAGACAAACAAGCCATATGATATGAAGAGGGATGAGACATGAGCATAGAGAAACAGATGGAAGCGATCCACAGAGTTATATTTCTTCATATTTGTTTAAAAAAATATATTTGTTTTTTGATTGTCCCAAGATGTGCCGCCAGCCCAGTGGATTATGAGGAGCAATGCAGTCATTGACTCCTAAAGGGAGTTCTGTCTAAACTGATGGCATGATAGGGCTCAGACAATACAGTTATGCACAGTGCAAAGTGCTGCCCACGTCTTTGGCAATATTCCTCCAGTTCAGCCTGACCCACAACACTCCTACTACTCCAGCCCTTTGCTTCTACAAAGAGCATCAGCTGGCAACCACGACAAATCGCATGCATGTAGAAATATGGTCAGATTGTAGTTTTTCTTGATAAGAAGACAAATAAAATTAACAGAAATGAAGGAGAGGGGGTGGGACATAAAACAATGAAGGCTTTCTTCAGAGAGCAGACCCATAGAGAAAACAGTCTAAACTACACTCCACAATAATTTGCAGAAAGTTTCCATGCCCTCCAGAATGTAGCAACGAAAAGTCACAAATCTGGAAAAAAAAATCTAATATTTTGAGAAGGATTTATGTCATGGAACTTCAGGTGCCTTCATGTCCAGTTTCTAGTCTAAGCTAGTCACTCTGTAACCGAGAGACACGGCAGCAGCCCTAGAGAGCATTTCAGCTGGTGATTCCTCACTTGGGGATCAGAGAATCTGTGAGGAGGGGAGATTACCCCCTGGAAACAGAGGAGCTTTGGCTTCTAAAGCAGACCCCAAATTCAAATATGTAAAATTGAACAGTGACAATATACCCATATGCTTGCAGCAGGATCTCCAAGAGCTACTGCAGCATCAGCTGTATTTACCTCCTAGTTTCTGAGCTTGTTAGCTAACCTCATGCTCACTGCCTGTTGTGTGCACACAGGCCATGTTCAGAAGCCCAGGAGAGGCTCTGCACACTGGTAGCACTTTTGCATCAGCAATATCCCAGAGGCAAAGGGAATGAGGAACAAGTGAAAGATCCGTGGTGCCTCTGGCATTTAGTCCAGGGTGCTACTAGGAGGCTGAAGTGTGATTAAAAAGGCTCACTCTGGAGTTTTCCCATTGTGTTTCACCTGACACCACAGCAATTTTACAAAGGGGCATGTATTTGGGAGAGAGGCAATTCCTGCTAACTTTCCCCATTACATTTCACTTTGGCTGTACAGAATGCAAGGGAGCTGGGGTGCGCATTGTACGTATAAGCTTTTTGGGTAGGTACTATCTTTACATCTGTACATTTGATTGAATTTAAAAGTTTTCTCTGATTTTTGAGGGATTACCAAATCCAGCAATAATCCAATTATTTAACAGTATGTAACTATAAAGACAGAATGAACATTTTATTGCTTGCATATTTTCTGCTGCTCAACAGTTGTATACCAAAATCTGGGCATTAGCTAGTTAGTAGTGTTCCTTTAGAGACTCAGAAGACTGTTACAGTTTGAAAAAGCATAAAGAAATGTAGGGATAATATATTCAAGTCATTAAAAAGAACTACCCTTAAGAAGTGAGGATTTTCATCAAAGAAAAAACAGTTTGGACAGTGAAAGTGGTTTTGCTATGAACAAGAAAATGCCTAGAGATATTCCTGTTAAAATTCTCCTAATATGCAGTAATGGATGCATTTGCTTACAAAAGGAATTATATTCCCCTTGCTCCATTTTACCATCATACCTTGTACTTCTGTACCTCTTGCCAAAAGACCACTCCATTTTCCAGTAGGTCTCCTTTCAGTGACACAAAGCGTTGAAACTGATTTGCTGTCACTGGATTCAACAGCACTTTGCGGAAAGCAATTATTTCACTAGATGAAGAAACCCATTTATTGTCCACACGCTGTCAAAAGAAGAAATAAATGCACCAAATAAACTTTGTTTCAAAAAGCAATAACAAAGGCATTAGTTAGCGTAAGCTGTCTGATTTTTATCTTTGCACTGACCCTAACTTTCAGTAGTTTATGAGTTTATGACATGGATACAATAGAATGTGGCAAGGTTTCATTTCTTTCTTTCCCTTTTTTTTTTTCCCCCCAGTTTGGTTTGGGCAACATTTTTTGGAACACGTGATGGGAGAGGAAATGACTGACAATGATTTAGACCATATGACTACATACTATAAAGTATGGAAACAGCTATTGTTATTGATTATGGCAACCAGCTACTTTTCTAGAGAACAGTTTGAGTTTTGTGCAAACAAACAACAAAGAAAAAGGAACAGACAAACCACATAGCTTAAAGTTGTAAAATGCTTCTGACAGGGATCTCACCAACAAAATGAGCTTTGAAATGTGTTGCCATGATCGCCAACAGAAGCCAGAGAGTTTGCTCTCTGTGGAATATAGCTACCAATAGTAAAACAGAACTTAAAGTCATCGAGACATTTTGGAAATCATCATGCTGCAAAGCACAGAGGGGTAGGCAGCCAGGAAAGGGTGGAGAAAGAAAGATGGCTTATGCAGGGACAGTTTGTTTGAAGTGAAGTTCAGGCTGGCCTGCCTTCCTGAACAAACAGTTCTTGTGCTGTCACTGATCAGCAAGCCAAACAACCCCGCTTGGTTATCAGATGGATGAATGAAAACTATCTTTTAACAGTGGTATAAAACTCTTCAAGTCCTGGAGGCATGCAGTGCCTTTCAATGGTCAGTATGGGACAGAAGCATTTTTAGTTGCTGCAGACAGTCCTGGAAATCTAACCTAATTCTAAGCTGAAAGTCTTTCTGCAGCTTCTCTTAAAAATAGGGGTTATACTTAGTGTCCTGCCACAGAGCCTGCCAGGGATGAGAGCCTACCCTTGCGAGAGTGGTGGCTGTCCAAACAGTCCTTTTGTTAAAATAAAATTGACTCAACTTAGACAGTAAGGTGGCATCTTCTCAGCCCTTCTCCAATTCTCCAAACATGTTCTATCTGCTGTGACCAGGATTCAGGCAACTTTTGGGAAAAAATATTTCTGGGGCATATTCACGAAGGGAAGAACAAAACGTTGCTCCCACCCCTATACTAATATATGAACACTGCTTATTTTATGGGTCAACAACCTTGCAACAGAACATGGAAAATAACCATCTTCCTGACAAACAGACAAAGGGAAAACTCAGTTAACAAAGCCCACATGCACTTTGGATCCCTTTCGAGCTAATGGTTTGCATGGGTAATTGGTGACCGGGTCTCCAGTTTGATTTCAACAGACAATAAAAGTTCAACTGAACAAATGTACACAACTTGTATGTTGGCAATCACAAAGAGTTCACTGCTCTTCAAGAGGAAAAAACTGGCAAACATCTGATGAAATGTATTATTACAAAGGTTTAAGATGTTTAAAATTGATATTATCTCAGTGCTGTAAGATTAAAATACAATTCTAAATGAAACAGATACTGTGAGATATGATTAAACCTGCCCACTCCACTGCATACTTCACATTCCCTTTTGTGTCTGCACGTAATCCACTTGCAATAATAAATAAACTACCAGATGCTGGAATGAACAGCTTGTCCCAATAAGTCCACTGCATGCAAAATACAGATAAATGTGAACTAAAGGTACAATACCAGTTTGAGGAGGGTTAAGAGTGCTTCCTCAAAGCCCAGGACAAGAGACATATTTTTTTCAAGTGCAACCTCTCCAGCCAGGAAGGGAGAGAAATTTACCGTGAACATCCAGCAGGGAGCTAAATTCACCAGTAATGTGAGTAATCAGTTCACTGTAGCCAATACAATCATGCCTGCTTTTGACAGCTTTACATTGGGGCCTCACACAGACAGCAGGGAAGTTGTGAAGGATATGCAAGGTCCAAACAGCAAATACAGTGAAACTGCACACACAGGAGACACAGTAAACTTCACTTGCCATCCACATCCTAGTTGTCTTCTGTTTTTGGCGTGGAAGATCTTCGGTTATGTCCATTATCTGTGGTTGAACAAAAGATTATAATTGAATATTTTAACTCTTTTTGTTTCATGACAGCCATCTAATGATTGAGGCTACAACAGTAGAATAGTTGATATATCTTAATCTGGATCTTTATATCTGAAACTTGTTGTGGACCCACACTGAATGCCATCCCTTGTTCAGCTATAAATGAGCATGTGTTCATTAAGACTGGAGAGTTACAGAAGACAAGAGGCAATGGCAGTCAAACTGTGGTCTTCCACTGGTTTACCTTACCCATAATATTCTGAGCGACCACTTGTGTTGGGAACAGATTTTGGGGTATAACTTTTTTTTAATGAAATATTTTTAGTTCCTTTGGAGAGCTGTATCAGAAATACAGACTTGATCCTGCATGTTCTCTGTAGCAAAAAATACACCTCAAATCAAGGGCAGATTTTCTGAATAAGGACTACATAGCATGCCCACAGTGTTTGGTCACTGTGAAATATGAAGCCAAGTGGAGAATGTCATCTGGTTTCATTTCTTCTAAAATATGTTCTTCAAAGGACCTTTTCATCCTCTGAATTTGCAGTAAGAAAGAGAAAAGAGCAGTCAGACATAAATGGAGTTAGAAAAAGACTAAAAGCTCATTAGGAGTATGTATTTCCTGTAAACTGTTTATTAGAGTTGAATACAGAATTTTCCAAACAACATGGGCTACTTTCCCTGCCAGCACATTGCAGCAGGTGCAAGAAGAGGCATGAGCTAGCTTCTAGCCATATTGCACGGTTTTGTGCCACAGCTCGTAAAGGAGGCAGAGTTCAGCTAAAAAAGGGCAGAGGGTTAGGAAATTTTGCTTTAACGTAATAATTATTAAAATTACAGAATCTGCAGTTTTCAGATTGCTTAGTGCTTTGAATCAATGAAAAGAATCCAGTTCAGGTGCACTTCTGACAACCTTTTTGATGTTGAAAAGGTCATTGAAAACAAGCTTTATAAATCAATGCAGTCTGCCTTTGTGTCTGCTTGGTGGAACTGTCAAGTTTCCTTCTGCTATGGCACTCACATTTCAGAGCTTTTGTGGAAGTGCAAAAAACCAAGTCTTTTTGCATCTGTCACCAGCACGATGATCTCCCTACACGGATCCCAGTCACAGAGGCACTCTCATAAAAGGCAGATGTTAGCTCTGCCCATTCCCCCGTCTAATGAGCCAGCAGGAGTGAAAGGCCTCTCATTCCCAGTTTTCTGGCAACTTTCTGAAGTAACCAATTGGAAACAAGGCTTGTAGCAGTTAACCTCCCCACTAAGCAGAATTTCACAAGTTCTGGAGTAATTTCTGTAGGCACTGCAGCTCCAGATGAGGGAATATGGACAGCGTGAGAGAGAGAGAGAGAGAGAGATTGAGGGAGATAATACAGCATGAGGAGCCCACACATTTGCTTGTATTCTCATCCCCTTGGGCAAATTCCTTACACTAAGCAGCATTTCTTCTGTGTGCAAGTGTATGGCTAGGGCAGAATGGCATGAGGAGAGTGTAGCACTACAGCAAAGATTAGTTTACTCCCCTGGCAGCCTGGCTGGCAGCAGAGCTAACACCAGCTCCTTCAGATTTGGGATCTAACATTAATACTTTCAGCCAGACCAAGCCTTCAGAGAGACTGCCTTCACAATTATCAAGCTAAATGCTTCAACCTGTACATGCTAAAGCAACTCTTTCAATGTAAACTGAGTGTGAGTTGTGGGCTGCTTTTCCTCTGAACCATTTTATCCCAATGGTAAATTATGAGCCAAACAAAAAACAATGCCTGGATGTGTTGCTGTTGTTAAAAAATTACCTTTGCGCATCCCTCCACCCCGTGGTGCTCATCTGCCAGGAACAATGGCAGCCATTGTTTTTCTAATCTCTTCTGGACGCATTTCTGAATTTCTAGCAGAACCACCGATGAAAGTCGATCATGAAGTATTTGTCCCCATCCTCCACCTGGATGCATTAGCTAAGCAATCCAAATACAATAACACATGACATAAACTTTTGTGTATACCAAAAGTCCTTTATCTCTCTATATCCTTGATTTAGCAAAGCATGAGCTTAACTGTAAGCAAAGCATTTAATGCATGCTTACCCAAGGCTCACATGTATTTTCATAAAAGGGAACAGATTACATTTGTCCCTACCTATAATAGAATACAGACTCTGGCAAATAATACCCCAGCTTGACCGAGTGAATTCCCTAAGTATCAAGATATATTGGAGTGCCACAGCTCAGACTTGCTGTCTGTGGCTTTACTGACATACTAAAATAGAAAGCTGGAACAAGTCACTCTGCCTGAAAGCCATTTTTACACTTTTTCTGAACTGTGTTGTGCATGCTCTGGCTGCGGCCTCAGATCCGGGTTTAAGAGAGATGTTCTGTAAGGACAGGGGAGGAAGAGCCTGAAAAGGAAGCAGGGGGATCCCCACAACCAGAACAGAAACAGATTTCTGGCCAAAAATATAGGTAAGATTTGAGGACATAGCTTGCGGAAAAGTTGGAGTAAAGCAGTTTACGGACTTTTATCTCAGTCACAGTGTGATTGTTCTTTATGAACGGTTTTGTAACTGGTACCTGTTCTTGTTGTTCTCTGGTAGCTGGGCTGTTGGGTCCAAAGAAGTATCTTTTGTTTAAGTACTTGCTTTTAATGTCCTTAGATTTTTCCTTCCTTTTTTCTTTATCCTTGTGGAGCATCTTTCTGAACTGTTCAATATCTAGCCAGCACATGAGATCCATGCTAAAGCAAATTTAAACAGAATGTTATTTCAATATTGAGTTAATTTTATCAACATCCTAGGGAGTTATTAGTTTAACCACAAGCCACGAAAGTGTTCAAGTCCTAAATACCAGGTCAGATTGGACTGAAATTTTATGTCATTTTTTCTTTGCTAGTACCATCTGGTGAGACCGTGGCACTTGCTGAACAGGCAGATCAAACACACATCTTAGGGATCTCATTTTAGGATCCCTTCTGGGGTACACTGAAAGGCGTAACCTCCTCAGTGTGCTGCTGCTAAATCCAGCAGGGACTGTGAACCAGAGCCATAGTGCAGAGCTCACAGAGAGAATGAAAAATGAAACAGATGAGAATTTGCAGCAGTATTGAGGCTGTGAGCCACTGAGAGACAAGTTGACACCTCCTATTCTGCCTCCTCATCGTATTGACTGAGAAAGGAGCAGAGATGACAGCTGGGAATGTCAGGCCCAGAAATCACCCCCTTCCTAAGTGCTAGAGTTTAAATCAGTCTGCAGTCAAGCAGACAAAACCAATTTATGGTAAATTTTGTTTCTAGGGCTTTTTGTGGGCTGCCTTTTCATAAAATACTGATTCTACTACTTATTTCATTATTCATAGTAAGTGACAAATAATCTCCACATGCGATTCTTGGTCTGTATATTGTTCATAATCATTTGAGTGTATACTGTCAATTTAGGTTTGTTTTAATGGAACATCTATTGGTTTTGTTCTTTAAACCAGAGGACAGAATAAGTGACATACCTTCAATTCCAGTTTAATTTATATGACTGTTTTCCAATAGTATCTTAATAGCTGAAGTTTTGTGAGCATTTTAATGAGGACACTCACTGTATTTGCAGCAGGAAACATGAAACGTTAAATTCAGACAAATCTGTTCCATTTTTCCATTTGGTTAATAACTGGCTTTTTCAAAGCATTAACCTATGAGTAAAACTTTCAAAAGCATCCAACTGATTTAAGAACAGATGTCCCCCTTTCAAAAGTCTTTTGAGACCTTTACAGACCTAAGTTCTAGTTCATCACAATGTGCATAAGTTCACCCAAATGCAAGTGATCCAAGTCACTGTGGTTTATGGACTTACTCCTTGGCATCTACCTATGAAAACTGACCAAATATGTGCGTCTTATTTAAAAAGCAAAACATAATTTTAAAGTGTGTTAGGCTAAACTGTTTACAGTGGTGGCTTATCCTGGCATACTCTAATTTTTCCTTTCAACAGATCAGGAGCATGTGCATAGTCTGTTAGTCTGGCAACACTAACAAGTGGTAACCCACTAACCCAAAGTAACACAAATTGTCCTGCAATTCTGTGAATATATCCTATATATTTAACAAACTATTAATTAATGGAACTTTGATTAGTTTCTTACCAGAGTTTGTGCCCAGGTACTCAGCAGCCTGCTCTTCCTGAAACTTGGATCACTTATAATTGGGCAATAACAGAACCATAAATTTTGATGAAGAGACAAATGACACATTTGTTGTTTTTTGCTGAAGTTTTCAAGACTGCATTAGCTCTAGGATCTCTTCAGCTTATAGTATCATTAAGCATCTTTAATGTAGCATGCCAGCTGGACTTCAGAGTTACTAGGTCTGGACCCAGCTCTAAAACACTGTTTTGTGAGACATTTTCAAACGTTTTTCTATACTATGAATTTTTACAAAAGAAAATTTCTCCATAAATTAATCATTTCTCTGTCTGTCTCTCCCACTTAAGATGGGACTTGTCTGTTATTAGTAGAGAGGCTCAAAGTCCCAGGGGCAATTCAGCATACCTGTCCAGGACCCCATCCTAGCCAGTGACCTGTTCTCTGGCAATTCCTACCATTTCCCCAGTTAGAGAAGAACTCTAGACCAGTGGTCTCTAAAGCAGGATGTGCACACCCCAGGGAGTGTGTGAGAAAATTCACTGGGGGCAGGAAGAAAATATTAGAACTTCAGTAGCACATGTATATAATTTATTAAAAAATAAATATACATATATTGAGGGTGCATACTCAAAAATTTTTTACTGATAGGGTGCATAATCAAAAAAGTTTGGAGACCACTGGTCTAGACAGCTAATTCAGAAGTCATTTAACCAGAGGCACCCACAGCATAAGAATCTCCATCTGAACCCTTTACCTCCAGTCTTTTGTAGTCAGTGAGCAGGAATAGCCACCTATAGGAATGATCCTTCCAAACTGGTTTTAGATGTTACCTTCAGCATTAGAAGAATTGTGTCCAGAGTGTGTTTCTCTCTCTGACTACAAAGGGAGCCTATGATGGTAAGCAGAAGTGATGACATTGAGTCTTGGCCGGAGGAGTCCTGTGCTAGATGTCCATCTCTGGACACTTTTGAAAAATCTGACTAATATCCGATCTAAAATGATAGCAGTGCTTGACTAGAAGAAATATGCAATATGCAAAGCATCTGCTCATGGGAACCCAGGTTAAAGGAAGGAATTGACAATTTAAGGACTGTTAGCTGTTACTTAAAAAGTATATTTGCATTTTACTAAAACAGGATAGAGATTAGTGTGGGGCTTGGGGGAAAAAAGTGGCAAACTCACGTTTACTACTGCTATAACTTTTGTTTAGATCTTAATTTTAAACAAATGGGCTCACTTTTTCAAAAATGCTGCAAAAACTGTATCTGCTATGAGCTGGTACTTAATTCTGTTCAGATCAGTGCAAACATAAAACTGTGGTTGCTCTCACGCTGTGAGAATAATGTGGCTGTCTTCTATTTGTACATTTTTATAACATCCAGCTTTAATTTTTAAAATGTACTAAAGTGAGTCTGTACTAAAAAAGAGAAATTTTTACTCATTATAGGCTAATTGCTCTACTCAGGGGTTTGCCACTAATCAAAGCAGAAACTGAAAGCAGAACTGTAATACAAACATGTTATGACAGGAGAACTTTTGTCCCAAAAATGTTAAGACAATTCAGTTGCGTGATCAATGCACATGTGTATGTCATAAATATGCAAACACATTTTTTAAAAAGACTAAATTCTCTGAACATTTAGATAGCCAAGATCCTCAACAAAGATTTCTTCTGAACTTAAAAATGGCTAAAATATTAATAATGAAGAAACGTACCCAGCAGAATGCTCATTAAGAAAAGCCCAGAACTGTTCTAACTTCTCTTTGTCATGGATGAGGTCAGATAGATTAGGACATGCCAATTCTTTGGGAACTTGATGCAACTGCTGATCTTCTTTGAGAGCATCAGGGCAGGATGGCAGACCAGTATCAGCAACAGTACTCTGAGGGGAGATATTATTTCACTAGCATAACTGCTTTTTTAATCTCTGTATTTTGCTCAGTCTAATAATCCGTGCATTAGATAACTCCTGTCTCTGTAGAACAGCTTTGTGATTGCTGAGAAAATAGAGTTAAGGCTCCAGCTCTTAATCAGCTTTAGTTTTATGTTTGCTTTAAACATACCAGTGTGTGCAGGTTCCGTAATCAAATAAACCAATATATACCTTTAATTTACTTGAAATTGAGGTATTTACTCAAGATTAAGGGCCCAAAATACATTCCACAGACTTCAGTGGAAACTGGCTTATTGATTCCAATCATACAATGGCCTGATGTTGATATAACTGACAGAAGACCTGTATTTGTAATTAACAAAATGGCTGTCAATCATTTCCCGAAATGAGTGGCAGAAATCGGACTACATGCTTCTCCAAACTGGCATGTAGTCAGTCTTTCATTGCTGATACTCAAAGTGTTAACCCTCTCTGATAGAAAGAGAGTTTGTTATTGTTAGTAGGTACTTGTCTTACCTCATCCTTCTTGGAACCACTCTCTTGATGCAAAGCCTGGAGCTCTCTAAAGTACACGGAGTCCAGCTGTCGAGTTTCTTCCACCAACTCCACCTAATAAAAATAATATCTTATGTCATCCCTACAGTACACATTATAGAAAGATGGAGAACGGGACAGGCACCTTGCCAGTGACAGTGGACAGAAAAGAATACATTTTCCAGTAATGAGACTGATGTTTAGAAGACACTAGAAGTCACATCCTTGTGACAAACAATTCAATTAAGAGCTCTGGTAGAACAAAATTTTCAGATCTGTGTAGGATCACATGTAGATTTCTACAGAACATCAGTAAATAACCTAAGTATATATTTAAGAAAATAACTTGGGTTTTTTATATATTATAAATTATATTGTATATATATTATATTGTGTATATTGTGTTAGACTTACCTGATTGCCTATACCAGCAAACTGTATGTCAAAGTGCCACTGAGAAGCATAAAAAACTGGTCTTAAAACTGTGACTCTCAGTAGGAAATGTCAAAAAGATAGAGTGCCACAGATTTCCAGGAATGGAAATTTAAGAAAGAAAAGTGCTATAATACCTTAACAACAAAGGTGAAAGCTTTCAGGCTTTCATTCTTGTCCCCTTCCTTAATTTTTTACCAAGTAATGACTTAAAATAAATTGTGCATGATTAGAACTCATGAAGTATTGGCATTTTTTAACTAAGTTAGAAGCCTTATATATACAACTACAGCAGTTCTCCATGTTATGTGCAAACGATCGGCAACTGCATAAGGAATAGTTTGGTAACCCTCTCAGCTGACTAAACCATTCAAATGCAGGTTTTAGGTTATTTAGTGAAATTGAGCCAATGCGTTATACTGATTAGCATGCCCGTTGCAAAGATTAGAAAGCTGTGGTCTTATTATACAAGAGTTTATGTGCAAGAGAGAAGGGAGATTTTAGATTAATATTCATTACGCTTTTGTCTAAATGTGAATACCACACTAATCACCGTGTTATCTGAATGCCTTCAGGCTCAGTGTAACTCTATTCCACTATTATAAAGTGCTTTTGGGTATTCTTTCCTTTAAAAGAAAACGTAGTTTAGAAGTAAATAGGAAAATACTTCAGAATACTTTTCATAAAGTTTAAGCAGAAAGCAGATAGAGGCAGGATGAGAGTCAACAATTAAAAGGAACTCTCCTGTTTTCATGTTTCGTTTAAAGTTAAAAATGTAATACATAGTGACCATGTCCCAAATAAACAATTTTGGACTCACCTAATTCTTGATAAAATATCTTGTTTCGTTATGGCCCAAATATATCCTGCTGATTGGTAGAACAAAGGGAAGAGTAGAGCCAGGGACAGAACAAAATATAAAGCAGACCTTGTCTTTGTGCTGGGAAGGAGTGTGCCTAAGCATCAGCCTGCGCCTAGTACAAAGAGACTCTAGTGCCTCCTAGAACAGGTCGGTTTATGTCTGTGTATTATAACTCTTCACAAATGCCTGTATTGTGTACTCAAAAGGATTTGGTTCTGGTTTTTCATGCTCTGATTAAGATGTTGTATTCTTAGGGCACTGAGAAGTCTGCATGTAACTACACCTGCAAAGCAAAGCATCATCTAAACTGAAAGGGCAGTAGATTATTCCTCAGTTAACTGAAAGGGTATAAACTGACACACACCTTAACTTAACTTAAAGCAAAAATTTATATTTTCCGTTCTTACTTTGGAGGAACTCTCCCATCACTAGAAGCAGTGAAAACACTGTACTCAGAGAGTGCTCAAAAGCAGAGTCCTTTTTAGTTAAAAATGATGTATAAAAATACTCGGCTGAGATGATGACTTGACTCAGTGAGGACTGGCAATAGATACTAAGCAACTATTATTCATAATACACATGGAAAATACACATCTACAAAAGACTGAAACTAGTCTGATAGAAAGTAAATAAAATTTTGTATTAATGAAAATATTGATCAATTACATGGTGTTCTGCAGGTCATAAAGAATTATAGCTGAAATAGCTTAAAAAAATATTTATCCAAAAGCTTTGAAAAGATGCTAAAAACTGAAAAGAATATTTTGCAGACATGTTTGTATTAGTATATTTCATTTTACTAAGTTTTTTTCAATGTTCAAACTTTTAAAGTTTCTAAGGAAATTAGATTATCACAGGATGAGAGGGAAGGTCCCCTTGTGAATTAATTAGAAGGCAGAAAATAAAGAAATAAGTAACTTTCATTATGAGGTGGGGTTCCTATTGCAGTCTCACAGGGATCTGCACTGAGGTTGTTTTTTTAAACATTCAGAAATTATCTGGAAAAGGAGGTGAGTGAGAAGAAAACAAAGTTTGCAAAATGATTCCACAGAGCAAAAAATTAAACTGACTGTGAAGAGCTGCAGGATTTCGGGACACTTTAGCATCTGCATGATAAAAGGGCAGCTGAATTCAATGACAATAAACATTAAGTCATTCCAGTGAGCTCCAAATTAGGGCTTTCCATTAGCTGTTATTACTTAGTAAGGAGATCTTGGAATCATTGCAGATGGCTATTAGCTTACATTTTGCACATCCACTCAAAGTTCACCAGGAGTCAAAAGGCAATTAGAATCACAGGAACAATTAGGAAAGGAACAAAGAGCAAAACAGAAAACATGATTCTGCCACTGGATAATCCTTAGTGCATCCAGATCTTGAGTACTGCTTGCAACTCATCGAAAGAATATAAAATAACAAATACAGATGGGGATGATAAGTGTAACAAAGGTATGGAACGCCTTCTGTAAGAGGAGAGGTAAGATAGCCTAGGATTCTTGAGTTTCAAAGAGATGTAATTGAAGTGGGATACAACAGAAATATGACAAGATAACAATTGTTCACTGTTCCTCATGACATACAAAACTAGGGCACCAAGTGAAATTATCAGGGAGGGGTTTGCAAACAAACAAAGATAAGCATTTTTTGGTCCTATTGCATGATTAAACCATGGAACTCACTGCTACAGTGAGGCTGAAGATATATTAAATGACTCAAGGCACATTTACATAAACCCTTGGGGAAAAAATAATCAAAGACTATCAAACACAAAAATGTGGGTAAGACTTCTGCTTCATGAACCTCCTCAGCTGCAAAGTGCTGAAGTTGGCAATACTTCTGTATGGTTTTTTAATGTTCTTATACTCTATTCTTAAATGTTTAATACTGGCCACCAGCTAATAGGCTTAGAAGACCATTCTGAACTTTGATTTTAGGTATCTGTTCTCCCAGTTGTTCATACATGCATGCACCATATAGTAACAAAAATACACTGTACTACAAACTTCCACAAAAACATTTCAAAATATTTTGCAGGGGGGAACGTATGCCTGTTCTCATTACATGCTGACAGAAGTATCAGCAGTAAGTGATGATATTGCCTATAAAAATGGAGATGCTTCATCTAGGGTCACAGTGGAGAAAAATGGCAACAAGAACTAACTTCCAGCTCTCCAACTCCTGACTCTCCATTGTAAGTTTCTCCTTCCATATCCAAGAGAGAGATGTTAAAGACTTGGAATTAGAGGTTTAACCTACAGCCGGTAACTTGTATGTAAGTTTAAAAAGAGCAGACACAGCATCCACCACTGCCTCCGCCATTTCTTGTTCTTATTTGTCAAAAGCAGAGTTGGGACTGCAGCCACGTCCTCTGACCTGCAAGAGCCTGCTTAATTCAAGCCTTCAGAGGCTTTCTGGGATTAGAACTGAGTACACCACTGAGGCACCTACTTCAGTAAGCCTGCAGGGCACAGCTAGCCCTTACACAGCAGGGCAGCTACCTAAAAAGTGTTTGGGGCAAATACAGCTGGATCACCATATCACATTTGCTATTACGCTAAGCAGTAGCTGCACTTTAATTCTAAACACCAAGAAGTACTCGATAAAATTAATATGGACCTATCATCACTGTACAGACACTCAGGAAACACTGCTTATTTTGTGCTTATCATTAAAAATATTGAAGGCTTGTGGGCAATCCATCATAAGAAAATTACTTTTGATCAATGGCAAGATTGCAGAAACATGACACTTTCTGAGTGCTAAGAGAAATTTTGCCATTGCAAGATACACTCCTCCCTAATTCACAGACCAAGGGATCTATGAAGTCTGCACCTTCCTTTTGGATGGGAAGTCTGCTCTCCAAGGAACTTCAGACTATTCCTCGCATGAGCATAGAAAGGAGTGAGTGAGCAAAACGTCCTGTAATACTTCTCCCTTCCTGACTATAAATGTAACAGGGTTGCATAGGAAAACTTTTGTGATTTTCATCTCCGACATAAGAATTTTTCATGGTGTCATCCAGACTAGTTACCTTCCCATAAGTGTATTTGTCTGCTTCCACCATTTTCATCCATGGTTCTAGCAGAACAGTGAGGATATATTCTTCTGCTGGGTCAAAAAGATCCTCAAAAGCTGGGTCAATTTTCTGATAAATCATGTTTTTCTTATTCTGATGAAGTCCGATGTCCATACTGGCAGATGGGGCAATGTAAGTTGCATAAAGGAACTACAACAAAACAGAAGAAAACTGTTTCTTAGCCATCATCCATCCCAATGGTCACAGTCCACTGAAGGAGAGAACTAATGCATATTTGTCCCCCACTGCCTTGCTGTATTATTGTGAACATATATCTAATTACACCTGCCTTGTTTTTACCCATATTACTATGTTGTCCAAAATTCAGTTATAGCCATAACTGACCTCCCTGCCATTTTTACTCCTACTTTTTAAAATGGTTAAATCACAAAATAATGCTTAACATAATTTTTGCTTGGAGATGTTTGGCTGATTCTTAGTTAGATTCAGACAACCACAATCATTACAGCAACTACAGTCTTCATGAAGTCACGTTGTTTCGCAGAACATGTGCTGGGCCAACTTCTGGAGGAGTCTTACTTCTGAATAGAAGGGAATTTGTAAATTTAAGGTTAAAATTAATGAAAAATTATAAGATTTCTTTCTGTGTGGAGATTCTTTTGCACAGTCCTTTGACATTTGGGAAACTCCATCATGATAGAGGATCATTAACAGGAGATACCACCATGCAACTAAGGTTTAAATCCTTACTAAAGCAAGGATTACAATATGCTTTTTTATGAAGCACAGAGTTTGCCATTCAACATGTACAAACAGAAGAAAGCTGAACCTGGAGAATATTTCCTTCTCACTAGCAGCTCATTCATGAAACATAGGGTAATTTTTTTATTTATTTCAAAGGATTTTTTTTCCAAATAGCCCTTTTAAGTCAAATTCTTGTTTTTAAATGCTTCATAAATTGCTATGAAAAAGAACATTGAAAACTCAGAGAAAAATATTTTCTTCCAGGAATATCTTGGAAGAAGAGATTCCAGAATATCTTTCTCATATATCACGATTCTGACTGCAGCTAGGAACTCAAGTGAGAAAAGATGCTGCCATAATACATTTCATATACTTATAAATGTTTTCCCTTCTTCATATTGTCAAAGTCTAACTAATTTTCAAACATATGGTCAGGGGATCAGACTAGTAGCATAAATCAGAATTTCTCTCTAGAATGGCACTGAGGATCCCATCTTCACTATTTATTATCACACAGTTTTGACAATGAAGAATGCAGGTTTCTGATAATTCTCATTTTTCTTATGTTGCTAAAACCCAGCTGTAACTAGCAGATGTACAAAGCAGTAGAAGAGAAGAAAATAATACATTTACTCCGTGTTCAAGCAGTAATAAAACACTGTTGTGTTTAGATTTCAAGTACAGTGGGAGAATGCTTGAGTACATTAAATAATTATGTTTCTGTTTGTTTTAAATGAAATTGTGATTTATTATCCTCTTTCTTTCAAACAGCAACAGTATCAGACTACATCCCCCTTATTTTGGACCTTACCAATTTGAAATAGACCCTTTAGACTCCCCTGATATCAGGTCACTGAGGAATATAGGGCTATGATGGCTGACCTCCACCCCCCAGTTAGAACTTGTTATGATTACTATAGTTACTGCCTATGCAGAATTCCACCCCCTTTCTACATAGATCTAATCCATACAAACAAAGATGTTTTGTGGCTATTGTGGCCCAGGTTATCAGTACAATAAAGAACCCAGGTGTAAGGGTATGGTCAAAGAATGAGGACATCCACAGGAAGAGGTCTGGCTGAAAAACAAGATCATGCTTATCCTATATTATGCCCTTCTCAGCAAATCCCCAAATAAATTTAAATTTAACACAGGCAGCATTAATTAGATTCATAGTGATTTCAAAAGTTGGAAGTTATTTTGAAGAAGCCTAACACTAGTAAAGTTTCAGTTACATCGTGTTCTAGTATCATCCAAAACATTCAACATATAAAATAGCCAAATTAGAAGGGACCAGTCCAATGACATAAAGATGTGGTATCTGTAAAAACAAACTTTTTAAACAGAGTTAACCATTTTATTTGTCATTAGGGATACATTGCTCCACCTGTTATGCCGCATAAAATCACACACACGAGATCTGTAAATTGGTGAAAAGGGTCCAAAATAAGTCCCCAATATTTTAACACACATTTAACCTCGTTCTTTAAATGACTGGTCATTTTTTACCATAGTTTTAAGAATAAAATCAAAACAAACACCCCACAACTTCCTTAGGCAGAACTATTATTTCACCCATGATTTTGTATTAAATGGGTTGAATATATTTGCTATTCTTCTTTAAAGTTGACAAAAAGTATCAGCCTACAGAGTCAGAAATTACCCAGACTAAGGAAGCTTTGGCCAAAAACTATTGACAATCTGCTCACATAAACACTGTTGTAATATATTGCCATATTAGGGACTGCCTTCGCAGGCTGCTCTACCTGCAGGACTGTGCCCAGTCCTGTATAATTTCACCTGCAAAACTGGGGCATAGTAAAGACAGACACTTTTTTTCCAGAAGTAATAGATAGGCCTGGTAATACATGTGAAGCCAAAACTTAGACGTGGTTAAGGTAGCTCCAAACTCAGAGGACCAGACCCTCAGTGCTGTAATCAGGACGGCCTCTTCACTTTTGAAGGATGCATATTTACAGTGTCTAAAGGATGCCATCTTTTTGCTTAAATACATGTAAGAATCCATTGCTAGGGGATTTGACCCACCAAGTAAAAAGATAGCATCACAGACTGACAACATGAACGCACATACTTGCAGACAGGGGAGAAATGAGAAAGAGCTTTCATCCCTATGTCCACTGCTGAGGGTTCAGGAACATCTCTAGGTCTGCACTTATTTGAATGCAAAGACTGCAGAAAAAACAACTGTGAAGTTTTAGACATGCCAAAAGAGAGGAAAAGTGTTCCCTTCCTTCCCATAATGAAGGTTTACAGCCACTGGACAATGAAGTTAGTTAGCAAGATATAGGGGGAAAATACATTGTATCCTTTAAAAAGGAATATTCATGGCCTTTTTTGACTCCCATGTCATGGAAGCCTTGTGGTTTTCTGAATCTCAGTGGAATAGTGAAACTGTTGTATTGGCCAATCTCCTAAAGTATCAACAGGAAAAAATTACATTAAATGAACTTAAAGGTTATAAAATTCATACCAAAAAAACTTAACATGTGACATCAAGTGCACATCATACTTTATTTATTCACTGTTTTGTTCCTTTCATAAAACACAAAGAATTTTCCTGCCTGCCATCTATACATTTCCCTACAAATGTGTTAGAATAAGTGGTAGATTGAACCCAAATCCCTATCTGGAAATTTGGTCAGAGTTTGCATCTTGAAATTACTTATAATGGCACAAATCTGAAGTCACAAAATGCTTAGGAAATTCATATTAAGACTTTGGTCTCATTTATGACTTTCCAAATTCAGGATTGTTCAGGCCTTGGGTTTTAGTGTGAATTCATCCCCAGAGGTGAAGGCTTTGGTAACCATCTCAGAATGACTAGAGTAAAGCAAGAAACACAAAAAAGATTTAAGTACAAGTGCTTTGTATTGCTGACTAAAAGTGTGGATATTGCTCGTATCTAAACAAGGGGCTTGTGCAGCTGCTTGACAGAATCATATGATGGAAGAATACAATGCACTGGCTGGTCTTAAATGGAAAGGCTAAACTGCCTTAACCCCCAGTCCTCGCTTTCCACTAACATAAATCTTGTGACTGACTCTAAAAGTTCACAGTAATGATAACTCCCTTTGTCTAAATTGATTCTTGTATTAAAACATTACACTTCCCATAACTGTATTATATTTTCTAACTCTAAATAACTATTTTGTTTTTATCGAAAACTACAATATGTGTTTCTTTATTGCTTTTCTTTCCCGATTTATTTTACACTCCTGTGCATATATTTATAGAGAATAACCATATATGTTCCTGGATGATTACCGTTACTCATAGTTTTTCTTATCCATCAGATTTCATTCTCACTGTAGTTTCTTTCCCTGGATGAATGAATGTACACCTAGGAATCCATTTTCTTACTCTCATAAAGCTGAGATAAAAATGCCTAACAAATGAAACTATGAGTAGCAGATACACAGCAGTGCAGGTTTGCTCTTGGTTCTAACAGGAAGCAGGCAGAACACATACAGAATACTCTGGATGTCTTTTTCTGTAATAAATAGTAAAATAAATATGACGATGTGTTGTGTGAATCCGATCCACATTCTCTTAGGAGTATTTGGAATACTATCTTATTGTGCCAAAGGTGAGCACAGAATTTGGGAAGGCATCTTTTCCATAAGCAAAGCCCGTAGATTGGATGCAGCTTGACTCTCTACCATGTTCCAATGAAAACAAGAATACTTTTTGTGCAGCCTTAAAAGGCAAGCTTGAGAATGATACCAAATGTTGCAGCACATGTGTTGATTTGTTATGTTACATTTCAGCTGTTAGTTATGCTAATGGAACAGTTTCACATATTTCGTTTTGATGTATTTACTTTAATGGCTATGTGTATGTAGCTCTCTGCAATTGCCTGGTAACACTGATTGTATGATGTTCTGCTGTCACCACCAGGCCAGCACTGGAAATAAGATAAGAAAAGGAAAAAAGAGCTGGGCCTTAATTTTCAGCCATGCAACCACTGCAGAAAGAGCGTAAGCTGGTATGAAATGAAGCCTAATTGAAAACCATCATGGACCGTAACCTCAGATTTGGCCTGCAACAAAACATATAGCAAAATGTAGACACAGTCTTCATTCGATTGATTTGCATGCCCGTTGTGAGCAGGGTCCCTAGCCACACACAGGCCCGGGCAGATACAGGTGACAGTCAGTCTTAGGGGTGCAGTCAATTGCCTAGAAGTAGAGCTGGGGGCGAAAAAAACTAAATAGGGTAGCAGTTCAAATTAGCCAGTGTGTGAAAAGAGAGAGGAAGAAATCCATGCCTTGGCCTTTGCTTGGAGTTTCTGTACAAATAACATCGATTCAGGTGAGAATTCTGGACAAATACGCAAAATTCTGTCATTTGCCCCAGTAAAACCTCCAAGTATGAAAAGAAGACAAATTCAAGGAAGTCCGATGCTCAGTAACACAAGCCATACAAAGAGATCAGTCTCCACGGCTCTCTACAGATATTTGTTCCAACGACATGTGAAGTAGCTTTGCTCTATTACAGCATATGTTGAAATATGCAGATAGGATATACTCCTACACGAGGTTTACGGAGGAAAAACAGACCAAAGTTTTACAAAGTGATTTTAAAAGTTGCTCAGAGTCCTTCTAATGATATCACACTGCTGCAGCCTCCTTCTCTGGCAGTACTGGACTAATCTGTAGGTGACAGCTATCAGCACCCATGTGGTGAACCAGTTCATTTTTGGTTTATTCTCTGACTTGAAGTGCATGGTCAATTAAGAATACTCATTTATAGGAAATATCAGTTCTGCTTGACAGTAAATGAGGGTCTAAAGATCAAATGGGGGGATGACAACTGCGAAAAGAACGTGATGCTCTGACAGTCAGAAAAGGAAAAACAGGACTGACAACTGAAAGATCCATTTTCATGAGTAAGGTCATTATCTGAGGTCTGGACTGTGAGACCTGCAATTCTAACCCACACGGGAGATGGAAGGAAAGGTACAGAACAATTAGATGATTTAGAAAAAATGCTACCTCTGATGTTAACACTAAACAGACAGTTTCCAAACACGACACAGAGTAGCAAAGGGGAGATTAGGTAAACTGAGTGTAATAGATAAAACTAGGAACAGAGCAGAGCCTAGAAATCAAACTATGCATGTTTAACATTTAAATCAAGAAATTCCATGGAAACAATCCAAAGAGCTTCTTTTATTGTCCACAAACCAGATTTACTTTGGTGTGGGTTGTTAAGATTTGGAAACTTTTCTACTTTCTATCTTCTTTTCAGTCTTTACACTAAACAAATGTATTTGTGAAAGGAATGAACAAATGCATTTGTAAAGGGAAAACACATTATTTACAACTTACTTGAGCTTGCTTGCATATTTTAAAAGGATGAAGGGTTTCTTGGTAGAAAAGCTGATGATAAGCCTGTAGGTCAAACCAAAAGTACACGCTGTTCTTCCACAACTAGAGATGAAAAATACTGTAAGTTGTTGCTACCCAAATATCACAGCTTTATAAAAAGTTGACTTTCCAATGCAAGTAATTATTTAGTTCCTTGAGGTCATCATAAATCAAGCTCAATTTAAGATGGATTTAATCTTCTGTTGCATACTGGCAGACGGACAACATATTTAATGGCATCGTTACTGTGATACTGTATCTTTTATTGTATCCTTTATGCATAATTGGCCATTAAAATTGTTAACATTGTAGTTAACATTTGAAGAGTAACCACATTTCAGCGGCATAAAGCCAGCACTAAAGGAGAAATGCTGATAATGGACATGCAGAATCTGTGCCACGGTGAAATAGCATTTTGCAGCAATAACCAAAAAAATTAAATATTGTGTACTTGACATACGTTACTGTGACTATAATTACATTTTTATTACATGCATTTCTGAGGCACAGAGTTTTGGCTTCATTTCATGAATTCAAACAAACATCAGAAGATCTTTCAGAAGAAGGAGTCTAGATCCTTCACCAAGTTCTCTGTTTTAATCATGTGCTTATGGGCTTTGGATCTTATAAATACCCTGAAACCCCCATCACTGGATGTTAAAGAAAATGTTCCAAAAAGATAAGGGCAGGGAACATTGCCACACATACTGTAGCCTGCCTGACTTGGCATATGAGTGAAATAGGCTCCACAGCTGTAGACAAAACCTTAAAGAAATAATTTTCAAAGAAGTCTGGCACCTCCAAAGGCTAGAGGACATGCAGGTGGGTGCCTATCTCTTGTGAAAAAAAAAAAGTTACTTTTATTTAGATTTCTATCTATACACATTTAACACTTTTAGCTGAAGGTATTCAGCTTTGGAAATCTTAGCTTTTGCCTTCTGGTAGCCAAAGGCCTTTCTAGCTACTGCTGCTGGATACTGGGTTGTGCCAGTGATGAAATAGATGTCCATCTTCATTGCATTCAAATCTCCCCTAAAGACTCAATCTTCCTGCAAAGCCACTAAACACTGACTCAGATTCATAACTTGTTCCAACCAATCTTCAGTTTACACCCAGCAATGAATGATGGATCTGCTGACTGCAGAGAAGAAATAGTGTTATGTTTCTAAGAAATCCAAGAAGCTTCGTGGAAGCAGAAGAACGTTTTTAAAACATTGGAGATTTTGGACATCACTAACGCAACAAGCAAGAAGGAGGCAGATTATCATGAGTAATAGCATAGCAGATTTTCCATCTTTTTAAAAAATGTTTTTGTGGGTTAAGACCTCATTTTTTCTGCCAAGCTAAAGGCAAGTTTTTAAAGATGATTAGTCTTTTTTTACCCCTGACGGTACAATCAGATTTCCAATAGGTTTGAGACAGTTAGGATCTGACAGCTCGGTTAAGACCTGTCATTAGTTTGAATATACACATGAACAGTTTATTGTTGTTGAGGGATTGGAGTCTCACAAGTAATAATTCATCCAGTCATCAATCTTTCTTTCTCCTTTTTTTTTTTTTTTTTTTTTTCAGTCTGGCTGCCCTCTGTAACTTGGCATTCAGTCAATTGTGGACTAAATTATCACAGGGTAGGAAAATGCTCATACCTTATTCCCTGACTTCTCACAGAAGTGTGTGAAGTAGTAGCCTGCTCTGTTCTCCAAATAAAGAGACTGCAGCATGCTTTCCATTCTTGATCCCCCTAAGACAACACTGCCAGCAGCGCTTTTCCCCTGGACAAATAAAATATAGTTATACAGCAAGGAATAACAGGCTTTTGTTATTTGTAAATGTCAGTACATTGCAATGGAGGGCCGTGCAGTATGATCAACTAGTGTCTTCATCCCAAGAAGACTCCATTTTCTATTATATATGCAATTGATCGTAGCTCTCCATACCATTTTCCCACTAAATATTCACAGCCAATAGAATAAGTCTGATGACTGAAGGCATGCAGAGTAGCAAAATGACCATAGCATCCATTAGGTGGTTCTTCAATACTTGAAACAGGAAAACAAACCTGGCCTTAATTCTGTCATTAACTCTTGACTCTGAATCTGGGGAGTTCCAATGACATTAAATCATATCACTTCACTGTCAAAAGTTGTTTCAGCTAAGGCTACTGTTTTTGAACGCACAGAAGTTAACAGGTGGTTATTTGGCCAAGCCTCAAAACAATTAACTATCATGGAACAAAAGATAGGTCTCCTGGGGTTACACCACTGACATCAGCATCAAAATCATGAGGATTTTAGGGAAGAGGAAATTCATGCCCTTTACTGTGGCTAGCTCCTGGAGCATTTGAAGGATACATCCATTTTGACTATGCTCACGGAGAAGCCAGAGGAGGGTACAAACTAGCAAATCAGCTTCTGATGACCACAAGGGAGAAACTTTGGCTGACTTGCCATCTCTGATAGCAGAAATGGGAGCAGATGAGTGTGGTGGCAGACAACCAGCTTCTTTACAAACAGTAACAGGGATGGAGAAGGGCAGGAGGAAGCCAGACTTCTGAAGCAGAGCAGAAAGATCCCAATCCCTCATATGAAGTTGAACTATGAACCCCTGCATTCCCCTTTCAATCATGTTTGTGGTGGCAAATCGTGCGGTCCTGTCTGTAGGCTCCAGTCAAGGCCTGTGAGTGTAAATTGATAGTATTTTTGTCCCTCAGCTAGAGGGAACCTCTGCATGATGAAGGTGTATAAAAAATAGTAGTTCATGGTGTGAGCATTTCCTGAATATAAGTTTCTAACTGCACATATCCCCTAATTGCAAAGACTAGCATTTTCTTCTGTCAAAATGAACAAAGAATTAAAATGATTGCAGTAATAAACAAGTAAAGTATGATTTTTATGTAAAAAAAAAAAAACCACGCAATTATGTGCTCAAGTGATCAGCAAACTCCATGCATATGTACAGGCCCAGATTTCATAATTTTTTGTTGGTTTGTTTTTTTTAGTTGTGAGGCCACGGGTATCAATACCACTGTGAAGCAGCAGGCTGTTTCAAGACCATTCCACAAAACTGAAAAGTTTCAGATGTATTTTAAATTGCCAAATCTTGACGGCTCACATGTTCGATTTGTCGGCATTTTAACAGTTATTGAGAAAAGGCTCCTCTGCGCAGCCTGTCCCTCCTGAGGTTTGCTGGATTGAGGCCCTGCTTAGCAGGCAATAATTCAACAAAGAAATGAATGAAGTATACAAGCAATGGAGAGGAATTGTACAAGTGAAACATTTTCCTCTTATGAATTCTACTATTTTAATTACTTTCTAGGGCAGATTCAGTTTTCACTGTAAGCCTGGTATACTTTTCTAGGCAACGATTCCACTGAAATATTTATCCAGTGAGTTTTCCATAATAGCCTACTGAACATATGGTCACCATGGAGAAGATCAACACTTTCTAGTGAAAATAAACCTCTGTGTGTGCCATGATTTCCTATCCAATAGGTGACAGATACCACACAGAAAATGCTGACGTTCTAATTATACCTCTGCATACAGCATTGAAATTCACATAATCAAACCAATTTCTCCCCATCATTGACTACTTCCCCTTTAATACTACAGAATAAAGTGTTTGAACCCATGATTCAAGACAACTAAAGTTTTCAAGCACTACTTACTGGGAGAAGCTCAGCGTAGGTGTACTTTCTGTGACCCTGGTATTTGGAGTCTGCAGTGCCATCCAAAGCTAAGCAATGAATCATGTCTCTGCTTGCTGACTTTGGCCTGGATCCACAAACAAACAAAATTTTCAATACCTATTTAAGAAAAAACTAGGACTGCTTATAAAATAAACAACTAAGAAAGGGCATGAGAGAGGTAGAATGACATAGTGAATAGTAGAGGAAAAAGTACATGGAGTTCAAATTTATAATAAATGTAAAAAATGTAGAGGAATACCTTTTCTTGTGGCCCTGTGGAAATCCCTGACAGCATATCTTTGAGGGCAAGTGCTTGACACAGGTTAAAAGAATATAAATGAATGTAGAGAATATCAACAATTGTATGGGGAAGGATAAAACACTTGTATTTGGAGAAATAAACCCTTCTATGTTGTGGCACAAACAAATGAGAAATTAAGCAGGCAGGGAGGAATTCTCCATGCATGCAATTTGTACCTTCAATAAGCAGATTATTATATTAAAGAGTATTAATGAAAACAGTAGGATCTAAAAGCCTTTCGTAAATATTTAAGGTATATTGGCGTGCAGAAAGATGTACAAGGGTCTTTTGTACTTACCACTTTCTATTGCTAGAAATGTCATCCCTCTGGGGGCTCTGACTTGATGACAGGGTAGGTGATAATCTTAATGATCGCTTCAAAGAGAAATTTGGTGTAGCTAGTTTTAATAAAGTTGTTGGTGAGCTTGTTCTACTTTTCTAAAAGACATAAAAGAAAAATAAGGCAATTTTGATTATTTTTCCACCTTTGTGTTTTCTTAACATGTTCTCATTAACTACTCAAAAATGTTGAAGAGTTTTCAGGACCATTTGTCCTTGTCAATCACAATATGTAATACTGCAAATTGCAAAAAGCTTTTCTGAATATCTTCCAAGATTTTTCAGCACACCTTAATAACCACTATAACTTAAAAATTACATTTTTAACAGGTAGAAACATGTTACATGCGCTCTACATAGAATTACGGAGGATGTCAGGTGAAAAGCATATGAACATGTTTTGTGAATCTAAAAGATTACCTTAAGTACCTCACTATAAACCAAGGCTGTAAGACAGATTCAGTCACTCAGACTAAGAGAGAATGGGAACATTCTGCCACACCATCACTGACTTATTTTGAACAAAATCATGCTGTGACTTTCTGGAGATGCCAGTTGCATTGAGTTCCCTCAGAAATTCACCCAAAGCTGCTGCTGCCTCTAAGCTCTTGGAGCTGGAAGATTCAAAAGTCCAGATTTCTCAATAAATAAATAAAAAAAAGGTCCATCAGCTGATTCTGTGAGGTTCATGAGTGTCAGGTCATAGTTTTCTTCAAGTGATGAACTCAACAGGGGCTAGAAAACCTGCAGAGTTAGGATCCTGTCTCCCTGACCTACAGCTAGTCCTGGGTCATTAGCACACCTTGTGAATCCAGAACTGGTCTCTGTAAAAGGCAGCTGCTTCTGGCTCCTATCCCTGCTATGATCAGCAGGAATCTGGCTCCTGAATCCAGCTTCTTTAGAACAGGAAATCTGTCCCACTGTTTTTCCTCCATTGTCTCCATGAATTAGCTTTTCTAAAAATATCATTTTAGTCTAAAACTATCAAGCTCAAAGTAACAAAGATGTGTGTGAACAGATCTGTGGCATAGACCATCCAGTCCTTGATATGGGGACCACAGTCTCAATTCACATTCTCCAAGTACCTTCTGTTCTGAGGCTTGACACTGTGTTGCTGAAAACCTGCAGCTTTCATGGCAGTTACCTCCCAAATCCAGACTTTCAAAGAATAAGAGAGTCAAAACTGAACTGGCCACCTGCAAGCTGCAAACTCTGAAAAGGTCTGTGTTTTATGGTTCATGGTCCTCTATAGAAAGCAAAAATCACATGTAGCTGATTGAAGGACTGTGGTGATAGAAAATGAGCAGAACTCTGTCCTTTTTACAAAAATGAGGGGTGGATTCAGGGTAACTGCAGTGAAGCTGTAAGAATTACTCTGGATTAAGAGAAGGCTGGTTGAAGGCAAAATCTGTGCTGCTAGATCCTTCATTTTGCAGTTCTGAGAATTCCAAGCTAAAATATCTATCCAAAAGACTTATGAAATAGCCAGGATGTAACTGAGAAGATAATTTGACTCAATTTATAGCAATCTGTTGTATAAAGTACAGTAAAATTTTGTTGCATTTTTGTACATAACCATCTGCAACAGACCAGTTTGCTAAACTTGACTTCCTAACAACCAAGTACCATATTCTTGTCTCATTGAATTCAAAGAGTTTTATCATTATTTTTGATGGGACAAGGCTTTGTTTTTCAATGTTGTGATCCTACCTACCTGAGGAAGGGAAGGCGGTATCCTGGGCATGCAAGACTTAGGTGTCAATGGTAGCAATGATACCATTTGTGGAAAAGGATCAATGTCCACCCTTGGTCTCTCTTGACATGTGTGCCAGAGCTTCAGTTTTGTACTGGCAGTTTCTATTGCTGTTGAATGAGACACACAAAATCTGGGACCCCTAGGGGAAAAAAAAGCTAATAAGTAGAACTTTCCCAAAACATGAAATATTGGGCTATTCGGCTTTTTTTTCCCCCCCATGATGGTGTTTACTGTATCAAGATATGGTGCTATATGCACCTAGAATAAAAATCAGTTAGCCTTAAAGATGCGTTAATACATTGCACTCTTCCAAATTTAAAACCAAGCTACACATAAACTTAGGCTGCAAATTCTGCACTATTACATAGTTGCCTTTGCATGAGCCTGCAGTAGGATATGTCCCAATAGGAAAGGACTGTAGGTCACAGGACACAGACCACAAGTCTCATGAGGATCCACAGCAAAGTTCACAATTGCAGGTATTTGTTTATGCATGCAATTTTTCGATCCCCTTTGGAGAGAAGAGAAGACCTTCAAAACATTAGCTTATGTTTTGGAAACAGGTTAGAATTTGTATACTCACTTAAGCTGTCAATATGTAAAAGGTATTTTGTATGACAGACATTGAACATTAAAGTCTCGGGATCAGATTCCACATAGATGTATACACAGAGCATCCTCAGAAACTTGAGAAGGGAATGGGGAATAGGTTAGGATAGAATTAACCTTCTATGCCTGGAGGGATTTCTCTACCCTGCAGCCTAAAGTTTAATTGAATGGCATCCAAGGCAGCTATACACAAAGTAGCTCAGATGCTCTGGCAGTAAAACAAGGGCTCAGTAAGGCAGATCTACCTGGCTTCTCAGCAGATTGCAGTGTAGTTTAGGCTCAACTAAAAATTCAGAGGCAACATCTGCTAGTATTTACAATGACATTTCTTCCCATAACTGCAATGGGATAAGTGAGATGGAATAAACCTAATGGGCTTTATCAAAGAAAAGGGGAATTTGTTAAAGAACAGAATCTTAGTTCATGTTCATTTTTTCATACCAGTAAAGAAGTAGAGGTTTCACTACTTCAGGCTGAATCCGTCTTAAATGCCTTATATTCCACTGATCACCATGCAGTAGATCAAGTCTGAGTAACACTTCCGAACTGAGGAAATAGTCTCCACTGCTCAGCAGATAGAGTTTTTTCATCTTACTAAGTAGCCTTGAGTCAACAAAAATAGTCACATAAGCATGTATCAGATGCTATAAAGAACTAAGTACAGTTCATCCTACTGGTTAAACTGCTGTCATGCAACCTGTTTTTAATTGCAAGTGGCAGAAGCCAAAACAATTTTTCTGCAAATTAGAGACAGGTTGTATATAAGATAAAATGTGCAGTGCCTTAGAATAGACAATCTGAATCCAGCAGAGCCTTTCACTAAAGCAGTTAGTCATACTGAATGCTCTACTTGTTAATTTAAATGCTTTTATTGTATTTTTTTTCTTTCTCTTGCCATCTGTTTTCCAAATTTTTTTTCTAACAAAGCCTTAATACTACAGTGATTCTGACTTCATGTAAGCTTTGCAAATATGACTCTGCAAAGAGGGTTTTATCAGCTTCAGCAAAGTCATTCCTGACTTACCTTGTCAGGACACTCATAATTACTTTAAATGTGTCAGTTCTATTAAAAAATTACAATTTATTCTGAAATCTCAAAAACCTGCATTGATCTAGCTGGGTTACAATATTAAAACAAAGGGAAAAACTGTTAAATAATGGGAAGTACCTTTGCTGCCTTGTAGTGTCCTTAAGAGCCTTTAGTCTTTCAATATCCATCCAGAGCCACCAGTACCTCTCCCCAAGTGTTCCTTTAATGAACTTCTTGAATCTTTCAAACTCGTGTCTGTTGCCAGTGTCATAAGTCCTGTGACTAATACACCAGGCAGCCCTACTGTCTGCCCCATCACTTTCAGAACTCGATCTTAAGCTTAATTCTTCAGTATCTTGTTCTCTTACATTTCCCTTGGACTCCAAAACAGTAAATGGAGAACTTTGGGAAAAAAGTGACTCTTCAGTACCACGGGCAAATTCATTATTTGCTAATTCGTGTATAAACATTTCAGGCTGTTTGTGGAAATCCACGTCCCTCTCAATGTCAGCAGCTGGCTGGTGGGTCATTTCTGAAATAGGTTTCTTCATTACAAATGGAGTGCAAGCTGGTATGAATTCTTCCGGTATCTGAAAAATTGCACTTTCCTGTCCATTTTCTTCTTTTGCTTCACTATCCCATTTTGGGTCTAGATAAACTCTTAACTGAGTGTGAGAAGGAGGTTCAGCAATGGCCACAGAAGAACCCTCCTCAGCCTCTCTGGATCCCTCCCTAATAATGTTGGCTTTTGCTGATGCTGTCCTTGAAGGGGAAAGGAAACTCCGATGGTGGCATTCCTTAGACAGAGAGCCTGCTTCTGCATTAAAACAGAAAAAAAAAACCATTGAACACCTTTTGACTCAGGACTGTTCTCCTGCATATCAACATTTCCAAGTTTAAAAATGCAACGTATTTATATTGTGCTGCTGCAGGAAAATCAGACCATGTCACACTGCAGAGCAGGGAATAGCAGAGGTGCTTCTGCTGTTTCTGTTTGGCTAGAAACTCGGCCCCATGACTCAGAAACTCATTCCCTGTTGAATTCCAGCAGAGCAGCAGAGTTCAGGAACAACCCCCTCCGGAGCCAGTTGTCTTGTTTACTCAGCTGAGCATCCCAGCTCCTCACCACTTGTTAAACCACCTTGTAGTGCTGCAAGGCCTGGTTTCTTCCTCAGCATTCGGTCATAGTTTGATCAAAGACACAGTATGTAGTAGGACTGGGGGTTTTTTTGATGTTTGAGGAACCTAGGAAGTGATAATTCTTTGTCTACTTATGCTGATTACTGCAAAAGATTAAAACATCGAACAGGCCTCTGTAAGTTGAGTAAAACATTGACATACACAGAAGCACAACAGAACAAATGATTATGTCACGGGCTCTGGAAACATTTAACAATCCTGCAGTCCAGTCCGCCACCCACAAATGGCTCATTTCCATTTAGACATGTTTCATAACTAACAAATTCAGAACAGTGACCAGCTCTGGGTTTTTTGTCTACACTTCTCTATTTAATCCCTTATACGCGACTCCTCATCGTCCCCATGCTATTAAGCATGCCCTGCCATCCTGGTCCGCCGAGAAAGAAACTTACTTACTGCTTTAACTTGCTCAAATATCTTTTCTGATTCTGCCAGACTTTCAGCAAAGATGACCTTGACTGTACATATTGCTTAACTGGGTTAATGCTGTACAAGTCAGCTCTGTAAAACTGAGTAGAATAACTACAGATTTTGTGAACAGCAGCAGAGTCTAAGTGAAAGTAAAAAAAACCAAAGTCATAATTCAGCTTTGGCTCTACGATATCTTCATATAAGTCCAGTGTTTAAACTGTAGAATAAACTGAATCTTCTGTATTTCCCTAAAGCTAAGATGGAGGCTTTCATACTCTGTTGTATCACTAAGGCAAAAACATTGTCAGTGAGGAGACTGCTACAACCTCTAAGCACATGCACTACATCGGACAATGATAGAAAAGGGCTCAATCTCTCAGATCCACTGAATTCACCTTTGTAATGTTATCAGCCTGTGTAACCCCCTGTGGTGGTCTAGTCAATAAATGGCAAGAGCACCTAGTCTTTCCTTCGATCTTCCTCCAAAAATAAGCCACATCTAACCAGTGCTGGCCACTGTCACAGACAGGCACTTGGGTTAGGAACATGGCATAGAGATTCCCTGCTTTTTTATTTACATAAGTTTGTGTGTAAGTACATATGGCACGATATGTTGACATTAATATAAAAATCAGTGTGATTTAAAATATATTTTCCTATTTCTAAACTATTTCAAATGTTTTCACTTGAAAAAGAAAAATTATAGCTTCTTAGCACAGTTCTGTGAATTGTAACATGCAGAATGATTTCACAGGACCTGAGGGAATTAGGGAGAGAGATACACAGCTCTTGAGTAATCAAAAGCCAAGTGGTTCAGGGTTTTGCTCAAGATATTAATTGATGACCCTGATCCAACTGAAGAAGTGAGCAAGGAATTCAAACTGGATTTTCCAAGTAAATACCTTCAGCTACTGAACTCTTTCTAATTGCAGGCTGGCTCTGAGAAACTTAGCTGATACCCTTTATTGCTTCCAGTACCTGACCACTACACCAAGTGAATACTGTGCCTAAAGAAAGTTTTCTGACTGAAAGAATGCTGGATTTCCCATGAAATAAGAGTAAAGAAGAGTAATAAGCACATGTAAAATGAAGGTGTATGTTATAAAATAAAGTTTTCAGTGAGAAGATGTAAAATATTCATTGAGGCAAAATGCTTATGACTGCAGGATAACTGCAGCAAAAGAGACAGAGAGGCTTTCCATAGGCCTATGGCCAGCCCACTGCAATGCAGAGCTACACTACATTATGATGTTCTGCAAGAATGGTGCACTTCTGAACGCTCAGCTCAAAGCACTGCAAAAATTAGTGGTAGAGTCATGAGCTGCAAACAAGTGCAACTTGAATAACTTCATTAATAATCCATGCATCAGCAATTTATCTCCTCGGGTGATCCTCATGGGTTTGGGAAAGAAGACAGAATTCTGGACTTCTCATGTCTTCCAATTTTCCATTCAGTCATTGGGCTCCAAGGTCCCAGCAGTACAAGTCTCAGAGTGGAATGCCTGCTTTTTCCTCTGAGAATGCAGGAGAGGCAGCTCCTAACATATGAGCTGAAACTTCTTTGTTCATCTTGCTACTGCCCACAGAGCAGAAGCAAGGCTATGCAATCAGGTTTGCCCATATGTACATCTGTATGTTCTCTCCCAGTACTTTTGAACCTGAACAATTTCAGTTAAATTTGACAGATAGACGGGAGTGTCACAAACAATTACGTTCTATAAGATTCATAAAAATTGGCAGCCAAAAGGCCTTTACGTGCCCAACATAAATACCCTAAAAAGATGGCTGCAACACAAATCGTACATTATCAAATACCCAAAGAATCCAGGCAAGAAAGTCTTTCAAAACATGTCAGATTAAAAAAAAAACCTCATCTGAAACTTACAGACATCTATGAGACAGAAATATGTAAGAAAAGAGGCTTCTATCATCACAAAGTTACTTGGCTACTAGCTCAAATTTTCATTTAATGTTGTAGCTATGAAAAGAAACAAATCCCTGACTGAGGCCTAAGATACCATGTGATACTCAGAAAGTAATACACAGAGTTAGCAGCAATTCCTTGGAATGCCTTTTTTTTCCACCTCATCAGACTTGTGTTATAAATACTATGGCTGAGCCCCTGTTACTTACCCAGAAGGCTATCTTTTTCGCTTAATGAATCATCTCTTTCATGCTGCCCAGGCAAACACTGAATATCTTGAATTTGACTAGAAGCTACAGGATGCATAAATGAGTCTGTAGTTTTCAAGGGTTCACTTTGTTTTGCTAGTGTAAACCAGTCCTTTGTCTGAGAAACCGTAGCCTAGGAAAAGAAATGTCATAGAGTAATTCCAATTCCTCTATTTATTGTACTGTTTCTGAGAGCAGAGGACTTACTGTCTGTAGTCATTTAACACAGTCTGTTTGTGTAGGTTTCTGTAACAATAGTTCCCAGTGAAGAGAGCTGTATGACAGTAGCTGGGCACACTTGTAACCCAGCTTCTGTTTAAGCTGTATTACAACCCATCAACCTCCTCCTATAGTTCAAAGAGCTTTGAAAATAAGGGATACTTGGAGAATCCATTGTCCAATTAGGTTGTGACCTCTGTTACAATAATTTAACCCAATGCATTCAATCTAGCTTGATGTTACACTCACTAAACATGTTTATTTTACCTGGCCAAGCGATACATAGAACTTCCTCATAGTCAACAAAGTGTCGTCCTCCTCAGAAGGGGGAGAATTTAGGTCTTGCTTCCTTATCCAGGGGTAGTAGTCACTATCTATAATGAAATTAATACCAGTCTTGCTCCATTCTACTTGTGATATCAACTTAGCAAGCCTGAAATTAAACATTAAGACAAGAAAATAGTTCATTTTAGCTTTTAGTCAGAGAAACAGTTGATATTTTCCCTAGAATAGGCAATAAAAGCCGCGAGCACTCTAAAAATAAATTGCTACAGAGAACTTCATTATCTGCTTTATTATTTCACCCCTCACCTGCTGCCACATATATAAATGCCAGTACTGACATTCCATAGCCCACCAGCTTTACAGTTGGTGGCCTGCTTTGCATTATCAAGCTTTATCAGTAACATTGATTTCTGTCAGGATGATCTTGCATGTATCTATGCAGTCCCAAGACCTGCCAAAAAGCCCTAGACAATTTTGATTGCTAAAATGGAATTATTCTCTCAGATTGCAGGAGCCCTGCATCACTACCAGACACTGTCCACACACTGCCAGTTTCATTTGTCATCACTACCTGAGGACAAATAGGATTTTATTCTAGGGTTGGGGAATCTTCATCTTAAATGCAAGTTTCCCCTTTAGCATCTCAGCCTATCTTGATCCTGATTCAGGAAAGCACCTTAAAATACTGATGTCAATGGAAATTAGGCACATGTTTCAAGTTAGTTTTATGTAACCCTCTTGGGTAACTCTGCCTGATCAAGGAAATACTTTGCTATAGCAGAAGATCAAGCTTCTAGTGTTTCATGAGGCCCAGATATGTGTAAAGCAGGCTGCTATTAAAGGCAAAATAACAGAATCACACAAAATCACAGAATCACAGGTTGGAAGGGACCTCAGGGATCATCTAGTCCAATCTTTCTGGGAAGAGCAGAGCCTAAACAAGATGGCCTAGCACCCTGTCCAGACGACTCTTAAAGGTGTCCAACGTGGCTGAGTCAACCACTTCCCTGGGGAGATTATTCCAATGGCTGACTGTCCTCACTGTGAAAAATTTTCCTCATGTCCAATCAGAATCTCCCCAAGAGCAACATGTGTCCATTCCCCCTCGTCCTCTCCATGTGACTCCATGTACAAAGGGAGTCTCCATCTTCTTTGCAACTACCCCCTAAGTACTGGTACATGGTAATGAGATCCCCTCTAAGCCTCCTTTTCTCAAGCCTGCCCTCATATGGCAGGCTTCCCAGTCCTGTGACCATCTTGGTAGCCCTCCTCTGGACCCCTTCCAGCCTGACCACATCCTCTTTTTTTAGCGGGGACCAGAACTGTACACAGTACTCCAGGTGTGGCCTGACAAGCGCCGAGTAGAGTGGGATAATGACTTCTTTCTCTCTGCTGGCGATGGCCTTTTTGATGCCACCCAGCATCCTGTTGGCCTTCTTGGCCGCAGCAGCACACTGTTCACTCATGTTGACCTTTCTGTCCACCAGGACCCCCAGGTCCCTTTCCACAGAGCTGTTCTCCAGCCAAGTCCATCCCAGTCTGTGTGGCACTCCCAGAATACGTTTTCCCAGGTGCATGACCTTACACTTTTCCTTGTTGAACTTCATAAGGTTCTTGCTTACCCAATCCTCCAGCCTATCCAGATCTTCCTGCAGAGCAGCTCTCTCTTCTGGAGTGTCTACTTCCCCACTCAGCTTGGTGTCATCAGCAAACAAAATGGAGCATTCTTTCACAGTTTGTTTATTCTTTGCACAGTTTTCCCCTTGAATTTAAGTGCAGTATTTGGGATATTGAAAGCTAAAAATATTTTTAAATTTCTCAAGCAGAAGCCTCTACCCCAGTAACTACTGTTACTAGTTACTACTAGTAGTTACTAGTTTCTAGATAGTAACTAGTCTGTCATTACAATCACCAAACACGAGTTTTGTGAACCCTAATGCCAGGCTGCCTTTCCTTGTAGGACTCCTAAAACACACTACAATTATCAGCATCTAGACACAAGCTTAAGGGATGTAGAGGCAGATCCTTCCAAAAAGCACACTAAACCTCCTGAACATCTGCTGAAAGGACATCTGGAAAAATATAGCAAGTGCATAACTGTAAGTCATCCAACTATGCCACACCATCCCCCAGAGAACCTTGCAAAAGGAAGTCTGACTGTAGGTCCAAAGATACAAAACTAATAACTGAAATAAAAGGGACTGGCTGTTTTTTTCCAAATAGATTTCATGGATTCATATATTTCACTTATATGGCTTCTATATTGTTTGGAGAGAGATTCATTGCTACCGTGATATGTCAGTGGAATAGAAACTCAAAAATCAGCAAACCCCTCTTTCTCTGTAATGGTATAATATAGCATATAATTCATGGTCAAGGAAAATTACAGAATGCTGAGTGAAAAAATTCACTGATTTTACTTTATCCAGGTCACTAAAATGCTAAAATTAAACAGATCAAGAGGTGACAGAAAACATATTAAGAGTACTGTCAAGATTAATTAGGCAGAAGAGAAAAATGTACAAATTTAAAACTGAGACACAGCGTAAAAGATTGCAGTACCTGTATTCAAAGTAACAGTCGCTTTCTAGAAATGCTGGAAGCCTTTCTTTCTTAATCCACTGAATTGCTTGTTCTCGATCAAGACACTATGAAAAAAAAATATGAAGATGTACAGAATTCTTTGCTTTCTTGGGTTTTTGATCACGTAAATGATTATCTCCATCCCACTTCTACAGAAGTATTGTCTCAGAAAGACAAATATACAGAATCACACAAAATCACAGAATCACAGGTTGGAAGGGACCTCAGGGATCATCTAGTCCAATCTTTCTGGGAAGAGCAGAGCCTAAACAAGATGGCCTAGCACCCTGTCCAGATGACTCTTAAAGGTGTCCAACGTGGCTGAGTCAACCACTTCCCTGGGGAGATTATTCCAATGGCTGACTGTCCTCACTGTGAAAAATTTTCCTCGTGTCCAATCAGAATCTCCCCAAGAGCAACATGTGTCCATTCCCCCTCGTCCTCTCCATGTGACTCCATGTACAAAGGGAGTCTCCATCTTCTTTGCAACTACCCCCTAAGTACTGGTACATGGTAATGAGATCCCCTCTAAGCCTCCTTTTCTCAAGCCTGCCCTCATATGGCAGGCTTCCCAGTCCTGTGATCATCTTGGTAGCCCTCCTCTGGACCCCTTCCAGCCTGACCACATCCTCTTTTTTTAGCGGGGACCAGAACTGTACACAGTACTCCAGGTGTGGCCTGACAAGCGCCGAGTAGAGTGGGATAATGACTTCTTTCTCTCTGCTGGCGATGGCCTTTTTGATGCCACCCAGCATCCTGTTGGCCTTCTTGGCCGCAGCAGCACACTGTTCACTCATGTTGACCTTTCTGTCCACCAGGACCCCCAGGTCCCTTTCCACAGAGCTGTTCTCCAGCCAAGTCCATCCCAGTCTGTGTGGCACTCCCAGAATACGTTTTCCCAGGTGCATGACCTTACACTTTTCCTTGTTGAACTTCATAAGGTTCTTGCTTACACAATGAACCTCATTTTTGTTATCCAGTTTAGACTTAATTGTGCTGGGCCAATTGAGTTCCTTTACTTTCCGATTAACAGCTAACAAGGTCTGAATCTGATTTCACCTATAAGAATACCACTTTTAAAACAAATCATGGGTGTTTTTTCTTCAGAAATAATGTGCATATGAATCATGCTTTTACTGTGCAATTCCAAATGCAAATTAGATGTTTATAAATTTTCTGCAATAGGAAACTGCTAATTTTTCTGACTTTATCACATTTTATAAATAACCACTATTATATTTTTCCTCAAGAATTTGAGGGTTAAGAAACCCTTAACTTAAATTATACTCCCAGAATGGGAGAACTGTGGATATTAAAACGAAAATCAAACAAATAAAAAGCCAACCATTTATCACCTTTTTCACTTTTATGTTGGAGCATTGCGTAACTGCATTGCACACAGTAACTCTTGTAGTGGAAACCTAAGTGCGTTATGAATCAGGCCCATACAGATTTCTGCTCAGGCCATCTAAGCCTCAGTACCTCATCAAAGCCGGAAGGGAGGTGTCTCCAAAGATTGGTTTGAGGGGTGTGAGGGAGGTGTTGAGCAGTGAGCTACACAGAGCCAGCTAACCAAAAAAGTATGCCTAGAGTCTTACACAGAGAGCAAGCTCTCTATGAGCCAGAGGTATCCATAGCCATTTCCCTTAGAAATGACACACAGCACACTTGTTAATTTTCTTTTTCCAAAAGCTTATGCTTTCCACTCTTAGGGAATGACCTGTTTTATTTATCTGAGGTGCATTTTTCCTTTTAGTGAAGGTGAGATTGATGATTTGGAAAAATGCAGTGACTCTGCTTATCCATAAAAACAGGTGAAGTTTGGGCAAGGATAGGTGCTACTGGTTATATCAAATAATCAGTTCATGTAGATTACATTTAAAATTTTCTTTCCATGAGCTAATATTCCACTAGGGACAGGGTTATTTCTGTCTCTTATATATCTGTAGGGGATTAAAAAAACCTGAATTACTCAGAAAGTGGGTGGTTTCACTTAGAGAGAAGAAAATATTTCAAAATATGGAAAGCTTATGTTGGCATTGGCTCATACAATGTAATTTGTGGAGATGGAGACTAATTACTCCCAACCACACAGTGTATGCCTCTTTTTGGTAACTGACAAGTTTTTTCTGAAATACAGAAGATTGCCTCTTTATTTTGGTATTTAACATTTATGTGTTTACTGACTCACAGCCCAGTATTTTTTATCTCAGTGATTCATAACATGATCATGTCTGTACATGGCTGCTACACAAAATTATATATATACTATCAGAAGGAAAGAAACTCTAGTCTTTCCCCTTCCCCAGAGGAAGATGCTACATTTAATCTGATGAGTTTTGTTACCTTGGTTAGCTTCCTTACACAATCAGCCCTAGGACTTGCTGGGACCTAATCCAGCAAAGCTTTTAGCACGTGTTTAAGTTTAAGCATGTGTTTAACTTCCCTTGATTAAAGTTAAACACATCTTAAGTGCTTTGCTGAACTGGGGTTTCTCTGAAGTAAGGTATGTGGGATGCCAGCCAGTTTCTTTCTGTAGTTGTGATCAATTCTACCCAAGTCTGCTAGTCTTTTTCTTAATATATTTTATGCCAAATTGATTAGACTGTTGATAAGAAGATACTTACCTCCGTATCAATAATTTGCAAGTGTGCATGCACCCATGCAGAGAACTTTTGCTTATCTGCAAATTCGTAACAGTCTGAGAGGGAAGAAAAATGCAGAGAAAAATGCCACTGGGTGTACTTCTTAGGCAAGACGTGTTTAAATTCTGGCTGTAGCCTGAAAGGCCTTATAGGATTCTCCAATCATAGCTCATTTACATTAGTTATGTGCCAGTGATGGCCACTGAAGCTGACTTTTTGTAGTAATGTAACATTCAAAGCAACTGTCAATTTCTTCAGTCAGTGTGAAGAAAGCAGTCAAAGCAGAGGAGGCAGCATCACCCAATGCCTGGAAGATCAAATCCTATTTGATTTGAACTGAACTACTTGATGTAGTTGGTCCTGGATGACTTCTTTTGGTTCAGTCATAGTGTAGTACAATGAATGAAGCTGACTTCTTTCACCTTGTGTAGTTACAGTAACAATTTTTGGCATACTGTTTTTTAGGACATTTTGTTCCAGCTCAGCCTTGAGATGCCAAGCTAAACTGGATGAGGCATCTGCGTTACCTGTCCAGTAAAGGAGGAGTCAAAAATAAGAAGAAACATCATCCTTTCCTCCAAAAAGAAGTGTACTGAGGCATACTGCTCCTCAAAAGGCATGATGCTTCCCATCTATGGAAAATGGCCCAGAGAAAGAAATGTATTCTTAAATAAAACAGGAGCCCTGTTGCTCCAAACCACATGAAAGATGTAAGTAATAGTGAAATGCCTTTGAATTTGTCAAGAAAGGCCATCCATAGTTGCAATGCTGTAAGGTTATCCCAGAGCGCAATGTTAGTCACACTTACACAAGCACACAACTTTTCCTCAGTTGAATCCTGAAAGCAAATAAGAAATCGAGACTAGCTCTTCTGCTTTTGTGCTCTCAAGCAAAGCACTTGTGAAAATAGTTACTTAACGTGGTCGGGATGTCTGTGAGCCTTGTCCTATTGTAGCATTTGTCCAGTTTAGAGGCAGATAATTGCAATCTCACATTACTATCATTTTGTTAAGCTTCGTTGCCTTTTGACCTCTCTCAATACTGTTTTCTTTTCTGAAAATCATTAAACTTATACTGGGCAAAGCAGCAGACTTACAACTCCCTGATTTTCTCTCAGCTTTCCAGCTATGACATAATCTAGAGCAGCCGCCTCTAAAAATGTAGCAAGACCTTAGGCTGGCCTTGAATGAAATGAACTGAAATCACATCAGTCACACCAATGCAAAGCAAGCAAGAAAGGAATAAACCAAGTATTCCAGTGAAATATTTTTTCTCCTCCAAAGCTATTGTTTAAAGGTAAACAATTAGTTAGGCTGTCTTGTAGTCTCTCAGGTGCTTCAATTCCCAATTTTTACCTGCCTACTTTAGTGCTGAAGAAAGCCCTGAAAGTAAATAGGTAAGAATACCAAAACTGATAGTGTCTAAGCAAGCCTGAAACAAGATTTTTTTCTAAAATCCAACCTATCTTTCTACTAATTTAGCTTTCTTGTTGCCAAAGATTATTTTCTCTGGCCATTTCAATTGATGCTAACCATGTAAATCCTTTGGGGATTAATGGAAGAGAGACTTATGTGTTGCCAGACCACAGATGAGCTCATAGCCACACAAGGAAATTAATTAATAAGGAAAGACTGAGATGCATTAGTTTCAGTCAATTTGCACATTCCAGGGATCACTAGTAAAGTAACTGTTGTCATAATATTTTTTCTTTTAATATTAAAAAGTATTCAGACCACACAACTGACTCCTGCCCTACAGAATTTTCAAAATTCTGTGCTACGGGATATACATGTGTAATTCCATTCACTTGCCTGCTAGACACATGTGCATTGCAGGGCATAATTTGGCCCATCATTATGTTTTCCTAACATAAATTAACATTTTTCCCAAGCTACCAAGCCAAACACAACAATAACTACTGCCAGTATCTCTACAGTAAGATCTAAATATAAACTCAGGGGCTATAAGATGCTTACCATAGTGTTGTAATTTGGATCAATATTGAAGGTTGGAGAAGCGCTGCGCATTTTGGAGAACTGCCTGTCATTCTTTGCTTTCCTTAGAACATCATAAATGGGGTTTGGAGGTTTCTGATCATGCAGAATTTTTTTCAGCTGGCTTTCCAGGTGTCGTGGGGCATCATTAACTACTTCAAAAACCCCAAAGTCAGAGTTAAACTTAACTGGTTGGGCAAAAGTCTGCAAAAGAAGTTTGGAAAGTTTATGACATTGTAATAAAGGAACTCTTTCACTTAAGAAAGTTACTTTTTATAGTACAGAAGCATCCTACAGAATGCAAGCTGGTATTATGAGGCTTCTTTCTCTTGCCTGCTGTAGTTTATGTTTAGGGCTGGGAATAGTAATTTTTCTGCATTCCTGTTATTTAGTCTCTTTGCTGTATACCTTTCCAAAGCAGTCCTACTTTTTGTCTCAGCTATGCTTAACTGTCAAGAATTTAACTCATTCTAGATCACAGACCATTCTTTTTCACATGCAGATAATAGATCCAGTACACAGAAGTCTAGAATATATAACGCACAGTAACTTTAGTAACTGGTCTGCAGGAGACTACTTACCTGTAGGACCAAATCTCCAGTGTTACTCTCCCATTCATTACCACAAACAATCAAGGCTTGAAAAGATTAGCAATGAAGCTGACCTTTTAAATGTAATATGCATTGGAGGAGGATGCATCTGAAGATTTCCATATGTGGGAAAGGCTTTTCACCATATTGTTACTTGTGCGTCAAACACCTACCAAAACCTATGCCCATAGTAAGTATTATTATACATCACTAGATCAGTCAGACACTGTATAATACATGAAGTAGACCAAACTTCAATGTCAGTTATGTAATTGCAATTTTTCTCAACTCAAAAAAAACCCATTGCATGGATACTCATTAATACAGAGCCATCTTTCATCTTTTGAGCTCTGGTATTAGGTATTTCCCTAAAAGACTATCTTTCAAATTTGCTTACTTGAAATGAAGAGGGAAAATATGGATGAATTTTACTGAAGTAATGAGGGATACCCAAGACAGTTATGAATATGAGCTTATATACAGCCAGGACATATAAGCATCTCCACACTGAGCTGGAGGACAAGAAGACATTCTGTATTTAAGAACTGAAGAAAATCCTATCCATATCCAGACCCAGTGGCAAAATTCTTTTTGGCTTTGTTCCAGACAGGATCCCACCTGGTGTTTGTACAGTTAAGTTCCCCTACACTTAATAAGATTATTTTATTTTTTCAAGCACTGTATTTTTCATTTCCTTGAACCTTTTCATGTATCGTATACCTACACACATAGACATAATTCATATACATACGTATGTTGAATACATGCTACATATAATATAGAAATACATCACAGACCAATTTCATTCTTCTTCAATACTATGTAAGTCCAAAGTAACCATATCAGCATCAGCTATTTTGTTGCTTCTGTCTGAAGCCCCCTTGTTGATCAATGTCTTGTAGAGCACTGCCCAGGATTGAACCACGTGGCTGCAACATGTGGTTACAACATTCCCTACTTATCCCATAATGTCTCACTGTGGAGGCTCAGCCTGGCAAATCATGTAGCATGTGAGAGCTTTACGTGTGTGATTAGTGCCTATGACATCACACTGTCCCTGCTCAGAGCTATGCATTGAATTGCATTAAGCTGTTTAGTTACCTAACTTCAGTTGAAATCACGGCTTGGTTTTTGTTCTCTGACACCTTGTGCCTCATTTGGCATTAATTTTCTCCAAGGTACTGTGCAGGTTTTAGTGTTTTCTCTCCAGATGTACTGAACAGCATTTTAAAGAGGCTTTTATGTGTGGTAGATTTCTCTATACTTCATTCAGACCTTCTCCCAGTTTGGTATGTGTACATTTCATTTACTTTCAAACCTAATTGGGACTGCTACCAGCTTTTAAGTGACAAAGTGTGCAACCATAATAACCTCCAAATGCAGTCTTCCTTATTTATTTTTTCGTGTTTTTAAAAAGGAAACAGAAGAAAGTACACTAAGAATCAAGGTGCTTCAGTCTCTCAGGATTTGAAATGCTCTTGCTTGTGGAAAAAAGCAAAGTGCAATTCCCATAATGTAGGGCTACATGACTAGGCATGACCAGATTATTTTAGTTCCATGTTATTCAACTTGAAAACTAAGCAAAGGCAACATTAGTTTATCACACACAGCTACTTTTACTTAATCCTTTGTAACTTACTCTAAATCTAGGTTTTTCAATACACATTCTAATTATCTGAACAGAAAACACACAGCAATTTTAATGCAGTGAAACAGATGTTAGTGACAATTTTTTAAATGTGAAGTGTATTGCTATTTTGCAAGTCTGACTACAAATCATTTATAAGAAAAATATACTAATGGAACAAAAGAACATATGCTCATGGAATAAGTAGATTAAGACTTCATATACTACATATTTGCCTGGAAAAGGTGGTTCTAGTCCAGACTTTTGGGTTTCAGACAAAGGTGTAGTCACCTATCCCCAGGAACATCAAAAGGCACGCATACTTCTTTTATCAGTCAGAGAGTAGCCAGTAGATCCCCTTTATCTGACACTAGTAAGACTACATCTGGAATATTGCATCCAGTTTGGGGTCCCTAGTACAAGAAGGATGTTCATAAATTTGAGTAAATCGAGCAGACAACTGCTGAGATGGTCGGAGGCTGGAGCACTTGCTCTGTGAGGAGAGGCTGAGGGAACAGGGCTTGTTTAGCCTCAAGAAGAGACAGCTCTGGGAGGACCTAACAGCTGTCTTACAGTACTTACAAGGAGGTTGCTGAGAAGACAGAGCCAGGCTTTCACGGAGGTGCCTGGTTGGAGGACAGGAGACCATGGTCAGACACTGAAACAGTAGAGTTTTCAACTGTATATAAGAAAAAAGGTAATTGTGGGACACTTAGCATTGGAACAGACTGTCCAGAGTGACAATTGAATCAGTTGTTGGAGGTTTTCAAGAGCAACTGGAGAAAGTGCCAAGCAACCTCGTGTCAACACTAAAGCATTGACCCTGCTTTGGGCGGGAGGCTGGACTACAGACCTGCCCAAAGCCCCTTCCAGCATGAGTGATCTATGATTTTGTACAAATCCCAAATTCTACCAGATAGACCATCTCATCAAAGTATTGTATAAAAGCATTTTAGAACAGTTTAAGCCCTTTGGGAGAAGTATATTTCACTTGCTTAATTAAGAAAGCTAGAATAATAAATCAGAATATTTTTATAAGCTTAATAAAAGAATAGGTAAGTCCTGACCATCTTAACTCATCCCCACCACAAAAATAAAAGTGATAATGTCATGACAAAAATCAAATGGGAACACAAAAAAAAAATTGACCTGATTTCTTGTAGGAAATATTTTCCCAGTTATAGTACAGGACAGAGAGGATTAGTCAATCCATTTCCCTCTCAGTATGTGAAAAACTTTGGAACACAACACATAGTCTAACCATTCCCACACATTAAAAGCCACAAAAAAAAAAAAAAAAAAAAAACCACAAAGAAAAAAAAAAAAAAAAACCTGCTCAATACCCTGTAGCGAACTTAAAACCTTTCCCACAGAAATCAAGTGCCATAAAATCCTACAGTGTTTCACAGGACAATAATGAGAGAGGTTTATAGCATCACCAATATTCTAAGTCATTGCAATAACAAGGAATCTCTTCAGTGAAGATGCCTATGTTAAAAAGTGGGTGATAGCCTGCACTATAAAGGAATGGGAAAAAATTATCCGTGCCAATCTAATATACTAAGAAATGTCTTTCTTACCCCACATTTGGCAAGCATTTTGGCTTTTTACAGACAAGTAAAATACACTAACAAAAAATAAGAGTATCAATGCACCCTTCCCTACATTCTCTTCTAGTCTGGGCCAATTTTTGATCCTTTGAAGATAGAAAGGGAAAACTACTGAGCCAAATTATACCTCAAGATGTTAAGAAAAAATAAATCAGGTTTGGCAGAAGCCTTGAAGCTTGGGATTCATACATTATGAATTTAGCACAATAAATAGGATCACAAGGAGTTGAGAATACCAACAAATAAGAAGTCTACAGACTTTGCAAACTGTTTCACTCACAGGCAATTTTCCCCTTGAACCCAGTATAACCAATGTAACTCAGTGTAGTCATCTCAGCTTCAGAAAAAATCTCCAAGCGAACAACAAAAAGCTGTTTTCAGACTGTGGTACAGCCATGCTATTAAATAAATAAACAATTGCGTGTACATTTTTTACAGCAAAGAAATTTCTTAGCTGTCAATTGGACATTGAATATGGTTTCAGCTGAAGAATAAATAGAATACATAATCCTGAAACCTAAAGTTATGCACTTAACTGAAGGGAAGGCAAATTTCCCTCACTCCTCCCAAAACAGAAACCAAAACAGCATCCATCACTGTGTTGCCAGGATATCAGACATATAAATCTCACTGTTCTCTGCCTTAACAGTTTTCAGATATACTTAACTTCAGATACACTTAACAAATGTGTAAGTACATGCACCACATCCCACCCCGAGTAACGTAGTTTGATCCCAAGAGAAACAGAATGACCATTGCTTGGCCGCCTCTTAGGTTAAGGCCCTGAAAGGGCAGGAACGAATAGAGACCTCATCCAGGAGCTTTGCCAAAACTTCCTTAAGACGGGTATGTGTGTATCATAAATAAATGTCAGTGAGAGTCCAGACCAGAAGAGAATTTGAGCAGCTGTAGGAAGTGCCTGGAAAATTCACACTACACATGGTCAATGGCAAATTTCCCAGTGTCCTTAATAAGTCCAGGATTTCCCTTCTATTGATGAGTAAGACACAAGTCACATCACATTCCACAATCTAATTAAGAGAAAAGAGCATTTTCAGTAAAACTGCTATCAATAGGAAAAAAATCAGGAGAGCTTCCCTGAATATAGCAAACAAGTTTTAGTTCTGGGTAAGACTGAACATAGCATGCATGTAGGGCCTTACTTATGTAAAAGCCTTTTTAAGGGGGGTTGTATTGACACCTGCAGCCTCCCTCCACACACATGAAAAAAAAATAAGGGGAGACTAATGAGCATGAATGGATGGCTTGAATTGGTACATTGATGCGTTGAATTATTCACAACCATCTTCAAAAAGAGAAGGGCCTGAACTGTGCAGCAGAGTGGATTGCTTTTTGCTTTCTGCCCTTTCCTTCATCTGCTACCAGTAGATCAGGCCTGTTTTCACTCTTGACAGCACCAGGTTTTCAGGGCCATTCTGTTTTCAGAAAGACCAATTGGCCCAAACTTTGCCACTTGTGCTTTAATTGTTTTCAGGATCATCACCTACATCAAATCCTGGATTCCAGACCACTCAGCAGAGTCACATTTAAGGTAAAACTGTTAGCTGCATACTGGACCATATCTGTCTTCCTAGACCATTTAGCACATTTTTTTTAAATCACACACAATAGTTCCTATTAGCGTGAAAATTATATCAAGAAATCTATCTAGAGTATACTGCCTCTTTCTGTGTGGCACTACTAATACACCTCTGTGCTGCTAAGCAAGGAAAGGAGAATGTGTTTAATGTGATAAAAGGGATGAAGTAATTGCTTCATTCTCTCTTTTTTTTTTTTTTTATGAGAGGAGAGCTTTTATAGTGAGAACAGCTTTCAAATGAAGTAGTCTTCAAATCTGAAGTTGATAAAACTGTGGTCACTTGGTATCTTTCTGCTGCAAGGGAAACCCACAGCCAGGGACTTGACACCAGCAGTGCCACATCCTGAACATGCTTCAACTGAGGTGTAGTTAGCTCTTTTCTTTCTAGTGCAACACTTTGAGGACACAATGAGGACGAGTGTATCTTCATCAGGATCACTGGTAACTGGAAAATGAGAGGTAAGGCCCCAGCACGGACTTGAGGTGGAACGAGTAGCAGGCAGCTTGTGGAGCCCCGGAGAAACAAGTTGACATTACTGCGCTTTCTTACTGAGGCCTCCAACACTCCACTGGATGGTGATTTCTGACTTCTGAATTTTCATTCCTGGCTAAACATATTCTTGGATGTTTTAAACCCATGGATCAAAGACTTGAATTCTAGGGATGCCTGATGGGCTAGAGATGGAAATGTATCCAGGCCAAGGTTTCTCTTAAAACTTTCATTTTAGATTAGTTACTAAGGAAAGTGTAATTCATTTATATATCATGTAATTGGTTTCTGCTACTGTGAAATCACTGTAATACTGGCAACAAGTGCCCTCACATGTTTTTTTCTATTATTTTGTCTTTCAGAAATATTTTCCTTACAAACTATCCTTCATTACAGTAGGTAGATCTTTGGAGTACCTAGATATCCGTGTCAGATTGTACAGAATATTATTATAACAACAGGACTGCTTAACGGGTATACTGTAAATCAAAGCAAAAAAAAAAAATCTGCTGCTGCTATAGCAAGTCCCCAGTGACACGTTATAAATCAACACAGAGGCACTCTCTTAAAATAAGCATATGCTATCCCTGATTTCTTGTATCAAGTCACACAATATTTTCAGTTTAACTTGTTGCCTAACTACTAGCACACCTGGGTAATACTGTTCCCAGGCAACAGTGTGTAAGCACAACAAGAATAAAGCAATGGAAATTTCAATGTGGTGTTTTAGTAGAAGCCTTCTGAGGAGGAGAGGGAAATGGGGAATATAAGGTATTCAAACCACAGAACTCAAGGCATTAATAGAACTTAATCCTGAAGAAAGTAAATCCTCAAGAAAAGCTCACAGAGAAAATAAAACCAATTATGAGAACATTACAGATAAAAATAGCTAACAGAGCATCTGTTTTCATGAAGGTATGTAAATATATAGAAAAGATACCATGTGTCATCTTAGAAACCTACCAAGTGCAAAAGTATTTACTCATGAGAGTCTGTGAACTCTTTTCTATGGGCTTCCAGAGCAGTCAGGAGTGCCTGGACAATCACTGCTGCTCAGAGCTGATAAGCTGTGCCAGGTCTGCAGACTGAGGAGCTCTCTGAGGCCAATGAGAATTTTGGCCTCTAATAGATGTCCTGAAATCTGTGCATGCCCAAGGAGACCCAGAAACTAAGCAGGCTGAACTTCTTACCTGCTTCATCCTCTGTGATTTGGGGAAAAATTGAAGCATAGTTTCCAAATAAGCAGCAAAGGCGTGGAGGATGGTATTTGTGTGCTAAGAACAATCTGGCACATGGAGGGAGGCCTGGGTTTAAAAGCTACGTAGTTAGGCTTCAATTTAGGCAGATATCCTAAAGTAGCTGTGGGGCTGGCATGGGGGTGAGGGGAAGAAGGAAAAAAAACCCAGGCCACTCACCACACATTTTCTTCCATCTGTGTCTCCCTAGCTTTGTAAAAATTCTTAGGAATCTTGCCACGTGGTGAAAGCATGTAAAGGCTGAGCTCCTGAGAGAAGTTCATATCACTGTTGTGCACAAAATCCACACTCTGATATAGAGCTGTTTTAATACCTCCAGATTCTATTTTAAGATAAAAAATTGGCATAGGGGACCCTATCCTACCATCCTTAGTTCTACAGCTCCCATTAGGTCTACTTTTAGACAAATCTGTGATGTGGTTTAGAAAGTACATCTAATTCTAGTTCAGTTTGGTAAGTCTGAATCATAACAGACCTTTCCACATTGTTCCCATGGTGTCTCCCAGCCAACGTACCTCAGAGCTGTCCCACAGCCTGTCCCGCTCCTAAAGCACTGCGGCCCAACAGACTGCACTATGAGAACACATACCCATTCCTGCAACTTGCTTGGTGGGAACCACCACCAGCATCAGGAAGGGGCAGAATATTTCTTGATGCTCCTTGGACCTAAGACTATGGTGCAGACAGCACTGGAATAAATTAAGTTATGATACAGGCTAAGGCAGCATCCTTCTAGCTGCAGATGGGAGGCAAAGAGGAGGGGAGCATCAACTTTGAGGTCTTCACAGCCATGAAGAGAAACAGAGTTGTTTTCTGAGGAAAAGCAGTTATTAATCACCAAGCACATGGCCAGAAGAATGTAGAAGAACAAACATTTGTTATGGTGGCATGTTGTGATACTGGAATACCAGTGGACTCTTTATGCTTTTCAGTTAAATGTTTATGTATCTTTTCCATTTCCTATTCATATTATTTTAATGTACTGTGATTTAAATATGTAAATTTGCAAGAGAAAATCTATCTCCAGAAGTCCAGCTACTGTGTTATTTTTCCTGACAGGTAGTAATATTGACCAATAAGAGCTGCTACCATTAAAATACAGTCAAATTGTAGAAGTCATTTAATTTCCCAGTGGCAAAGTGAAAAATGTTCTAAGCTGGATTATCTTACTACTAATCTTAGTAAGGTGTTTCTTGTATTTTGCAAAGGATTTCTGTGAGGTACTTACTGGAAGGCTCAAAAATTCATTAAAGTAGTCCACAAGCATATCATCTGTGGCTAAGCATTCTTCCTACAGAGAGAAAAAAACACAAAATAAGACTTGTACTAATCTTTGCAAACATGGTTTGAATGTACCATTGCCTCAAACAATGACTTTTCCATGAGATATGACAGGAAAACTTCTCCAAAGCGTTATTTCCCACTTTTGAGAATATAATCATTGCATCATTGCTATATTCTAGCCATTGCACATCACTGAGGTCCTCAGCAATTTTGAAAACCCATGTGAAGGTAAATTCTTTACGAAGAAATTTACAGATAAAGTCTTCATAAACCCAAAGGCTTCTAAATGCTGGAAATCTGCATGTTTACTTTTGAAAAAATATGCATAAGCTAACTGTCTAGAAACTCCCTGCATTTTACCTTTCTCTCTCACATCTGGGAAGGAAGGGAGTATACAAGTTCACCAGAACTTACTTCTGCTCCCACATTGCTGCTTGGGGATGTTTTGGGGGCTGTTTGGGGAATAAAAGGGAGTTCACTGATCCATACTTTGGCTCACCAAGCAAGCAGTGTATGCCATACTTGGAATCACAGAAGTGGGAAGTTCCTGTTGACTTCATCAGAAGTGAAGTCTGCATCTGCAAGTGGTTTAGTACCCTTTCTGACCTGTGCATTTTAAATCCTGCTAACAAGACTCAAAAACTGCAGAATAGAAATTAATTATTTTGCTGTTGGCAAATCAATTTACATGGATCCCAATCTTACTTTTAATGCACTCAATACCACCTCCACTCCCATTTCAATTCAACAGAAGTTAAAAGTAGTATATTATTCCATTGGTCTTCAGAAATCTGTCTTCAGTATAATGAACACTCCTGAACAGTTTTTAATAGTTTCAGTTTCTTGATTATTCTATTATTTCTGCCTTGCAACGCAAGGAGATTGCACCTAAATCAAATGTATTTGCTGGTATCAGCAAAAGTCTTCTGACACAAATCTTTTTTATCTTTCTTAAGTTCATAGCATTGAAATGTGCTAGTGAGGAATAGTGTTAAAGAGAGGTTATGCACCATGTACGTGGTATCACCTGTAGGCAGGCAGTATCTTGATCCAAACTCTACAGTGTCTAACCTAAATAGAGACAGCATGTACTTAGGTAAGGAAGAAATGTTGAGCTAATCTACTTTGATATGAACTCAGGAAGGCCTCTGCATGGCAAGACCTGATGGTGTTTGTCTGGCCCTAGTCTGCCAACATTTATTCCTTAGCACTTGTGGTTGCTACTGTGACTGATACAGGACAGTTAGCTCACGCTCATTCCTGCAAAACACTAACAACACTGAAAGGAAGACTTTCTGCATTACAGAGATCGTGCTTTATTTGGATCACAGGCCCATGGTCCAATGCAGTTGCAGTACCATGGACCTAGAGATGTTAGGGTGCTGATTAAATAGGAGAATTTACCAAAGTGTCTAATCCAAAGCGTTTTGAAGTCAACAGAAAATCCTCTGCTACTGCCACTAGGCAATCAATCAGATTGCAGTCTGCTTCATGTTTGGTTTGGGTAATGCACAATTAGATTTGACACTGATAAGGAAGAATCTGAAGATGGCAAGATATTCTAATACCCCATGTAAATATTTTATTGTTTCAAAGGACTTATTCAAAACAATTCATTTATTACTGGCTGAGTTATAAGCTCTTTAAGAATACGCAGGTAATGTGTTTTTAATTTGCCAGGGATATAATTCTCTGTAGTCCCATATAACAGCAAGAAATGTAAATGCAGTGGTTGATTAATCAATAATAAAATGTTTATGATCTTATTAATGCAAGCTTTACTACTTACTGATCTTACTGCACCCATACACAATATACTTTCCTCTAGGTTTTGGAGGGGTTTTTGTGGTCAGTCTTATTTTCATTTGAAAGTATAGTTGCACTTTCATATTTGCACATTTTAGGTTATGGAGTTGCATATATAGTACTATAGCTTAGATTTTTGTATTAGGAAGCATTTTGTTTCATTTCTTCCCATGACATCTTTCCTGCTGCACTAGTCCCAATTATGACTAGAAAAAGCTGCCTTACAATTGCAACTGGAAGTGAAGGTGTACTAAAAATTGGCCCAAAACTGCAGTTTTGCCCTCATGCAATTTGTGTACAAATAGGAATATCCTGGGCCTGTTTTCTATCGGTCTTTTAACATTGAAAGGAATTTTTAAATCATTTTGGCAATTGTATCCAACAATCACTTAGATATTTTGTGGAAACAAACCTAATGACATTCTATCTATAGTATTTGATAGCTTTCTCTATTAGTGCTGTCATGAAAAGTACAGAACACAGAAATATTGTTAGACACCAAAGAAATAGCTGAACGTGAGCACAAGTGGCACCATCTTGAAAGGTTTGCATTTCACATTGCAGCACCCACTAAAATGGTAAATACCTCTCCATATACTTTCTCCAAAGAGAAATTATATATTTCTCTTGAAAAATATATAATAAATGGCATCTTTAAGTGTCAAAAGTTAAACTTGGTACAAAACCCCAGTCCTGCATAGAATTCTGACAGCTTCATGTCTTTGTGTGAAATTCACCTGGAGTCAGACATGTCTAGTCACATTAAGTAGCCTGCAGAATCAAGGTTTAATGCAATGTAAATGTGCAGTTGAGATATGTTTTCATATATATATATAAAAAATGTTTCTTCTCATGTACATATTTATATATGCTAAAAAGCTGCTACATATGTCATTTATCTCTACCTGAATTCAGTCTTGATTCTGTTTATGATAATATATTAGTATCTCGGGGCTCCCATAAGGAATAGCAATACAATTCTACTTTAAAATACACTGTTACAAATGTATCCAAAATGGGGAAGAAACAAACATTACCTAACCTGCAAAATTTAAGGTCTCATTTCATAAGAAATGCAGGTAAACAGATAAACATGTCAAATAAGATGACAAACATCAGGGAAACCTACAATTAGTTATGAGCAAAAGGTGGAAAAGGTAAAGTAAGGAGAAGATTGTTAAACCTGTCACGTTGGATCTTTCAGTTGATTGTTCCTTTCCTTCATCTTATTTCATTTTCCTTTCCATTTCCATCCTTATTCTCCAGACTTTCCTGTTTCTTTGGTGTTTTTCTAATTATTTTCAAACTAAGTATTTTTTTTGTCTGAGAAAATTTAAGAAATTACTCAGTACTCCAAACTTAGAGGAAAGAAATGAGAAACCAGTTTCCAAATAGTTTCCAAAAAGTATTTTTGTCTTTTTTTCTCTACAGTTGCATGACAAAATGGATGATGAAGCCTTATAAGGCATACTTACAAACACTTCTTCTGTTATACATGGAGGCTCTGAAACACAAAAATGAAATATTGTATGTTATCCAAGCAATACGATCAGGCTTATTCAACTACAATTACTGAACAGAAACAAAAAGTAGTGAGGCATGACAACCTTCCTGGATATTCTGAAATAAAATAACTTAGCCTGAGGAAACAAAATAAACTCTAAGGATATGCAGTAATGTTTATCCATGCATAAAAAGGTTGAATATCACAAGAATTATTTAAATATAATGGAAGTATTATTTAACTAGATTATTCTCATATATATCCATTAACTTCAGCTTTCCTTTGCAGAATGGATTACTAGAAGCTTGCTGGTTTTAATGAAAATACAGATTTGTGTGAGACTCTGGGAGCCTTGAACAGCAAATATTATGAATCGTATGATAAAATTAAAAAAAAATGTAATTGTGGGTGTTCCCAGATAACCAAAATCTCACTCATTCTAGGAAAATATATCCATCTTTTGTGATGCCACTTGAAGGGAGTAAAGTTCTCTCTTCAGATTGATGAATTTTGCTAGGCAAGTTTAAACCTAGCAGTTCAAAATCTCCCTCTTTTGTATCACCACCTCTGTACCTGAGACAATCACCCTGGGGCCAGACGCCCTGTCTGACACAGAGTCAGTCCATCACCCTGTGTGGAAAGTACTACATACCAGTGGTAAGCCTCTTCAGCCGCATCCTGGATCTACAGACATAAGGGCCAGCACGCACACCTGAAAGCTTACGACCTCATTTGCAAAGGTGAAACCCTTGACTGCAGACCAGAAGTGGAAGCTGCAGAGTCCCTGGGCCTGCCTGGGGACTGCTGATCTGCACCAGGGCAGGCTGGCTCTGCTGTGCGACTCACAGCAAGCAGGTTGCTATGGCACTGCAAACAATGCACAGGATAAGCTGAGTGGTAAGCAAATGCTTCTACTGCTGATGCGAAGCTCCCTGAAGCAGACTTGGATATCATGCACACTGATGATATGGTACCAAAAGAGATGCTTGTGAACTTGGAATTTGAGAATACTTGCAGCAAGAAATGAAATTAAATACTGTTTTCTCAACCAACCTAGGCAGCTCTTAGTCCAAAATTATATTCTACCTTCTCCTAAATTAGCAAAACCCTTCAGCCATGTGGGATTTTGCCTTAAAAATCTCTCACGCCATATGACTAATCACCAACTGATCTACATGTGTCAAATAATTCTGCATTCGTAAGCGGGCTGTAAGGCTTGATCCCAAGTAGCAAAGTCAGTCCTATCTATGGTAGAAAACTTCCGCTGCAGCCAAGTAAGAAAAGGTAAGGGGCTTTGTATTGCTAAGGCTGAGGTGAAACGTGGGCTGTTTCCTAACAGGTATAAATGGCTTCATTATGATGTGCCAGAAACACAACCTGAAGTGGTGGTAACAGCCTTCTCTACTTCCTCCTGCTGCTAGGGCCTGGACCTAATGGAAATCCAAAGGCAGCTGCATTTTCTCCCAGTTAGGGAAAAGTTTATTAATACCCTAGGTGGAAGGAAAAAAGACATTAAAAGACATAGAATAGAGCATACTCCCAGAATGTCAGTTTCTTCCTTGGATCAAGGGGGGTACTCCAGGATATAAGAAAAGGTCACATTTCTGGTATGGTCAGCAAAAGTTGTGTACAGAGAAGGAATTCAGGCTCCTATACAAGGATTCCAGTGGACTTCAGATGTTCCACAACTGGGATCTGACAACATCCATATCTAGCGAGTATCTGGTCCTAGAACTGCCTTAATTCTTCAGGCACCTTCAGGTTTTTTGGCATGACGTTTCCCTTAAAGGTCCTACTGCTGCTTATTTCCAGAACAGCACTGTTTTCAGTACCTTGGCATGCATCCCACTGGGATCTGTTGTACCAGATATCATGCATGCAAGTTATATTAAGGGCTCCTTTGAGAAGCCTAATCCATCAGCTATGCTCAGAAAGTGCCCAAAAGACACCAAGAGCTTCCAATTCCCAGCAAATTCTATCATTTGTGCCACCTTTCACAGAGCAGTATAGTATCTTCAGTCATACTTTTCAGCTATGAAAAAAAGTTTTATTTTAATTCATACATGACACTAGTGGAATCCATGATGAGGTAAAAACAGAATAAATGCACATGCTCAGGGACTACAGCTTTAAGTCCAGGAATCGTTGACTGTCAAAAAATGAACAAGCAGCAAATCAGACACCATAGAGGCAGGGAAAATGGCTTCCTCTCCTAGACATGGTGTTTTGCACCCTCCTCTCCAGGTGTGCATTCCCACTCCAGAGAGTGCCTGCCCAAATGCAACAGTCACTGTTCTAATTACTAAATGCCAGAATAACACCTCTTCTAATTGTCTTGGTGTAATGTTGTTAGCTGTCTGATTAGCTTTTTAGGGTGGAATATTTTGTGGGACTTTTTTCCACTTAAGGGAAGAACACTATTTCCAAAGACCTACAAGAAAACCGGAATAACATCATAGCCAAGATACACATTTCAACCAAAAGTTTGGTATCTATGAAAAGCATAATCAACAGAAGCAAAGAATAAAATATAAAGATTCAAACTTAAGTGAGCTACAGACGATTTAAATACTTTGATAAGTATTCTGATGAAGTATTAACTACCCTTAAGTTCTCTGTATGCAAATTCTATTCAATAAGACGTGACAAACAGTAGATTAACACTGAATAGCATACATTTAAACACATGATTTCTTAGTGCCATGTATCAGGACATGTTCTATTGTGATTATGAAATATTTCAAATAGGTATACCTGATGTACATGTAAGAGAAATATGCATAACAAGATAGCCCACAAAATGTAAAGTGAAATCTTTCCAACAGATAGAATTATTGCACTGCATTGAGACTGCATTGTCTCATAATCAAACTACTTAATATGATCTCAAATGTTTAAGTTAATGTTCATTCCACCACTTTTCCCCCTGCCCCTTTTTCTTTCTGATGTAGGTTTAGACATAGGCTTTGATGTATAACATTCTCCTGAACTCCCTTAATTGCTTGTAATTTTTGAAGCAAAAACAGAAACATAAGGAATGTGTCCTTTTTGAAATTAGAAGTGGAAGCCACAAGTCAGCTTAGATAGCATTGAAGTCTGGAAGTGAGTCAATAAAAAAAAAACAAAAGTCCTTTTTCTCTCCTTCTGGCATCTGGTGTATTTTGGTATAAAACTCTTAAGTCTTTGTTCTCTTTGTATTGTGCTTCAGAGACTGCATTTTGCATTAAGCTCATCAAGAAATACACACTGTACTCTCTCATGGAGAATCTATTAGCAGTCATTATCACTTTCTCATTAACCTTGGTTAATAACACACATTTACACCAAATATTTTGTGTGTGTATGCTCACGTTTCAGTACTGATGTTATATTGCCAGTTAAAATTTCACCAGCTAGTGAAGCTGTGACATAAAGATTAAGCTCATCTTCTTCCTTTTCCACATTTTTCTCTTTCCATGCTCTTATTTTCATTTGGATGATTATTTATCTTAGCAGAATTGCAGACCTACAGAATATTTCATGGATATAGTAAAAGCCATGATCTGCCCCAGAAAAGCATCTGAACTTGTAGAAAAGATGAATGGCTAGACAGAATGTAGAATAAGTCTTAAAAAATGTAATAATACAGTAAAATTCTAGACAAGAGAAAGCAAAAAGACTAGAAGTAGATTTCAAATTATTAGCATCTTGGGAAAGCAGTAATCCAGCAGAAGGCCAGCACAGGAAGATATCTGCACAGGAAGACAAATGGGAGGAAAACATACATTTGTCCTCTCCATCCCTGCTGCCATCTCCCTCCTCTGCTTATTACTGAAGAGCCATTTGGAGAGGTGAACTTTCAGTCAAGACTTTAATCTGTCATTGTTCCTTTCCTCCACACTTCTCAGAAATTTATGCTTTCAAACATTTAGCAGGGAAAGTGTTTCAAAGTATCACCCAGCAAATCAGATCAAAACTTTGCTCCCAAAGAAACATGCATGTAAAAGCTATGCCAGCTTGCTGGGTGAACAAGTCTCTTCTTTGTGACTTGCTCAAGTAAAGACAGACATAAATTGGGTTGCTTTATTAAGTCCAAATGTGCATTTTTGTTTTTAGGTACTAACCTGTGTCTGATTCCTGGCAGTGGTCACAGTGAAGTCATGAACATCCCCACAATTAATTACTTATACAAAAAAGGAGTGAATACTATTTAAAAATGCAGATAGGTATCTAGAGGGATCTCAAGGGCAGCCATGAACTAATTACCACAGATTTTCAATAGAAACTCCCCATCTCAGGTAGAGGTGGACATTTCATAATGTGATATCTTTAATACCTAAATATCTTTGCAGAAATCTAACTTTAGTTAAATGTAACTACTTTCTTCTTTGGATGATTGCCACATACATTATAGCTTTTGCATCTGAAAGCAGCAATCTCAAACTGAAAACAGGTGCTAGGGAACCTACTTAAATATTGACTGCAGAACTGCCAAAATAGGAGTCAGATCCTGAGAGGAAAGCGCTAATTGATAATCAGATAGCTGGCCCTTAAATGCCTTAAATTATTCTGTTGGCAAAATGGCAGAAGCTGCCCGTTGTAGTGGTGTGGCCTCTATGTGTTGAATCTGAAAGTTCCAGTTTACAGCACGGTTTAATGCAATTCTGTGTCTGTCAGAAAAAGTTCATACACACACACAAAGAAACAGTCATTGGGAATATAAGCACTCAAAAGAATTCTGAAAGGAGAGAGGAAAAAAAAGCCATTCCTGAAGATGGTCTAGATGAAGAAAAAAAAAAGAAAGTGCTTGAAGGGCTAAATAGAAAAGGAAAAGATGAGACATAGCTTTGGTCTACCATCGTTAGGAAACTTTTACTAGTGGAGTAGACTGTCAGAGGGAATGCAGGTCCGAAGAGCCTGAAGAGTCTACAAGGGTCTCTATTTGGATAGCCACTGGAGAATATTCCTTGACTTGTCCATGTCACCAATGGCCAAGGATTCCTATAACAATCTTATTCTTCCAGGACAAGGTAGAGGTGTTTTACCAAGTTTAAAAGCTTTAAATAAAGTTTGACTTCCCTTTGCTTAGTACAGGTCTTGGAAAAAATAAAGGAATACAGAGGCATACCTGGAAAGTGAATCAGAATTTGTGAGGACCACTTAGAAATTTGTGATATACATTTGTAGTCTTGCTACCTACATGCCAGCTACCTACTTCATATCTGCAGTCATCTGATCCCTTCAGAAGTTTTCACTAGTGTCTTAAGAGATAACTGCTAGAACTTTAGGAGATTATCACACTATCTTTTCTAACTTTGGAAAGGACCATTAAGACTAATTGAAAAAGCTGTTCAGCAAGATTGGGGCAGTTTGAAGAAGTACATTAGAAATAAAGTAATTCTGTGAAGACAATATGAAAATCAGGGAAGAACTACTAGACCCACAGCTATCAAACCACATGCAAGATAAAAAAATTGGCATGGTGCATAAGTTTACAGCAAGGCAGAGAGAGTTTATTGCTAGCAGCCTTACTACAGTTAACGTAGCATAGCTTTCAACTGAAACATAAGATACAAATCAGAAGAAACTATGGCAGTTATTTCTCAGAGATGTCACTATCAGGATGTAGCAGAAATTTTGGCATCACATACAAAAGATTGCACTGTCACTGTCTATTGTCTATTTTTCATGCAGATAAACTGGAGTCATGTTTTATAATACATTTTGGCTGAGCTAATTTAAGCCTTGCATGTTTACCACCACTTCTTACTTTTAGTTGTGCAAGTAATTTTCATGACAATTTTTTTTTCTGGGGTTACTTGTAGCTTAGTTTCAGTCAGATCAGTTCCTTGATCTTGGCTTAACAGGTGTTCTAGCCAACTATGGGGCTAATGCAAGAGGCATATGCAGAAGCTTCAGCAGATAGGAATAACACATGCCTATAGTGCCAAACACATCCTTTAACGAGATCATCCCCTGACAGTAGGGGGCATATACCCAATAAGAAATATTAAGTACATGCATGTCTTTCCAGTCTTGCTGTTACAATCAAACCGATGTCAAAGGCAGCCCCCAAACCCAGAATTCCCCAGCTAAGAGCCAAGTTATCCATGTGGGATGTAACTGATGCATCGAGCCAGTGGATAGCAGCGGTGCTGTTTGAGACAGTGCATCCCACTGACCATCATTTCCCACCTTTTTGTGTTATACTGCCATGGCTGCCTGTCCAGCTGTATAATGAAGCAGACTGGGAGTCTGATCCAGCTAAAAAGAAAAATCTGGAGGAAACACAAAGATTTCATGTACACCAGCTTCCAGAATACAGCAGTGTCAACACAACAGGTGTTAAGAACGATATAAGAATCTATAACTAATAGGTGCTCTGTAAGATTTCAGTAATGCTTCAGAAAAGCATACAAAATTACAGCCTTCTTATTTTGTAGGTATTCTACTTTCCTACCTATTGCTCTCCTGGACTCCTGAAGTACCTAGTTAAAGAATAAAGAACACATTAAGTTCCCAAATTCTCACCCAGTCTTCATTTAACAGACTAAAACTAAAAAAATTCTGCCATTTTGATATTGTTTAAAATATCTTACATGAGAACACTTGGCCCCTTCCCAATTTTGAGTTTGAAAAAGTTTGTTTTCACTTTCTTGTTCACTAAAGCTATCAAAACATCAATTAAGTATGAATAAAATGCATACAATAAGGTATTTTTCCTGTGATCATTTTAAGTCATGATAGATTGAGGAGGCACTTGTAAATTATCCATACTTTGTAAAACTACATTGGATTTTGTTATCAAATACTTTTTTTGTAGTTGGGAAATAAAGTCAGAGTGTGCAGCTCCTGAAGCTATCAGCTCTCAAATACTTCAACACTTCCATGAGGAAGTTACACTTTGTAGCCAACACCAGGCTGGCATAGAGACTGCTGGATAATCCAAGTCCATGGCTGAGAGAGGAACTGAGCCACCAGGTGCTGTTTAGGCCAGTCTTATGATTCCATGATCTTGCCTGGTTGCTGTAGGACCTGGCTCTATGCCCAGCACAGCTTCACCCTGTAAAGGAGGCCCTGGAGAAGTAATACCATCTGAATCACTTCCCAGGATGCCACTCTTCTCTTGAACATTTTGGTATGCAGCTCCCGGGGGCAGGAATTATGGCCACCCTTGCTTTCAGCTATTCAAAACATTTTGCATTTGTAATGTTGAGTTCGTGTGTAAGGGTTAAAGCAACTGAAGTTCTGTTCTGTAAGAAAAATCTCTGGTGCCCCCTTGTGATAAAATATTTTGTCAACGGAATGTATGCATTTGAAACCAAGGACTATTTTCAGTGAGAAAAGCAGTTCCACCCTTAAGATAGTTACACATTTAAGTTAGCTAATTGAGCAAAGCATTTCAAGAATTAGTTTGTTTTCTTGTTATCTATTCTGTGTTGTATGATATTCTCCCTGGACTACTCTATGACTATTACTTAAACCAAGGAAAAAGTCCAGAACAGGAACTTAAACAGTGTACCAATGAGCATTTGTTTGGAGCAGAAATCAGGACCCACATCTTGATTTTCACAAAAAAAAAAACCCATGCTCCCATCTTACTGTGCCCCTTTGGGATAGAGTCTTGGAACAGTTTCTTGACAGAAACACTTCCAACAGCAAGGCTGGAAAATACCTGCATCCCAATAATAGTTTTTGTACACTAGAGTACACTATGGGACAAGGATAGAGGAAAATTGAACCTGAAATTCCAATGTATTGTGGGAGTGCTCCTTTGGTACAGATTTCTTCCAAAGATGGGAGAATGTTCAACACAACCAAACTTTGTGTTTAAAAGCCAAAGATGTTTCTATTGCCACAATCTGTGTAGCATCTAATCTATCAAAACGTGCACCAGGAAAATGTGATTAATTCATGCCAGAGGAAAACTTTATTTTGTATCCCAATGGTCTACATATAGGCTAGGTACTGAGCTACTGAGTCTTGGCAGAACAAGGCATTTCTAGGAGATGTGTTCTTCAGGCCTCAAATAACATATTATTACACACAATTCAGTACTTAAGATTCACTACAAAGAATTTACACTTGCAAAATATAATCTAATCACACCAAATACTAAATCACCACAAGGCTGAAGTGGCGGGGGGGGAAGCCTGAAGCTTAGCAGTACAAAGTATGAAGTTATGCACTTATGGTTCAGTAAGTTTATGGAAAAAAAAAAAGAATGTTTCCAAAATTTGTGAGGTAAGGATGTGGGAGTACTATACCAAGTGACTAAACTGCAAGCATGCAGAAGATATATAAAAGAAATTCTGAACTTAGTATGCATTGGTCAAAGTATTTCTGGCAGAGAAAAAAAAGCCCTAATATTTTTCAAGGTCTTGAGGAGGTTTTACCTGGTATACTGGTTGCAAAGGTTCACAGAACAGATTCTAATGGAAAGAGAGAAGAGACAGTAAGACAGTCCATGAAACAGAGGTGTTATCTAAGGGATGAGACTGAGTTCAGAGTTTTTTTGTCAATTAAATAAAGAGCGAGGGGATATTTATACTACACAATCATAACATTGGGGAAAAAAGTCTAAGGAGAGGAACAGATGTATAGAACAGCTATTTTAATAGCAATGCTGAAAAAAAGGCAACTGGTTAACTGAATAGTAGAGCAATCTGGGATAGGTCTCCAACACAAAGGTCATGAGACCGTAATCTATCCAGTTTTAAGACAGAACTTGATGAGTTGACACAAGAGTTTGCTCCAGACTCCAGTAGTCCCTTTCTAATCTACCACTCCTGTATTTCTTCATGTGCCTATGAAAACAGAAAGAAAAGGGGTTACTTGTATTAAAATTAACCTAAATAGCCTCAGGGGTATTAATGAATAATCAATATATGAAATATGAAAATAATCTGACATTATGTTGATGAGCTGCTTAATTTAAGGAACAAATCTTTGTAATTTTTAGCTAGTTAGTGATAGAACATACGGACATTCTCTGTCCTATAAACAATTCAAAAGATTTATAACAATTTTTTGCCTAAGCTCTTCCATACTTGTCACCAAGGAAAGAATGATCAGAGACTTAAGTAACTTCAATTTCCTTCTCACAGACCACTTGAGGTTTATGGTTACTGCTCCAAAAAAACGATTTATGAAGTACAATTCTTGTAGCAACATCTGTCAGCAGGAAAAGGTCACTTCTAAGAATTCTTTTTTAGAACTTAAACCCACAGCTCTGGCTCAAACCGTCACCTTCAGAAATCTAAATGCATTGCCTGGGCATTCTTTGTAGGCAATATCACTCCTCCCTCTATAGATCATGGCTGTCTGAAAGGAAATAAGAATTGCAAGAATGAAGTTTTCAGCAGCAAATAAACCCAATATTATTTTGAACATTAATTTTAATCTCATTACCCCCATATTCCAGAATGAAAGACAATTCACTCCTCCTTTTCCAACAATCTGTTGTCAATTGTAAGAAAAATTCTTGAGCTGGAGAATAATCACGGGTAGGATATTTTAGGAAACTCTTCACATTATAATTTCTACCCAAGGACCGCTTTTGCATCCTCCTTCTCTGTGTGCTAGCCAGAAGTTTTAGTACCTGACCTTGGGTCTCTGAATTAATTCAGCCCAGTAGAAAAAGAAAGTTAATCTCTAGACTCCCTGACACTCATGGACTGGTTTGTTTGGGGTTTTTGTGTTGTTGTTTGGGGGTGATGGTGTCATGTTTGGTGGGGGTTTTTTGTTTGGGTTTTTTGTTGTGGGGTTTTTTTTAATGGTTGGTAGGTTTGCGGGGGGGTGGGGGTGGGAGGGGGTTGTTTTGCAGGCCTTTGGAGGGGGGAGTTGTTTGTTTTTTTAACACAAAGTAGGAACTTATATTCTCCTTCGTGGTTTCATTCAAGTCCAGACTCATACAGCTTGGTGGTATCTGTTTGAGACAAATCAAGGGATACAATACACAGAAAAAAGCATACTAAGAGGGACTCGGAAGAGCTACTGCCACTCTCCTACCCCAAAGACTTAATTTCTGTCTATAACTCAATCAAATATCATGAAAGAATTTTGATTCCTTTCACCCAAACTATTAGAGGCTATTAGGTAACTATAACATATCTTGTGTTCTATTAGATGTTATCCATTATGCAGACATTAAGTATATCACTATTTTATTTCTCCCTTATGTCAAGACATAAAGTTAATTTTATTTTTTAAAAAGTCACTACCAGAGAGGAACATTACCAATAGGCAAGAAGTCTGGCTTTCTCACTTCCCCTCACCTCTGGTGTAGCAGTGAACAACAGCAGAGAACATATTTCAACCAAACATGAGCACAGTTACATTCATGATAGACCTAACTGAACAAAAGACATTTGATTCAGGAAGACATTTTTGTGAGGCAGATTTAGAAGGGGGGAAAAAAGTTTTAAATATGCCAAAACAGGGGGGAAATACTCGAAATAGAGTTCAAGTATTTTTCCTCTCAAACTACTCCTTGTGGGATGGACACTGTAGGTGTCAAAGATACTACCTTTAAAAAACAAATAATGCCTACACCAGAACCAATTTACCACCCCTATTTTTCCTGAATTATTCAGATTTTAGCAAAAGCAAGTGCTTTGGAGAAGGTCATACATCTTACCAGATTTTATTTTTTTTTCCTCAGAAGGAAAGGACACTTAACTGATTCTTAAACTGACTTCCCATACAGCTTTCCATCCAAAGGTGCACCTGTTTCAGAAATACTTCCAGAACAATTACGAAAGTTTTCAAAACAAGGCTTGCACCTCATGTATTTCTGGACTGGACTGCAATACTGCACATCAGAAAGCAAGCTAAATCCACTCCTGTCTGTCATAACTCTCCCATCAATTTCAAGGATGCACTTAAAGGCAGTGATGCCAACAGCAGTTTTACATACTATCACATGCTGTACTTATTCTGTATTGCAGTTACTACCATCCCCTATTTCGTTTGATAATTCAATGATAATAGCTTAGTTTGGATTAGTTTTGTTTCTTAGGAAGTTACAAACTATATGCATTCAGATTATTGTGTAATATAACTTCCTGCCTAGAAAGTTGTCCTTCGTCATGCCAGTTTAACCTTCAATAGAAACTATTAAACATTTCTAAAAATGTATAGTTACTTGTCCCAACATCCTTCCCCTCAATTGTTCCCTCAGAATAGATTATATATAAACTCCTCTTTCAGTATTCCAGTTCAGTGCTACCAATCTAACCCTAGTCAAGAATAATGCAAAGGCTTAGCAAATTCAAACAAGTATGGAAAGAAAGTGCTGATAATTTTATTCATCCAATAAACATTATTTTCTGTCTGGTATATTGGGTTTATCCCTTCTTTAATGATACCATGATTGGTAAATAAAGTCAGCACTAAAAATTCTATGACATTTTACTCACCATGTTGTTCCCCCTCCTTCCAAATACTATGTGGAGTTATTGTCCCAGAAATCAAGTACACTAAAAGTACTAACCAATTACAAATCAACAGTTAGAGATAATAAATAGGAAGTGATGTCTCTAGAACATCCTGAATCAAATTATCCTGGTCCATTTGTCTTAAACCTCCACAGATTGTGTGGAGAGGAAAAAAATCTCAGCAGTTATTTGTAATTTTTAGACAAAAATAAAGTGATATGTGAGTAAATATTAAGAGGCAAATACACTGCTTATTGCTCTAGTTGAAGGTGCTTTTTTTATCAGACTACTTTTTAAGTAGCTCAGTGATAAGGTTTACCTACAAATACACACAGTGAAGTTACAACATCACAAAATATAACACAAAGGACAAAATCAGAGGGAGAGTGGGGAAGACACAGCAGCTGACTACAAGTGTTCTGCAAGATGCTTGTGACAAATTAAGTCCTTGAAAGGACAAGTATGACAATATCAGTTGGAGAAGTAAACTGATATTATATCTCATAGCACAAGTCCACTTCTGTCACCTGTATTTCAAGCTCTTTACAATTTCTAGGAGTTTAAGAAAAAAACACACACAAAAAACCCAGAAATATAATTTGACTTCTGAGAGGCAGATTAAGTTTTTTCTGTAAAGGATCAGCATATTTAGTTCAAGGGCAAAATCTGTAAATTCCCTTAATTAAATCTACAGCTAGAGAAAGGATGATTTCTAGCAGTAGATAATCCTTTAATTCAAGCAGAAGTATGAAGATAATCCAGTATCAGGGAACTGAAGTAAGGTCAGACTAAGTAAAAATGTAAGTTCCCCACATCAAGGTTAATGCAACAGCATATTCAGAGATGTGAATGTATCACCTGAAGTTTTCAGGTAAAGACAAAGCTCTGTAAAAAACAATAAAACAGAGTATCCACACAGCATCAGCTTGATTTAGAAATTACTGTTCCATTGACTTGCATTACAGAAGCTAAGAGAACAACAAAATAATTACTCTGATATAAAATTCAGGCAATATATTGCTTTTGAGGTACCATTATTTACATAGGTAGAAGTATTTCTTGCATACACACCTAGTGCCCCACTTTAAGATACTTTGAAAACATTTACTGTCATTTAAAGTGAATAAATAAATCCCATTAAAAAGATTTTTTAAATAAAAATAATTTTCTTTAATTTGTCTTTAAGACAAGAATCACATTTTTAAACATTTATGAGGTGCTGTAAGCTAGATATCAAAGACTACATTTAAGGTACTTTATTAAAAAATTTAAGGTGTTAGTAAGTGCCTAGCTACTATAGAACAGGTAAAACGACATAAAATGTTTCAAAATGTTCACTTTAAAACCCCAAAAATATACTAAATTGATTAAGATATATACATGAGAAGTTATCTTAATAAGTCAGCAAAACCACATTGAATTAGACTTTCAAAATGCATATATTTAGGAAGAATGTGAACAAGATTTGGAATTTAGGAGAAGGGGAAAGGAATTAAGTGTAAGGACTTACATGCCTTACAAATTTAGAGTCTTTTTAAATTTCTTTTGCTTTGGGCACTTCCTGGAGGAGCATCTTTTTTGTTCTTCTGTTCTGCAGATAAACTATTACATTCTTTTGACCCATGGAAAGCACGCAGACATAAGATACAGAACTCAAATGCACATGCCTCCCTGCTACATAGTCCCCGTTTCTTTACCAATTGATATTTAGCAGGATATTGACATCTTGGACAGGGTTTTAGAGCTTCGTCAGTGAACAGAGTTTTAGCAACCTGTAGCAAGAGAGAGATAAGAGCTACTTAGTGCTTGTAAATGAAGATTTTTCTAAAAAACTGAAAGCAAAGAGTTTCTTAGCTACCTACTTTTATGTATTCTTCCTGTCTACTAGTTGAATGGGGAACAGAACTGCATCTCCTGGGTGTAAGTTCAGTGTATGAAGGTGGTGTTAGTACTACAGGAGTTCTGGCTTGAGCTTGAACGGGCCTTAGAGCAGATCTATTGAGAACATTAAGTCTTGTGGCAGCATCTTCAGCTTTCAAGAAATATTCCTGTTAAAGTTTATAAGAAAAAAGAAACACAGAAAAAAACCACACACAAAAGGAAGCAAATCAGGGGTTTATTTCATTGGGATTTGAAGTTCCTTTTTTTGTTTGTTTGTTTGTTTTGTTTCTGTGTCCCCCCACTCTTTTCTAATGTGATGTTGCAGGAAATTTTGTATAGTGCATGTACTTCCCATTAAATGTTTATATTTAGTAAAGGAACATGAGACCAGAACCATTGAAAACAAAGTCTCATAAGCAGGGTGAAAAGCCAACTGTCTTATCACTCTCTACTGGTCCTCAGGTTTCTGAATTAGGAGACATCTCAATAGCAAGCATAAGATTTGTCACAGTTAGAGCAAGGTTACACTTAAGTGAACATGTATACACACGTGGAAGATCTAAAAAAAATTACACTGCTATTAATATGCTTACTTTTCTAGATGCCTCTTAAGAAACTTTTGTATGTCCTCCTGATGTTCATAAGTACACCATGAGGAAGCTTAGCCACAAGCACTCCTGAAAATAATCAGGAAGTAGTCTAGAGTGGGTCCTACCGCACAGTGGACTACAGTGAAACTGAAAATAAGGAACCACATGGCACAAAGGTATGAACAGGGTTTAAGATCCAAAGCCAGAATCAGCTGAGGAAGAGATCCTACAGGATTCTCAAGAAGGAAGCCGGGGTAGGGGGGAACAACACACGGACACACAACACGACAGAAAAAAAGAGAGTATCACATGGTTGAAAGACTATTACTCAAACTGTGGACAGTTGAAAAGTGACAAAAGCTATTACATTCTCCTGTTTGAATACTCATGTTGGAACTGCCTCTACCAATTACCTTTCTGTAGCTCTACAGATGTTTCTTCTTTCTTCTGACAGGTCCTCTTTCACACTTCAAAATAATATTACCTTTGAGACAAACCTTACCTCAGCTTCTTTCAGGTGTTGTAGGTACAACTTTCTCCTCTTATCTGCACTTTTATCTTGTACAATGATTTCACGCCAGTTTTTGCTTACTTTCCAAATGCTGGAAATGAATGAAAAATGTTGTCCACTTTCACATTTTTGCCAAGTAGTACAGAAGTCATGATAGTAAGACTACCTTTTAAAGATTTTTGCATGATTTCAGACTATTGGCCATTTTATAGACTACTGCTATATATTTCAAGAGCTCACAGTATTGTTATGAAACACAGATCTCATACTATGGTGCGCCACTGTATAGAATAATGGAGTCTAGAGAACCATTGCAATATAAACACAGCATATCTTTGACTTACTAAATCAAATAACTTTCTTCTTTCCACATAAGCCACTTACCAACTTTGTTTCTGAAGTCACATTTTTGCATGTTAAGGGCTCTGAAAACATCCATGTCCTTATACTTCCACCTATTCTCCCATTCCCTTTGTAACTATTAATACACGTGGCACTCTTGATTTCTTTGAAATAAATTAGTTTCTATTGATAAAAAATTAATCTAAAACATTATAAATGAAGAAAAATTCTTTGAGCATCTTTGGGCTTAGAAATAACTGAGGAAATTAGATAACACAAGGAAAAAAATCTACAAAATGTGTTTTGAGTACTGTGTGTTATTGGGGAACTTGTAATGAGAAGAAATTACTTTCTAGGCTTAGAGAAATTTTTAATATATTTTAAAATTTAGAAGTACTGTGATTTAGTTTTAAGTTTATAATTCCCATGTTTGGCTTTTTGTTTGATAATTCCCTCATACAATATATTTTTAGAACTACGTAGAAAAAGCCACTTGGTTAATGGTGACAAAACTTTTAATTTCCCCAGAAACAAAAAACTGTATTGACAAGACCCACTATTCCAGAAGTTATTTTAATTTACTTGCAGAAACACATATTTGCACTTTTTTTGTGAGGGGTGGGGGGGCTAAGGGGGGAGATGGGGGGGAACAGCAGTACTTACCTGCATAGACTTTCCACTGTCAAAGCATCTAAAACTCTAGCAAGAACATGTTTTAAATTTCTGTATTTTAATTCTGTTAAAATATCTAATTTTTCACAGCCCATTTTCTTGCCAATAAGTCCAGCAAGAACATGTTCTAATGCAAATATATCTGTTCCATCAACGTTCTCTGATATTTGATTTTGGTCTGATCTTTGTCTTTGCAAGCAAATTTCATGAACTATTTTCAGAGCTGGAGTTCTTGAGAGATCTCTGTAACTTACAACTAGGTCTCCACCAGGCTGTTCTTTTAAAACTAATGCATGGTCTTCACTAACAAAGTCTCTTTCTTCTGTTAACATACATGCTGAAGTAGCAGGACTGCCATGATGATCTTCTGTCTCTGACTGCGAGCCTTGTTCCCGAAGAGTGGATAGCCTTCTAACTCGTTCAAGTTTTCTTGTCTTTCTTTTACTATGCAGAATTTTCAAGCCTTCTTTACGTTTCTGGAAGAACTCGTGGAAAGACCGCTCATGATCAGACAATGAGTCTCCAGATTTGTCCAAATGAAGTGAATTATATCCACTATCCTCAGGTGTTAAAAGATCTGGGTAACTTGCCATCTTAACAGGGGGAGAGTTTATATCACATATTTCAAAGTTAAAGTTCTCTGCAAGACTGTTGCTAGAAATCAGGAACTTACCCTCATTGGCCTCAGGTAACACACTGTAAGTAGGAGTCCTAAGCAACCCATCACTAACACTCGTAAGGATGCTTCCATTGAACTCATTGGCATTACTAACAATAATGGCCTTACACTGAATTGGAGATAAACTTTCTGGTTCTAGCAATAAGGGGTCCTTACATGTGGACTCATCTAGTGTAGAAGTCCTTTGCTGTGAAAAGGAAAGTCTCCGTTTGGGGCAATCGGGATTAGAGTCCTCAGTTTTTGAAGTGCTATTTGTCAGAGGTTTGTAACTGTTATCTTTTGGAGAATCTGAAGCAGTTTGTAAGAGTTTTTCTTCAAAACTCAGAACACAAGAGCATATTTTTTTCCTGCTGCCTCCTGAAGGACTAGGTTGTCTTTCACAACATTCTACAGTTGTGCCAGTTGGAACAGTCTTAGATAAAAGCAGCCTCCTGCGTAGCGAGGAGCCTTTTCTACTCACTTTAGGAGTTTCAAAAAAGCCTGCACTTCTATTTGCTTCTCTTCTTTCTGATAAGGAGATAGAATTCATTTCTTTTTCAATAGATGATGACACGGGAGAGAGGGCATTTGGATGAGTGCGCTCAGAATGCTCTTGCAGCAGTGATAAACTTGTTATGCTCAGTGCTTCTTTATGTTCTACATCAGAATTTTTTACGGACTCATTGCTTCTGCTGTCCAGAAATACTGAAGTACAACATGTGTCTTTAAAATTGGAATATTTAAAATTGCTGCTGGGAGATGTTAATCTATTTCTTTTAAGAATATTGAACATTACTGAATGATTGTCTGACATCTTCTGCTTGGTGCTTTGACTTTGTAAATGAAGATACCAGTGTTATTTCTGAAACAAATTACAGAAGAGGTCACCAAAACACCCTCAGATTAGTGAGAAAGCCTTGTGTAAGTCTATCAAGCTAGCAGACATGACAAAAGTATTTTCATTAGTCTTAGTAGAAACAGTGCTTATACATGAACACAAAGATAAACTACAATCAAGTAGATGGTTAGAATGAGTGATTAAAATGCATAGTTTATCGTAAGTGGGGAAAATTAAAACATACATCCAGTTAGCTAATTGATCTGCCAATACTCATCCAAGAAAAAACACTTCAAATAAGCAACACAGCAACTACAGTCTTATTTGTGATGAAATCAGTGACAAAACTCCCTCTCGTTCCAATAGGACTAAGATTTTTATTAGCACTGTGTTATTGGTTTATCCAACCACTAACAGTTCAGTCCTCAAGAATTAGCATAAGCTCTGGTAATAGATGAGTTCAGAAAAAAAAGGCATCTTTTCCTTAAGGAAAATTAGAGGATTAATCATGAAGTCAGAAGTCTAGAAGTCTGCCTGTTATTTAGATCCCTACAGTCCCTGGAGGGAATAAAATTTGACCTCTAGTTACAAAGTGAACAGTGCATTCTTATCTACCTTAACATTTAAATGCTATCTTATAAAGAAGCTCTCTGCTTTTGCTCAGCTCTGTGGGTAAACTGAGTGTTCTGAACCTTTACACTTTAAAGAAACTGATAGACTGACTATACATCCTCTTACCACATGCACAGAAATAAAATTTCTTAAAACTTAGTAAGTATAAAAGCTTTCAAGAGTTACTATAGCTTTTCCTAGAAAAGTTAAGTGGCTGATGCACCCATTTAAGTAAGAGATGTGAGAATACAGACTTATTTTTGCTCTTCGCACATGGCAGAGTTTCTCCACCCTAACCAGAGTGGCAATAGGTCACTGCTTTCTACACACAAGACACAGTAATTGTATAAAAGATGTTATGAATAATGCCTGTGTGAGGTTTCTCACAGAAACCATAGTGGTTCACATCAATGTTGTAAGACTTTCAGAGTCTGAATCAGCATCTTTTACTGGAGTATGTTACTGGCCTCTAGAACTGGTATTTTGGAACATAAGCCTGGAAATAGTCATTGAAATTTCAGAGCAGACAAAAATAGTCTTTAAAGGGGGCTTAAACACCAAATATTAAGACATTGCTAATATCCCAACAGTCCTGACTCAGTCAAGCCCTAAGCCACCAAATACAAGCAGTAGGAACCCAAATTGCCTGGAGGGGAACTATTATGTGATATCGGGTCATTTAACGAGCATTTTGTGACCCATACTGAAGGCACTTTATAAGACTACTGCAATACAGAAAGTACTTTGGTTTGTTTTCTACTGTGAGGAGACAGCAACATATAGAAGTTCAAAAGGAACAGGATATTAAAGAGCAGACTGTGAGAACTTGGCACAAAAGACTATGGAATCATATCAGTATGAAATCAAACAGATTAAAAAAAATCCATTCCCATAACTGAGAAAAATTCCTCCAGGAAAGAAAGGCGTGTGAAAATCGTCCCAAGATGACAACAAACTCTAAAGTCTGGCCTGCTTCCTTTCCCTCTCCCATTTTCCTCTACAAATACCTTACTTTCACATTTGTTTTCCCTCACTGCTTTTTCTTATTGCCTGTTTTCACTTGGTGAAATAAATGACAATGCAAATAGAAAACACAAGGGCATAACTTTAAGCTAGTTATTCCATCAATTTGGGATAACTGCCTTGGCAGTGCAGGACCAACTCCAAGCAGCATCTAGTGTTTCCTCTGCATCACTTTCCAACATTTTAGACAATAGGCTGAAAATACTGTGTCATGAACTAGGAAATAAATTTTTAAAGACAGGAAAAGGGTATAAAGAGTCTCTGTGTAGTACATTGCTGCCCATCAGTTGATTATTCACACTATGAGCAGAGGATCACATCAGCATAGCTCTTTCTGTAAAAGGAGGAAGACCTGTAAGAGACCTGTGAGAAAAACAGGGCATTATCTTTGTGTAATCTACAAAAAGAATCCTAATTTCCCACGCCAAATTTTGGTGAACTGCAGTTAGTTGGTAAACATTGGCAGGAGATATTCCTACCGAAACCACTGATGAATAGAGATTTAAATTTTGAATGCTATTTAGAGACATCTATTCAAACTTTCAACCCCACCCTCAAAAGAAAATCACATACCAACACTTACCTTTAAAATTATTAATATTTTCCTTAAACACAAACTAAACACACATTTAACAAAAGTGCACAGGCTTGCAGGCTTAGAAACTTAGCATTCAGGTGGCATGCTGAAAAAACAACAAAACAAAAACTCACACTTGCAAGTTTCCTTCTCAGACATTCCATGGGAGAAGTGATCTGATCTTATGAACAATTAAGAGTAGAGGAAATGTAAAATATTACAGTATAAAATAATTTAAGCAAACTTGTGTTTCAAGTAACATAAAAGCATAGAAAAACAAGGTTTTGCAGCTGTAGGGATGATCAGAATAGCAGAACTAAAGGCATGTTGACAACTCAAAAGCCAAAAATGTGCTGTAAATACAGCAGTGTCCAGCAGGAGGGGCCTGTGAGCCTACTATATTGATTTTGAGAGAACAGCTTTGAGAAAAACTATAGGGAAGCCACTACAATACAGCCTTTACAGGCTGCACTACAATATTTCTTTACAGCAAATCCCAGTATACACCTCAGTTTTGTAGACACTTTTTTTTTCCAAACTTACTCCTTGTACAAGTTAAATTTTAACACAAGGTCTCATTTTACAAATACAGTACAGAAGGGAAAGCCTTTCAGAGGTGCTAAACATCTCTCATAATAAAATGAGATGCTACTTATATTCATAAGAGATGCCCCAAGAAAACCTCTTATGACCTGTCTAGCGTTCTATAAGCAATTCCTTTTTCATCAGGATAAATGTTCCATCAACTAGATTTGATATGTAATATCAAGCCCTTTTCATTTGGGGATCTTGAAGTAATTTCTGAAATCATTGTTAACCTTGTCTTAGACATTATAAAACAGATATGCAGGGAGGAAAAGACTGGTCACACAGCAAGTCAGTTACAGAGGAAGAAATAAAATCCATGTCTGCTAAGTGTAGATTCTTGTGCTCTATACATTTCTCGTATCTATTATTAATTCTGTAGTTCTCAAGTTGACCTACAAGTCAACTGCAAACCTCCTGGCAGTTTACAGAACAAAATATTTCTTATTCAGAGACCCAAGCTAAATTGAGAACAAGATTCGGATGTTTAAACAAGGAATAATTTCTGATAACCTTAGTCTTACAAAGGGTCCTAAAGAGGTAAAAGTGTCAGTTGCTCAAAGGCAGTATAAATGGCACCTATAACTTAGACATGAGTTCTAGAATGAAGTCATGCCCCTTCCTGATACTAATTTACATTCCCCAGTAGCACACTGCATATTTATGCCAAGACATTTTCTGTCCTTGTTTATCACCATTCACCTTTGTTAACAAAACAGCTAAAGGCAAAGTTTCAGTGATACAAGAATATCTTCTCTGTTATTTAAGCACGTATCTTACCTGTAGTAAAACTGACTTTATCAGAAGACCCTGCTCTTTGAGAACCAGGATCTAAAACCAGCAAAGTCATTAATACTTTCAAAGGTGTTCATATTGAAGATGACATAGCTAAATCCTGTCTGCAAGGTGTGGGTCACTTACCCTAATTTGTGAAGCAACTGGAGATCTTCCAAAGCAAGGGTGCTGTATTCAAAGTGTTGCTTACCCCTACTGATAAAGTAAGAAAGGATGTGGAGAGAAAAGAGAGATGCAAGAGAAACGTTACCCAGCTGAGGTATAGTTTTCAGTTGGTCTATGTATGTGTTCACTGCAGTGTCTAATTACCCGGCGACGAAGATTATTGACGGCCACTTGGGGACTAGCACCCGAGGGTCTCTGTCACCGGGGATGCCGCACACGAGCAAAGGAACAGCTTCACCCCCTCATCTGGCAAATGGCTGGGCGCAGGAAACAGCCTAGCGGCCCCTACCACCGAGTACAGCTGAGGCGGCCGACGGGGCTCCCTGAGGAAGGCAATGAGCCCCCCTCACCGGCTAGCTACAGAGAACGGGAGTCCCGCCGCCTCACAGCTCGCCGCCCGGCTCTGGGGCCCGTTGCCCTTAGCGAGGAGCCGCTTCGCTTCTCTCCACCTACCCCGGCTCCTCGCGGGCGGCGACGGCCGCTTTCCCTCGCTTGGGTTTGAACTACCCGCCCTTACCAACCGCTGCCGCGCCGCCTCCCCCGCGCTGCGGCCCTCAGGGGAACGGCGCCGCCCCAGGCTGCGGGACGGGTGCCTGAGGAGAGCGGCTCCACCCGAGGGAAGAGGCCGCTCCTCAGCGACACAAGGAGACACCGCCGAGGCTCGCCTTTCTCCTCACGCTTTGAACTCCAGCCCTGAGGCCTCCGCCACACCCAGCCCACCATTAAAAGCGCCCGTGGGCCGTCCTTCCCCCTGCTCCGCTTCTTAGGTGCTTGGCGAGGGTGAGGCTTTCCCGCCCCTCCGAGAGCCCTCTTAGCTCCCTGCGGGGGGCACCAGGGCTGAGGGACGGCTTCGGAGGTGCTGGTCGATTGCGGCTAGCTAAAGGCTTTCACAGATAATGACAGTTATCTGCGGCACAAGCTTTAAGCTTGAGTTATGAGGGTGCTAGCTGAGGTAATTAGTACCGGAACAAAACAATCACGGAGCATTTGTCAAGTCCTTTAAATCAGCTGTCAGTCGGGTGAGAGATGTCCGGTGACGTCGCCTAGGTTTTACCGTGGTTTTAGTTAACCTGTACATTAAATAAAAAAATAAAAAAATAATAATAAAAAAAAAACCCAACAACAACTGGGTGCTTGTTTCTCCTGAGCTCGGTACCTGGGGCTACACAGGCGGCCGGGGAACCGGCAGGCCCGAGGGGGGAAGCAGGCGCTCGCTGCTCAGGGACAGAGGAAAGGCCAAATAAATCAGGCTTGTGCCCTCCTTCTGCTGGGTATTACTCTCCTTCACCTCTTGATATAACATTTAGCCCGGGTTATCTCTAATTTTTCTGGTTCTTTTCCTGTTTACGCCCTCAGTTTTCTTCCCTCCACCAGAAGAATTTCAGGTCTGAATGAGACACGTCAAATCGTCGCGTGTGGGTCTAAAAGCAATACCTACACCCAAAGAAACCAAGTAGAGGCTTTCCAAAGAAACGTCGAAATTGAGTAACGTAATTCCTATACGTGAGGTTTGACGCCTTCCCCCTTGGCAACCTCCGCTCCTCCAGCCTTGCAAAGCCGACCCGGCAGCCGGGCGGGGGCGGCGGCGCCCGGCGGGCTAGAGGCGCCTGAGGAAACTCCGGTTGGCAAGTGCCCATCCACAGCCCGGGGAAATTGTGACATTTTTAGGTAAAGAATATTGCTTTATGTGCCTACAAGGCAACAGTAACGGGTACAAAGAGAAAGGCTCTTGGGACATCTTTCCCTTCCTTATTAGAAGGAGAAATCAGTAGAAACTTTCAGAAATGTAATACAAGTTTTCCGAAAGTGGTTTTTGTTGTATCATCTATTTCACATTAATCGAGAGAAAATATTTTTTCAAATAATTCTGTTTTATAAATATAACATAAATTGCCCTGTGAAATTGGCAGCTTGCTAGCTCCTTAAAGCGGGACAACACGGCAGCTGCAAGTTCCGCCTCTGTCACCCATCGCGGATGGACTTATGTGACTAGGATCAGAAATATCCAAGAAATGTAACAAGTTGTAATTGCGGCTTTTAATGCAATACACCAAATGCATCACACGAAAAAAGTGTGATTTAACAAGAAGTGTCACACAAAAAAAAACAAACAAAAAAACACTCCACAACCCCAGAACAAAACAAACAAACAAACCCCAAACCCAACCAACCAAAACCTGAGAACGTTGCTTCTAAACAAACGAATGAGGTAAGACAGTCTGCAACGCACTCACACTGCGCTCGGCTGCGACGGCTTTTCCTTCCCACCTAAAAGGTACGCCCCGCACCTCCCCACAAGCCCTTCCTCACGCTTCCCTGCCAGCTCCCCAGGAGTGGTTTCACCTTAGGGGACGGTGGAGGTCTCCCGCAGAGTCCCAACCCCGCCTGCTACTCTAAATCCGAGGAGCACGTTTATCAGAGTGGGGGTTTAGTGTTAAAGCGCTCCGCTCGAAGGAGCCGGGCTTTATCCGAAACGGCTGAAGTAACCGAAGATTTAAGGTCCGGTAAAACATCCTATTTTTTCGAAGGGAACACTTAAAGGATGCTAATAATTATGCAATTACGTGATTTCTTTCTTAATAGCGGATACCTTAGTTTCACAAAATTAACTGTTTTATGGCGGTCTTATTCTCAAGTCCTCTTAAAATGATGGGTTTGGCAAGTGCATTTTAGAATGAGAAACGTGTCCGGAGAAATAATACCAGCTGGTTTTTATTTGTTTATTTATGAGATGGTAGTTACTTAGTGTGCGTTTACCAGGGTTCAGGTATGGAGAAGCAGGTGAGCTGTCTGAAATCATTACTGTAGTTTCCTTACGTTTAACTTAAATACAAAATTAGGAAAACCGCAACTATTTATTATTCCTCAAGTTTATTTTAGATAATCTATAGGTTATGTGTGAAGGTGATTTGCTACTATGAAAACAACATCAGTCAGTTACCACTGATGAAACATATCGATGCTTTTGGGTGCTTAGGAAAGAATTTTTATTCGATATTCAGAAACGGAGTAAGAATTTTTCTTAAAATAGGGAACCTCTTGAGTGATGAGGTAAATTAAACCAGCATATTGGCAAAACACAGTACTTGTTAAACATTTTTCCAGGAATAAAGGGGAGATGGCTAATTCCACGGAACGCCTGTCGAAGCTGCGCAGCTCATACCGCCGGTGAGGCTGAGCCGGTGACCGAGGGAGCAGCCGGTCCCTGTTTCAGCTCCGTGCTACGGGAACCGCCGCCTGCCGAACCTCTTTCATAATACGACCTTACACTTAAAGTAAGTCGTAAGTTTGGGTTAATATAGGTACCCATACGACACCGCCCACAAGATTAAAATGTCGAGATGCGGTTTTTATCCAGGGTTCTTAGACAAAATGCTTCCGAAAATAGAAAGGACCTTGAGGTGACACACCTCGGCGGTTTGAAACTCCACAACCCTGTGACCAGACCTGTTTTTACTTTATCTACCGTGCAGCTGCCGGCTTTCTTCCTAGGAAAGTGACGCGGCTATTCGGATGAAAGCCTACTTATTCAGAAATGCCACCAAATACTCCGTGCTGTTCTCCAAGGTGGTTAAGGTAGATGGCGAAGTGCTTATTACTTCCCCGACCCTGCCACTCAGGGGCAGGAGGCCGGAGCTGGCAGCTGCCTGCGACCGCGGCTCCCACACCTCCCTGGGGGGCGTGCCCCCCTCGCGCTGCCCACCGCTGGCTCGCGCGGCCGGCTGCCTAACGGCACACCCTGATGGACGCGTCACCGGGCGTGACGCAGAGCAGGCGTCAGCAGCACCGGCAGCGTCCATCAGCCCGCGCCCGGGGTGTCGTCATCAGCCGGCGCCGAGCAGGCGGTGAGGCCGGTGGAGGTGGCTGCGCAGGTGAGCGGGGCCGGGGCTCCCCAGGGGTTTTCGGTCTCCTCCCCTTGGGGCCGGTGTCCCCTTCGCGGTGGCCGGGGTGGCGAGCGGGGAAGGGCCCGTCCCGGCCTCGTGGGCTTCCCTCCCGCGTGTAACGGCTCCGCGGGGCGGTGGGGGAGGCCCTGGGGCGGGGTTGGGGCGGGCTGGGGTGCGGGGGCCAGCGGGCCGTGAGGGCGGCGCGCCGACTCCAGTTATTGAGCTGTGGCTCGTCCGCCTTAGCTCAGCTCTCCGTTTTAGAAGATGCTGCTCTTTTCGAGTGCTAGTGGATGACTGCTTCTGTCTTACTATAATTTATGTACGGCCACAAAAAGGCTATAACGCATCCGGGTTAAGGTGCCCCTGTAGTTATGGTGGAGTAAAACCTTACTTGAAAGCTATAGAGTTTATAAAATTATCTCCAGTTCTCTCAAACGGAGTGGCATAATGGGGGTTTTAACAAGACGGTTTTGTCGAATGCTGATCAGGTTCTCTTAAACAGAGGATGAACTGTTTCTGTCAAACCTGTCCCTCTGTTTTCGAGACCCTAGTTTTCCCAGTTGAATTTATACTGAAACAAACTGTGAAGATCAGGGAAATAATCTTCACTATAATATTAAGCAAAAGTGTCTGAGAGTCATGCTCGTAAAGAAGCATCATGAAGGCTATTCACTGGCATAAGGGATTCTCATCTTCTATGTCAGGCAGAACAGTGACAGAGAAGACAGCAACCTCAAAAAAACCTGCAGGGAGACATTCACATTCTAGCCTAGACTTGCACTGAGTGGAAAGAAAAATTGTTTATTGTCTCTAGTGGTTACAGCAACAACCTTAAAATTTATGGTTGCAACTGTATTTATATGGTAGGATAAGATTACTTAAAGCTTGGTAAAATGTTTGTGGAGTGTATGTAACTATTTAGTCTGCTATTGTGAAGGAATACTTGTGTCCAAATAACTCTGAACAATCAAAACCATTATAGGGCATTAAGAGGTGTATACCGCTGAGTTATCAAACCCTTTTTCAGTTTGGTAGTCATACCCACCTATGTTAAGATTTTGAGGGTGAAATTTCTTCTCTCTGGCCCCTCGTTGTTTTGTCTGGATATTTTAAATTCCTATTACTTTTCTACCTACAGTGTGTTCCCAGGATTTCTAATCCCTTAGATCAATAAAAAGGTAGATTAGGTTAGCTCGTGGTGTATCAGAGGGGAAAAGAATATAACAAGGCTTATCTTGTGTATGATAGCACTGTTGTTACACGAGTAATGCATAAGAAATTATTTATTTTTATGTTTCCAGCAAGGAAATTCTTACCATTGGCAGGAGGGAGGAAAGAAAGTAATATTCATTGGGCTTTAATGTTTAAAATCCCATTCAACAGAAAATGTTGTGCTGTCTCCATCTTTGAAGGTTTTCTACACCAGATTAGTAAAGCTCTGAGAAACCTGATATTCCTCTGCTTTTGCGAAGTTGAACTAGATGACTTTCTGAAGGCTCTTCCAGCCTGAATTATCCAATGTCCTGTGTATCAAATACAGATGGAATTTGTTTGTATTTACTTTTAAGGAAGTTTTTCATCTTCTGTTGCTTTAGATTGAGATATTGAAATTATTGTGTATGCCTTGAAAAAATAATTTAAAAAAACTAAACTGCTGTGTATGTTGTATGTTTTTTGTTCAGAACATGGATTCACAGAAGGATGTTCAGCCTCCAAAGCAGCAGCCAATGATTTACATTTGTGGAGGTAAAGACATCAGTGAATTTTTTTATTTGTTTCTGGAGCTTTGGTGTTTTAATAATGAATAATGCATGATCATTATACTGAAGGGTACATAAATAGAAGTAGTTACAGTGTGGATCCTGATGTTCTTTAAAGCTTTACATGCTGATAGTACCACATGTATGTGGTATATATGGATAGTGATGTGGAAGTAATAATTCACCAGAGCTTGTGTTGCTGTGTGGAGGTCCTCCATCTCCAGAGGACACTTTCTCTTAGAGTCAGCTTGTGGTGCAGACAGCAGACCTTCTATTTAGTGCACCTCTGAGAGTTTTTTTGAAAATGCTGTGTGGTCACGCAGCTTTTATTGAAGTGCAGTAGTCAAATGCTCTTTTACCTATAGATAAGTCAGCAACTTAAAAATCGGTGATTTTGAGTTGTCACTTCAGGAATCTCTGAAATATTTTGTCTTTTAAGAAAATAAACTTGAGGCTTTGGAGCTGAAGTTTTCATTAGTAGAGAGTCTTGTATCAAGAATGGAATGTGTTCTGTGCAGTAATAATTTGGTGATTTTTAGAAAGATCCTCTTTGATCTTAATATAAATGAACCTTGCTAATTTTTTTGTTTTTGCGCAGTATCTTGATATCATCCAGCTCTTGATACAAATTCACTACAATTATTTTTTGTTATGTTTTGTTTGCCACAAACAGGAATTTGACTGTTATGACTTTTGAAAGTTATCTGTGCATTAACAATGCTGGTTTTGTTTACCCACTGCCTTTGTCTTCCTCCATCACATCAGAATGTCATACAGAAAATGAAATAAAGGCGAGAGATCCTATCAGATGCAGAGAATGTGGCTACAGAATAATGTACAAGAAAAGGACAAAAAGATGTATCCTTTTACATGGGCACTTGAATGCATTTGGGAAGCTGTGGATGGGAGACAAGGTATATAAGGGGAAACTGAATGGAAGTTTTGAGTAATTATGTAAGAATCCTTCAGGGCCAAAAATCAATAAAATAGAGCAAAGTACTATAGGGAAAACTGTGCACTGTGACTGGGGATCCTGTTTTCATTCCTGGCAATTTCTCTCTTTTTCTATTTTCTGTGCAAAATATAATAAGCTGTGATCGTCTGCTGGATGACATACTGTGCATAGTTCATATTAGTGAGCCTTTTAACTAAAGGAAAGCGTTGTGGGGTTAATTAAAGATGAGTTTTGCAATGCTTTTAGGTAGTTAATTGTGACCTTAGATTTAAGCAGTCTCTTGGTTTTGTTTCGGTTTTTTTTCCTCTTCCGCTCCCCTTTGCTTTCTTCTCCCTTATCTTTTTTTCAACCACAGTACATTTTTTTTCCTTTAACTGCACTATTCCAGTGGTGGTTTTTGATGCCCGGTGATTTCTGCAGAAGATGTAGTGCCCTTATGCTGCAGTTTATTCTTGCTGATAACTTTACTCTGTAAATCCATTGGTGTACAAATGCACATGCTTATTTGTGTTTTAAGATATTGAAATATTAAAGTTAACTGTGATACTAAATTTTGTCTATACTGTCTTCCAGCAATAGGTTGCTAAAGCTGACATTTAAATTGTAGTCAGAATATGTAGTACTTTAAGTTCAGTGGTATTATATTCTTTTTGAGTTAATATTGTTTTCATTACTCTCATCTAAATTTTATTTGCATTTTAACTTTGTTTAAATGTTCTTTGGACTCCTGTGAACTGCCTACCTGCGTTTTGAATAAATTCTACTGAAAATAAATAGAAGGCTACACAAGGTTGGGTCTGAAACACAGATGTGGATTTCAAAAGAGCAAATCTCAAGTCCTTGAGACCACCCAATTCAGGCACCCAGCTGTGGAGGGAGTGTCAAAAAATCATCTCTCAGAAACAAAGAGGGGAGGGAGGCAAGGTAAACATTAGGAAAAAAATGCATAAACAGAAATTCCCGAAGTCCTTCTTGATGTAGTTGTACTCAAGGAAAGAATTAGGTCTGTGCTACAGAGATAATTTTGGTAGCATCCCAGAACTAAAACAGCATCGTTTTGCTTTTCAGATGACTTCTCACAAATCTGTACTGAAAAGATTGAAGTGGATGTTCTGTATTGATGAGCCAATACTCTTTGCATCTGTCTATTTGGAATGTTTGTTAAGTAAAACTAAAATACCCTTATCACTGAAGTGTACTACAAAAAACTACTGGGTTGTGCCTGATGCTTATTTAGCCTCCTTAAGTGTTTCCAAATATCAATTTTGATGGTGCTAATAATGATGCTTTTAATGTTCGGATAATGTGTTTAACTTTTACCAATATAATAAGGCATCTTTGATACAAACTGCATGACTATGTACTGGCTCATAAATGATCTACAATGGGTCGTTTTAGGGGACAAAAAAAGCATTCTTGAGATTTTGTTTTGGAGCTGTTTGGTTAAGATTTTATTAGGTATTTTACCTGCTCTTAGCTGTAAAGACATTTCTTATCCTTGGAAGCCAGATACACTCGAGTATGAATTATAACATTTTGACTAGATGGTCGGTATGAGTTTGTTCAGCAGCTGGGCGTGTGTAGGGAGCACCTCACGCCTGCAGAGCAGAACCAGGGGATCCGCTGTGGCCGTGACGGCCGGGAAGGGCGAACGCAGGAGCTGCCCGCTGGAGAGGGGGCAGTACCAGTGCTGCAGGAGGGCTGGGGCGAGGAAGGGACGGCTGTGGCTGGCCTGTGGCTGCGGACGGGCTGGGCGCCTCTTTCTGCCAGACAAATGCGGACAAGAACATCTGCTGCCCTCAGGAAGGGGTGCAGACTTGCTTTAGAAAACAGTGGCGGGGGACTGTAGGGCTAGCTGGCAATAGCAGTGTGCGCGACTGGCTTTGGGAGGGGGACTGGTACGAAGCTAAAGAAAGTACCCCACTGAAAACAAACAGGTGATGTTTTATTAAAGCTACGCCGCCAACTGCTGTATTTCTGCCGCCGCGCCCCCTCCCGCCGCTCTCCTCAGCCCTGACTGCGGCGCCCGCTTCCGCCACGGCCCAGCTGCGCAGGCGCGGCGGCGGGCGGGCATCCCCTGGCTGAGGCGTGGGCCAGGTCGCGTCCGTGTCCCGGCGGCAGCAGGCAGGTGGGTGCTGAAGACCGCAGCACGACGCCAGTGCCGCCGCTGGAGCTCGGCGGGGCTCTGGGAGCTTCGCAAGGAGATCACTGAGGAGGGCAGCCCCGCAGCCGCACCGTCGTCCCCGCTTCCCTGCCGCTCGCCTGGCCGCGTCGCTGCGCGCCGCCGGCCGCCATCTTGTACATAGCAACAGTTGCTACGCACGGGCTGGCCGCGCTGAGCCGGCTCCGGCTGGGGTGCGAGGGGAACCTCTGGGTGCGATTTTAAGGTAAATTCCTGACTTCGGAGGGTGAAAGTTGCACGGTGCTGCGGCTTCGGGGAGCTGGCCGGAGGCGCGCAGCGTGTTTGGCCGGGGCGGTGCTGTGCCCCTGTGCAACCGGGGTCTCTTGTTACCGCATTGCCTCAGAGCTGCTCTGGGCAGTCGAGGGAATTCCCTGCTCCTAACGTTTATGGAAATACTGAAACGGCAGAAAATGTTGCAGTTTTGTGATGAGTGCCTCTCTTGCTTTTTACTCCTCTCTAATAATTTCTTGTATTCATCTAATGTCTCCAAGCATGTTGTTTCTTTTCCTGCACTGAAACTAAATTCTTGGGGCAAAATCCTATCTTTCTGCAGTACTTAATTATGACCAGTTATTATTTAAGTAATACTGTAAACATTTTTGTGCAACTGCAAATTCATGTGTGTAATTATGCTAGACATTAGAACATAATTAGTTTAATTGTATCTCAGTACGAGAGGGACATTGAGAGGTTGAGGGAGCTGGGGTTGTTTAGCCTGGAGAAGAGGAGGCTGAGGGGAGACCTTATTGCTCTCTACAACTACCTGAAAGGAGGTTGTAGCGAGGCGGGTGTTGGTCTCTTCTCCCAAGTCACTAGCAATAGGATGAGAGGAAATGGCCTCAAGCTGCATCGAGGGAGGTTTAGATTGGATATTAGGAAAAATTTCTTTACTGAAAGAGTGGTCAGGCATTGGAAGAGGCTGCCCAGAGAGGTGGTGGAGTCACCATCCCTGCGGGTGTTCAAAAAATGCATAGATGTGGCATTTCAGGGCATGGTTTAGGAAGCATGGTGGTGTTGGTTTGGCAGTTGGACTTGATCTTAGAGATCTTTTCCAACCTTAATGATTCTATGATTCTAACTGGGTTTATATCCATACGTAGTTGTTATCACATACTAGCTAGCTGCCCTTACCGTACTTGTTAAAAATAACCAATCACTTTAAGCACTATATAACATGGGGGGGGGGGGGGGGGGGGCGGGTGTGGAAGGAAGAATTTCTGCTCCATAGAGCTTGGGATCAAGATCAAAAAAGATGCAGATGAACAGATCAAAGGTACAGGCAGACAGGAAGTGTCCAATTTGATCATCTTAATTCATCAGTTACGGACTTATGGGAAAAGATTCAGATTAGTACAATAATATAATCAGAGGCATAGAAAATTAAGTTAATGGGGAAAAACAAACAATTGGACTTATTCTGGATACACAGAAGACAATGGTTATCACTCCATTAGATACACTACGCTGGTTAACATCTTCCCTTTAAAAAAAAAAAGGTGTCCTGCACCATCTTCTTATTCATCCCCACCACACTTGCTTAAAGTAAGTAATACCACATTTTGTTTTAAGAAAAACAGATAATGTGGTCAGCAAAAATTGGCAATTTTTCTTGAAGCAGTCTTTCTGACTTGTTCTGCTTTGCAGAAGCAGTAGAGTTGTACACATTGTTTTCCCAAAATATATCTCATATATAACCATACTTCTGTCAGGAAACCTCTGTCAAGAACAGTTTGTGTGATCAGATCTTCAAATATGAAATTTTTCTTTTGTGGCAATAGGACCACTTGCATAACAGTAGTACTTCGGAGCATGAGCAGGGTTATTCCTTAAATTGGCATTGCTTCAAAATATAACTGAGTACCTACAGAATCATTACATTGTTTCCTTTTAATGTTTAGTTATGGGTGATGAGTCAGTACCATTTTTGCTGGACCAAGGAACCACTAAAACATATAAAATACCTATTGGTCACCTGGACTACAAGTTCATTGAAAAATGCACAGATGTTAAACACCTGGAGAAGATTCTCAGGGTATTAAGGTAAAAATTATAATTTCTTAACTTCATTACTAATTATATTCCTGTTCTGTAAAATTCGAAGGAACCTGTACCTAAATACTCTTATTTGTCTTGAACCTCTTTGTGACTTTCTAATTTAAAAATTAAAATACAGAGTTAATCACGTTAACAGTGTCAGATGATAACGCTAGAAATCCAAGTCCTGTTTAAACCATCCAGAAGGTCTGAGGAACACAGTGCCAAGTTTTTCTCAAATGCTGCTGCTGGATTCTGGTTCTGCCATGAAGCCATCTTGCCTGGCTGTTTGTGGTAATTTTGGATGCCATGCCTGTTTAACTTGTGCTGAAAATGACGAGCATTTTTTTATTAGCATATGAGCACTGTCATGATAATTTTGAACTGTATCTGCGTCCATTGGAAAGTGGTTGAAGGTTAACTCACTGGAATTTTCTGGTCAAAATGTTATTAGGTGATAGTAGAATTCACTTGTAACAGAAAATAGTCCTCTGCAGTCACTGTCGTGACTACACATGCAGAGAAATACGGAGGATGCAGTGCAGTTAGGTTCTTTTGTGTAACTTTTATATCTTTGCATTTTAAAGGTCTGGTGAAGAGGGATATTATCCTGAACTTACATTGTGTTGTGAAAAGCGTATTGAGCATTTAGATCCAGGGAGCAGAGCTCTGAGAAAAGATAAGCCCGCAGCCACAGCTTCTGATTTCACAGCTGAAGAATGGAAAACAATTAGTGGGGAACTGATGGTACAGTATAACTCTAATTTGGTAATGGTCAGTAATGTAATCGCTTTGATGTGTCAATCTTCCTCTCTTGCATAAGTAGAATGTAATTATTTGATTAAATGAGGAAACAAAGGATTATGTTGGGGTTTTTATTATTTTACCGAATTAATGTCACTTTAATCTTTAATTAAACTTTAATGCCCATTTTAACTCTACAGATTTTTTGTGTAGATTACTTTTTATTCAAACAAGCACAATTGCTTTTTGTCTTAGTTGTTTTTCCCCATTAAGAGCAGTGCATTATAAGGATAGTTGTTAGGGTCATTGTAGACTACTCTACTGCTTTAAGGTACAGATATATTATTTATTTTCAGAGCTGGGTGACAGAAATGAATGAAGATGATAAGAAACCACAATTCCTGACAACAGAAACACTGCACGAAAGACAAGATAACTTGCCACCTATTCGTTGTTCCAGCAGCTGTCTTCCTGCTAATCAGGTATCTCTAGTTTTCTAACGTCTGTTAATTATATGTCTTCCTAAAATCAGGAAATTTTATAATTACAAACTTCTAATCATTGAGCCTTTCTTACTAGATTTTGTTAGATCTTGTTAACTAGAAAATAAAAACATTTACGTTCCCTGGCAAGAGACCAATGCTTAAACAAAAGTGTCTCCTTGGTACTAGCATGTGTCTTGTAATAATGTGTTAATTCTGATCAAGAATTCACTTCTGGAAAAAATCTCCTTAAACAACCCTTTGTGTTCTTTGATTCACATTTCAAAGTGGTGTTTAAGAATATGAACTAGGTTCTTTTTGGATGAAACTATGCCAAGAGACTTTCTCCAGCTGCCAGCAGGCTTTTATTTCATGAGACCATACAGGAGCTAGTCCAAAATAAATACCCTGAAACACATACAGTGTGGATGCTGGACCATCTGCACCAGCTGTTTCATCCTATAGCCACTTCTCTATTGGATTGCACTGGTGTACATGTAGCTTTTGATTCCCCTTATTTTATACCTTGAGTTGATATTCCAGCTTTAGCCATAAAGCAAACTTCATAATTTACCCATAAAGCATACCTAACAAATCTTAAGAACTACAGAATAAACATTTACCTTTTTACCTAGGTATTAGTTTCCTCATGTTTTTTTCCATTTATTTATCTACCTGAAATGTGTTTTGTCTGTGACCAGCTTTCCTTCCCCATACTAAATTCAGTGTTATTGGAGGGATTGGCAGAAAAGTAGATGTGGGATGGGATTTTTCTGAATTGTCCAATGTTATCGTGGATGGTTTCAGTCTGATTCCCGCTATTTTCTTTGGAATTCTGGAACACTTATAACAAACTCACTGACGGATTTTTCTTTCTGGAAGTTTAGAAGTGAGAAATGTTATGAAAGGATCCTTACAGGTCATGTGATATTTCTTATTGATAATTTGACAAATTTTATTGGAATAATTATTTATTAGTAAATGCCTGATCTGTGTTCCTGTGTTGCTGTGTTATCAGAAATTACTCCTTATTGTCAGCTGGTACTTAGACATCAGACCAAGACATTTGGGATAACTAGGCACTCTCCATTATATGGTATACAAAAAGGATGGGAATTCCAGTGTAATGCTTTATAAGGGGTTAGTATTGAGACTAAGGTGTGCTTTTGTTTTGTGGGTTTTTTTTTGGTTTTCCTTCACGTTTTTGCTATGTGTGTTCCTCTTGACTATCCTATTTTGCTGAGATGAAGAGTGCCACTGTCGCTTTACTCTTGATTTATGTCCTGTGTGTTTCCTAGAACACACAACGGTAAGTAAAACATCATGTGAACTCAGTGAATCCAGATTAGAATGTAAGCATAAAATGGTGGAAAGTGGCTTGAAATCTAGGATATACAGTTTTACTAAAGAGGATCTGTTCTCCATTCAAAGATAAAATATTTATTCAGATTTTTTTTCTCCTACTTCAAACCACGCAACGGTCTTCAGGTCAAGTTTTTATCACTTTTGTTCTTCATACAAGGTTTAGGTGTTAGCATTATTACCCGGGAAACCTAGATACAGACAGCTTTATGCCTTATCTGTGGTATATGATTTCCATTCCTTCTGTCCAAGCAGATGGCCTCTGAAGTAATTGTAACCTGTCCTGGGAGAGAGATGGGAGGCATGAAACTGAGTTTTAGAATTCAATCTTCTTATGCAGCAGTGCAGTTATACCACTACTAGATCACTAGTGAATAAACCCAAGTTGTTTCTGTAGTATACACTAAATTTATATCTATAGTATAAAATCTCAAAAAGATTAGATTAATATACTTATTAGTTTATTATTTCTTTCTTGCTGACAAAACTATGTGTAATCTTGTAATTTTTAAGCATGTTTTGCTAATCAGTTAGGACTGTAATTATTTTTTACGCTGGCATCCCATAATTTCATAATGTGGTATCAAGTATAAAGTTGGCATGATAAGTTTCTCCTCTCTGCTAGAAAGAAATCCACAAACCCTTCCACAATTTTATGTTGTTATTTGGTCGGAGACTGTGTATGTTCATCTGATCTGATGCATAAAAAGTTTGGTATCCTCTGTGAAGCCAATTCTGGAAATCCTTATTGACCCTAAACTAGTGGATTGCACCAGCAGGTACAGGTTTCGTAAATGGAAGCAGTATCTTGTGTCTGTAACCAGATTTTCTTGCTGATATTAAACGTAGGTACAGTTTTAATGCACTACTAATAGCTTGTAACTCTATATGGTGTTTTCATTGATGTGAAGTCATGGGGAAGATTTTCCAAAACTGAATAGATAAAGCGAATTTTACCCAATATTTCCCTCTTTAACAGTGTAAGGAAGTTTCTGTCTTACACCTCTGTTTTTCTTTCACACAGCCCAGGACTTTGAGGTTACATCTATACCGCAAAATAAGAGAGGACTGCAGAGACAGATTTTTTCTGTTCCTAACTGTCCACATTGCTTAATTATTATTTTTGCTGCCTTGCTTTTTCCAGGGCAGAACTAATGCATGGATTTAGAGGTACTCACTTCCAAAAGACTCTATGGATGGGATTTCAGCAGGCTTAGGTTCCTTTGGCAAAGTTTCCTAATACTATTCCAGAAAGATTTCTGTCCTCAGATACCTCCTCATGCTACAGTCCAGGGAATGCAACACACATTCCAAGTTGTATGTTATAAAAATCCACAGTGATGGTATCTATATAGCCTTCATATTATTTTGCATACTCTGAACTAAAAAAGAACACTGGTTAGACGTCACAGTACGGTAATGTCTTAGGCCATCCCACAGGGTCAGGAGGAGAACCAAGGTCAAATTCTGTGTCACCTGAACTGAAGCCAGTCCGTGCTTTGATCTTTGGTCCAGAAATTGTTCACCGGACTTCAAACCCTGTGGGAACCATGCATTGTGAGTTCTGGCAACAAAAATGGCAAGGGCAGAGGGGTTTTTTTGTTGTTGTTTTTTAGTTCCACAGCATGCAAATATACATTTTTCATCAAATCCTCTTGGATGAGACACTCCGAAATGTTAGTGACTGAGAAATTCTTGACTCTGCTGGAGCCGTAACTTTGTTACAATGGTCCCAAGAATATGAGATCTAGGATTTTAAAAATTGTGCATCTTTGAGTCAACATTTCTTCCTCATTCCTTAAAAGGACATGCTGTAGTTCTCACCCTAAATTAAAGTTGCATTAGTGTAAATACTTTGAGTTTTCTTCTGGGAGTTTCACTGGTTTTGTGCTCATTTAAGTTAAGGACTTCTGGTTTGAAAAAAATATTTTATATTTATTAAATTAGTAAGTTTGTAATATACGCCAGGATACATACGTATGATAAGTCATATTTCAGGGAACCATATTTAGGAGTTACCTCCTCCAAGCATGCACTGATCACTAAATACATTTGTCATTTTGTCTAGCTTATTGAAAGACTGAGAACATTAAGAGTAATGCTGAAGTTACATACTATAAGAGTATGTGTAACCTAACATTACAGATAGTCAGAAGTGTTTACAGGAAGGGTCACATTTGCATTATGTAAATTAGGGTGTTTACATCCAACTGCAGAAGTATTTCCTTGTTACAGAGTCACCACTGGTAAAGCTAGTTTAAGGGGTTGTTGCTTGTTTCTTTGGTCCAGTTTATCACATGCTCAGTTGAACTGGTACAGATACTTAGGGATTGCAGTGTAATATTTCTCAAATTGTTTGTCTGAACCCAGATAATTGTAGATCTGCAACTCTACAAACAATTACATTGGTCTAACTCGGTGATTGATGGATTGCAAAGTAAGAGGAGGGTTGAGCGGCCAGGACAGAGTAGATGGGGAATATTTTGAACTGGCTGTTCCACTGTGGAATACCTGTTTGGAACCACACCTTGCTATTAAGTATTGTTAAAGTCAACAGGCAGGGAGGGATGTATCAGAAATATAGTCTCATGACAGAGGTAGAAGAGATACCAAAGGTGCCAGCTATGGAAATAGGCTCCATTAGTGTAGGATATGGGTTGCTGTAAAAATCAGTCAAATCTGTTATGGCGACTGATTGTTGCACGAAGGTCCTAAGGACAAATTTTAGTTAAGGCAAATCTTAGTGATGGAGTTTGTCTAAAAGCTAGGAGTGTAAATCATCTCAGGAATTAGCTTAACTGGAGTGTGAAATAGTCAAAAGAAGTACAGACACTATTTTGAAATCAAACGCATTTTTCATTTGCAAGTTTGTTGTGAGGGTTTCAGGGACTATTAGCATCTGTGCATTACATGCTCTTGGGAATGGCAAGCCTGAAATGAGGTTACTGATTCAATCTCGCTGTCAAACACTTCGTCGCAAGGCTGGGTTTTCCAAAGACTGGGTTCTCTCATGCTGTATTGAAAAGATGGTTTGGCAGATGACAGCACAAGATACTAATTAGGAAGAGCAGTCTCATATCTGAGTTTTATTCAGTACCTCTGTGACATGTAACCGGGCGCAGAGAGAAAGTGTAAGATTGAAGAACTTCTCAGATTGCAACGATATGTGAAATACATAAAGATTTTCTTTAAAGCAAGATGAACTAAGTTTTCAAGACTATGCTGAGATTAGTCATGAATCGTGTTAGTTACTAGGAGCATGTATTGCAGAAACAAAAGAATTTCTGCTTAAAACAATTGTTTTACAGACTGGCTCTTTCTCTTTCAGAACCAAAAGTTACAAAACAAAAGAAGAAACAAGAAAAACATTCCACGGGATTACAGTGAATGGGACAAGTATGTTAAATCCTTCATATTTAAGTTCTAATTAAGTCTTACATATTTGTTTAATAATGGAACATTATTAAATGTTGTTTTTTAAAGTATTTTCCAGAGATAGTATTAAGGTCAACATTTCAGGGAATTATAACACTTAGGTGAAACTTAGGTTTTCCATAATAAATGTTCTGTTAAAATGCAAATGATGCTTTGTGGTGCTAACAGCTGAAAACAATTTAGTCTATACTTTTGTTCAAGCTATGTGAAATATAACAAGTCAGCAGAAAACACTGATTTTGTTTCAGATTTCATTTTTCCTTTCAACATCTAAGATATAAAATCTGTGGATGTATGTAAACCCAAGGGAATAAAGTTAGCTTAATTTATCAGGTTTTTTTGAAAGCACTTTTAGGATTGTTTAACATGGGCTTATAAATTTGATCTTCTGTGTATCTAAAGTCACAATTCTAAATTAAAAATAAAATTGATGAATCCTTATTCCTGCACTGAGTGCCTCTGACCACAAAGAATGAGATTGAGGCAAGTGCATCAGTTTGCTCAGATGCATTTACACATAATCAATCAGAGGTTTAGACAGTAGCTGACTATTTCTAGGGTGGATGGAGCCCTGATTCAAAGACATTCTGCATCATGTAATGGTGGCATATTATCCTCCCAAGATCTGTGACTGATGCCCCGAAACTGTTGAGCACGGAGGGGGATATACACGTAATTCTGTGTTTGGCACTGTAGCAGCTTCTGTCTAGTTCCTCAAATCTGGAATATGATGCTGTAGAATCAGAGTGAGGAGGCATGAGTTTCCAGTGCTGTAGATGGCGAGCTAAATCTAGAGACTGTGGGGTTTGTGTAATGAAACTCTTACTGTCTTTCTCTACTCCAAATCCACTACAAAACCCCCATCTACCTAAGATGCTGTTCTTAAACAGTTGTACCTATCAAGTTATTTTCATGCATGTATGTTTTAGAAATCAGTGTCCTCTGCTCAAATGTGGATAAACAAAATAGGTTATCAAAATAACTTCTGCAACAATGTATTCTTTCATCCCTCTTTCCTCTGTGTCATTTAAGTAATTTTGGGATTTCATTTGCAGTTGTATGTGCTTAATCTTTAAGTGCTTTAGCAGGCTGATAATACTGAAATATGAATTTTCCCATATAACGTATTTCTCTGGAGAATATAAGCGTACCGAAAAATAAATTTTCCAGTTTGAAGCATATCATGTTTTTTAAACATTTTTAAGATAATTTCAAAACCTTCAAATAATTCTTTAGGTAATTTCTGAACAAAAAACCTTTCACTTCATATTTTAAAGGCACCTATTTTGAAATGTGGTTAATTTATAACAAATAAGTAAAAATAAGCTAGCAAAAGGTCAGCATCAAAATGGAGAATGACTAGCCTTACCTGAAAAGGATAAATGTTTAGAATTGGATAAATTCTCAAAATTGTGTGTCTATTTCAGATAGAAATTATTCCTATAGTCAAGATTGTTGTGGAAAGCAAAGGATATTTTTCATTGAGTCCTAAACAGAAAAGCAGCAAGTGTAGTGTAGATTACTACACTTCCAGATAGTGTAGGAACTGGTTATTACTGTATTTGTTTTATAGGACTATGGCAGCAATATTTATTTGATATAAATTCCTAACAACTGTTTTCAAAAGCTGCTTCAGAGTAGCCGTGGAAGTGCTGTGAATATTTTTAAATCTCTCTCACCTTTACAGTATTAATTGCTTTGAAGCTGTTTCTTAAGTATTTTGGCAAAGGTTAATACAGATGATCGATAGGGCTGGGATTGAGCCTGATGATACTGTTTCTTAAATTTCCCGTCTTTTTGGGTGGGATGGTGAGGAGGTGAGGCAGACATTTTCTTGGTTTGGTTTTAACCAGAAGGGAGGAAGAAGAGGTAATGTATAAGCAGGAGAAGCACACACACAAAAAAAACAACGCAAGGAAAGGAGGTAAGACTAAACATCTTTTTCCTAACTAGTCGTGGTTAACTGAACACAGTCTGAACCTCTCTTTTTCCTTTAGTTTATAATGGGAATATAGTATGCCTTTCTATTAGTAGAGGAGTCTTGCTGCGCAGCACTATTGAATTTGTTGTTTTTGTTAATTTAAGGTTCGATGTGGAAAAGGAGTGTTCTAAAATTGATGAAGGCTGTGAAGAAAATAACTCAAAAGGAAGATTCTTTAGTAGGCCAAGTCTACCTATAATCGAAAAGAAAATAGACACAACTGGTAATGTCTTAGAAACATAATTTTTCTTTAGTTATAATACTGTGGTGTAGAGTGTGAATACAAATTGAAAAGCAATTTATAGAAGTGAAAGTGTCTATTTTTCACCCCCTAGAGGTGCTCAAAGTTCTTAGGAGGTTAACTGAAGCCATAATTGAAAAAATTCTAGTCTTGGTGTTAATAATCAGTTAAAATATTGATGTTGTGTTTAGGTTGAGAGCACTAGGTAAAGAAATAATGCATAGTTCTGCTATTATAAATCAATGGTAGAGGTTAGCCAACCACTTTCATCTTGCGTTCTGAATTATATGTATATCAGAAGGATTTAGGTTCTTATTATAGAAAATAAAGTACAGATTTGTCTTTTAGTAAGCCACATTATTTAAAAAAAATATACACATGGTGGCATTCAAACTATTTTAGCTGACAATGTTTTGACTGCATCTGTGAAAGTTGTTAGTTATGTATGAATATTTTTTCTAGGCATGACAGTGAAAGAGAAGATTTTTATTGCTACTCGTGAAAAAGAAAAGGGAAATGAAGCCTTTGCCATTGGGGATTATTTGGAAGCAGTGACATATTACAGTCGGTGGGTAAATACTGTTGTGTTCTTTTATTTTAATACCTGTTACTTGTGAATATTGTTTTTAAAGCAATGTAATTAAAGCATTTTCTTACTGAAGCAACTAGTGACAATTAGATTATTTTCAAGAGGGCAAAAAGATTTGCAGAAGACTACTTAAAGTAGTGTTGCATCCAGATAATTATTTTTATTTATCAGGAAGATAAGTGGATAAATAGTGATGGGATGCAATCTGCAAGTGTCAGAAAGTTCTTCAGGTTTTTCAAAACCATTGAGATTCAAGGGCAAGTTTACAAAAATAAAAGGATAAGCGGTGTGTTGAGAAACTAAATTAATTACAAAGGAATTCTAATTAATCATATTGGTAGGCTTGTCTCCATTGTTAGTAAGTAAAATTGATTTAATAACTTCTTCTTACGAGAAAGAAAAATCATTGTGTGCAGCTTCATCATAACACTGTCTGTAATTAGTAGCAGTCCAGAAGAAAAGTATATAAACACTGGATATAAAAAAATATGAAACTCTTACAGGTTGCTTGTCTAATTTAGCGCATGGTGGGCTACATTCAGACTTTGGCTTCATTTATATAAATAGAGGTTGTTGCTACAGGACCGCTGCTGTAGTTGTTTCAAAAGTAGAAGAGTTAAAGGTGAACGGGATTGAGCACAAGAGAAGAGAAGGATAGCATTTCATTTAAGGTATCTGAATGCTACCTTGGGAGAAGTAGGCTTTTTCTTTACCTTTTTCACATTGTTCAAACACAGTGCCATGTATGCAAACCAGGATTTGCATGAGACCAACATTTGTTTCTCATTTGCAGACTACCCATCTTGAGACACTAGAGGTCTGACTTGCAAAAGCGCTGACTCCTAACATGCTGAAGTGATGTTAAAAGAAACTCAATTGTTATGTTTAACTCTGTGCTTTGAAATTATAAGGACTTAAAAAACCCATGAGTTCTAGAAGTGTCAAAGTTGTCACTTAGAAATTGAGAGCATATGGGAATCTTGGTGTATTAATTACCAGTGTAAACTGAGGGTAATGATATGGTACTACTGTGAGATGAAGTGTTATGATAACTCATGGGCTGTGATATTATGGTGAGATATCCTAAAAAAAAAATTCTGAGGAAGCTAATGTGTCTGTGGTCAGTGCAGAGAAGTATGGAGAAGATAATGAATAGGAATAAATTGTGTGAAACAGCAAGAAAATAAATGTTGAACAGATTTACGTTTAGGATGCACCATTCATACTGTCACTGAAGGAGGGAGGGTTTTGTAGAACAGCTTATGAAAATTTACCTGGAGATTGTTGATGTATATATGTGCACAAAGGTATTGATATTCATAGTGCACAGGCTGTTTAAAATGAGACATTTGATGTGCATTTTTTTGTTCTTGACTTGCAGCTTTAAGATGGTTTTATTTATTTTAATACATGATCATGAATATAAAAACTGTCCACAGTTGTATTTCATACACAAAAAAATAAAATAAAAATTTTCTCTTGCCTGTTCCAAGACAAACCTTCATACATTTAATCACTGCTTAGACTAGTATGTATCTCTTCCTCCTCACCTTCCTACTCTTTCTAAAGAGCCTGCATGCCTCCATCACAGCACTCCAGCCATGCAAACTATCCCACCATATCTCTGTTGTCTCACTGAGATCATAGCTGCACAGACCTTTCATTCTTTTTTATTTCCCATGCTTTGTGCTTTTGTGCACAAGCACTTGAGATGGTCCTCTGGTCATGCTTTTTTTCACAAAGTGTGGGTCTCTTCCAGCATGCTGTCCCCCCAGCACTTCCCTATTGCTCCCTCTTCTCAGTGAACACAGTTTAGAGCATTCCTTGCTACGTTAGCAAGGGTGTTGGCAAAGATTGTCTTGCACCACTTTGTCATATGGATCCCAGTTGTCTTTGTTCCTCAGAGACCATCCTGTTGTTATAGAAGCTAAAGCCCTGCCTGCAATACCAGCCACACAGACAGATATTGAGCTGGATGATACATTCACTGCTACCTGAGTCTTTCCCTTTTACAAGCAAGGTCAAGGAGAAGCCCGTGTGGCCCCCCATGGTCTTCATCATAGCCTCCAGAGCTCAGTAGTTAACTCTTGATACTCCAAAGGTTTCATTTGGCAGTTTCATTTGAGTCTACGTGGATGACAGCAAGAGGTATTAGTTTAAGGGACAAATGAGCCATAGCATCTTCTCTGCAACATTTCAGATCTAAGCCCTGGCAAGTAACGGACTCTGAAGATGGTAAATCTAGTTGATGGATGCTTGCCTCTAGTCTCACAGGAAGGAGTCTGTAACCATTATTGTGGTTGGAATATCAGTATTAATATTGTTATAATACTGTTTTCAGCTTCCAGTAGTGGAGTATTTCTACATTCAGGTTTTCTAACTATAAGCCTATCATGGTCAATACTCCATTTTTTCAGGAGTATATCAGTAATACCCACTGCAGCTGCATATAATAACAAAGCTCAAGCAGAAATCAAACTTCAGGACTGGGACAATGCTTTGCAGGATTGTGAGAAGGTACTAGATATGGAACCTGGCAATGTAAAAGGTAAAGTAGAACATAAGCTTGCCCTTCTATGTGTTATTTTATTTCTAGAAAATAAAATGGCATATATCCATTCATGTTGTTAGTTGACTTCATTGAACTTTAGATCAAGTCCAAGTATAAAGAAGAAAACTGAGTAGCTCCCCAAAGTAAGTTTAATAGCATTTTGGGGGTCAGGGAAGTTTTATGCAGTCCATCCTGTTGATCTGTAATGTGTATTCTTATACAGTACCATGGGGCTAACTGTTATTTTTTTAATATGATGACTATAAGCCCTCTTGTATTCATGCAGCGCACTGTCCATAATACCCACAAAAGTATTAATTACCTTAAAAGTGACGTGAAAACAATGAAAGTTGCTGATCTAAGCCTTTCTAAAAGCAAGGGCTTGAATGTAGCTAACTATATTTGCATGGCAGGAGGCAGAACATTGGAAAAATATGAAAAAATGCTTCACAATTCATGATTGCTATCCCAAAAGGCGTCATGTGAAATTACATCATTAAAAAATATCAAGAGAATAGCTATTACTAATACAGAGTCATTATGCAGTAAATGCAGAATTTTAAAAACTGTTTTATGCTTAATATGTCTAGAAAAATAGTGTGTTATCTGCTTTATGCTTCATATACATAAATAATATACTATGTTCCTCTGTAGCTCTGATGCGCCATGCCACTGTACACAATCAGCTGCAGAATTACCAGGCAGCTATAGAGGATCTGACGAAAGTATTATGTGTTGAACCAGAAAACGCTATAGCTAAGGTAAAGATAATTCAGATGAATATGACTAGAAAAAGTTTGCATGCAGTTGTAGCTTAAAGTGAGTACAGTTTATATTGTTTGATTTGAATATGAGTTTTGAGGACACACTCGATCTTATTGTGCCAGTGATCAGTTTCCCAAGACCATATAGGTGCCTGTGGTGGAAATCAGGTACCTGAACATGACCAGAACTTCTGTTCACTACTTAATTGTGAGAACCTGTAGGCACTCAAGTCATCTTTATTAACGTAATTTAGGTGCCTAAAATTTTGCTGCTGAACATGCTTACAATATTAGTGTCTTAGCTGACCAAAGTTATTTGGAAGTTTCTCTCAAAGAGATCCATTGGGATAGGTGTATTTAAGTTTGACACATAATCCACAAGAAAAATTCAAAAGAGATGCCAAGTTTTTATTGCAAAGTTAACCCAAAATGAGAGGATCTGGGTTCTGTCCTCACTTCAGCCTGATTTCTCACCTTCAGGCTAGAATGAAGAACCTTTCATGCCTTCTGATGAATCTGGACCCTTCTTAGCCAATTTTGGGTCTAAGAAAGCTGTATGTTTTCTTTGGAAACTCGGGGTCAGGATGTGGTCCTTGTACTACTACTACTATTTAGGAGACGATTGGTTCGTGTAATTTCATTGGTATCTTCTTAGGGATGTTTTGTGGATTAGGACCCAGTCCTTGCATTTGGATTCTACATGTCCTAAGAATCTTCAGTACTAGGCAGTTCTGATACTAAACTGCTCTTTGCCTGTTAATTATGAGTCCATCATACTGTTACCCTCCCAGTTTCTTTACGTATGACTTCTGGATGCTGTGCAATTGCCTCATCACCTGAATTCTATTCAGATCTTATTTTTGGCACGTTTTGAGCTGCTAGCAGCTTGCTGATGGCTATTTCTTTCTGTGGAGTTGATCACTGCTATTGCCTGCACCAGTGAGAGAGGTCCAAGCCTGTTACGTCAAATGCACCACACACAGCATTTGTCCCGTTTAGGGTGTTCTTGGAGCTAGGTTCCTGTCCAGAATAGTTCCCAAGTTCTACACCAACCAAGGAATCAAGCTGCCTGCTTGGTTCCCCACCCCCTTTTCTTTCTTTTTAAACACCTGTCTTAATTTGAGTTCTAAAAGAGCTTTTGAGTTTGGTTTTTTTTCTAAGACTGAACCACTAAATAGCTTGTGAGTCTGTGTGTTGTCACAGTGTTGACAAACCAGACATAAGATACTTATTCAAGTATGCTCTTCCAGAGATCCAGATACATTAGTAGCTTTGCTGAGCAATGCTTCTGTAGCTGGAAGCAGATGTCTGTACTTTGTCCTTATCTGTGCCAGCTATTATGCCTTGGCTGAGACATCTAGAGGTGACAGACTGCTTGGCAGGGCATTTTTTGAGTTACTCTTTGCTCGGAGGATCCTCAAAACCCTCCTGAGCTAAATATGAATGTATTTACATGCAGAGTGAATGTTTATGTGCAGAGTCACTAAAATAAAGGTAAATTGCTTGTCAGCAACTGGAATTCTTCAAGGTACTTTGTCCACATGAATCTTTGCTTGTCCCTGCTCTGGTTTTACCTTTTTCTTGAGGAAGTGAGTACTGAAATGGCACTTCCTTGTACAGTATTGAATTAAATTCAGACTAGTGCATAATGTTGGGTGTGTCTTACTCTGCTCTGAAAGTGTGAGGTGCAATTGGAGGGTTTTTTTTGAGTAATCAAAAAATGTTTATGGAATGAGAGGCTGTTTGAGCATGTAATTTGCATTTCTTACAAGAGCAGCAAACCTTTTCATTATTCAACAGTCTTCTTCTGCTACGCTGCTAAGAAGTTGTTGCCTCTTTTGGTTCTAGTTCTATCAGTTACATTCCTCCACCAGATACCAAATTCTCTATAGCATAAGTTTTGATAAACTGATTATAGTTTTTTTCAGAGATTCTGGAAAAAGCCTGTTTTCTACATGTCTCTTCTGAGTAGACCATGCCAGATATCACAACAGTACAATCTAGTTTTTTTCCTTTTAATTTTTTTTGCTTAAGCAGTTCCTTCAAGAAAATTACTTATTTGTGTGATATCTTCTGAGTTTCTAAGAGACAGTTGAGTGTTAATCTTGGTTTTGATACTGACTCTTGGAAAAGTCATGTTTATTTTCTCTGTTTTTATATTGGTAACATTTATCTCAATAGTCTTCAGGATCTTACGTGGATTATTTAACAGAATGTATTTTCTGTATATAAATTACCATTTATATACTTATAGAAAAAGGCTTCTGCTATTGCTGTTTTTTCTTTATTACAGAAAAATCTGCTAGAGATAGAAAAGAAACTAAAAGGTTTAAAACCTGCATCAGAGAGTCAAGGCAAAGGAAAAAGAATACTTATTCAAGATATAGAGGATGCAGAAGGTGATGAAGAAAGACGGGAAAATAGAGAAGAACATGACAGAACCAGTGGAGATAAAAGTAATGTCATGTAATTTCCTATTTATTTTTAACCTGATGAAAAAATCATTGCCTTTGATATTGCAATGTTTATTCACACAATTCATTCATATCTGCTTGCATAGAATTTTTCCTGTTTGAAGACTAAAATTGCATTCACTACTTAAAGTAGATCGGCGTGTGAAAACTTAGAATCCAGTTTTATTACGCATCTTTGGAATTATTTCTACAAAGGGTATAACAGAGACAGATAGAAAATGTTGCAATAAATCACCTACTTCCCTCTCTTCTGTGTAATTTTATACCTATCCTTTGATGTAGCCCCAGTTGGGAATTTCTTCTGATGTTAGAGAACATTTTGTGTTCCTTAGCTCTTTCTCTTGCACAGCTTTCCTGCCTTCCCACCATGACTTCTTCTGCATTATTCCTCCCTTGATTGGATCAAAGGGTGTAAAAATGATCAAGTGGCAGGTAATTTCATTTGTTGTTGTTGTTTGTTTTGAAAACTATCGTGCTTTTTTTGTTTGTTTTCCATGTAAGAGATCATCTGTGTGCTCCAAAAGTATGTATTAGAGATAAACAACATGTAATTTTTGTTCTGTATGTATTTTACAAGTAATTGAAGTGCAACTCCCATTCATGGATGAGTGTGTGACTAACTGTGAGGCTGCTGAGATGAAGCTACAGGCCTAATGAGAGTACATTACTTGTAGGAGGAAGTGAGGCAGCAGGGGCTATCAAGGCTTGCACTGGCAGGTTGCTTTTAGATTCCACTGCGTGTCTGGGCTCCAACCTGCAACACAGTAACATCCCTGGGTTGATTTCCACCCTTTCTCCTTTCTGTTGGTTCCTTAAGGTAATGTGGGACAACAACTGTGGCTTCTGTGTTTTCTGTAGCCTGTGTAGTTATCTTGAAATTAAATCAGTCTGTGGCTTTTCCAACTTAATTGAGAATGTTAGACTGTACATGTATGACATAATAATGCATTATTTGCACACAAATTGAAGGAAAATACATTTTTCAAAATCGGTAGGTATCCACTAAGTCTCTTCAGCTAAAACCCTGGAAGAAAGGAAGCAACATGTCCCTAGCCTTAAGTATTAGTTAATTTGGGGTTGCTTTCCACCAGGAGCTAGATGACTAAATGCCTTCTAGCTCCATAGGAAGACTCTCATTCTGTTGATGAAAGGTTGAGCTTTTAAATATAGGGAGGATTGTCCATATGTGTTCATCTGATATACCTAAGTATTTTTGAGATTTAGGAGGCAAGCATCTTCATAGATTACTCTGTGTTTTAAAGTACAAGTGGAAAAAATACAGAGTCAGTTATTGAATAAATCTCATCTGATATGGTCTGTGAACCTAATAGCAATAAGTAGACTATGTGTCTTGTATGTCTTCTCTATATATCTAGTCATGTAGTCGCAGTCAGTCCAGTACTCCATGTTGTCCAGTCATGTAGTCACATTTTTTTCACATTCTAGTTGGTAAGCCTCACGCATTCCTACTAAACTAATAATTCAGAAGTTGGAAGAAAAACAACAAAATATTTTTTTTCTTTAGCTCTGAAGAGTTGATTTCTCAGCTTGAAACAAAACAGTCTAAATAAAGATTGTAGTCTCTCTTCATCTTCTATGTCTCTGAAAGCAAAAGTAAATAAAATCCTTTTTGTACAACAGAAACAGAAAATTGCTTATGTCCTAGAGACTGTAAAAAACAGTATTCAGGCACTATAAAAACTAAAAATCATGTATGTACTGACAAAGTGCCTGATATTTTGATGTGTTTATAGAACTTGTAATCTCAACTGATAAAAATGGTTTAAAGATAAATAAATATATTTTAAATAGCCCCATTTAATTCATAATAATTTGCTGAATTGTGTGGTATTTACTTGATCTGTAACAATAATTTTAAAAATATTGTAGTAAACAGTTCTGAAATTTAGTAAATATTTATTCATAAAAAAGAGCATTTAAACAAATGAAGTCTAAGCTAGCGTTGAAATTATTATTTCCCAACCTGTTATTGCTGAAGTTGACAATAAATCTCTCTTTAAAAGATGTACTTCAAAGACCTACAAGAAACCTCGTAACAAACAAAGCCAAGTTTTCCAAGTTGACCATGGGAAAAGATGTTGCCTAGAGAGTGCTTTCTTTGTGCATGGTTTATTTATTACACTTAGAGGTGAAGAGAATATTCCTCTGGATGAGACCTTCTTCCCAATTCAGGACATATATATTTTTTATTTTCGTATGCGCCCTGCTGGTTTGTACACCTTGAGATTGCTGGCTTGGCACACTGACACTTGGTGTAGAAGCATCAGAGCACCTCTTTTTCCTTTGTGTTTCCTTCATCTGAATTCTAGTTTCACTGCCTATGTGGTATTAAACTAACTTGATGCCACAGCAGTTGGCTACAGAGAATTATTTTGTGATTTTTTTTTTCCAGTCTGTTTTCTACTTGATGGCACAAAATTAAGGTTTTTGTCATTGAACATGACAATATTGTGATTTGGAACCACTGTTAGACTGAAGATCATCTCCTTATATTGCTCTGCTATCTTGTGACTTTGTTTTCTTTCACTAGATCATCCTTTTTTGGGAAAGTTGTTAGGAGCTGAATAGGTATGAAAACTCTCTACATCCTTGATGAATTATGCACAGTGTTCTCAACTGGTCTTGACCATGATTCATGGTTTCTCTCAAGTAATGTGCTTCCTGCCCTTAAATAAACAGAGCTGTCATCATAATGACTGATTTACAGCCTTCCAAAACAAATAGGCATTGATTACACTCTCTTAATTTCTCTTGTTGATTTTCTAAACATGTTTTATGAAGATGTTTTATCCAGATAAATCTGGATCCTTCCTCTTTATATTTTTACTTGTTCTTGAATTATTCCATGTGGAGTAGTGAAACATTTATTTGATGTTACAGGTAATTATTCAACATATGTGTGAATGTTTCATGGCTTTTCACAGAGAACAGTGAGTAAGGTCTTAGATTAGCATTTTGAAGTGTCTGATTTGTTGAGAAGCAAAGCATATTGGGTAGGAGACCATTAGAAATTAGAGCTCTTCCCTACTTAAGCAATCAGCTGTGCTTGCTGTTGTATTTTTGTCATTCCTGGTATTGCTTTCTGCTCTCCTCTACCACTGAAGCTCTGGGATAATTGAGATGTTACCAGTTGGTTAATGCTTACTGGCTGCTCTGTATCCTCACTTACCTGGCCTTTATGCCATACATAATTTCGCACCTATGCAATTCTTAATTTGTAGTAATCTCTGTGACCAGAATTTTACCGGAATAGGAAGTTTCTTTGCCATCGTAGCCTTGAATAATTCACTCTGTTCTCCTTATGGTTAGAAGCCTTATTGATGAGGTCTTGTATGAGGACATTTGGTCACCCTGTTATCCAATATAATACTTACTCTGTATTCCTTGATCCTCTTTTCAGTGTGCTTGTTCATGTGCTATTTTTGATTTTTAGAGTTTTAAATTCTCTGAAGAAGGAGCTCTCATAATTGATTTGTACAGCATCTAGCACAATGGAGCCCAACCTCCTGTGGCTTTTAGGCTCCATTGCAAGCTTGTAATATGCAAATTTAGATAATGTTAAAAGAAACAGCATTGAAAATTAAATCTAGAATTGCGTTGGTGATGCATATCCTGAAGTTAAGAAAAACCCTCAGTTACAGTGTCAGTTTAAATGCTGACCAGTAAATCTTTTTTCATTCTTTATGAACACAGACTGCTCCTAAGCAGGCAGAGGTTGGGGTTATTTGAGAAGTCTGTTCATTATATGTTCTGGCTCAGAACAATCCAACTACAATCTCAGTCAGCTAAACCAAGAACACATAATACAATACAGGTATTTGCTGACTGTGTGTAGCACAAAAGTAAAACATTATTTAAAATTATTAAAAATTAATCTGTGGCGATTTGGACCATTCCAGTTGCCTTCATATGTAGATAGTCCAGAGTGGATAAAAGAGTTGAGAATGTTTCCTGACTTCATAATAGGCAAGGTCATTGTGAACTGAACTTAGATATGTTGCTTTTAATTCTGCCGTCGCTATTTTTATGCCATGCTTCTGGAGGATAAATACTTTGTGTAGCTGGAAATTAATTTTAAATTTAAGTTATCCATTACAAAAAAAATGCTTCAAATATTCTCTTTGGAGTATTCAATAACTTTTGTTTTATGACAGTCCTTCCATTTTAAGCTCATTATTTTAGTATGAACACGAATTAAAATTCTTCCTAGTTTGTATTTGTTTACAACAATGCAAATCCTATCCATACGTTTCAGTACCTTTCTCTAACTTTCATTTGGAATTTATAATGTAACTAGATCTTTTGGGTTTTTTTTTTTTTCTTTGAAAAGTTCACAAGTGCTGATATTTTTATTTTTTTTTAAGGCAAAGCCCAGTATACTGCTGTCATGAATACATTTCTCCATAGGGACCAAAAGAGGAATATTGTTTATGTTATAAATACTGAAACTGAAAGGCACTGAGAATTAGATTTGAGAAATATGTATGTACAATTTTGCGCATGGTGTTTACTCAGTCCAGAAATATTTAGGCGATTAATGTAACCTGACAGCTAAGCAAGTTAGCTATGGGTATTCTTATTTTCAAGGGGACTCCAAATGCTATAAATGTTTCCGTTTTAATCCAGGGTTAGTTCTGGGCACTTAATCTTCAGGAAATTTTCTCCTGTATTCAGGAAATTACATTCACATTAATGACAGTCACATTCACATCACACATTATCTGCCTTTCTTGCTTTGTCTTGAGTAGTTGGGATGCTCTTCAAGAGTGTTTTGCTGTAGCATTTTTTTTATAAAAACTTGTCCCATCGCTTGTTTGTCTGTGACATTTAAAATTCTTTTTCCCTTTTTCTTTTTTTTTAGTAGAAGGTACACACAGTATTCTCTGTTTTGGTGGATGTAAAATAAAAGTATTTTAGCATGCATCCTAAGGAAATTATTATTAAGTACTATAGTCTTCATTCATCTGCCCAGCTGGTCTTTTACCCTGATCCACCCTACCAAATAGACTTTAAACCTTTTTGGCATATTTGGCACTGCAAAATTTGTTGGATGGTTGCATAGAGGTCTCAAATATAAATAAATTACATTTTATAAAAATGTCTGCGTGGATAGATTTATCCTCTCATTGGTCCTTACTGTCGACTATAAACTTGTTATTAAACATGGTATTTCAAAACAGAGACCACAACTGGGAAGGATGCAGTTGGAGCTTTTGTCTGTAGCCTCTGAGAATCTTTTGTTTTTAAAAATAGTATGCTTTCCCATCCTGTTCAGTTTGACTTCAGTAACACTTTGTGCATTAAAAAAATAATTTCTGTATTCTGGAACAATCTGGAGTTCATCCATATTCAGTCAACTTCAGAAGTTTAGTTCAAGTCAATTGGAAGCATGTCTCCAATATCTGAAGTGATCAAAAAATTCTGTTGGGCAGATGAGCACATCAAGTTGAGGGAAGGTGAAAACCCAGCATCTTAATTAATAGTACCAAAACACAGGGTTGCTGTTGCGTGACTGGTAGTATCGAGAGTCAGACTTTCTGCTGCAATCTGTATTTGAAAACCCTGGTGGTAGTCTGTGAGGGATTCGGTGAATAAGGAATTATATGTGTCAATATCTGAAACCCTTATTGTATGGTTTTTTCTAATTAAATTAGTAATAAATAGTAGCAAAAAGTGAATTATCAGAACTCTCTATAAAAGGCTTTTTGACATCATGTTTAAATGAAACCTTTTCGAGAATGATTTATAAGCTTTTACCCCTCCTTTTCTATGTTGTATTTGAGGGAGTTTTGAAGTGTGCAACGTTACTGGTTTGTTAGCTGTGTGTTCTAATTTTAACATGCAAGCATTTTGATTTGGCCATGGAAAATCAAAGCATCAGTATTGTACTAGCCAGTATTTAAAGAGTTAATTTCAAGGTGAACCCTGTACCATTCTGACACGACAGAACAGGGGTTTACAATGTACCCAGCAAGGAGAAATGAGATTTCGTAGTAATACCTGCTCAGTAATAATTGCAAATTACTTGTAAGTAGGATTTTTCTTCTGTGTTCTTGGCAGTGTTTTCTGAAGCAAATAAATCGTGGTAACGTTAGGATGCCTGGAGGATTTGGTACCCTGTTCTTTGGCTGTACACCCCTCTTTTGCCAGGACGATAGTTCCTTCTGATGATGCAAGCTCTAACTCAGCTCATTAACTTCCTCGTAGAAATTGGCTTGCCAGTCGGAGGAGTGGCGGCTGCGGAGGAGGCTGACATGGGGAACGCGCACAGAAAGTTTCATAGCAAAGGCGGTGGCAGTAAGGCGGAGGATAGAGAGACACAGAAGCAGAAGGAATCTGCTGAGAGCAGATTAAAAGAAGGCACATCAGAGAAAAAACCGCAAAAGCATTTGTCAGACCATGAAGGTGAAGTTAATGGCTATTTATGCAGCGATCAAAAGAGTGAAAGCCCTGAAGCTGAGATCTGCAGATCGCACGGAGCAGGCTCTCAGTCGGCTGGTGGTGGCAGTTCTACTTCACTTCCTCCTGCTGCAGCAAAACTAAAAAGTGAAGGGAACGAGTTATTTAAGAGTGGACAGTTTGGAGAAGCTGTGCTCAAATACTCGGAAGCAATTGAATATGTCAGCGGTCTAGGTGAGTGTGATACCTTGTACTTAATTCTAGGATTATTGTTTAGATTATTTAAAGGAACTACAAATGAACTAACCTAGCCTATCCCTGGGTTTTTGGCAGGAGTTACTGTGCAGTAAATTCTTTGTCATTGTTAGAGGTTAATTCTCGTGATGCAAAGTACAGGAAGATGAACAAAATAATTTTTTCACTTCCTTGGGGCAGAGCTGTTTGCTTTTATTTATGTATTTGAATAATTACATATTCTAGGTGATGTGATAAAGGAAAGCTTCTTACAGCTTTGCACTGTCAGCAAACTGCATGACTGCAGTGCAACTTACAGTATGCAAGTCTTTAATTCTTGAGTGTCATTTTAGTAATGGTCTTTGATTTTAATTCTAACTTATTTTAGGAGAACAAAGTCCAGATGATTTAAGTATCTTGTACTCAAACAGAGCAGCGTGTTACCTCAAAGAAGGCAACTGCAGTGACTGCATTCAGGATTGTAACAGGTAAATTGCAGCCTCCCATGTAGAGCAACAACATTCCTGATGATGATTAAACTTCTTAACTAATATATTCTTATTGCAGCTTGACTTAGAACAATCTTCAGTAAAGTCTGATTCCCTGTCTAAATGACAGATACCTTTGTCAGTTATGTAAACACCCATATGGAACCTAGAGAAGGAGTAACTTCTAACTTAACTGTCTTACTGTGTGAGGCAGTTGCTAGGCTTCTTGTGTACACAGAAATGCATAGCAGGGTTAAAATGTTTCCTATAAAAGCAGGCTTACTTCAGTCATGCTCTGTAGTAACTTAGGTGTAAAAGCTTTGTTAAGCCAGATGCTTATCACAGTGTTGGAAATTTCTTTCAAGCATGCGTATGGTGTGTGTGTGTTTTCTTTGTGTTTGCTTTGTTGTTTTGTTTTGTTTTTTCTAAATATATACTTGGCAAAGTTATAAACAGTAATTACAACTGTTAAGGAGTTGAGCCTAAGTCCTTTCTGCTTATTGTGTCTTTTAAGGATACAGAGTTAGAGAGGATCAGGCACCTTCAATAACTTCCAAACAGTGCCTTCCACTAAATTATGGTTGTATTTCTAGATGCCTTTTTTATATATTTTCATAGATAGGGTTAGTAAGACAGAGGCTTAAGGTGCAAAAAAGGATCCCAAGACAGTTAGAAATCATATTAATTAATCGGTTGGGTTTTTTACTGCACAACCCAACTGTTAAAAAAAAAACCAACCCCAAACTAAAAATAAAATATGCCTGTAACTTTGTATTAACTAAATATTTGACTTACTGTATATATTCTACCTGACAGAAAAGCTTTATGAAAATGTCATCTGAAAAAATTGACTTGTTAACATGTGTTTTGTTAAAACAGATGCAGGACCGTAGACAGTTAGCTGATAAAACTTAACAGCCATCACATTCTTCTGTTCAGGAGGTTTGAAACATGTAAGACTTCAACTGAAATCAGTAAAACAAAGGTTTTGGGCTTTGTATTCTTACCAACTGGAAGCTTAGTTTCTTACTATGTAATGATAGCGTCCTTGCTGTCAAGCACATTTTCTGGATATACAAGTGCTTAGTGAACACAACAGAGACAGAAATAATTCAGAGACTGGGAAACAGAACTGCAAAACTGCAAGCATGCATGAATTAGGCAATGTCAACTAAATTTTCTCTAGGTAGCACAACATAAAGGATGATCTACAAGTAGGTTACTTGATTTCAGAGTTAAAAATAGTGTAATGCTGATATTAGCAATATAAAAATAAGTATTGAACATTTATCTTTTATTAACTTTTAGCAATTTAGGGCTTAGAAGTGTATCAAAACTCCACTGTTGGATTGCTCTTTGTCTTGAGACTCTGACTTGGAAGTGCCTTTGTTGTTACAGAAAGTGAAATAGGGCCCCTATGCACTGATGTTATTTTATTTAATGCTGTGATGTGTTTTGGTCCCTGGCTGTATGATATTTACATTCTACCCTGGAAATGTAGTTTCCATTCCCACTGATCACACAGAATCACAGAATCACAAGTTGGAAGGGACCTTGGGGATCATCTAGTCCAACGCTGTTCTTAAGGCACTGTCATCTTCCCCTGAGTTTATTTATGGTTGGTTTTTTATTCATTCTTGATGTTAGGAACCTGAAATTGCGATAATATTCTTCTAAGTTAGCGAATGTCAAGCATTTTTGCAGAGGTTTTGTACAGGCTACGATGTTGTGCACTGTTGTATTTTTCAGATGCGTTCAGCAACATGAAAACAAATGGAATGTTGGAAATATTTATGAAATGGAAATTGGAAATGTTTATTCTAAAACTCATTATTTCTCTAGCTTTAGGGGGAGTAATTGAGCAAAGCCAAGTTACAGCAAAGAAGGCCAACAGCCTCCTGGGCTTATAAACAGGAGCACAGCCAGTGGATTGAGGGAAGTGATTATCCCCTTGCACTCAGCACTTGTTAGACAACATGTATGATAACTGTCAGTTTTTGGCTTCCCCAGTACAAGACAGACAGTGGTCAACTGGAGTGAGTTCAGTGAAGTGTTACTGAGGCGGTTGTGAACTCTGGAGTGCTTGCCTGGAGAGGAGAGGCTGAGGGAACTGGCTTTGCTCAGCTTAGAGAAGAATGGCTTCCAGGGGTCCTAACAGCAGCCTGCCAGTACCTCTGAGGAGATTATCCAGACAGTGGATTCTGGCTATTTTTGGCAGTGCATTGTGGGATGACAAGAGACAGCAGAAAACTAAACCTCACAAGGTTTGGACTGTGTATTAGGAGAAACTTTTGCCCATGAACGTTGGGGGACATTGCAGCAAGTTGTCCAGGGATGTTGTGCAGAGATTCCCTTGGAGGTTTTCAGGGCCCAACTGGATAAAGCCCTGAGCAACTGTGTCTGATCTCAGAGCTGGCCCTACCTGTAGCAGAAGGTCGGACAAGGGACCTCTTAGCCTGAATTACTTCAATATTCCATGAAATCTAATTGGCTAGACTCAACTTAATTTCAGTATCTCAGAGTTTATCTCATTTTCTTCTTAGCAAGAATCATTGATTTATAAAAGGTAGACTTTAATAAATAAAACCTTTGTGGACTGCTTCTTTGTATTGCTGGAAGAGCACATGGTGTTTGAAAGGAGTTCTGATTGCACAGTGTCAGGGGTTGAGCTCAGTTTTGACCAGGCACACTATCAGAAGAGTAAAAGGACAGAATACAGGCAAAAACCTAAAAGCCAGAAAAATACAGGTGTATATTAATGTCTCGCTACATGCATTTATTATGTGCATACTTTCATGTAAGGAAATAAAACTGGAAATCATGTAGGCAAAAGCACCATATACTTGAAATCCCCATGGATCTAGGCATGACTTAAGAAAAATAGCTTTTGTTCCTGAACAGCTGCCGTTACGTTAATCTTTTCTTGTGATGAAAGTAGTTTTCCAGATGGAAGATAGGGATTTGAGTAGAGTAAGTTGTAGCAAAAGCACTAACAATTTCATAACTGCATGTCATTTAGGGTATTACTATAAACTACTTACTACCATTTTCCTTGGTTATGTTACTGTAAGGCCCATCTGAAATCACAAAGTTGTTTGTTACGAATAGTTGTAGATATAATGAGATAGTTTTGTTAATATTATTTCAGTTATTCTGTTTCAGTCCTGCATTTTTCTGTTGTTTTCTCCAGAGCTCTGGAGCTTCAGCCATTTTCCCTTAAGCCACTTCTACGACGAGCAATGGCAAATGAGGCTATGGAGCGGTATCGTCAGGCGTACATTGATTATAAAACAGTCCTACAAATAGACAGCAGCATCCAAGCAGCAAATGATAGTGCTAATAGGTAACTGTGCTTACAAATTTTCTACTCATATCAGTGCAAATAAAAAAATAGAATTCAATTTTGTTTGTTTTACATGCTCCCTCCGTTCTGTATCAGAGGCCGGGTTGTCAGCATGAGTGTGTTGTAACTAGAGGACTGGCAGTTTCATTTAGTTGTTTTCCCGTAGCTTCACAGTTGTCCTCTGCCAGCAGTAGGTCACTTTGTTTTAAAAATCTAATATTTTAAAGGCTTTTTTTAATTGGTGCTTCAACTGATTTTCTTTCCTAAGTTGTATTTGATACCACGTAAAGTAATACTTTAAGGTCCGTACCTTTTCTTTGACATTTCTGTTTCCTTTTCATATTAGCACTCTTCCTGTGGCAGTTGGAGATTTATGTTAAGTGTGAATCCTTCAGTATGCTGCAGCTGCGTAAACAGTGAAGTAACTTGATACAGTGGTTGGCTGCAAAGCCTAGAGGTGTAAAAAATATAATTGAATATTATTTTTAATTTGTGTTAATACTTCCAACATCAATTCTTGCTGCTGAGAGACATCCCAATTTCTGTAATTACATTTCAATAGTGTAAAATTAGTGTTTACACACTATTGTACTTGTGTTCTCATTAACATATAGTAGGTACTTCAGTGCGTGAATGATAGGATTTTCCATTCCCTTTCTTTTAGTGGGCAAAAAAAAGTATTTACGAAAGCAGAACAACCATTAATCATTGAGGAGGAACTCGCATGTGACTTTTAACAACGGAATCTAATACCTTTTTTCTTTTTAAGATAAGGCCATGAGCTCTTACATTATTGCTTCATTAAAAAGTCCATAATATCTTTAAATTCTGTTTATTTGACCAGTGGTGGCCAAAGGAGATCATGATGCTTTATCATCTCCTCTTGGAAGTCTTATTTTTGATGATACAACAAATTTTTACTGATCTTCTGTACTGATCTATGCTGATAATAGAGCACTTGGATTGGTGACATAATTACTCATTCTGGTATCTGTGTGATTATTATACTTTTTTTTTCCCAACCTTCTTGGCTTATTTTATCTGCAGATACTCTTTTCTTATTTCTCCTTGACTTGTAACTTGCTTAGTAATAAGCTTATTTCCTTTTTTCCCCCTTAACACTCTTCCTTTTCTCCTCTCTAGGCCTTCCTTATGTTTTTAGCTTCACTGCTCATTACTCTTTCTTCCCTGGCAACCCATCACCTTATTTCAGCTGCTTCCTCCTTCTTCTCTTCTGCTGGTAATTCATTTTTGCTTGCAAATTCTTAGTTTCTAAAGCATAGATCTCCTGCATAATTGAACTTTTACTATAATGTGTTTTATAATATTTTTATCATTTATTAATTAAATTGAAACTGTTTATCAAGTTATTAATTTTCATTTCCAAAGTATCAGACCTTTTAAAAAATGAATTTGTACAAAAAATTATTGTTACTCTACTGCCTTTTAACTTAAAGGGATAACCCCAAAATGTAATTTAATTTTTTTAATATTAGGAATATCAGGTCTTAACAACCTGCTTTTATTGGGAGATTTCTTTCTTTTTAAGTCCCTGCAGGAAATTGGAGGGCAATGCTGTAGGAAGCTGGCAGGAAAAACTCATCATCCTATTTGTGTCTGAGGGTGGGTTTGATAAATCGTGTTAAGGCTTGTCTTTCTGTACTTACCTAAATAAGCAGGCTTTCCAAAAATCTTAGAATGGAATCGGTGTTCAGTCTGGTGTTTCTAATAATTCTCATGTAAAAGACAAATAGAATTTTTAATATAAAACCTTTACCTGATCTATATTTTTTATGCATATAAAAAGCCTTTTCCTGATCATTTTGCAATCAACAACATTTTAAAAAAATAGTAAACAAGAAAACTTGGTTGGATAATTTATGCTCATTCTATTTCATTTTTCATGTCACATTCAAGGTTCTTACTTTTTTTTTTAAATGTTAATGTATTTTTTTTACACCTGTGCTAGATGGAAATGCAACTAATATACAGATTTCAGGTTTATTGGCTATACTATCAATGTGACTTGTTTTACTACTCAATTCAGAATTCTCCTTTGTTAAAGTAGATAGTAGACTTAGGAGGTGAACTTGACTCTTAAGCTCATTTTGAGATTAGAAGATGTTTATCTCACTATTATTCTCATTCTCATAATTAACACATATTTGGTTTTGTTTTGTTTTTTAAATACTAGAAAAATTGTAATGGAACCATGAAGTTTTGTGTGGCTTTACTCACTATGTTTACTTAGACCTTTCTCCAAAATGTGTCACAGCAATGGGAAATTACCACCTGAATGGATTTTTGGATTGAATCTCTTATGTGTGGAAATAGTTGACCTAAATAGACTTACGTGTGTGTGCGTGTATGTGTTAGTTTAAGAAAGACTGAACAGTTTTCATGTATTTTCTTTGCATTTTTAAATGGCGAAAAAGAATGCTTGATTGACAAATTTGACTATTCTATAAAATGCAACTTAATACCTACTTTGTGACCTGCATTGCTTTTTTAGAGAATTGTTGTGTAAGAGGTTTCATTTGACATTGGCAAATTTATGCACCACGCTGTGTCTGAGCATATTGTAATCTACACCCATTACAAGTAACGCCTCTGAACAGCTGAGAAAAGTAAACAAAAGAAATCCTTCAATTTTTTTTTCCTATTTCTTTATTGCATGTGGTAGGCGGCATTTAGAGCTTAGCTGCAAAATTTTGCTTGAATATTTACAGATTGTGCTGAAGTCAGCTTCTTGTCTTCTAAATGCCAGCATAAATACTCTAAAAAGGGGGAAAATCTTAAATGAGTGCAACACCGTTGACTGCCATGACAATCTTTTTTTAAACTAGTTATAAGGATATTTTTTCCAGTTGTTTTTTGAAAAAATGGAACATTGCATTATTTCATTTGGGTGTAAGTTATTAAAGCGTGAGTTAAATATATGAAAAGTCATGTTGGTGGGGCTTTTCTCTTCCAGAATAACAAAGACTTTAATAGATCAGGATGGTCCCAGCTGGAGGGAGAAACTGCCACGAATTCCAGTTGTCCCAGTTGCTGCTCAGCTACACAGGTGGGACGGAGGAAACTGTGCTTCAGAGAATAAGCCAAGAAGTACTACAGATACCAACAGAGGAGAACAGCTGCAGATGGAACGTACGTATAGTTAATGTAAATATATATATATAAAAATTTAATTTAAAAATGGAATATGATTTAATAATATCAAAGAAACTGCTTTAGAAAATATTTATCAGAGATTTGTGAAAAGCCAAGTTAGATGATGGTCATTTACGTGACTGGGTTTATTGTGTTTTATGGAGCCAGTTATGATAAATTTTTTTAAGCCCAATGATATGGTTTGCAGCATGTAATTTCTGAAGTTATGTAAAACAAAAGAAAGTACACCAGAAACTCACTGGCAGACATAGCTCTAAGACTCACCATTGAGTCCTGCCACAAGTATCAGTGGTTTCCCTGACATCATACTACAATGAGAACCCAGTTTTCACCAAAAAACCCACCACCCAAACAAACACTCAACCTCAGTAACATAATCAGCTGCATAATCTGTAGCTGTCATTTAATTGCTCATGTAACCATTACTCAGCGCTTCAGAATAGAAAGGGTAGGTAGACTTCTAGGTGGCCAGTAGTTAGTGAAATGGGCTATAGAGGAACACTTCTGATTTTTTTTTTTTTTTTTTTTTTTAAATGTGCGATGGATTCTAACTTTGACAGTGTGCATTTAGTAGTCAGCTTTCAAAGATCTTAGTTTTGGACTTGTTCACACATAAGCACTGAGTGCTTGACTGCTCTAGGACACTTTCTTCTTCCTGATTTTTTTTCCCCTTCGTTGTAGTTTCTATTTTTCTTCTGTAAATCAGGTGGAGGAACCTTTCCAATTCCGAGGCAACAATGTCTGTTGGGTTTTGTGTCTTACAACTTGAGTTATAATTTAGTTGTGTTTCTTGCATAAGTCTATTCTGGTTTCATGTCATTACTTAATTTTTTTCCCCAAGTCCGTGTGTAGTTTTCTCGCATAGGGGACCGCCATGTTTTTATAGAAGAACTCACTGAGTTTAATTATGGGTTAAAATTATCTAGTTATATACAGTGTTTAAAACCTGAAGCTTGGCAAGGGACTCATATTTAGCGAGGTACAAAAAGTAGATTCTTCCATTATGATTGGCTTAGAGCTATGTTATTGTTTGGTCACAATAGAGACATGAAACTGCAGTCAGGATTTCTGCTGCAAACATAGCTAAAAATTGTAGCCTAACGCAGAAGCATACGCAACAAATGATGTTTAGAGGGAAATGAGTTTAGAAGGAAAGACAGTTATGGAAGAACCCAGTATTAACTAAAAAAAAGTTTAGTTAGGTGTTTTCAGGTTCCCGGAAGCATCTTCTATAAATAGTTATTAACAGAATATTACTGATATATCACTAACCCCTACTGATGTGATGATTTATTTGTCGTTGTCAGTTTAGCATAGTAATTGTGATGGATAGTTGCATGCAGAAAGAATATTAGATCACGTTATGGCTGCCGTGGTGTGTCAGTGGAGATCTAGAAGGCCTTTAATCCTGCTGATTAAGTCTCCACCATTGTAAATAAGACTGGCTATCTCAGTGGAGATATATAGGCCTTTTCTACCACACAGACAGGCTGGGCAGAAGGAGGTGAAAGTGTAGAGCTCTCTGTTGCATTCCCGTTATTTTCAGCAAAATAGTTACCTGGGTGCACAGGGAAATACGTGTTGTGACAAATGTATATAGGATAGTCTATGCCTTTCTTAGAGCAGCAGGGAGATCAGGGACAGAAATGGAAATGTTCAGGCTGATAAAGATACTCCAGATGCCAGGCATTTATTCTTAGTCTGGGTAGGTTATTCAGCTACCTTTACTGAACTGACCTTCTTATGTAACGCTGTGATCCTTTTGTAATGTAGGTGAGGAAGCTGAGGAGAAGTTCAAGATGTTAAAAAACGAAGGGAATGTTTTTGTAAAAAAGGGTAAATATGAAGAAGCTGTAAATAAATACAGCGAATGCATGAAGTTAAATACCAAGGAATGTACGATCTACACTAACAGGTAAAGATCCAAAATCTGACCCCACTTTGTGGGATAACAATAGTTATATTTTCTCATGCAAATAGAGATCTTGCATCACTTCAGCTACTGTTGTAAAACACAAAATGGATTTTTTTTCCCACTTGATGAGTGCTTCTCACAACAAAATTGATTTTTTTTTTTTGTTAAACTGCATTATTTTCCAGGGTGAGCAAGTATTAATGTCACTCACATATATCTTAAAATCTTTATATAACTAGAGTAAGCAATAGTAAAAGTTATAATTAGCATAGCATTTTGCAGCGTTTTTTGAGATACTTGTATAATTTTAGTTAAAAACTAACGTGCTGTAGCAGTATCTCAAATACGAAGGGTCATAGTTCAGAAAAAATGTACATTTTGAGAAAATAAAAGTAGACACATGTCATACAATAACATTATTTTAAAGGTTGACCTAATTCTGCAGCATAATTCTTTATGCTGTAATCTTACCAGCTTTCACAAACTAAGAAGGATTTGATTAGGCCAGTACTTGAATAGGAGACTTCCAAGTAATATTTACATGCAGAAAGCAGTATTGCTTATTTAATCTAGAGCACTTTTTTTAACCTACAATGGCTGTATAAAATCCACACTATATCCACTACTATACTATCATATTATACTGACATAAGCTCTACTTTTAAAATACATCTCTGCCTAACTTGAAGCATTGGTCATGCTTGAGTTTTGACTTTTATTGCAGGAATTGGCCCTCTCTAAATTACTCCCGTGATGTTATTAATACTTCCTGGTTTTGATGTACTTTAAAAAGTACCACATTGAGACATTAATGTTTACAAGTCAAATACTGTCGGCACTACAGCACTGTAGAATTTACTTACATTGCAGTGTATTCTGTTTTTCTGTGTTAGAGCTCTCTGTTACTTGAAACTGTATAAATATGAAGAGGCTAAGCAGGATTGTGATCATGTTCTTCAGATAGAAGATTCTAATATTAAAGCTTTTTATAGAAGAGCACTAGCGTACAAAGGATTACAGGTGAGGAAAAAGAACACGGCAGGTATTCTTAAGCACTTCTAAACTTGCTGATCCTCTTCAAAGGCAATCAGGTAGCTGCAGTCGATGGGTGAATACAAACAAAGTATGCAGTGCTGATGATATATTACTTCATAGAGCATTAGGTATACATAAAATATTATATAAATGTTTTTACAACATGAAAACCTGCATGTTGACTTGTAATAATTTGAGAAAGTACAAGAATATTGGAATAAATGAGGTTTGACTGGAGATTGGTTAAGCAAGCTTCAACTCTGTTCTAACATTCTAATATTATTCTGGGTATCTCAGTCTGGTTTTTTCTGTCAAGGTGTTTACGGTATCTTTGCTGATAACAAATGGATTCTCTCCGAGTCTTGTCTTCATCTGTCCAAACTAAAATCTCAAGATGTCTTTTGGCATCTGCTCATATTTGAGTGCTTGTCGTATTAAACCAGGGTATTAATTATCTTCGTTCTTGCTCTCTTCCTTTTCTAAACACGTTACTAACCTTTGTCGGTAATCTACTTTCTCACTCTGTGGACAGTGTGAGGGCTCATCCTTTTCCTTCCCACCTACACAGCGTTGTTGTCTGTACTGTGTCCAGCTTACACACAGGTTCTTTGAGTATCCTTTTACCTTACCTTCATAAACACAGGCTTATGTTGCTCATATTCATCCTGGATGTGACTGCGAATCTCATGTGCCATCACTCGAACCATGTCATTCCTTTTGTCCATCCTTCTGTTGGTTCCCCTTCTTCAGTGATGTTAATTAGCTTCTACACTCTGTAATTCTTTCATAGCAATCCTTACCCTACCTGTCAGCTCTTACCTGGTATTGAACAATCCGATCAGCTTCTCGCTACTGTTGGCTCATGATGGCAGCTCTCATTATCTACTTTGTATTAAATTTTACAAGTGCCTTTAAACAAGCATCTTTAAGTGCTTCCTGCCATGTTGCTCTTTATAACTGGAGGTGGTCACTCCAAGCATACACTAAGTTCCAGCAGTGTCCATCATAACAATACTTACCTCAGATCTCCATTACGTTTGATGTCTTGACAAAAAAATCACCTGACTGTCTTTCAGCTTACAGATCACCTGAGGACAACCTGCCTGTGTGTGGCCATATACTAGCCTGTTCTCATCCTGTGTTGTAATTCCAAATGCAAGTCTTAGGAACCATGATATATTTGTTCCTCTGTTACAGTAGCTATGAAATGTTGATGTTTTCCTTTGATTAATTTTCAGAGAAGGTGAAAAGTCTTAATTTTGTATAAAATCTTTTCTGTAACTGTGCCAAGCTACCTGGTATTAATCATCTGTAACCTTATGTTGTTGAAGTTGATAAAAAATCAGTATAAATATGAGAAGTATATAGTGATTCTACCAGTCAAAAAAAACAGGAATTACAGAGTAGTAAGAATGTCAAGAATTGGAGAAATAACTTTTGCTTTTTTGAACATCGTAGAAAGAATTACTGGTTTTGTATTCTTGAAGACATAACCTGAAACATGCTGTTCACGGATTCCTTCAGAACAGTCTGAGCCAGGGACTTCCAAAATGTTTTGTTGTGGTTGGATTTAGTGCCTTCATTATTGCTAATTCCAGGGATGTGAGTAATTCACAAAACCAGGGAAAGCAAGAGAAATTATTTGAGGTTGACAAATAACTCTGTAATAAAAGATTTTAAGAGCTAAAAGCATGTAGTTTGGCAAAGACCTAACTGACCTGGGAAGTGTTATTTGTATGTAAACAACCAGATATTTAACCACAAAAGCTGCAGTGGAATTTAATTTAGTAAATTAGGATTTTTTTTTAATAGATCTACTGAGATGCAGTTAAGGGAAGATCAGGAAAAAATCATGCTGATGTGATGAATTAGACCTGTAACACAGGACACAGAACGACAGACTGCATCTTCTACAGCTGATAGTCCAGTCTCTTCCTTTGAGTCTAACCATATTGTATGGGTTTTGTTGAGAAGTCTGGCAGGCTGCAGTTTTAATTCCAGGAGGGCTGATTGTTTGCTGGCCCTTGTGATCGTTTTCAGAAGTCTGTTCCAGAATCTCATTTCTCTGTAGTTGTGAATCTTCACATCTGTAATTTGAATGGTTTGGCTTAATTAGTAGCTGTTCTTTGATGAAAGCGCTCTGCCTCTTTTCTGCAATCATTTGCTAAGGCCAGATAATTCTAGCTCTCTTACTCTTCTTTCATGACATAGCAGACTTCACTTACAGACTTGCCGCAATGGCTCTGCACCTTGAATACTGGTCATCGGTATTGAACAAAATATTCCACGTAGGGATGAGAATATGAGTGACTTGTGCTCTAGTGCTTTTATTGCAGTTGGGATGCTGAGGAAGTACCTCAGCTGGTACATGAGGGTCTTTTTCATGACAATATGAATGACTTACAGTGTCCTTACGATATTGCTTGGGAACAGAAGAAATATGGGGTCCCTCACACAAAGAAATTATGTGCATCTTTTACCATCTGCATGGTCTTTTACTGTTTACTGTTACATTTCATCCTTATTTTTGATACTCCAGCCTTCAAGGTGTTCTGATTTTAATATGTGATATTCAAGTCTTCCTCAGAATTGAGGTAATGCTACTAACTTTGTCCAGAAAATTTAGTCTAAAAAATCATAATTCCTCATGTCAAAATTTGAAATAAAAATATTAAACAAGTTACAAGACTGAAGGTGGAGGAACTGTGTCCTAATGCCACTCTGTCACTGTGTTTGTCCTTCTAATCCTGTTGTTTATCCCAGAGTTCATAATGTAATCTCAGTCATGGGAAGTATAACCAAAGTTTTCCCTTCTTTAACTGTAAGAGATGGTGTGCTGGTTGAAGTCCAGGAAGATTAGGTATATTTTTAATGTAAGCTTTATTTAACACTCTTTTATTGGCAAAGCAAGTATGCAAAATGTTGAAGGACTCACATGATATTAATCTTGAGGAAGTGTTACTCTGTAAGCAGCTATGCTTAAAAGCAGCAACCGTCAATAATCAAATCTCTGATACAGGGAATATGTTTCTTAGAATAAATTATTTCATATTACGTATTTAATACGGAAGTATTTAGTTGTAACGTACTAACTTGAACTCATCCCCGATTTCCTTTTTTCCCTCTAATGAAATGACTGAATTTAGATTTTTTTGTTTTTTTCTACTTAATGCCACAATCCTAGCATTTTTATTTTCCTTAATTGTAAAGGACAGGATGGTAGTTCTAATGGTAGTTCTAATTTTTCTAGTGGTGTGTTTATTAAAAAAAAATTCCCTACTACTTACAGAATTATCAAGCCAGCGTTGATGATTTCAACAGAGTACTTCTAATAGATCCAAATGTTCTTGAAGCAAAAAGGGAACTAGAGGAGGTAACCCAACTGCTTAACCTTGACAGCAGTGCTGCAGCTGGTGGCCAGGAAAAGCAAAGGAAGAAAATAACCATACAAGAGGTATAACTTAACTTTTAAAAGCAGGGCAGTACAGAAGCCACAGATTTGAAGAGATATCATTAAAGCTTTTGTTTTGCACTTGTTAGCTCTACACTTTTTTTGGGTGGGGTTGTATTTTTCATGTTATTTTGAGGGCACATTGGAGGATTCTTGCATATGATGTGTTTGGCATCCCTTCTGTAGGAAAGCCTGGACTGCTTTGAAGTGTATCCAGACTCATAGCAGAAATGGAAAAAAGTAGATTTAGATTGCACTAAACTTGAGGATATGCTCATTGTAAACAAAAACGGTTTAACAGAATACAGCTGTCAAATAGCAGTTTTGCTTTTAAAGTCTGTGCTACTCAGGAAGCCTCTGTGTGCTGGCAAAGGTTCACTGTCAGCAGGCGTGCCGGCTGGGCTCGTGCTAGTAGTAAAGTTACTGGTCTGAACAATGAAATCTTGCCTTAAAGAGTGAGAGAATGGGTAAAATACCTGTAGGATCTTACACAAGAAACACATGATGTAATGCTATGTAGTGATCAAAATGTAAGCCTTGCAGAGTTCTGGGTAGAATTAGGCGATGAAAGGATATTCTCAGTCATCTGATAATTTTGGATTGTAACTTTGCTGGTCCTTTAAGAAGCAGGGGAGGGAGAGGGGGTGTCCCTTTTCAGTTTAAAATACATCGTTAAAACACATAGTTTGCCAGTCTGTACACTATTATACAGGGATACTGTAATTTGATTGAGTCATTTCAAAATGGTTGTATACTGGAAACTGCAGTTATTAATATAGAAACAACTTGTTTTATTGAAACACGTCACATTGTCACGAGTTCATGGGATTTTATGTAACTGGCATAAGCTGGGCATAGTGTTAGTTAAGCTCTGAGTTGTGACAAACAAAGGGACCCGGAGAATGTCTAGAGGAGGGAGGTTTGGGAAGTGACTGCATTGCTGAGAGACTGGCTAACTACATTCCTGGCAGTGGTAATTTTTCCAGAGGTGGGGCAGGAAGCATTTATGTTTGCTATCATAATTACAGCTGCCCCCTTAGAGAACCTTCCCTGTCTTATCTGCTGTAGTACTAGGTAGTTCTATGGAAACAGACTGCAAATAAAAGTAAGGAACATTTTTTGGAAACCAGGATCTATCATCATTTTTTCATTTTAATCAATCTATAATTATATATGACATATATATATATGATTTCTGTCTTGATACTAGGGGTTGTTGAAGAAATAGAACAAAATGTCTATGAGCCCAATGCAGTATTTTCCAGAAATGACTGATCTAGCTCCCAGCACAGCACTGTACTGTGCAACACAGTATCTTCAGACTTTCTGAAGAACTTAGCATCTGTCGAAGAGACCCCGCTCACTGAGGTTTAGTCAGTTTCTACTAATTCCACAGCTCTTGATAGCTTGAAATGGATTTTAGCAAGTGCAGTTGAACCCAATGGTTAATTTTGTAGTGACTGATTCATGAAACTCAATACAGGCTGCAAACTCTGGAGGCGTGAAGTGGGTATTGAGGCAGTTGGACAACGCTGAGCTTTGTCCTTCCACAGCGGGACTCCAGACGGCAACCTGACACAGGTGCCGTGTACCTGTACCTGTACTGTTCTGAAGGCACAGCAGTGAAATGAAACCCAGGTTATCTGGTGACTTGAATTCAGTTCTGCCTGTCTTCTGCCACTTCACATTTAATATGTGCATACAGCCCTTCTTAGCTTTCTCCCAGTGGTCTTCAGTTGTCCCTCTCTACAGCAGAGTGCCAAGCAGTGACAGGAAATGTGAAATAAGCACTTTTGACAACAAACCTTCACAGATGAATTAGAGAGGTACTATTCTTGGCGGGAAGTAGGACATAAAAGAACACAGTTGCCCTCTTTTATGAAGAGTGGGATGCTAACTTTAATCTAGTGACATTATTGATGGACATACACATGTGGCTTATGAAGCTTCGGGTTATCTATATGTCCGCATTAATGTGATTTGTTGCCAATTTCTTTGCGAAGGTGTCTGAATCCGATGAAGAAGAGAGACAGTTTGCTACATCAGAAGATGTGACTGATCATGTTACTTCTAAGGAAGCAGTTGAAAAGTGTGTGCCACTGCAGACCTCTGAGAAACTGCACATTTCTGAACCATCTAATGCATATGAATTTGGTCAGATTATAAATGCAGTGAATACCAATAAGGATAAAGCTGCTTGTGCAGATCTTTTAACAATTACTGATCCCCAAAAATTGCCAGTGCTGCTAAGTAACAAACTTGAAGGGGAAATCCTTTTGATCTTTATCCAGTCGTTGGAATATTATGTACTTGGAAAAGATCCTGGCCTTGTATATCAGCACCTTTTCTACTTGAGCAAAGCAGAAAGATTTAAGGTAAGAGCCTAGATTGAATGCATACTTAAATTGAACAGAAACTTAAATGAAATTTTAATCTTACAAAATCAGTGTATCATTTCCTTTGATCTCTGTCAAATGCTATGATTTTCAATCAGCCTGTACTGATTACAAAATAATGTTTTTTCAGGTAGTGCTGGCCCTTCTTACCAAAAATGAAAAAGAACAGGTTCAGCAACTGTTTGACTTACTTACAGAAAACCAGAGTGATCAGTACTCTTTGGAAGATCTTGAGAGCCTTAAAAAGGTTTATGAACTTTAAGAAGTTAAAATTTATTAGTTGCATGCATATAGTTCATGTTGATAAGATGGCTGTATGAACTCTGCAGACTCGCATCGGTTGAACTGGGTCTTTACCCAGACTGTTTGAATTCTGTTTTGGTTTGACAGCATATGCACATTGAAAACTTGCTGCTCTTTTTTCTTGTAGTTGTATACATTTTTGATCTCTAGAATGTAATGCATGTCTTTGTGTTTAGTAACAGAGTTCATGAAATTTGGCATACTGGTTTTATTTAGATTGTGTTAATAATATACATATATATTTTACATTATATATATATGATATGAAATATCTTGATGGTATGATAGATAATACACTTTGCCATCACTTGTTATATCATTTTGTGTCGTATGGTCTTGTGATAAAGAAGTGTCTTTGAGAAAAACGGGTCAGTGAGTTAGCAATAGCTTTGCTGAAATGAGTTTACAAAAAGTATTAACATTTTCAGATAAAGTACTACAGGCCACCTGTTTCTTCACTGTCCCTGGTCTATACAAAACGATCTACATATCTTTGGTGCAATACAGCTTAGCAGCAAAGGTGAATGAATAATATATTAGCTTGTCATGGAACACTTTGAATCAAAATAATTACCCATTTATTCAATGATTATGTTTTCAAAATGATTAACAAGTGAGTAATTTTTAATGGAGAGATAATTGTTTTCTGTGTGTGTGGAAGGACTGCTGGTTTGCACAGCTTTTGGAGTGACAGTGGTAAACAGGAGAACAAGTGGCTGCACTTAGCAATAAAAATATTTAACTGAGTTTTTTGATCAGAATATTTAAAACACCAGCTATTTCTGTTTACAGACATATTTATAAAGCTAAAAGTAAAACCGTTTTGTGGACCAGTATGATTTTTTTTTTAATTTCAGGCAGTATTTAAGTTTTATATTTGATTCTGACTCCTTTTTTTTCCAAGATGGAGCTTTCAAATTTTTCAAATACCCCAGTGCCTTCTTTGCACATGTGATATAAATGTATATCAAACCCAACAGCACTGCAGAAATACCATTAAGAATGTTGTGCTAATGAAAATATTTCTCAGGTGTATATTAATTAAAAAATAAAGTCTTTTCCTGAAAAGTACCATTATGGATTCTCTTTTATGGTTCTACACTTTTTAGGCTTATGATTCTGACATGTAGATGATAAGTTTTGTCTTGAAGTAGAGCACCAAGAGTAAGGCTTCTAATTTGTAAAGCACTGTCAGTACAACGGTGGGGTTTGGGTTTAAATAGTCTCATAAAAAGAGGACGTCACCTGTTTGAGAGAGATCTGTCACTCATCTGTGCATAACTGATTGTACTTCACCAACAATGTGCCAATTTCAGTCGTCAGTCATGGGGGCGAGGCGTGCACGCTCACCAACTTCTGTGTTAGTATTTTTTCTACTGCAGTTCAGCATGTTCAGAGAAGATGCATTGTATGAGTGCAGTTTACTGACATGGCTTAGAAAGCTTCACCAGCTTTCATCTAACAGAGTTCAGAGTGTTTTAACAACAATAAGGAGGGTTGTATTAATAATACACAGATCAGGAAAAAGTTCTTTTGCTAAAAGCAAGCATAGAAACCAGCTATATAATTTCAAAATACTTGCTTGAAAACTGTAGTTGAGTAAGAGCCAGTGTTAAACTACCACGCCACAGAAGCTCATGATGAAGTTAAATCTTTCTCTGTGACACCAAAACCCCAAAGTATTAAAAGCTCTTCAGATACCTTCGCAGAAGCAGTCTTGCCTGCCAAAGCTTGTATCCCAGTTGTATAGTTCATTTTGACAAGAATACAAAAATCAGTCTTTGCAGCAGTAAATCATAAGAAGAATAAAAATTGGTAAATTGCTAGAAAGCTTAAACTCAGCCCTAATGAAAGACACGGCAACAAATGGGGTTTCACTGTCTCTGTGTGACTGAGTCTGATCACTTCAGTTTAAGGCAGATGGTAACCTTTGGCTGGTTGAGTATTTAGACAACCTGTTCTGGAACGTTACTCCAGTATGTTTCCCAGGCGTTGTCATGTACCAGGAACTGCTTTTTAAAATTTTAAAGCTCATCCCAGTCCCTGATCCCAAAGGGAGAAGATAGTTCCTCAAAGTCCTGCATTCCTGAAACAGCTGCCAGGCCGGGCGTACACTCTCGGTGGCTCCTGGGCACCAGCCCCGCTTCCCTTGTGCTCAGCAAGCAGATGTTGAAAGGCCCTGCTCTGAAAGTGGTCCATGTGCCATTCAGTGCCTTGTGATCAGCCTCACTCCCACATGAACCCCTGAAGCAGAAGCCATTCAACAGTAACAGATGCAGTAATTGCCATCACCCTGCACTATGGGTAGCAGGCCCCTCGAGGTTTAGGCACTGAATCTGTACTACACCCATTCCTGAAGGATCAGGTCAGCTCTGTTAGTTGCAAAACCTCGTCTGTCTGATGTGGCTCACAACCATCTCGGCTATGAACTTTTGGCCTTAGCTTCCAACATTAAATAAATACGAATGTCTTTAAGGTACAAGGGATTAAAGAAGCAGCTGTAATATTTATTGTTTTAATAGCTGTGAGATGGCAAAGAGATACGGTATTTCTTCTTCAAAAAAAGCAGCTAGCACTCGCAATTGTAAGGAAAAAATGGTCCATGAAGCCAGGGGCTAGGGAATAGGGTTTTGTACTACCGATATTTTTGTGTCTCCCTCCCCGGTATTTTTGACATTTTACAGAAGCCAGCTCCAGGTTGAACAGGTGCTGCCACCCAAAGGGTAACGTAAGAGGTGCTACGAGGGATGCGCAGCATCACGGCCTGGTTGCTTCACTGGCCAAAAAGCTGATGCACTGCAGAGCCCTCACCACCACGCTTTTTACTCTACCATGACACAGGCCAAGACAGCAGAAGCTGCCGTGAGGCCAGTTACCGGCAAACCACAGTCTCTGCTTTTCTGTGGGAAGTTTGGGTTTGTTTTTTTTCTCCCACTCACCAGCACCTATTCTGCTCTCTGTAATCCATAGGCACATACAAAGGGCTGCTCTTCATGGCTGGCAGGCCTTTCAGAACCATGCAAACTGATGTATAGACTTGTGCATTAAAAATAAACAAAATACAGTTTTGAACAGCAGAGCCCAAGAAATCCTTCCCCACTGGTAAAATCAAGATCTATGACCTGAGTCAGTGTGACTGCAGTCACAGCCCGTGCACTGCAGCTACCCAAGGGAGGGAGGTTAGGCAGCTCGGAGCAGGGTGGCAAACCCTGATGGCTGGCTGAAAGAGCCGTGACTACCACTTAGCCATAAGTACGCCCTCATTTACTGAGTCTCTGCCTGTGCAGCGCTCTTCACCCACCCCTTGGGCTGTTAACACACCTCAGTGCAAGGCACAGCCTCCAGCTGCTGCAAGTGCAAGGCACCAGTGTCATTGCCTTGCAACCCTGTGCTCTTTCTCAGTTGCTACTTGCTAAATGCCACCCTCATAAATAAATTCAGCAATGTGAGAGTATTTTACTCACTAGCAAAGAGGGATTATAGGGGGACAAAGTGCTCAGTGTACAGAATGGCATGTTCAGAAACAGCTCGTGCACAGAACCTGTGAGGAAAGGGTAGCTTAAGCCACATAAACCCCATCAGCACTGGTCTGGTGCCTAAACCCAACAACTCTAATCTAGGCTGTTGTGAATTTTGGTGTCCTTACTGTGGAGACAGTCAGCAATAACATCCTTCTGCCAAGCTGGCTCATCATGACCCAGTGAAGGGAGAGCTGTGTCTTGTGCTGGCTTTGCCCACCAAAACAGTTTCTGCTGATACCTGGTGTGTAGGCAGGTGCTGGGGCTGTCACGTCTCAGAGATCCCCCTTTTCTTGATGTGAGGTGGAACAGCAGGTTCAATTTTGTGGTTGAGCTTCCAGCTGCTGCAGGGAGGCTAGATTTTTGTGCCAGGTAGATACCTCTTCCCTCTGCTGCCTGATCTGAAACCAAAACATTTCAAGGGTAGCCCAGTGCAGCATTTGGTCATGGTTTAGGTATCAGCCCCAAGGCTGGTAAGGAGATGCTTTTACTGTGCTGTTCTCCCAGGCACTTTGCTTCCTTCTCCTGCCCCAAGGTTCCTATGGAGAGAGAATTCAAAGCCAATAGCCAGGCACTGGTGATGGGGCCAGAAGTTTTACACAGGAAGGCACGGAGGTCTGTCTGTCTACGTAACTTAGAGAGCGAGCGCACTGACACCTCGCCCTACAGCACATGGCTGAGGAGCAGCAGGGCAGGTTCGGTCAGCCATACAGTTAGTGCTACTCGTGTGGTTTGTGTATCTAACTCTTCCTTTGCCTCTCATATAAACTTGATTGCAAAATACCTCATGTCTACAGTTCCCCGTTGTTTCTCCTACCCTTTAAGACTGAGGGTAGAAAGATACTGTCACCAGTTTGGGATTTTCTCAAAGATCAGACCTGGGGGTTCTTTGACCCTAATGTGGGGAACATTTTGCTCCCACAGCAACATCAGATTGTTGTACCCGAGAAGACCACGTGGCTGTCACCCTTACAGCAGACAGGAGCAGTCAAGGTGGTAATGGTGCACTTTAGACCTTTATAGTTTCAGACAGGTTCTCTCAGGCTTATTCCCAAGTTTCTGCTCAACTCTAATTCAGGTGAACTTGAGGGATGGAATATTTATATCTTTTCCCCAAAAAACACTTGAAGAAGAATGGCAAGTAGCTGTTGTCCCTTTACACTCAAGAAAGTAAGACTTTCAGGTTACATGACTGCCAGAAAACAAGGTGGCAGTAGACACAGCCAAGCAGTATTTTTCCCAAGGGAGGGCCATCTCTGGTTAACAGGATCCACACCAGAGCCCAGGCTGCAGCAGTGGCTCCACTGAAAATTTCTGCCATTTTTAGAGTTTTAAAATGGCCACTTAAATCTCTCGTTGCCCCTTGACCAGCCCCCACTCAAGGCAGAGATAACCAAAAATGCCGCTGCCTTTTATAGAGACGTGTCATCACTGCTCTTCTGCAAGGCACCATGGAAGGTGATCAGCTGAGTAGCTGGGCTCCTCCAGCTCCCTGCGCACGCCCACCTCCTGCTGTCTCCCAATCTTTGGCACCTCTTCATTTCTTGAAAACTCCAGTGCAACAGGGGCAAAGAATCCCAGCCCACGCTGCAGAGCGCCCGGCTGCCAAGCACAGCAGACACAGGGCACCGTGCCGTCCCTCAGGCGTGGCTCAGGCAGGTTTCCAGCTCCCAGTGCCACTGACCCACCATCAGAGCACAGCTCTGCAACATGGACCAAAAATCCAAACTTCCACTTCCAAACACCTCCACAGGACAGCATGTTTTACCTTTCATATTTCCCCCTCAAAACCCTTTTTGCCCTGGTATGATTTGGCTTAAATAATTGAATAAATTTTAACTACACAATTCCATGTCATATGACATGGTATTTTGGGTTTGGGCTTTTTTATTTGCTTTTCAGTGAAGCAACTAAAATCTCTCCCCAGAACACCTAAATCAAGCAAACTTTTATTAGGAAATTAATTTTAAGTTCATTATTGCCAGTTAATATTTTTCAAGCACCTGCTTGGTTATCCTTATGAAGCATTATTACCCACAAGAGCAATGGCACTACTAAGTAGACAACTATTTAAAAATTAATTTGGTTTTGCATATCAAAAAGACTGAAGAGATGTAAGTCAGTAAAAAAGTGTTTGCATGTCAGTAAAAAGCAATCAGCTCTTACATGCAAAAGTTTGAGATATTGATTCAATGAAACGAAGGGATGTACGAGTCCAGATGCTTTACTACAAAAAAGCATGTTGAAACATGGGGAGGAAAGCTTTTAAAACAGGTTTGATCTATTTAGAGTTGTCACTATCTCAGGTATTCTCCGATAGACCATATGTTACAATTAATTTCCTCTTGAGATTCACAATCTGACACTGATTAGTCAAATTGGCCAGGAACCCTGAAAAACTTTCAGAAAAAGAATGACCCTGTTGGGAGACCAGATGTAAACTTTTTTTCTTTCAATGAAATAAACCAGAGGAAAGACACTTTGCTTTATTGAATTCTTATACTGGTAGATCTATAAATAAGAAAAGCATCTTCTGTATTCGTGTACTGATGGAAGTGTTCTCCTTTTTACTTTTCATAGGCTCAGAATTCAGTGCTGCACTAAACTTATTAGTGCTGTTTAGACTGCCTTACAGGTGACATAGTATCACTTTTGAATAAAAAAAGTTAGAAAATGAATCAGCAGAAGTTTTATGCTAAAAACTTATCCAAAAGTGAACAGAAAAACTTACCTTATTTCAACATTAGTTACCTCTTAATGCAGAATACAAAGTTAGCAAAGATGATTTAAGTGATTGAAAAAATAACAGTTTGTAAACACAGTTTACTCTTTTGAGTAAACTTCACTTCCAATTTCCTGCACAGCAAAATGGAGGCTCAGAGAAATTACAAGTTAGAGTTAGGTTTAAACTCACAGAAGCAGCTCTCCCACCTCCCTGCTGTTAGCTTAGACTGCGTTGCTACAAACTGATGTGCTTTAGTAATTTCATAGGTGTACTGGATAAAGTAAAATCTCACATTTGCAAAGCTTGAGACATCAGCAATAACTTTATTGCTACTGCATGAGACATCAGATTCAAAACTAAACAAAATAAAAGCCTAAGGGGAGGTTCACCATCTGCTGGATGGCATGCAGCAAATAGCCTCTGGCTTAAGATGACTAATTGAAGGTGGTCACATGAGACTGTTGCACAGAAATTTAACTTACTCAGAGGTTCAGAAATAGGAGGCCTCGAAGGTTCACTAGTCGGACTGCATCTGCAGTGGCAGAAGCATGAGTGGCTCACCGAGTCACGTTTTACTCCATTCTCTAGCCTCTGCCTAAAGAAGCAGTTAACAGTTCAGTTAATGGCTAACAGACATTTCCGTACCGGCCTGAAAAAAAAAAATCACATCAGAATTCACAAACCGATGTAGATGACGAACAGCAGACGCTTCATTCAGTTAATGCTGATCCTAATTCAATACATTTTCTCTTCCGTAACAATGAATTTTTAAGTGTTCAGACTGGAGAAGAAAAAAAACACTGATCAGGAACAAAGCACAAAAAAGGAACTGTTAACACTAACTTCCCTCCAAAATATAAAATTTGCATTCGCTGCCAATTCAGACTGCCTGATGACACGGCACCAAGGCATACAGGTGATTTCTGCCATTTCTAGGGTACACTACGTTTCACTTGTCCTATGTCTTACTCTCTCTTCAAGCATCTGCCATTGGAAATGGTATAAATAATGCCCTAACTGTAGTTTTAGAGTTGACCCAGCATAACAGTTATCCCGTTGTTATTCACTCTGATATACACATAGCTTACATATGGATTTGGGATGAGGCAGATCCAGCTATGCATTCAATAATACATCCCCATCAGTTTCTTACTTCCTGAGCCTGTCATGATGCAGGTGAGAAAATGAGCCCAATGAATAGGCAGTTCAGCCAAGCAAAAAATACCAGTCGTTACCCAGAAACTCCAGCCAGTTTGTAGTGTTTCAGGATGAACTTTGTACAGACTGTGAGTTGAGAAAAGCATCGCTTTAGAAGGAGAAAGAGTTTGAGTTTAGCTCAGAAATCTGACTGTAGCCTGTCCGCTTGTACCAAGACAGTACAATTTTGTTTAAAGAGTAATATGCTTATGCCAGAGCTGCATCCTCTGAGGAAACCATTTACTGTCCCGGCTGCCACAGAGGCAGCTCAGGTTGCTATTCTTTAGGATGAAAAGAAATCAGGTTGAAGTCTTGTACAAAATGCAACTAATTTTAGATCTTGTATTTCAAAGTATCAAAGCACTCAACTTCCAAAGCACACGTAACAAAATTAAAGTGTTTAAAGGCAACAAGAGATGACAGCAGTCAGCGCTCATCAGCACACTAAACAGAAGACCACTAGAAGTCAGTATTTCGACATTTATTTCAGATATGCAGTTTACACGCATATTATTGAGCAAAACTGAATTGCAAATATACAAATACTGTAACAAGCATTATCAAATAACATAACTGGCACTAGTGTTATAAGCATATTACTGAAACTGGTGAGGCTAAGTCATGGAAGAGGACTGCAGCTGATGGCATTTTCTTTTTATCCAACCAAACTTCCAGTAGCACCATAATGGCAATACATGAAACAAGACAGAACATTGTTAACTGTTATTCTGATATTCACAATTTTTTTTCCATTTTAGTGAATTACATAGCAAAAAAAAAATGTTAACAGTGCAGGCGCTTTGGCCAACTTCAGCTTGTGTTCAGCTGTACATCTTCCATATGCAAAAGGAAAAGAATAAAGCCAGCATATTCGGAACACATCTTTGCACTTGGGCAGTCATTGCACTGCACTTTGATTCTGGGACTGAAGATATGTATGTCTTGCAAAGAGATGTCATGTCCACTAAAGCCTGAGTGATTCTTTGGTAGGCTAATACTTCATTATTATTATGCGTTTATCTACCAGTCATTTTATTCACTAGAATTTTCTTTTGTGATCCAAGGTGGCCAAAGAGGACATTCTGGAAAACATTACAGTAAAATCCTCAAACGACCAGGCACTTCAAACCCAGTCTTTTCCAAAGGCACCAAGAATTGATGGGGCACCGTTTTCCCCCTGATGAAAGGTGACTGCATCTGCTTTTCTACAATGCTTATAAATCACAGGATTGTTATTTTACAGTCTTTATACACTATATAGTAGCCTTACCTGCTGCATGGTTGGTTGCATGAATAAATAACCCCACTGTTCTTCACAGGTGACGTCTCCATTCTACCATATACTAAGTACCAATTTCTTATGTTTCAAAATTATTTAAAATGCCATAACCTTGCTCAAAGTGTACACACATACAAACACTTCTGACACAGGCTACACCCATCTGGAGATACGCGGTTCATTCTACATGCATTCTAAATACAGTGTGTCCAGTTATGAAACAAAATCATTACGAATATTCACTGTTGAAACATGTTTGTATAGGTCTCCGCAAAACTTCTGCTTCCCTTAAATAGAGTTCACACGAGAATGGTTTTAAGTCACTAACGCTCAGCTAACACCCATTTATCCCAAACCCCATATTTTCCAAGTGAACAGTGCAGGACATATTATTCATTTCAGCATTTAACATATTAAGAATTTACCAATTTTTGTCTAAATACACCAAGTATATGCTTTCAAGCAAAGTTGTGGCAAAAATACAAAATATGGACGTATTCGTACTGCTGTAATGCACTTGGTTAAAGCCTTCATGTCTCTTCACACAGGCCTAAGATCCATATGAAGTACTCTGCGCCTTATCAGACAAGTATATATAAAATGCAGTTGTATCAAAACCTTGCTTCTGCTGGTCACCTGACACTTAACGGAAGTCGCACATAATTCAACCAGCTTTCACACAGGGTTCTCTAGTGGTAAATATATTTTTGCAGCACTTACAGGCTTAAATTTCAGTCTGAATAGCAGTGCTTAATTCCACAGCATGTTGTGAATGGTTGTTGTTTGTTTCTTTCAGTGTTTCACCAACCCCTAAATCTACATCTTTCCAAGATCCATTATTAATGCTTTCCTCAGCGATGTAACTCAGCTGTGGAACATCAGTGCTTGGGGCTGTTGGAACAGGCGCGGGGACTCCACTTGGCTGGGGAGAGTTTTCCAAGCGATCGTTTTCCACCTCTGGGAGAACACTGACTGTGGTAAAGCGAGTATGATAGTCGCTGGAACCATGGCTACAGGAAGTTTTCATACTTTCCATATCTGAGCAACTAAACTCAGAAAAATGACTCGAGTGAGAGTCTGCTACAGACGGAATACTATCGCTAAGAGAGGGAGAGTCAAATTCACTGGAGTTTGTGCTTTGTTGTTCCAACAGCTGAGCATCCATGTCCTCTCTTGTCTCATTTATCTTCATGCTACTCTTCTTTCTCAGCTTACCTTTACATTTTTTTCCTGCTGTTGGTTCTTTGGACCACTTGGTGGCACTAGATTTACTCTCTGGCAAGCAGGCTGACGAACAACCGGCATTACTACGACCCGCAGCACTGCCATCATCAACACTACTGCTTCCGCTGTTGTGTCTGAATTTGGCTGGCTTGGATTCAATATCCACTTGCACTTCCATACTGTTGCCTTCCCTAGTACAAGAAAGAATCTGTGAGCATAAGTGGTCATCTAAGACAAGCCAGCTAATGCAGCAAAACAAACTCCTACTGCTTTCCAAGATACACAGCAAAAGAAAGTTAGAGATGTAACTTGTTTTAGAGAGGTGTTTAACCAAAGAAACAGCCCAAAGAAAAACACCAAGTCTGAAAGATCAAACACTTTACTGAGCTACAGCAATGGCGTTCCTCTTTGCAAATAACCTTGACAAATACGAGCAGTCATATGTAATTCAATTTGTAACAAAAATTCGAAGTTTCAAAGGGTAATCATTAAAGTCAAATAGCTGAGGCAGGCTTAGAATATCCTTTAATAAGCAAGGCTTATTAATCTTCCATTTTCACCATATTTCTCTTACCTGTCCAAAGGGATGTAGGAGTTCAGAATGGATCCTGCCATCGCTTTGGTACTGGCATTGTCACTAACTGTTCCCAAGCTAACTGTGCCAGATTCTCCACTCAGACTGTAGCGTTCTTTCTGCACATCTGCTTGTACTTCCAGTCTTGGAGACAAAGAAAAAGAAGCGTTGCATAAACTGCTGCTACAGTTACAACACACCGGTTGAAAATTAGTGTCACCTTGTAGAGTTTCTCCACCATTCAGTAGTAAGTAGAATTTATTAGTTACTCCAGTACAGATGCTCATATTTACCCACTGAAACAGGTTCTCTTTCCACTGCCAAAAATTACCATTTTCTGATGAAAAAGCCAAACCAAACACACCCAAAAGCAAAATCAGATTATTTTCCCAAAGCAAAGCGTTGCATGTTAACCAGAGGTTCTGGATTCCTTCCTCACTGAGATTTACAAGAACAACTTCCAGGCTTAGCTACAATTCTTTTGCAGATAGTGTACTATACTCTAAAAATGGAAAAAACAATCAGAAGGGTACTTAAGTTCAAGCCATTATAGTTCCCCTGTTTCTCTAGCTGCAAAATTATTACTAATCAAACAGCAGGCAGAGAACTGTGTTCTGTACTCTGCTTTGTATTGTATTGTTATCAACTGTTACAGGAATAATAGAAACCTGAGCAATCTTAAGTTGAGCTGAGCAGATAAACCAGAAATTAAATTACAACCTTTTTTCCAAATGCCTTGTTTATCTGTGTTCTGACAGTGAACTGGAAGTGGTTTTTTGTTTTGTTTTCCACTCTCAGCTCTCTAAAGATGAGGATAGGTATACCTCACTCAGCAGTCAGCTTGAAACACATACAGAAACTCTTGACGCTGTCCTGCCCTTCGTATTCTGTATAGCCTGGACTTCTGAATTACTCAAGAAAATGAGCAGTGTTAGCACCCAATTTAAAAAACAAATTCCATCCTGAACCCTGAACATTAACAATCCTTTCCAGACACCTCCCTTTCTCTTCAGGGTGCAGGACAGCCAACAAACAGTAAGGCCCCAATTCACAGGAAGCACTGAGCGTGTAAGCGACAAGAAGTTGCCACCTTGGCAAGATAAAGTGCCCAGCTGGCTCCCCTCCTGCCGAAGCCCATTTGAATCCACAGTCCAGCCAGGCATCCCGAAGGCACAACTTAGTACTTGTAGACTACTGAACAAGTCAGCAGTTCCAGCCTTGGGGTGAGAGGCACCAGACAACACAATTGTATTAGACATGAGGTGCCTCCCTCTGACTCCTGGGTAGAGGCTGCTCTCCTGGCAAGCAGGAAAAACACATCTCAGGCCCCACTCACACTGAAAAAAACCTCAAACTCTCCTGTGAGGATTGTGGCCTGACAGGATCTTTTGGAAATCAGCAAGTTTCTCAGAGATGAACTGTCTGTATCTCCCAGAGGCAGTTCCTTTTAATAGGAATCAATTTAAAAAAAGAAAAAAAATCAAAAAACCTAGTAATAGCACTTCCTCTGCTTACATGTAGAGTAGGATGCTGCATGGTAGAAAGCACATCTCTTACCTGTTAAAGCAGTTAACCATTGCACTTCCTGAGAGACTCCCTGTTATACTAGCCCCAGCCAGGGCCATGGTACTAGCAGTTTCACTTAGGTTGTCTCGAATGGCTCCTATTCTATCCATGTGGCTACCACTTGCACTCAAGCTGCCAGTCAGTCCTCCAACGCTTCCCTCGCCTATGCTGGGGTTATGACGTGCCTCTGCTACTGAAGTGGTATCTAGACAGAAATAAAGAAGGCTTGTCAGTTATGGAAGTAGAACTTAGTAGTTTCTAGAATGTGACCATGGAAACAGTTATTGAAACTATGCTCAGAAAAAGGATTTATAAGACATGCTGTGACAAAAAGATAACTTTGTCAAAGAAGAAAAAAAACCTTTCTTGAAGTTGCTATAATGGTTATGCCTGACATCACATACTTAAGATACCAAAACATTAACCATTGATAGGGCAGGTAACATGGAGGCAAGGAAAAGAGAGAGACCCTACCACAAAGGATATTGTCACGTAATTAAAATAAAAACAACATCAGATCAGCATTTTGTTCCTGCTATTATAGATAAAAAGAAAGCCAGTAAGCTTCCACAAACCAGGGTTCTGAAAAAGCAGTATTAGTTTTAAAACTTTTACCTATGGAAAAGACTTAAGTCTGGCTTTGATTCAAATGGGCAAGAAAAGTGTTAATGCTTGTATTACAGCACAGCACAACATGAACACAGAGAAGCTATCCTCATCTGAGAGCTGGTCTTTCAGCAACCAGTGGAGGTAGTCCTAACTGTATAGTACCTCTTCTGCAAACAAGTACTTTAATATCTAAGGCCATCAAACATAAGTCAAAGCCTGAATTTCTAGAAAATGAAACAGAATTTTCTTACCTACAGCTGCATTTGTTCCACCAACATTTATATCATTTTCATCATCAAATTCTATCCTGACACCTTTTCCATTGCCTGCCGACACACCACAACCTCCACTTCGGCAGAGGGAAATTGGAACAACTCCATACACGTAAGCCAGCATAATAGGAACACCAATACCTACAGAGGAAAATAGTCTTTCATTAAATGTGACATACATTTTAGAGCCTTTCATAAAAGCAATTTCATTTTCTGTTATTACTTAATATTTCACACTTGAAATGAGGAGGGAGCAAAATTAAGAAATATTGGTAAATCACTACAGTGAAATGACAGGGAAGTACTTTCAGCAGGCAGAATGTCCTCTTATCACCATTGGTAGACAGAGAAACTTAATGCTTGATGAATTAATGCTTCCAGTATACCCATAACATCTTTTACAAACAAAAATGAAAGTACTTTAAAGGTTCATATAAGCTCCATCGGGGACTGTAATAATGTTCCACCTGAGAAGAAGAAATAGCAGAGAACTATTTCAAGTGTTATTCAAGTAAAAACATTACTACCTCTACTCATTTATTAAGGGGCTTGATTTTTCATCCACTGAAGTCAGACAGGGCGTTGCTATAAATTTATTAGGACTTAATGTTATTATTACTGTAGGATCTTTAATACTTATTGTATCACACTGATTCACTTAAAAAATTCTATTTATACAAGTTTTCCTTAAAAGTAACCAATTCTGTGGAGCAGACTGGCAGGAGTTAAGGGAAACCAGTGAAAGGAACTGCGGGCTAAAGCGCACGCAGATATACGTACTCATCCATCTTACTACTTCTAGTGACCTGTGAAAGTTACTCCTTTGGAGTATGAATTAAACCATTCTATGGCTTTGCTGATGGAGGCACACAGAAGGTACAGAAAGAATGGCAGACTGAAAAATGGCAAGCTGGCACATTCTGAAAAAGCCAGGACAGAGGCAGACCCAATGCAAAGGCTCCTCTGTCTAACCCAAAAGAAGGGTTAAATTTATAAGTAGACCCTTTCACTAGAAATTCCTCAGCATTCAAGGAGGAAATGCATAGTCTTAGAGTCGTTATTTTGGAAGCCATATAATGCCTTGAGACTGGAGGCCATCATGGCCACAATGGCAACCGGGCAAGAGTAAAACTCCACAAAATAAAGCCAACTCTTTCCCTAAAAAGCCAAGTTTTATCTCTTATCAGGAATAAGAAACAGCTCAAAAGAATTAGGTAAAGCACACCTGTAAGTAAATCTATGAGACTGTGTCCTACTACCTGTTTACTGGGGATCTGACATCACAGCTATGTGAGAACAATGCAGTACAGACAAACACCAGAGAGTTTTATGACCAGCATATCTGCATTTGCACAGTAGTCTGCCACTGTTAGCAAGCAGTTTAGAGTGACAGCTTCACGGCCAGTTTAAACTATCACTGGCTGAAAGTGGCCCTGTCTTCCTGAGGACACTTATCCCTCTCTGAGCATTACTTCTGGCACAAGGGAGAACACTCCATACATAACTGTGTGATGAATCAGATCAAGGGACTGATCCAGCTTAAAACTAAATGGTAGGACTTAAAATGAATCAGTTATCCACAGCAGCTTACTGTGCAACCGTAAAGATGCCTGTGCTGCAACAAAGGAGAAGCAAGGCAGTGCTGGGCAAGTCCACGCCTTTCAAAAAGAAAAATCAGCATTTGTTTACAGTGATCTTGAAATTACATGGTAAGATGACAAGTATTTTGTACTGTACAGCCAAATTTTCCTCGAATGCTATCCTCAGCTATCCCTATGAGAAAGAATGCGATAGAATTCAAACTGACTCTCAGAGCACAACAAATAGTTTGTCAACTACTGCCATGTTAAGTGTAAGAGACTGTATTTTTCTTCTGTGTTGAGAAAAGTTTGATAGGAAGTTAGGAAGTTACTCAAATATGAACAGACTCTGTGGCAACAGCTTTTTCTTGGTCAGTCATTAAAAAAAAACTTCTAATACTTCAGCTTTAAAAGCCATATATGACAATATGTAAACTTCAGTTTGCAAGATAAAAATTATTTTTAATTCTTCATTTTAATGCAGCATTTCCTGAAGTACTGTATTCTCCATTCTGCCCCCAAAAAAGTATAACCTCAGACTCCTCACCTATAAAAGTAAACTATAGGACTTAATTCAGCTGTTTTGTTCATGAGGGCTTATAGAGTTCTGGTTGCAAGATGCTACCAATACACAAAGTCATATTATTTACTTACCTACAGTTACTGCAGCTACAACTGGAGAAACAATTACAGATAAGGTTACACCACCTGCTATAGCCAAGTTTCGCTTGTGCTTTGAAATGTCTTTGCCTTCGTATCGATTGTGAATCTTGAGAGAAGAAAAGAAGGAAGGGTTTTTAGAGTGTTATCATCATCAGTAATACATTGCTGCAAGGATGGAAGAACTGACATATAATGGTTTGTGGAGTCTGCACCCTAATCTCTTCCAGAGAGACCACATTCTATGTCATCTTTTGCTCCTTAACTTATCTCAGAGAAGAGAAAGTTTATACATTTCTTAATTTTAGGCAACTTCTTAAAAATTAGAAGTCCTCCCATCCAGCAACTAAGCATTTACTTTCACCCTCAAGTTAGAAGAGCTAAATCACTGCATAGCTTTTTTTGTTTGTTCAATCATTACTCTAGCTTGCATTGTTGGGGAAAGTAAGACAATTTTCAGGATCAAAGAATTATCACATCTGATCAAACTGACACTTCTTGTTCCCAGCTATCTTTCACCTGAACAACACGGAATGAAACTTGCACAGATTATTAGACCCATGGAAACAGAGGTTGACAGAACAGCCATGAAAATCTTGTAGTAAGGCAGCCTTCACCAAATGTATCCTGGGAGGGGGGAGAATGGAACTCGGTTGCTCTGGCACCCTCTCATGACACGCTGTTCAGACAGGAGATATTTTAGCAAACCTGAGTCTTCGCTGTGCTACTATTTATCAAGTAATCTGCTAACCAAAACCCTTACTAATGGTTCAAGTCTGCGATAACTCTGAAACATGACTGCCTCAAACCCCACATGAACCTGAAAGGCCTTCAAAGATCACTGTTTTACAAAGACTTCCTACTTTCTCTGTGTTTTGTTTACTCTCTCTAGGACAATGGCTTTTCACATATACGCACTTCATCTGTCATCGTTCTTGGTTAAGACATAATTACAAAGGAACAACAGATCACTGTTTTAATGGTTGTCACGAGACAAAGTTAATCCTCACTACACCTAAGGAGGAACACAAAAGAGCACTAAGAGGGCAATCACAGTATTTTCTATCAATTTGCTACTGCAAAAAGAATGACAAAAATGAGCTGTAAGTTGTATTAAATGTTGTGCTTTCTACATTATAATTTCAATTTGAGATTTGGTAGGGTAGTTCTCATTTTGGAATAAAGTTCAGGCAAGGCAAGCAGGAAAAGGGCAGAGAAGACACTGCACTTTGTAGAATGAGAATGCATTTACTCGCTCTGAGGTACATTATACAAAGAGCAACACAAAGCAAGGGAGCACTTGAATGCAGAGCATACCTATGGATTAAAAAGAAAAATTGAACATGAACACTCCCACAGTACAAGCATGTAACAAGTACAAACCTAGGAAGATCAGGTTTCATGGGGCTCTGTAAGCAATTAGCTGGATCACCTCAGGCACCGAGTTTTACTGTTATGGGCAATTTTAACTACCGAAACAAAAAGCATACAACACAGATATCTATAAAGGCTACTGGATTCCCAATATAAACATAAAGCAACAAAAAGGAATGGAAGGGAGTGGCTACAGAGTAGAAACTGATTGAAAACATGAAGATAGTTATTCCTACCAATGTAACTTTCTATGAAATAAGAGACTTCCAAATACTGAGTAAAGAATAAAGAATATCCAAATAAGAATACCGGGCCAGAAGAGGGATTTCCATAAATGCAGAAAACTGGTAGATTACAAGACTTGTATCTATTTAAAAAAAAAAAAAGAGAAGACTAGCACTTCCTTAAGGAAACTCTATCAAAGCACAAACTCTTCCAATGCAGAAGATGGACAGAATGTTGTGAAAGAACAATGAAGCTTCCTTTACAGAAGCAGCAGCAGCATTTATAGAATGTAGGTCAGCTTACTATGAATGGGTATAAAGGAACAGCATGGGGGTGTCAGGAGAAAATCAGAAAGGTTAAAATAAAGGAAACAAAAAGCAAGGGACATCAAAGTCAAAAAGAAATTATTCTACTAGTACACTGCTAGTAAGAGGAAGACCAAAATGGATCAATTTGTTATTTAGCAAAAAGGAAAGACAGCCAGTGGATGGAACTGGAGGCCTGTTCAATTTTTTTTCCCTCAGTTGGCACTAAAGATCAACTGTGAGCAAGGTGACTGGTGACAAAGGAGTAATATCTGTACGAAAATGGCACGTTAGAGTGTACTTACATGATCTGATCTGAAAATATCTCAGCAGGCCCCATTTCAGAGCCCCTAGTAATAATTTTTGAAAATTATTATTCATAGATGATGTCTGAAAAAAATAAAAAACAGGAAACTGGAAGAAGTTAAACTGCAATGATAATCTTCAAAAAGTGTAAAACAAGAAGCTGAGGAGTTTAAAGACCAGTGAACTGAACTTCAGTGTCCTGAAAAGTGGGAACTTTCAGACACCAAAGCAAATGCAGGAAATAGAGAGGCCACATTGATTTATTTTTTTTTCAAGTAGAAATCATGTCAATTTAATTTTCTTCTGTGATAAGATAACTAGCCTTGAGGATGGGGAGAGGCAGATGTCACACACCAACTTAAATGCAGTTTTGACATTTTCTTGTACAATGCTCAACAGGTTCTAACAGTCCAGACTAAAAAATGGACTAGAGAAAACTACTATTAGATTCCTGTAAAACAGACAGAAAGCATCCGAGTTGTTATTAGGTTTTTTAACTCCCTAAACTGAAACTCTTCATCCTGTACTTTTCCAAGAGATATGCCCTGGATCCAAGAGTATTCAACATTTTCATTAACCTGGAAGATGGAAGGAGAAGAATGTGTATGTTGGATTTCAGGCCAATAAATCTGGCAAGTTTGCAAGAATACCAGAACTCATACGTCTTGAGAAGTTGAAAAAATGGCCTGAAATGACTTAAGATGCAGCCCAATGGCAATGAGTTCAAGACTAACCTCAGAAGAGGCCAACTGCTCAAATTAACAGTAGGGTGGGGAAGGCTATGTGTTTTTAGAATACACAAAATGAAACTGGCATTTTGCTGAGAAAGAGATAACTTTCTTAACAAGTTATATGCACAGGACCACCCCTTCATTTAACTCAGCAGTAATAATGCTTCAGCTTCACTGCTATATTCAAATTGGACAAAAACAAAGGTGGAAACAAGGTGGAACAACTGGAAGGAAACCCAGAAGAGAAGAGGAGAATCAGAGGTCTAAAACAGTGTGTTTTCTTGACAGTTTATCAAGAAAAACTGGAAGTGCTACATTTTAGAGATAAGAATAGAAGTGGACTTAAAATCATAAAATATGTAATGGGATATTGCAAAGCAAAAGGATTCTTTATGCCATCTGAAGACAGGGCAATAACAATTTGGTGTAGGAAAAGAATATACATTAATGTTAGAAAAATCAACTTTACTACAAAAATTAGGCTTGGAGAGCCCATGGAACCTCCATCATCGGACGTTTTGAAGACAAGTGCAAACATGTGGCAAGAGTCACTGAAAAGTGACCATTAAGCAGTGGGGTACAATGGAATTCTTATGAGGCTAACTTGCTGAGACTTTACCATTAATAGGTGAAAGGGTCTCAGAGATGGGGACCTAACCCAAAATTTAATGAGAAAAGCAGAACACGCAATAGCAATTTGAAACAGGTAACTGCTGCCTTATTCCTCTTATCGTTTATAAGGTTTCAATGAGTGTATGGGACTATGACAAAACGGAAGGGTCAAAAAAAAAAAAACCAACCAACTGTAGCAGGAAGCAGGAGTACTTGCTTGAAAGAAAAAGATGAAAAAGAATACAGTGGAAAAGCTCCATCCCTGGACTTTTTGTCTAGCAGCAACAGCTTATGTTAGAGAATGAACTTCCCCTCTCCCCCATAATAAGTGTAGAATTATGTCTGTGCCAGCCACTGTGAGAATCCATGCTGATAAAAGCAGAAAACCATATCTGCTGGTTATGCCATCCAGTACATGTAACTGAACACTTAGCACCTGCTGAACCAAGCTATCATTTCAAAAAGCCCATTTCGAAAGATTTAGATAACTTACTACTTTATCCTAAATTACAATTAGGAGACAAAATTATCTTTTGTTTTCCTTGCAAATTGTCATTTACTTCATACTAAAAGCTATTACATTTCTGAGAGGAAATACATCAACTGCCTTCTGATTAACATGGTCATTTCTAGCTGACTTCCACTAAGAGTAATATGAAGAGAGATGCTGTCTAGCTGTCTCCACTGAGCACTGCTCCACATGGTGGACTGGCCCAAGGCAATTAAGCTGCTGAGTATAAATGCTTAAATGTGTGCGTGCACAAACCTATACTAGCAGAATTTTATACTACAATACTGGTAACTATCTGCTTTTAGGAAAAATAAGAAGGATTTCCTTTCTGCCTTCCTTCTCCTCTAAATATTGTTTAATTCTAAAGGAAACCAGAGATTAAAAACAAAGCAATTTTGAAAAAGCATGCACGAACTTCTGTGGCAAGATGCAGAAATTGGAAATTTTTCTGTTTTTTGCTCTGCCTGTTTTAAGAGGAACTATATTCTTAAAAACACTGGTTCTCCTTCTTGTACAATTGAAACAAATATCCTTAAGCAGTTCAGGGGTTGGTTTGTTTTTTGGGGGTTGTTTGGTTTTTGTTTTGTTAAAGGCTGGTGAAGATAGCCAGCTGAACATAATATTGTCCAAGTCATATAATGCAGAAGGTAAAACCTGAAGCATGTTAGGAGTTGTAGCACATTTTACCTTACGTCCCACATACACAGGAATTCCAATAATCATAGCAGGAATAGCAATGCCAGCTATTAAGGCAATTCCTACAGGAGCTCCAACAAGTGTCCCTAGTTGCCACAGTATTTTCTTCTTACGGCTCCATGGTTTCTTTCCCCAAAACGTGCAACCTGATGGGCTAATAGAAAGAAGAAAACTGTAAAGAAATTGTAAATAAATCAACATAACTGTATACAACTGAACTGTTCTCTAGTTACAAAATTATTGTTCCAAGGTTCAAGTTACAGATGTTATCAATACCAAAACAGTTATTTCTTCAGATTTTTTTTTTGCCTTTACAGCCTATTTTGCAACATAGAGTGAAGTATATTGCATATTACCACAGGCCAATCTGTGGTTCACAGGTAACTTACATAATCAGAGCTTTAGTATTGCTTACTACAAAGACAACACAGCAGTATTAAGACATCAGTAAAAATAGTGGGTATGTTCATCTAAAACACTTCATTTGTTGTACTAAGTACATATTGCATGCATGAAACAGGAAAAAAAATAAAAAATAACAAAGAACTAATTTAAACATATGCATTGAAAGCTAACTTAATTCTCAAATATTGTTACTTCACCTGTGATTCTCTATTCCAACGGCAAGAAAGCCAGACTTACAGCACCCAGGAATCTGCTTTCATGTACTTTAGAAAACAAGTTATCAATCACAGGTGTTTTTTTTCTTAAATGTACCTTAAATAATGTAAATCTGAGATCTCTTTCATACACAGCCAACAGAATTCACAGCCACAGACAGCACAAGTCATATGATTGCAGCTTCCATCATTCATTTTTATTATATAAGCAGCACAGCGTGGGCATGGCTTTATGTCATCAGCTGTTTAAAAAAATAGATATTAAGATCATATCAGTTCTTTAGATAAGCAGATTTAATAAAGATATAGACATCTGTTTGGGAAAACTGATCGAACCATTATCTGAAAAATGGAAGAAGTTTATTATAAGTTTGCTTTACAAACCTTGATTTGGCAATGACTTCATAGCTATTTGTATTTGTGAACTTTGGACCAAGTAAAACTAGTGAAAACAAGGCATATTAGATCACATTCAAGTAATTTAGTAGTTACTGCATACACTCTGTTCAAGGATTTTCTAAGCTTAATGCACTATATATTAGAGTTGGACATTAAATATGTACGTTACAGGACTGATAATATGGTCTCTTTAAATATAATCCTCTTTTACATTTCATGCTGTTATGAATCTTTTACTTGAATATTCAGTCTCCACTCTATTAATTCTTATCTGAAATCCACCTTCCCTTCCACCTTAAGTGCATTTCTTTTGTATCACCAACCTCCTCTGGAGTCCTTCTCACAGACCTACTTAATACTCATGCCCTAGGAAAAAGTATTGTAACAAAAAAAAATTCTGGAGGCTCTCCTTGTTCCCAAGCCAAATATTGAAAAACGCGGTTAAGTGACTAGCTCTATCATTAACAAACAAGGGGTCATTAGGCAACAGTGAAATACTTGTACACTGAACACAGCCACAGTTGTGATCTTCATTCCTTCACATTACTGGTTAGCATCTGCACTTTGGGACAAGCTGTTTACTCACTTGCAGCTCCTAGTGCAGAAGTCCAAGTTTACTGCCTCTGTGCTACTAGGTAGGACAAAGGGCAAAGAGGGGTTATACTTGGTATAAAGAATATCCAAAGAGGTGCGGAACCAGCAGAAACAGAACCTCTAGCAACCCCAGTGCAAAAGGACAGTGAGCAGCTGCAAGGATGCACTAGCTATTCCCAGATGGGAACAGATGCACAACCTACAGGGCAGTAATTTATTTTAGTCTCTTTTAGAATTTATTTGAAAAGTAGAGCAAGATGCCAATTTTTAAGACAAGATGGAGTACCTTGCTAAAATAAGCCAGCACAAATAAAGTATTAGAGACTCCCAAGTCTAGGGCTGGATTGGAGAACGACAGCTCTAACTTACATTCGAGGTACAAGAGAGGCTCTTCTCCCCGAACATCTACCTTGTTTGGTCAGGCAGACAAAAAAGCCGCCAAATAGATCCGAGTTTGGTGAAACTCAGAGCCAATTCTTATCAATAGCAAATTGGACTCTTGCTCTGCAAAACACTACTCTGAACAGTTCACCCTCTTTTTTGGGGGGTTACAAACAAGTTCAATTTTAAGATGGGATTGTTAGCTTTCTGGTAGCCAAGACAGAAGAACATTTTATTGAAAAACAGAAATTGGTACTAACAAACAGATGTCAAACATCAGAATTGGCATCAGACTAATAGTCTCTTTTGAAAGCAGAAAATCAGTGTTTTTTAGTTTTATTTTAAACAGCTTTTATTATTAGCAGCCCTGTGAAATTTCACCTACAGTGGAGAAAATAAGTGTTCCCAGTGTGTAAGTGACACAACTAATGAAGTCAGCCTGCCAAACACAGAGAATGCTTTGCAGCAAGTTCCTTGACTTCACATTTTCAGCTACAAAGGAAGAATTTAAACTGTTGACAAGCCTGTAAGGTTGAAGTCAGGTGCCGTAGTCACAGAGTACTTCAAATTACAACATTTAAAATTTGAATTAAATCTTAAAATTGTATATTTTATGTTTCTGAAAGACGAAGACGCTAGTATCTACAACACTACTATTCAGTTCTTTCCTTTTTAGAGTTAATTGTGCAAATGTACTAGAAAGATATTTTACAGGCACAGTATCCTAATCATAAATACCTGCTGCTCCAGATTCCTGGCTGTAACTAATAGATGAAGAACGAATTGTTCTCAGGCGCAGACTTTGCGCTCTCTCCTGGCGAGCAGCATCACAGGTCTGGTTTGGATGCCAAATCTGCTTACAGTGGTAGCAAAACTCAGTTCCACAGCCTTCTCGTCCACATGTAAGTTTGGGACAGCTGGCACATCCAAAAGCGATCACAGCATATCTTGAACGATCAAGAGGGGAAAGAGAGAATTTTGTTAATAATATAGATGGAAGCAGACAAGACAGCTGCCAGAGCAGCTGAAGCATGTACAAAGGCAGTAGACATCAGGAGCCAACATTAGGTGGCCAGCACAGGTTCCTTACTATCTCTCCCCTTCCACAACTCTATCACTATTGCATTAGACTAACAATGTACAGCAATGCTACAAATAGAGTAACACTTTGCTCTACCCCACCTTAATAACTTGATGTAGTACTGGAATATTCTGTATTTAAGGCTGAATGCAGTGCTGTAATGTTTAGGGTCACAAAGCAACCACAGTTTAGAAAAGCAGGACGATAAAACCAAAAAAGGTATTTAAGCAACAAGAAAGAGTCATAGTTTCAAAAGTGTGCCAGTCACTACGGGCATGTCTAAGCTTGACCCTTTCTGTAATCTGCGACAATACCTGCTAAGCGATCTGTAATCTATTACTGTAAAGGCATCTGACTTGGTACTGTATGACATTTTAGTATTTTACTGGTTGCCTTTTATCATGAATACCACTATCTACTTTAAATGGATGTTTGTTTACTCTTTATACTTTAAAATTACAAAACCACAAAGCAAGTATTTTATAAATAAGGATTTCTCAGTTAAGTACTTTTTTAAAAATATTTTTTAAAAGTACATTTCAAACTGTAAATGCAGAAACTGATGAGTTCAGGGCCTCACTGCCACCTTTACTCTGACAACACTTTAGAGCAAAAAGCTCCAAAACCATTGAGACTTACAAAACTATGTCACACTATTTTGTAATCAGACACTGCATCAACAACTCTATACAATGACAGAGTTGTTGCCACAAATCAATACCCCCATCAGGTTTGTATTTCAAAATTCACATGATAAAAATGCAGATAATGTGTATTATAGTTCATATTAATACTAAACATATATATATACACACATGCACCTGAATTCCTACCCATTGTAATTTTTCAATGATTTTATGTAATAGCTTTCTTTTAACTAGGAAACAATAATAGGTCCACTGGTATGAACACTTAAAAACAGATCTATAGTTTTATTCATGTGAACAGTCCCCCTGAATAGACTTCAGATTTATAACTGGAGTAGGGCTTAAATGTATGGCTGTTCAAATGAAGGTAATTTTATTTTAGAAGACTATTTTTACACCCTGTCCAATTTATAGCAGTTGCATAAAATTAACTCAAAATATTCTTTATCAGAAATGATACTAAAAAAGTTTTTCCCGTATCTATCTGAAAATGTAGTCGCATCTGAAGCCTGTAAAGTTAATGCAAGTCCTATCCCTTTAAGTGTTTTAAAACCATATGTTTGAGGTTTCCCCCAAGAAGTTCTGCAAACAAGTAGGATTTTTCAACCTTTAATTTACAGATGATGCAGTTACAAATAAAAATGAGATACATGCTTGTCTGTTTTCAAATATTTACTTTCCAAATAAAAATTTGTTTCAATAATTGCTAGACTATTCTATATTTTTGCCCAGTTAATCAGCTCTATTTTCCCACTTACAGCAACTGAAGAGATAATTGCTGCGTATGTACACAATGAGACTCTGATCCAAACAATTCTTCAACTTACAGGGATGCATCCAAGACTGACTAACATTATATCAAAGAATCTCAAGTGTAGGCCACAGAAGGAAGTATCAATTTATATCCTGCTTCCCACTGCTAATAAAGAACGGGTGCATCCCTGAATGCCCTCCCCGTTTGGGATCGATGTATTGGCATACCTTCTGAAAGTTAACTTTTTAGATCAGATCAAATCTCAGTCCAAACTGTACAAGATTACACATTTAATTTCAACATTTGGCATTCATTTTACAGATGATGCAAAAGCCAAAAGTTCTTATTAGGCTGACAGAATGGACAAACAACCAAATTCAAAGTAATAATGAGTATAACAAAAACCAGAGGCAAAGAGCAATTAATTGAATAAAGGATGTACAGTAAGAAGAGGAACGACGAACTTCTGCTCTTTTGCCCAATCTGCTTTTTGCTTGACAAAGAAGAAAATCTAGGAATTGCTGCTCTCTTCTAATGTCAGCAATAAAATCTCAGAGCAAAACCATCAAATAATTCAGAGAGAAAAATAACACATTTGGAATACTGATTCACTAAGGCTTGTTAAAATGACATTGGAAAACTGATATGAAGAGACAGAATACCAAAAAAAATTTCATCAGGAACAAAGCCCAAGAGGTTTCTTTATCCATGCTCCTTCCCCAGGGAAGGATCACCTATTTGCCAGTGTCCCCTAGCAAACCACTGCAGGTTGGATGCAGCTGGCCCAGACTTTTACACCTTTTCAGGTAACGATGACAGTCAGGATGCATTTGAGCTTGCGACAGAAGCTGAGGATGAAGTAGCCTAGGGTCACAGAAATACCATGGTGCCAGCGGTATAGACCATTTCTAGCACTAAAGGAATCTAATGCCAGAGACCCCACACCTCCCAGGCAGCTCATCCAGGTCATAACTACTGCAACAGAGGTTCTCCTCCAATCTGACCTGCAGTTCTCTTGTTGGAAAGATCGTAAGAAGTTCTCCACTGGATTACTACTTCTCTAGTAATACACTTAATACTGCAGTTAACTTTGTTTCAAGATCTATTTGGTTCCACTTTTGCCACCTCTAGGACCTGTTTTTACCCCAAATAGAGTGAAAGACAGTTGAAGACGACACTTAAATTCTTAACCATTCTTTATTGTCTCCTGAGAACACAGGGGCCCCACAACATAGGGGGAAAAAAAAAAAAAACAAAAAACCAACCCCAAAACAAACTCCACAACATTTTAATAGGCTAACCTAGCTTCCCTCCTTTTTTTTCCTTTCCTCATCTTCCCCCCCTCGGGAATCTAAAGTTTTTATTATTTGCTCTTTAACTGATCCAGATCCTTGTCCAAGTGTGATGCCCAAATCCTAAACACAGTATTACATAGGATATTTCATCAATACTGAGAAGAGCTGAAGCATTGTCATTCATCATCCACTCAGTTCCTTCTTTTACCTATTTGTGCAGTAAATTTTTCCTACCAAAATACTCTACTTCACACCTATTTCCTATTTGTTACAATACTTATTTCTCATTTTAAAGACAACTTGAGGAAATAATGCTACCCTCTGAAATCATTGCACCTCTCCTACTTTGGGATTAATTGCAAATATAGTAAATACATTCCATCCAGCTCCTTCATGAAATATTTGATCCATGCTAAAATCAGGTCAGCTACCATCACAACCCTAACGCATTCTGCTAGTACTATATATCAAAAACTGTTCAGAAAAAAAAAAGCCCTCAGTTTTAATTGCATATTGTAAAAGTTGATTACAGTTGCCTGAGCAATTAGAAACTGCGACTACTGTCGTACCACGTAATTGTTAAAGCAAATGTCTGCTGATCTGAAGTTTGTTCTAAGGATGTAACATACAGCATGCACAATGTTTGCTAGCATAGGCTGTTCAGTGAAAGTCTGAATAGTGTTTGCTTCCCTAAACCTCATGCCTGTACAACTCCTTCCTCCATTCTCCTTCTATGCTCCACAACAACATCAAATCCCTGTTATTACTTTCTATACCACTCCCACTCCTCCTTCCCGCCTCCCTCTGGGTGCTTTCTCCCAGCTTCCCTGGGCAACTGCAATGCGAGAGATCAGTGCCACAGCAGGGTCCCAGCCAGGCACATACCAACTTGCCAGACGGTGCTGCGGTGGCTGCCTGGAAGGCCAGATTTAAAAGGTAACTCTAGGATTCCTATGCAGATATTTCCATGGAGGCATTACTGATGGTCCTTTTGCCCAAGTATTAAGTTTTTTTTACTGAAGTGTCTTTGATTAACTTACGCTGAATGCTCAGGCCCCTCTGCTCAATGTATTTGAAGGTGTGTAAGGTTTCAAAAGAGATCAGAAGGATGGGAAAAAAACAAAACATGATTGCACGAGCTCTTGCTTCTTTAGGATGACAACCACAAAGAGTGATCCTGCTGAGAAGTATCCAAGTAACCAACTTCATCTGATTTTGAACAGTAATGAGAATTCTCTAAGAGGGTACTTATCTGTGCATTGAAAACAGAATCTATCACTTGGAAGCATTTCCCTACCACATGAAATATTCTGAAAAAATCATGTTATCAAAGGTACAGTTAAGGTTACCCATATAGTACTATTTTGTTCCCCTCACACAAACACTGCCATAGTTTAGCTGCCTGGCAATATCCTGTTTTCCACAGGATTCCACCTTCAGAGTAAGGAGCATGCAGCAGGCAGTTCTGGAGCAATAATTTAAATATTTGCTATATACTATCACATTGCTGTGGTCCCGCATGATTGCACAGAACTTGCATTTTGCCCTGACAACCCGCTTTTTATTTTTGTAATTGTATTATCTGTAGCAATTATTGTTACAGTTTCTGACAGTTTAAAGATACTTAGGATTTTTTTAAAAACAGAACTGAGGCACAAAAAATAAACACGGTGAAAAGTCTCCATTGAACACATCTGCCTTGCCTTAGTCTACTTACTGAAGTACTAAAACAAAAAACCCATCAAATGCATCTGCATCACTGAAACATGGTTTAATAGTTCTTACGTGCTTCCCCTTACCTTGTGTAACAACAGTTCATCCAGAACATGAAAACTCAGGGAAACTTGAACAAAGAATACTTCTGCCTATCAAATAATGCCTTCTAGTGCCTGTTTTCTTTGGCAGTATTAAAATTAAGAGCGAGCTCTACTGGTTTTGTCCACGACTTCCTTACAACCTCATGCAGCAAATCCGTATCTCAAGTCATTTTTCCTTCTCTGCTCAAACTATACCACAACAATGCTACCCACTATGGACCAGAGGGCCTAAGAAACTATCACCCTTCCAGTCCCTGCTTTTGACCCGCATGAGCAAATTGTTTCATTTAAAGTATGAAAGCAAAATTGTACTTCAAATATGTTTTTTAACATATCATTTAGGTTTGAAAGCCTCCTACACATAAGCACCTGAACACTAATACGGGAATATTTAATCTACCTAATAGCCAATCCTATTTTGCTTTTCCTCTTCCAATATTCTTCCTTTTCTTCTTTCTACTTACTGCTCATCTGTGAGGCTTTGATCTTTGTCATCTTCTGTGAGTTTTTGGTGTGCACTGCACATCCGGATCACAGTCATGGCTATAACCTTTAGACATTTCTGTAATGCAAACAATCTCTAAAAAAGCAATTACTGAAGAATGGCATTATGAGACACCAGTAGCAGAAAAACATGATGAGCTGCTCAGCAGTATTCAGCCTACTCATGTCAGAATTCAGAATGGTTTCAGAACCATTTAAGTATTAAAGCAATGTTAAAGCATTACATTACTCAGATTACAAACAGAAACAAGCTGATTATTATCTTACATCAGAATCCTGTTGACAGGCAACAAGTGGTGTATCAACCAGCCACAAGATGGAAGATACCTGAAGCTGGAGAGGCCTTTTTATTGAAAGAAAACCTTCAATTATTTTTCCCAGTTTAAAAACCAAAATACCCACTGTGCTTTAACAAATGGACTAAGTTAAAAAGTACAATCACCAAATTTCCAATTCTCTTTAGTCTGAGCTTTGCATTGTTGTTGTTCGTTTGTTGGTTGTTTGTTTTTTTTTTAAAGGATAATTCTGCCTGCTACCTACTCACACAACACATAACAAAATGCTAAAGTAAAGCAATTAAGTGTTCAAAAAGCATAATGCTATGAACTTTATCTATTTATGCTGTCACCTTTTTTGCAGACATTGGGAAAAATACATACCCACAGTCTGGAGCTGGGCACCACCTACAGTCAGGATCTGCAACCAGCCATCGCCTGAGCATAAACTCTTCATATTTTTCCATCAAGATGTCATCATTCAATATCAAACGAATATCATGAGGATTAAATCGTTCCGAGCATTCTGGACAGCTAATATTAACTCTGCTCTCTGAGATTTCTATCCGGAGATACTGACGCAAGCAATCCACACAAGATCTATGGTGACAAGTCATTATCTCTGGGAACCTGTCCTTGGAGTGCCGCAAAAGGCACAAGGGGCATTCCATGAAGTCTCCACTTGGTTTGCTGCTAGAGGTTGTTCCGTTATCAGAAGAGGTACATGTGGAGAAAATAGAGTTCTTGTCTGTACACATTTCTGAGTGAATACTTTCAATACTTGCAATTCCATCAACACCTCCATTTAAATCCCTAGACTTGCGTTTTGTGTCTTTTTTTCTCCGAAAAAGAGAGCCCAATGAAATTCTTCTTTTCTTTGGTGCCTTTTTAACTGACGGCAAGCTCACAGAGGAAGCAGAAGACTGGAGGTCCCGATCAGAGCCCATTTGCCGATGTAAACTCATGTCTAGATCACTCATCAGAAATGGGTTAAATTTCATATACAATCCTAATCATTTTTAAGGATCAAAATAATAGAGTCAGAGGATACAGGCATATTATTATGTAATCCAGTTTGAGAGTCTTCACGCATAAAATTCACATGTATCCACTTCCAACGAATTCTTCAGAGGATTTCCCTGTATTAGGAGGAAAGACAAAAAAAGATTAGAATCACATCCATCATTTAAATCACTTTTGGTTCTGAAACACCACAGCACTCCAATGACCTGTTATTCGTATTACTACCATCTTCTCACCATCTGACCCAATACTTCTTTCCCTCGGCTTTTTCTATCCTTCACACCGTTCTCACCTTAACAAGCCTGAAAATTTCCATGTGGTAAAGGAACACCTTTGTTACACTTAAGCAGTGCCAAGAATGGCATCTTTGCTCCCCTGCTCGCTAAGAGGGGTGGGAGTGTGTGTGTGTGTACACATGTGTGGGAACCACCATAACCCAAGATGACAACTAAGTAAATGTACAACAAGTTCTTCTATAAAGCATAGTAACAGGCTTACAGCATTGGAAACTTTCCTGTTACTTCTACTTTACATTTTCTGCCTATGTGATAAGGTCACATACAAACCCAATAGAGTTAATTAAAAGAAACGAAAGATTTTTGTGTGTTTTGAATCTATTTAGACTGCCAGCAGAAATTAAGTCACTGTGCCTAAACAGCTCAAGATATTCTCAGAATCTAAGGGTTCTCTGAGGAGTCTGCAGATGCATATTTATAACGTAAGACACCCGAATATTTCAGGAAGTAGAGCTGCAGAGTGAGTGACAGCCAACACCGTCTCGCCTTTCAACTTTCATGTTGCAATTCAAGCAAAGACTAGAGTTAAGGTGACAACATTTGAATATTTCATCATACTGATTTTTATTTTAAAAAACCACAAAACCCAAAAACCAGATTCCCATCACATACCAAGCTTCAATTATTCCCTATGTACAAGATGACAGCAAAGATTTCCTTCTGTTCCCTGTTGCTTAGCTGACTGGCTCCAAGAGGATAGAGGAAGAAAGGTGTTTTCCTATTTTCCTCCAACAGAGGAGACTGCTGCAAGAAGTGGCAGATCGCCTACAGCCAAAACCACTAACCTCCCCCAAACATGCAAATATTCCCACTTCTTGGAAGCTTGATTGTACAAAAGGAATTTTTCTCAGTGAACTGCTCCTGTGACAGAATGATAAGGTATTTCTTATGCAACATCAGTGTTGCCTATCTGGATGCAACTACTGCTGCCACCATTTCTTTCCTCAGTGTTTCCCAACTTACCTCCCAGAAAGGAGTGCACTGGGTTTCTATGGTTTTACCATAGGATGCTAAAATCAGAAACTGGATACAAAAAATAAGTCAAAACAAAGGAATGTAGAGGGACACTGATGACAATACAAAAACATAAATTCTTACTTATACATCTTGGTATGGAGAAGATGAAGGGGGCAGGGGTGGGTGTGTGAAAAAACAACACTGACTGAGGTGAATGCCTCTATTTACCCAGAGCCCAGGCAGTTTGCACACCAGCTAGAGACCAGCTGAAAACAACTGTGTATTGTATTTCTCCAGGGTAGGATCACTGAGACGACTAGGTCAAGACAAGGAAGTTTCAGAGGAAGACTGACCAGCAGCGGAAACAGGAATCCCTCTCCAAAGAGGAAACACAGAAATAGCCCACGGGCTGTCCAGCTCATCAAAGAAACACAGGCAGCAAACCCACTGCTGGGCCCTCTTCAGACTACCGTTGCTTGACATTACATACGTACTAGCAGGTAGCCGTGTCAATACTACTCAATTTATACTACCATCCAGTACAGTAGTACCCTATAAGAATACTACCTTCATCAATTTAGAAAAATATGATCTACAAATTAACCCAAAATACCCTCACATCTCCTAGTTTTGCTAAAAAAAGATCTTATGTTTTCAGCCACTAGACTTTTTGTTTAAGAAAAAAATTAAAAGCCACTATATTATTTTTTTTCAAATGCTGAATTATTACTACTTCCCACCCCCCTCCAAAGGAAAATCATACCTCTGTTGAACACTATATATAAAAAATAATCTTATTCCCAGGGTCTAAAATAAAGCATATTTCAAGAACATAACATATTCTTCCTTCCCTCCTAAGGGAACACTTTCAGCCTAAAATCTAGTCAAAAGGAATCTTGGATGCTCGACCTGTTTCTGTTCCCAAAACAAACTTAATAGTTTTACAGCAGCTAGTTCTCATTAAATGAGCTAAAACGTTCCTTTAGGTAAAGAAAAAAGGTGGAATCGAAAAAACTGCTCAACAATGACAGAAGGGATCACCCTTCTCTCTAGGATCTTGGCATGATGTTATAGCATAGATACATGCTGTTGGTACACAGCATCCGAAATATACTACAGATACACAAACCTTATAGCCTATGGCTGATGATAAGTTTAAATGTCTAGGAGTGCAAGAATAACCTTGAAAGCATAACTACACACAACATTTGTATGTTCGCACAGACACTACCAGGACAGTAGAAAGTGCCATCCTCCCCAGGCCAGGAGAGTCCACGAACAACATGAACTGCATCAAAGCACTCATTTCAGACAAGAAGGTGTTGGTTTTTTTAAAAAAGGGAAAATATAAAATAAGAAAAAGTAGGAAGTAAACACAGTAACACAGCCAAGCGTATGACTACAAGCCTTCCCCTCCTCCCTTTCTCTGGAGAGGAAAGAATGCGTATTACAGCATTTTTGCCAGTTCCAACAGATGTACAAAATCAAGAAATAGCAGCTCTGGTGATGAACCAGTTGTGGGTGTTTTGTTTTTTTTTTTTAAAATAAATGTTCTCCCATGCTCTGAAGAAAGAGACCAGTATGTCCTATAGCTCTCTTTGCGTAATGGGATCTGATAAGCAGTCTCTCGGAGACAGCAGTTTGCTCTTCTAAAGAAAATGGTTACACTTCGTCAGGATTTTTGACTAGAGAAGCTGCAGGTTATTTCAGGCAATCATCAATTATGGTCTCTAGATTCAAATGCATAACGCTAGTTTTAGAAGCCATACTCTTCCTTATATAGTAATTTTGGATTGCCATTTTTGTGACGTTCAAAGATAACTTTGCTGTAGTGAAAAGATTCAGATGATTTATTACAGGAAAAAATGAAGACAAATGTTACAATGCTAATAATCAGAGCTGTACAAAATCATAAAAGCCTTACTAGCACAATCTGGAGCACTGGCCAGTTCTCATGTTGCCCAACCCAACACAGCATCTGCATGTTTTTGCAGACAAAAAGAAGGAAAAAATATTTTATTCTCTACAGCCAGAGAACACAATGCCTGTGTTATTCCAGTAACAACGAGTCCACATGAAGGAGATACACTGTGTGAAAAATGAAGCTGTGAAATCAAGAGACTTAAAACGAGCCAAGACAAACAGTTATGGTAATAATAATGAACCATCTGATTTTGAGGGGCAACATTCCTTGCCAAGTTCTGCACCACTCTCACTGACCAGTATAAACTCTGTCAACATCCAGAAGAAACTAATATGGGCAACAGAGAAGGGATAGAAAAACCACACACAGAGTATAACTCCTAAAAATATAAGTTCACCACTGTCCTCAACATTTCCTCAAAAGCACTTACCAACTACAGAAAAAGCATGTTTCTGGCTTCCCGCCACACCTAAAGCCCTACTGCAAACCCGAATTCCAGCCATGCTTTGCATTCTGTTCGCACCACAGACTACCACAAAACACCAGTTGCTACTGCGCAAACACACCTTGTCACACGGAGATTTCCAAAAGCACAAGTGACATTTACAGACATAACTCTTGACCATGCTGCTTTAGGTAAATGCTATTGCTGACCATATAATGAAGGGGGAGAGAAATGATATCAGAATAATCTTGCAAAAGAAGTAGTTTTCAACTCAGAGATGACTGGGGTGAAAAATATCTTCTAGCATGGTTCTCCATGACATAACCTTTCTTTGTCTCATCTTGCCAATTTCAAAACTTAGGAAGTACACTAGGGCTACAGTACAGTAGATAGTACATATATAGTAGATAGTGTATCTAAATAGTAGAGTATTACCCTACTGAAAAGAGTGATAAAGCCCTACTTCCATAAGCCAGCTGCTGTGAGAGACTGACTGCCTCATGCTCCTAACTGTCCTCCAAACACACCAGAGGCACAAGCTCAACATGCTGCCTGCTCTTCTGTTACATATTCAACCTGGTGCATGGGAGCAACAAATAAGGGAGTCTGCCATCAGGACAAGCAGCTTTACACACATTTGCAAAATGAAGGCAGGCTTAAACATTTGAGTGGCAAAGGAGAAAACCCACCATAAACATAGATGTAGCTACATCCTCACTAAAACCCGTAAGCATTCCCTCATGTCACTGGTGCTTAAATGGCAAATTTAGACCTGTCCTGTTACAAATGAACACTGTCATGGTTTTAGCTGGGATAGAGTTAATTTTCTTCACTGTAGCTGGTATAGTGTTGTGTTTTGGACTTAGTATGAGAATAATACTGATAACACATTGATGTTTTCAGTTGTTGCTAAGTGCTTACACTAGTCAAGGACTTTTAGAACCTCCCATACTCTGCCAGGTGCACAAGAAGCTGGGAGGGGGCATGGCCAAGGCAGCTGATCCAAACTGGCCAAAGGGATATTCCATATCATATGATGCCATGCCCAGCGTATTAACTGGGGGAGTTGGCCAGGGGAAGCAGCAGTCACAGCTAGAGGACATCAGTCAGCAGGCACTGAGTGATTGCATCACTTCTTAGTTTCCCCCTCCCACCACCACCCAAGGTTTCACCTTTCTATCCTCTCTCTTTTCCTTTTTATTGTATTATTATTGTTGTTGTTGTTATTACTATTACTGTTTCATTTTAATTATTAAACTGTTCTTACCTCAACACAAGAGTTTACTTACTTTGGCCCTTCTGATTCTCTCCCCCATCCCACAGGAGTGGAGGGGGGAGCAAGCAAGCGGCTGTGTGGTGCTTAGCTGCTGACTGGGGCTAAACCACGACAAACACTGTTCATTTTAGGCATTTGCTCCTCCTTGCAACTTAACCAAACACCAACTTTGTGTTAGCATACTGAAAGCTATTTCTTGATCAAAACTGACTAACAGCTTCCTCTCTGACATCTGTAATTCCCCACATCTGTACTCTGTAGCTGCTTTCTGAGATGCACTGCTGTGGCTTCAAGAGAACTGCAAGAAAAAAAACAACCCAGAGCTTGAAATTCATCCACTGCCAATGCATTACAGATCTGAAATATATTTCTGTCTCCTCCTTCCAATTAATATCACCTGTCAATCTCACAATAACCTGGGATTTCTAAGCTATGATGTTCTTAACATAGAGGTATCTCTAAACATCTAAGAGGCATCAAAAACATTTTCCTCCTTATTTACGCCATAGTATAAGAACTGTAAAAATAGTGGAACAAAATGTAAAACAAAAATATGCAAAAGCTTAAGCTACTAAATTAAACACCAATGCACAGGAGTTTTAAACAGCCAGCAAGTTTCTCATTTCAATAGGCATTCTTTAAATGCCAATTCATTTCACAATAGGTTTTAAATTGGGGGGAAAAAATTGCTGGAGGATTTCTAAAAGAATATACCCCTACTCGCCTTATACATGCCTCAGGCTCAACTAAAAATCCAGCATCACTAGAGTTAAAACAGAGTGAGGAACAGTCTGAAAGAGCTTAACAGTTTGAACAGCTATGTGCTTCTGTAGCACTATGTCCCATTAAAAAAACCCCACGATACTCACGTCAATGCACATGGTGTCAGAGCATGGGAGGACTGTTAACTTGGTTTATTCACAGATGATTTAGCACAAGCAGAATCAACACTTTGCAACTTGGAAGTAAACAAATGGAAATTATGTCGAAACAGCAAAGGTTCTGGCAGAACCTTTATGTGCACTAAATTGAAAAATAAAATCCTTTAATGGCAACATAATGCAGGATAGGCAAAATGCTTAACAATTAGCAGAACGCACTTACGACTCCTTCAATATATTTCCCCTCAAAAACTAAAATTAGGAATAGTAACATTTTCCATTTAATGTTTACAAGACTGTAAAGATATTTAAATTCCATTTGTGTGGGGGTTTTTTATGTCTCTGACTGATTTCTAATAAAAGGTGAAATTAAAGGGTTGATACTATTTGGATTAACCGAAAACTTTAATCTATGACACAAAGTTTAAAAATTCATATCAGAAGATTTCTCAAGCTTTTAAAATTACCCCAGACCTACAGATACTTCTCAAACATTTATAGTGATTTGTTACACTATGCCAGGATACAAAAATGTAAATTCAAAGTGACTTAAAAAATTAATGTAACTCAAACTGAGCTGTGTACAACTACTTTAAAAATATACTCAAACAAGTTTTACTTCATTGTGGCTTTTCTCTTTTTCAAAAGAGAGCACCAGCACACTAGTTTAGGTTTTACAAAACTGATCTAAGCAAAAAGTAATTCTTATCTTTCTGTCACTTTTGTGGGAAGATATCCTTACTTTCCTGTCCTAAGAGCCACATATGTGAATGCTTCTCTTAAAGCACAAATCCCATTCATTATGAAAGTTACCAGAGTTGCTTCTACTACTAGTAAATCTTTTTCAGAGTGAAAAATCACTTGACAATTTAGTTAATTAGGCTCTCATTTCTTCATGCTTACAATGGCCTCTGTGCAGCTATCAGTAGTCCATTATTTCAAAAAATAGGACTCCCAAATCCACAACTGATCAAAGACAAGTTTTTCAAAACTTCTAGAAATCTGCTGTGTCAAGTCTCAAACTTTACATACCATCTTTAGACAACAGAAGAACAGCTCCAGTGAAGTAATTCTACTTTAATTTATGCAAATCCAAAAGGCTGGGAGGCGAGTTGCCTGCAAGTACCATATCAAGCATTCATTCACTAATTTCACATTGCAGCTTGCAGCAGGCTCAGTGAAGGTGCTGAAAAAGTCTGGGACATACCCATATCAGCACAGAACTGATAAGCAGAATGGAGTAGGGCCCTTATCCCTAAATTGAAAGGAAGTTAAACCCTCTGGGACAAGCTGGCTTGACACACATAGGCCATTAGACCAGTACCAAGTAAGAAACAAGGAAGCTTCCAGGAGCAAAAGGACATTGCTTTAACATATGGGAACGCAGAGTCAGTTTACTTTAGGAAAGTTTTCTAATAATTAGGATCAGTTTAGAGATGCCATGTAATGCCCTGTTAAAATTAAACAAGAGACCAGTACTAGATACCAAAACCAGACAAAAGGTTAGAGCAATCCCTTCACCACATGCAAGCCCTTCTTTTCAGTTCACAAAAGCAGTAACAGGATGGCTATTTATTTGTAAAGCATCTTTCAACAAACATTAAAGTAGAACATTATGGTTTCTGTAATCAACTTTATGTCCAGATTGTTACTCCATATTCTAAATCATGTTATAAAAAAACTTGATATTTACAGATACTATTACACAAGAATTTAAAAGAAAAGCACTTGTGAGTCAGAGATACTTTAATCTCTTAAAAATCTACATACTGCACTGTTACCATGTCCCAGTTTATTCTGATTGCACTTATTTTTCCTTAAAGTCTTGTGTCAATTATCTGGAAATTCTAGTTTCACTTACAGAACAAAGCAATATTGTTTGTAAAACAATGAAGCAAACAGACTATAAACCCGCTTGTGCTCAAAGCCTGAGACGGTCAGACTAACCAGGCATTAAAATCAAAAGATTGACAGTATTTAAAATACACTGCAGCCTGTAGAGTACATGCTGCAGAATTGCCAAAAGTTAACTGATATACAGTGCTCTATTTTAAAATTCACAATGGTATGTAGCACATGACAAACCAATCCTGACAGCTAGAAAAATCTTCAACAGCTTATTAAAAAAAGTTATGCTTCTTCCTTAGAAATTTATGTGCAATACATCCTGTATCATGTGTCCATGACAGCTGCTATTAGGAAAGGAAGTCTTGCAAGCTGCTAAACTCATTCTGAAAGTCTCTGAACGACTGATTGCCAACTCCAGCAAAACTGTTCCTCTTGTGGATAATGTTTATAAAGAAAAGAGTACACTAAAGCACCTCCCCTAAGTCTGGTTGGGCTTCCCCCCCCCCCCGTCATCATCTTTTCAAACCCCAAAGTAACACACCAAAACAAAACTGCTTAGAAGAGAAACATCTTTTCCTCGAAGATTCAAATGTTCAATAAATTTCAGCAGCACTTTCATAAGCAAGGTCAGCTATGATAAGATGGAGCCCCTCTTAAGGGCCCACATTGTAGTTTTTTTCAACAAATGCCAAACAGGCAAGAACTCCTTAAATTCTAAAAACATTAATTTTCCAAACCAGCAGCATTAAATCTGGGTATATTGAGTGCAACAGTTGACCAAAGCTAAGAACTCAGTGGAGAGACGCTCTCTTTTTGTGAATCTCTAGGCCTACATCTGTTGCAAATAAGGCTAACGGGATCCGTTTTCCCTTATCTAACTCAGCAGGGCAGTCTTAGTTCAACCATGCACTCACTTGCTGTGTCGAAAGCTTATCCTATGCACTGTGGTGCATTACTGTAAGTAAATATACACCAAACACAGCCAACAGAAACCAAAGTCTTGGAAACACTGTGGGGAGAAGGGGGGGAAGGAGGAAAAACAAAACAGCACCAGAACTTTTAAATATGTTAATCCTTTAATCATTAAAATCCTCACACTAGTACTACTTTTTTTTCTTAGGTAAGTGATGGGAATGTATTCTTTGTGCAATGACATGTATTTTCACTTCTGAATAGTGTAGAAAGATTTATTTATATATACATTGAAGTGATGTTCTAAATCATCTGACTAGCTAGTGGTCTGTAAAGTAGAAACACCACTAAGGGATTAAAAACTGCACAAGCCGCCTATGCACCAAAAGAAGTTTTAATCTAACTGTAGTAATACTTTCATTTAAACTAAGCATTCTTTCTGAACATCAGCTGAAAAGAAAATTAGCCTGTATGAATGCATCATTCAAAAGAATGGCAAATGACTGTTTAACCTGCCTGAGACACAAAATTTCCCATAAACCCAAAAATCTTTCCCATCCCTAAAGTAAAAATATACTGTAAATTCTGCTTTAAAATTCTAATGCTCTGTAAGAGCAATCAATCTAAAAGAACCAAGGAACTTAATTCTGAATTCTGTCTTGTGAGAATGCTTATATGGTAAAAACAGATCCAGATACTTCATCAATACAGTCTTAACAGCATAAATGAAACAAAGTAAATTATCTGGCAACAGCAATAGAAAATATTCCCAAAGTTAGTTTTCAGAGGTTTTTTGCTCTGCATTTAATTTAGTTGAAAGCAAGTATTCCCCACTTTTGCTTTTATTCTTTAAAACTACTGCTGAATGACATCTCTGAATTTCCTGCAGCTGCTTTTTATTCTAAACTACACATTGCAAAATAGTCAGAATAAATATATACACCAGTGAAAGAATATCAGAAAGTTTTGTTTCTTGCAGTGTCACCAGTCCTGCAAGTGGAAAACACTGCAACACTCCTGAATGCTGAGATCATTCCTACAGGAAAAACTGCTCCAAAATGAAAATAACCAAGACTCACAAATTTCCAGAATACACACATGTAATTTCAGGTCTGTAATTTTGCCTGATCAAACAGTAATGGCTACATACTGAATTCTGACAAGCTTTCGTTTTCAAGAAGGCTTTAAACTTTGCTCTACTATAAAACCAAACCAAATAAAATGTACCGAGATATAAGATGGGACAAATATTGTAGTAGAGGGATCTGAAATCAAAAGCCAGAGTTTCAGAGAGACCACATGGACAGAATTTGAAAAGCATACCAGAGAGAGAGCAGCTTGGGGGGAATATATGAGAGGTAACAGATCTCAGTTCCTGGCTCCTATTGATTTTTAAATTCCACAAGAGCCAGAGGTTTCTGTCCTGCACTGAGGAAAGATTATTGACCAGCTGACTGGCAGCATTTTCCAGTTCTTTTTTCTCTGGCATAACAAACCTTTATTTTCAGTGTGGGGAAGAAAAAAAAAAAAGAAACCCCAAAAAACAACCAAGAGAAATAACAAACACACACTGATATTGAAATAGCTTTGTCTTTAAATAAGAGGTGCTGGAAACTATTAATGGGTTACTTTTTAATCCTCTAGTGTATTTTACCAGTCTTATTAACAAAACGGATATACAGATATACTTTGGATATAACTCAAAGTGAACTAACAGGGAACAAGTTCATAAAGACTTTTGAATTATTCCAGTGAGACCAACTTAGGCTCTGTTACCTTACCATGGGATGGGTTAAGTTTCTGAAAGCCACTGTGACAACTCACAGCAACTTACTAAGCCACTGTAACCTGAGAGTGTCTCAGTCCTTGAGAACTGAATGGCTACTGTGCATTGGTCTTGTTCGAAGTCTCTTTACAGAGAAACTAATAACTTTGGTAAATATAGTTCAATATAAAACTTTCAGAAACACTTGGGTGATTGAGTGAATAATCCATACCAGTCTACTCTAGCAGCAGCAAGTCCAGGATACAGACAGGAACTATGACAGAGTTTTCTGAACTCTGTTATGGCTAATGCTGTAACTGCTGAAACTGCCCATGGGGCAGGTACAAAGTTACACCAGTGTAACTACCCACTCCTGTTTGCTCAAAAAGTGAGATCAGCGTAAAACCCAGTACAACATCCCCAATTCTACTACTGCCTGACCTATGAATTTATTCTGTCAGTATGTTAACTGAAAAATCTTGCATGGACATATTTCAAATCACCAAGTCCGTTTTTTGTTGAGTGATAGCTCTAGTTAAACCAGTGCAATCTGAAATACAGACCGAGATTTAAAAAAAAAAAAAAGACAGAGAGAAAGAGAGACAAAAACAAAGACAGGGAACGGTCTAGCCAGGGAAACAAAAATACTCCATCCTGCCAGGAACACTGCCTCTAGCTTCCAGACAGGAAACACTCACTGCCTCCAGAAAAGCCATTGGCGTCAGGAAATGGCAGAAGTACCATGAAACTTATCTCACAGCCGAACCTAATGTAGAACGAAAGGAGAGCGTTAGAAAAGGAAGGTAAAGACAAACCTACTAGCCAAACATGCAGATCTTTGCTTGTGAATACATGAGGTGAAAATTTCAATCTTACTAACGCTTCTTTGGGGGAAAGAATTAGTGGAAAGGATTCTTCCAGTCCTGCTGAAAGAACTAAATAAAACGACCAGGCTGAAAAGATAGAGCCTATTCAGCATACACAGAGCAAGAGAAGGGGAATGATCTAGCAGCCTTTACAGACAGGCTCCACTAGCACTATAAATAGTGTAAACACTAGTTAAAAAGCACAAAGCAAGAAAAAGCTGAATGCTTGTCATTTAAAGGACATCTGATCCTGTACCTATGCTGGAAATACAATATATGCCAACAGTAGGAGTTATTCTGCCAGCACAGTTATTCCACCTACAACAACATCATATACTATGCCAAAAAAATATGCAATGTCAGCACACAGCAGGATTTAGCCAGGTTGATGCACGTTTTTCCAAACATTTCTGACAGCAACACAGTGTAAGTCTAACAGAGACTGGGGACTAAGCAGAGTTTCTCTATGCAAAAAACCTGTATCAAATGGCTAGAAAAGTTAGTGCAAACACACCCATTCGTGGCTTTAAGGACTTACTCTTTTGAAACTTTTAGTCCTCATTGCCTCGTTAACCGCATCCAAACAGGAAGCAACGCGGGGGAGTTTGTGAATCCCCTGCAAGCCACTGTACATTAGCCAGAAGCCTTATAGTCCTGCACGTCAGGCGACGTTCTGGATCACACGCTGCTGCTGAAACCTTGGCAATACTGCAACATTCTGCATTGTCAGAACGCTTCACACCAAACTTAAACAAAAAAAACCCCAAAACACCCCCAAAAAATCCCCAAAAGCCTCAGAGGTTCCCTGCTGTGCTTAATATATTTAACAACAGAATACAATGTCAGGAAAAAAACCAAAACAAACAAAAAAACCAAAACAAAAACCCACGGGTCCTACAGTGATTTTCCTCTGGCAGTTGAGGAATGCTGCAGCAGCACTTAGTGGCAAACTCAGTGAGCCACTGCCAGAAAGGAGAAAAGTAAGCATGGGTCAAGATGTATTTGCACTATTCCATTTACACCATGACTTCTAAATTAGCAAGTTATGCCTCCACTGCCAGGCCTCACAACACGGAGTCTTTCTGAAATACAACTCCCCTGCGCTCATACTTTTGAGGAGGGATTGCAAAGCCTTTTCCCCTTGATGCTTTCCCCCTCCACACCTCCCCCTCCCCGATTTACCCATGCAAACTCACATATTCTAACACATCTTCAAACACACTTTGTTGGTTGTTACTTCCCCCTGCCCAAGCATCATCTTAAACGGCTCTTTCTACACAATTATGGAAACATCATTAGTTAGGCCTCCTTGTGCAACAGACTGTGACACATCATCCATTTCAAACAATTATAGGCACAAAAAAATTAAGCATAATGCAATTCCTAGAAAAGCTACTGTGCTTATTTTCTCCATTATTTAGGACAGCTAAACACTTTCTAATTATAGTCTCCAAGCAAACCTGCATTATTTTAGGTTCTGAGGTAAAACCATAGTTTGTGGTTTTTAAATAGTAACACCGGTAATATGTCTTCAACTATACCCTTTCTAGTAAAACTTTAAAAAACCCCAACACCTTAAGTCAGATTTAAAAGCCTCCTACACTACAGAAACATCACATTTGGTAAACTGAATTAGTACAGAAGATGCTGCCTCAGGCCAAGAGTACTTGTTAGCCAAAACCTGAGATACAGTCCTCAAATGTCAGGATGACTTTTTCCTTTAAAAAGCAGAGTAAATAATTTGTAAATGCTACAAAAGCTTCTTTGTTGATTTTTTTTAAATTGGCTGCAATCCTCTAGCTTGACTTTGAATCCTGTCACAGTGACATCCATGGTTCTGCTCTGATGGCCTTAAATATAGCTCTCCTGAGCTGTTTGCATCCAGATTAAATCTTAGATGAAACAAGTGTTTTAAATTGAATCTAACATGGGCTTTCATATTCACTTCCAAGTCAAAGATATTTGTTTAATCAGCAATATCAAAAGCCGACCCTCTGTTCCTGTTAAAAATAAAATACTACTTTCTCTGGCAGATCACAAATTCAGTGTCTTTAAGTCCCTGCTATCTTTCTACTGGCAAGTTAACTATTATGAATTTCAAATTGCAGTAGATGATTACTGATTTTGCTTAACTAAACCTAGTGTTAACATTGGGAAAAAAAATTCCTTAAGCAATACATGTAGTTTGCTTCTGAAAAATATCCTCACTTGGAACACCAGCAAAGAACTGTTACTGTAAAGTTTAAAAAGCTAAAAACAATATCCTGCAAGCCTGGGGTGCCAGGCACGACTATTTACAAAATAATCTGAAATGTCTGTAACAAACCAGTGGGACAATACATAGTTTGTCAAGTGCATTTTGTACCCACAAAAGATATACACCAAGTAGCAGGCTACAAACACCATTCATAATTTTTCCCCCCCACCCCGCGCTCTGCTTTGATTCCAGCAAGAACGACTTAATGTGCACAGTGCAAAACCTCACCCTAACTCTGCTGACGTCAAAGTTTTCTTGCCAACAGATGCTTGTGAAGTAGTCACATAGCACAATGGAAACTTAATGTAACTCAGAGGTTGGACTCCCAAATTGGGAAACAAATGCAGAAAAGCAGGAAGACAAATTCAGTTTTTCAGTCTGAGACTATGGCTGTATCAGGCAGTCTCTCCTGTGACTGGCTCATTTTCCAGGCTTCAGGTAAATTCTCTGTATGAACCAAAGCCAGGAAGAGAACAAAGCAGCAGCAGTAAGAGCTGAAGAGGTTAGCTGGAGTAACCAGCTAAGCAGCAACCAGAGAGCAGGCATGGCAGAGGCACAGCCCGCTGCCCTGTCGCGTCCTCCCAGCAGGTCACAGCGGCTTGGCACGAAAGCAGCACAAGCCCTCAGCTAGTGCACCTTGTCCCTTCGGGCCATGCAGCCTGACCCAGACAGAGCAAGGGCAGACAGCAGTGCGTTTGTCTTCTTTTCCATCTTCAAAAACAGAACAGATGCCTCAAGTAAGAAACATTTGAATTATTCTAAAACCAGAAACTGGAGCCAAAGCTAACAGTTTGTATACTCGGCAGATCACTTAAGACGAAGGGATTCCTGAAACTGCCTGCAGACACCATGTCCATGATGGTGGCAGAATACCTCACGCTGGCTATCTAGGGAATGAACAATAATACTTTTTGAGATCTATTTAGTAACTCAAAAGCCTCCTCTATTCACTCAGCTTTTTACATCTACCAGGGGTCACCTCTGCTCCAACGCAACACCAGTAACATTCTAATTTTTCACTCAGAAAGGTAGCATTCACTCAGCAAGCCACACACAGACACGAAGGCACATTCACAAGTGTGACAGCTCATGTCACAGATCCTCAAAGTCCAGCCTGCACACAAAAGGACATTTGCAGTGACCTCACCGCACAAGGACCTTGAGAGCTGTCCTCACACCTTACTCTCGGCTACGCGCATACATTTATAATAAAAGGCTCCTCACTTCTATCAGAGCTTCTGCCCGCCATATAACGAGCACCACATCAAACACAAGAACCTTCACAGAGGACAGCAGTAGCTAAAATGGATTTAAAACACGGATTTTACAAACCTGCACACAAACATTCAAGGACTAACAACACAGTTTCCACAGCCACTGACAACATGACTCAGTTCTTGAATGAGAATCAGCTCCCCGGAGAAAAATGAGCATCTGACACAGAAACCAAACAAACCAGAGATTATCTTGACATTTTAACACAAACCAACCCCAAAGAGCTTTGAGCTTCATATTCAAAAGGCCACATCTACCTCTAGATAACCTGGTGACACTATGAAACATTACCTGGAGTTGACTGTATCCTGTTCCAACTCGGTGGACTGATCTGGACAAACCTGTACTTGTGTTTGCCATCTCCCAGCAAGACCGGATCAATTAAAAAATACCTGGACATGATGCCAGCTGCTTTTCAGGAGGTCCAGCTATCACAACTTCTTTCCCCTCAGCTGTAAGGACTACTACACAGGTAAAAATGCTAGGCTCTAGTCTCAACCCAGACCTTTCCTTTGGCTATTGAAACAAATTCCAAAAAACACAGTATGTTTTCTTAGGGGGGCAGAGGGGAGGAAACAGCCAGGGTAAACAACTCCAAAACTATTTAAGGTTTCAAGAATGGAGTATTATCACCAGCTCCATTCTTCACGCAGCACTGAACTGCCTACAGCAAAGGCGAAACACAGCTGTGTGATAGATTTCTTCCCCAAGTCTGCTTTATAACACAGGATAAAACATCCACAGAATGAATAAGTATCCTTGATGACTGTTTTGTATTCGATTTGAAATGTACTTCTCTAACCTTGTTACACTGCAATATGCATGTGGTTTCCTTGCTACAGCTACCTTGAGACAAAAATGAATCATACGTTGTACCAGTGCCAAAACACAGAATAAAGCAGGCCCAATCACTATTATTGAGGAATGAAAGTCCCCTGCAAAAGCTTCAGTTGCATATTTGTTTCCATGGTAGGATTAACTTTTTCAGTGGTTTTGAAATATAACAAATTGACCTGAAAAATAATGCATATAAAACGTCAAAAAAGTTGTAACAATCTAGAAGTGAGACATTTTAATCAAATCATTTTAACATAGGTAAGTTGTTAAATAGGAATTTTTATGATGTAGTAGTTATTTAGAAGCTTCAAGTTTGCGATTCAAAGCAGTAGATACTTCCATGGATTTTATTTACTTTGCCAGAAATTGTTAATATTTTTACATTTCTGGTATATGAAGTCTGTTTTCAGTAAGGACGGTTTATAGACTATTCTCTAACCAACTAAACACTGCATTTAAAGAAAATAAAAAACTAACTGAAGAGTTATTCCAAAATTAATTCTGAAATTTTTAGCTGTTCTCTCCTTCCTTTTCCTCAAATCTTTTCCTGCTCACATCTTTTAAGATCACCATTATTAATGAAGGTATTCATGGCAATTCCCTTTCTGTCTTTATTTCTGACCTTTTTGATTTGCAATCCCATTGCTCAGAACTCACCCTCAAATCATTCTACTGACTGAAAGCTATCAAATACAGCATTGAAGGAACGTAAATGATGTCTCACCCTTTTAAAGTTGCACGCAGCTACAGAAGTACTCTGCTGCAAACTTTTGGACAGTATTATTAAGGAATCCTCTTTAGAAAAGCAAAACTGTTGTCACCCAGCAAAAGGAAATCACCACCTTATAGCTATCACAGTTGTATAACAGAGAGCTGTGAAATGGAATTTAAGGAAGCAGAAAGGCTAAAGCACATTCAGAAGGATTCTAACATCAAAACAGACAGAGAACATGAATAATAAATGCAAGTAAACTAGAACAACAATTCACCAAGTCAACTCTCATGTCACAACACTATGTCTGAAAAGGAATTGTTCCGGCAAGACTTTCATTATTTACTTTTATTAGCAAACCTTAACTCACATTGAAATGTACACCGAGTGCAGCCTTTTTAAATAACTGCTGGTCACGCTGACTTCATTCCATACTGGGAAGATAACAGCTACATTCAAAAAGATACTGCTTTGTTTAAATTTAAGCTTTGCTATAACTGGAGTAGTTTGTATCAGCCTAGACTTCCCCATTAGAGAGGTTACAGCAGCTTCAGCTGCATTTGCAGCTTTTCAATGGAAGAGCGAAGAGTTTGTGTCAGAAACAGCTAGCAAGTTACTCAAACTTAACAGCTTTGTCTTGAGTACAATCCCTCTCCTTTCTATTTAATGTCCTCCATATGTCCAGTCACAGTCATCTCTGGAACCACAATCCTAGAGAGGACAATGCTGCTGAGACAGAAGGCGGGGGAGAGGAAAAGACAGAAGATATATGGAATGGGTGGAGTGATAAGGTACCAGAAAAGTCACAAGTATCTGCAACTGGCACACTGACACAATATTGTTTGTCTACTCGTTTCACCTCACCAATAACAACATGGCATACGAATTACTGAGAGGAGGGAAAGGGAGGAAAATCTGACACAAATTGTTCTCAGGACAGTAAGAAAAAAAAGTACAGGTTTTTAGAAGCTGCCCTTTTTTCATTAGGCACTCTTTTAGACTGATGTAAAATAATTGTGTAAGTGACATCGTTTACTCCTTCCTTAAGTTCGGCTTGATAACAGAAAAGGAAATTAATATACAAGTTTGGATCACGCCTGTATTTCAGCATTCACACAACTACGGTTCCTACTTTAACTTTCTATCTTAATATAGACACCTTCTCTAATCCTTTTACCTTTGTCTAGAGTATCAAGATACACCAAGAAAGCTCAGCTACCAAGTCTTTTTCCAGCAACCAGGAAAATAAAATTTTTGTATGAAGGAAGAAAATGTTTTTCATGTAGAATCAAGTACTTCCCACAGTGTACTTAACCATACTACATGAAAGTCCAATACAGCCATGCCATACCGGGCAGGAAATGCATAGCAAGGCTACTGTAATCACATCACAAGTGCTAATGTGGTTTTGGGAGAGACAAGCTTATCCTTTGTCTGCCCCCCCTGGAAAGTCCTTGCCCCAATAAATATGTTATCTGCTTCTGACATACAGCATTATCAGATACACTACAGGCAACAAGACACACACAAAGCTACACTAGGAGCTGTTTGGATTTTTAACACTGCACACTTGAGTGCCCAAAAGTTAAAGATACCAGAACGCAAGTTGTCCATAAAAACTAAATTCAGCATCCCCCGTCTATCTACTTGATTGTGTAGTTGATGTACCAGAAGGCAATGCAAATGCTGGTCCAGCCTCAGCACATATGATGGCTCGATGTGAGTATCTGATTCTTGTCACCATTTTAAGGGACACTGGGACATCTCTTCCTCTGCCCACAACAGAGATCCAAGTGCCAGGGTGCTATAAGCAGATGTGTAGATTAAGTGGGGCCAGCTGCTCCCCACCCAAGCAGATGGTTGCTTACTACAGGGACAGTTGCGAGTATAGTGCCAGGTAGGCAAACTCTAGTGAGAGAAGATGGAAGACTACTCCTGTTTGGATCCCACCTAGTGCTCCAGGAGCTGTTCCCAGGTCCTGGGGAGAAGGGCACCAAGCCAGATAGAAATATCCTAAAGGCTGGATCTGGCTTCTGAACTTCCTGTAGGATCACACAGAAATACTAATTCTTCTTGAGCTGGCCTCATTTATGGATGGCTATTTCTCATTTCCCTACTAAATGAGGCCCTGTAGCTTATGTATTGTACATCTTTTGCTTTACAACAACTTTATACGATGCAGAATTAACATATACCATAATAAGTCTGTAAGACATTTTTACCAGACTAATGGCTTCAAAAGATTATCAATCTTCAGAGTACTGCTGTGAAACCTTCATAGTAATTCTGCAACAGAACGTTATTTTTCCAAATTTGCAAAATGGGAAACAGACACCAAGGCTAAAACTGCCACCTGAAATAAGATTAAGATACTGCAAGCTGCCAAGGTTGTAAGGCTGTTTTGTGTCAGTATAGGGTTGTATAGGTTCAAAACTTACGCTGAGCACTGACTGCAGGTCAACACCTGAATGTCTGAAGACGGGCATACACAGCAGTTGAGTGTTTGTTTTCCTGTAAGGGCCTTGCCCAACACCACATAAACACTCTACAAATGAGGCTACCACAGACTCCTCATTCTAGCGTTTCCTATGCTAAGTGTATGCCCCAGCACGCTCCAAATAATGTGGCTGTTGTCTAGAATGATTTAAATGTCAACAATATTTTTTTCTGTTGTTAGGGCATGAGAATTTTCTCTTACCCAAATTTTATAAAATTTAGTAATGGGCAGACACCAAATGAGAAGACTTAGCTAGCGTTACCTAGAATTAGTTTACCTTTGAAACATCTACCCCCATAACAGATTTGTTTAATATTGGCCAATGGGCTTCTAACGAGGAAAACAAACATAGAAGAATGCCTTCCCTGAGGGACACTACTGTCTGCTCAGTGCTTTTTTTTAACTAGAGGTTGTAGAATACATCTCAGTGGAGGAACACAAGAAACTGAAATAAATCCATGCTCCTGCAACAGCAGGCAGAGCTTAGAGGGCTATCCAGGGCTAAGCTTCATTCACCTTCCCATCCCTCCCCCCCAGCAACCAAACCCACATGACACTGTGCTGGCCCAGGTGTTGGCCAATACTTAGAGCAGGGGTTAAAGATAATACCTGTGAACAGTCCCCTCCTTCCTTCTATCATTATCTTTTGGAGATGCTCAAGTTTGAGAGCTGCAAAAATACACACGTATGGCAGGAGGGGAACGGAAAATAGGGAAAGCTATCATAAAAAGAAGTGTCTATTCTAAAAAAGTTTAGAAGTAGCTGCTTCAGTAGTTTCAGCCTTCAACACCCACAATTCCTTTATCCCAGCATGCAACTTTTTCTTCTTACTCCTCTTCAAGGCATACACTTATCACTTTTCCTCTTCCCTCTGTTGCCTCTACCCACCTTTTCCTGGACCTCCTCTGAACCTGGAGACAGGCATCTCCCAATTTGTCTGAAGCCTCTCAACCTGGCAGAGAATCAAGTGCAGAGGAAGCATTCCCCCTTCTCACTTGGGCTGCTCATTACTGACTTGATGCCTGACAGCTGGGAGACAAAATTTAAGCATCTTAAATTGTTACAATGGCTGAATAAGTCTGGTTGTATGTGAATTTTTCAGGAATTTAGGTACCACCTCAACCAGTCTTTACACAGAACTGCTCAAAACCATTCTCTAAAAATTTGCCGTTCTTTGCAAGTTTTCACAAAGAAAGAATAAAAGATGGAGCAAATCTTCTCTAAGAAATAAAAAAGAATAAAAGACAACCACCTCTGCTCCAAAACAGAGACATTACAAATTTCTCAGAGCAGTTACAAGGGATTATATTTTTAAACAGTAAGAAACCTTTCCTTTGCATTCTTAGAAACAGCATTTGGTGTTTTGTTTGTTAAATACTTCGCATTATGAAGCCAGGCATAGAGGTTTTCAAGTACATTTTATTCAAAATGTAGTCGGACTGAAACATTCGTCTTTTGTGGCTCAAGTTAGATATTAAAACAATCTCCTTTACAGAAGATACTGTCAGTTCCAAGTATTGCATACACATACAGCCATACACTCCTAAAGATTAATTCTTTGTTGCTTACTTGATGAGAGTGACCCCAGTCAAAATGAATACCTACCAAGCCTGTTTCCACTACACCATGCACTTAGCATATGTGTAAGTGTGTCTTTCTGTATATAGCATAAATTCTAAAAACAAAGCATGAAGAGAAAGGACACATAGCTCTTATTTGACAGATAGGAGGTTGAGGCAGACAGCTAACATGACTTGCCAAACTCTCACACAGACAATGCAGAGAACAGCCTGACAATGGACAGAGGAGAATGCCTTATGTCACAGTCAGACTGGCATCACACAAAGAGTCAGCCTCCTATGTCTGAGCTATTAAGCATTAAGCCACAATAACTTCACAATTTGCACTCATTTGCCTGTACTCTAATATACGGAGCACACCAGTCCTGTCTCTCACCCCCATGGCTATCCTTAAAAACATTTATAAATCCCACCACCATTTGGAGCAGAAATAAAACGTGGGGTTTCCTCCCCATAGTCTCCCTCAAATATCCATAGACTATGCCAGTACAAAAAGATTATGTTTCTCCCTTTGATAGACTGCTTATTTTACAGTACAATATCCTCCCTATGACTGACATCATTGGAGAAGGAACCCTTAAATTTTTCTTTGTTCAGCAAAATACATGGTCTGTAATGGTAGACCTGGAAGTATTTAATGCCACTCAAGAGTCCACCTTTCTCATTGTTGGAAGACCCACATATCTAAAAAGAAAGACAAATACTTAATAAAAAAGAACAAAAAAAAGGAACAATCCCAAAGAACCTAATGACATTTCTAGTACTAACTTCTTAAACTATAATAGAGAAAGGTTTGATACTTTTAGATTAGTTTTTCTGTCGTTAAGCGCCTAATAAAACTTAGTCTACACATAGAAAAGCTCACTCTAAAAAGTTTAAAAGCTCAAAGGCCTTGCTTGCTTTTGCTTCTCCAAAGTAAAGCAGTATTCCCTAACCGAGAAATATACGCAAGACTAAGCCCGCTATAGAATCAAACGGATTCTCAAATACAAGTTTGAAAAGGATTTAAGTACTATATTACGCTAACCCCAAATTTAATTTTAAAAAGCCATTTAAGCAATTACTTTATTTGATTATATTTTGTAAAAGAAACTGCAAACTTCCAACTGTCTCCTAATTCATAAATTTGTGAATTACAGCATGAACTACATCACAAAAAACCACTCTGTTGGAAGTGCTAATCTTTTTCCAGGCATTTGCCTGAAAGGGACGGGATCTAGCTTTTAGGTAAGACATACTTTTTTGATACACCTTGAATATATATTGTAAAAAGGCAAATCTATATTTTACTCTAACATCAAAAATCTTACAAGAATGTATTAAGATGTTACAATTTTAATTGTATTGTATTGAATTGTAACAATTCAAGATATCAGTAACCGTTAGAAAAAAAACAATTATATTTTAATAATCATTGACATTCCAAACTACCCTCAAAGTCCACCAGAACATAAGAACAGTTGCACTGGATTTCATGAGTACAGGATCCTGTCTAAAGAGCGTGTAAGACTCCATGGCGCAGATGAAGGCTGAAAGGGATCTCCCACTGGGCCCATGCCCTAAACAGGAACTCTTAACTTGTCAAACTGCTTTCAAATCCAAAAAGTAAGTTTCTCTCCCTGCCAGTATGTTCTAGCACTTTCTATATTGCCATCCATATACATATCAATCTCTCTCTCAATGCTGTGAATCCCCAAGAAAGTCTATGATACTGAGCTTAACTGCCTAATTAAACACAGCTCAAAACAATTATTCCTTTAAAACCCATATTTCATTTGCTACTCATCTTACCAAATATCATCTTGTTCTCACATTATGATATGAAAACAGATGCTCTGACTTACCCTCAGCTTTCTCATATCTGAACAGAGTTGTCACCTAGAGAGATGCGAAGCCTTGGAGCTGTGGGATTAGCCAGAGACTGACAGAGGGAAGTACCGTATAAATCTTTGCATCATCTACAGCTACATACAGCCACTTATAATACAGTAAAACTTTTCCAGATTTACAAACAAACAACTGAAGGATATTTGTTTCTGCTTTTGTCAGTGTATTAGCAGAAAAACAGGAAATGAATCAGACAAATAATAAACCTTGAGAAGAAACACTGAAATTTTTTGGTCTTCCATGAGATTCATTCTTTTTTAAAGTGACAGGAACTTCAACAGACTGATCCTAAAAAAAAAAAAAGGAAAATCACAGTTTTAACAGTCATTAGGAAAACTATGGATTGTTCAGAAAACAAATTTGTGCCGTCTTCTTTATTACAGATATCACACGTCTCTTCCACAGTCTCCCTCATGCAACACATTTTCAGCTGGCTCTTGAATAAATGGCATTCAAGTGGCCCATATAAGTGCACTGACTGATGGAACACTAGCAAAGATAAGAAGAGATAGGAGGGCTGCCAAATAAACATCAGTGCCAAATTACAGTGAATCCCTCACTTTCTTTCCAGCTTTGTCCCACGACAGGCTTTATTTTGAACAACTCTGGGCCTCCATTTTACACATACGCCGTTGATACTGCATTTACATTCCACTAAGACTTCCTTCAATGAACTTTAAGAACTAAGATACAATGACAACAACAAAAATTAACCTCAACTTCTGAAATCATATCCCTGTGGAAGTGCAAAATCCTGACATCCTTGAGCACTGTTTCTTCTGGACTGTCTCAACTCTTGTTTAAGAGGAATAAAAATAACCATAAAAAAAGAGAAGCCAAATATTCAAGAAAATGCCTTTCCACAAAAAATAATCAGTTGAAAGATTATTTTGACTCAGGATGTTACAGGACATTAAGACAGCTGTCTAATGGCATACACAGAAGACCAGAACAAGACTATAACCCCAACTAGATACCGTGGTAATCACTTCAATTTCAACTTTGCACTAAAATAATTTTTCCCCTGTAATCAAAACTAGTCTACAGGAGAGAAAACAAACAAAACTGCATCTTGACCAGGTACAGTTTTTGTTAGTAAGTTCCACAGGAAAAACTTTTTTTTTTCTCATTTGTGAGGCAGTATTAAACTTGTGATAAAATTCCCTTGGAGCATGCTGGATGTCTCTCAGCTGACACTGGTGTCTGTTTCAGTGATTTAATCCCAAGCTGCAAAGTTTTCACCAGCCTCCTGCAGGGGTCAGAAATGAACATGTCTCCCTAGCCCCATGCATAACTTCTGCCCTTTCCCAGTCTGGGCTGGGGAAGGGACTTGGATTTAGTTTGGTTTTAAAGGTGGAGGGGAAGCTTGACCTCCTGTCAATCACGATATTGAGGGCAGGGGGAAGGGGCAAGCAGGAGTGCTTTGTATTACTAATATTTCTTAGATACCTGACCAGGTATGCACAGTTAACAGAAGTGAAGAGATTAATTCCCTTTGTTTTCTTTACAGCATGGGGTGAAGTAACTCCCTGCTATTTTCATATTCCCCTCTGATTACATACAACTTCTAAAATAGCCCACACTTTTTATCAAAATTGTTGAATTAAAGAAAAATTAGATATTTTTGTAATAGCAACCCAGTTACTCTAAATAATTATTTTTACTCTAAATCTTATTTTTCCTCCTTAGTTTAAATGGCACAGAAATATATTAGTTAGTTATGAACTAATTTGCAACCACAACTGGCAAGAAGGAAAAATTTTAAACTGATGCCTTGGATGTCAGATGCTCCAGTAATTTAAAATTCTGCCTCTTAAAAACAGTGTTCGTATATGATCTTCAGTGAGGAATGCAAGCTCCCTCAAATCTAGAACAAGCTTGTTAAGAGCATTAAACTAAACATGTAACTTCAAAGTTAAAATTTTATGGCTATATAAATATACATTAGTATTTCAGTTTTCTTACAAATATTTTCTTAAAAAAACCCAACAACTTCCAAAATACCAAATATAGGAAAGCAATGCACTTTATTACAATGTAAGCATACTAACCTATTCTAACCTATAAACAAGCTTGTGAAGAAAAGCTTTCTTAAAGAATTAAAGTAACTATTCTAATCTAAGAGTACATTACCATCTAGATGTGACAGGGATTTATTTTCCAGTAATTTAACTCTTCTTTTTAATGCTATAACATTTAATACTATGCCCTGATTAAAAGCAAGAGGGAGTCAGACCAATTACTGAGCTAGGCAAAGCATTTGGTGTATAAAACATAGTCCTTGTATTCATATGTAATTCACACCCAGTCTGGCTTGTCAATAAGAATGAAGTATTTCATTAATCATGAAGCTGGAAAATGTTTCTGTGAATCCACTAAAAAACTGCTGTGAGGTAGAGCTGAACTGATAGAAATCTTAGAAGTGATGTTATTTCCAAGAGATTGCTGAAAGCACTATATTACAGAGCATAATATTGAAGGAGCACACTTTTTATTGAAGTTTTGATAACAGACCAAAGCAAACCAAAAAAGCATCAAGTTTTTGAAAATGCTAAACATACACTTACAAACACAGCCAAGAGTATACACCCTCAGCATCCTAAGAGGATTGGGGAAATCAGTCCTTATATGTCAGGTTTGCAGAAGAAATCAACTGCTAATGAAACCTAAACAAGACAGAATTTCAGGAGCATTCAATACTGCAGTTATAACAAGAACAATTAAAACAAATGGTGTCCAACACTTTTGAACATTTGATCCCTGTGCATATGTAAGCTTATTTGAAGATCAAATATCTGCAGGCATCCTAATTAAGCAGCCTTTGCCAGTAAAAACTATTATGTTTTAATTATATTCCTTAAGTAATGTCCTGGTTAAGCAGAGCATGAGAACAGATGCAATCTAGTCTATTTTGGGGATACTCTAGGTAAGGAGTCATTGAAGAAGAAAATACACTGCCCTGCAGCATAACTGCAGAAAAATTTAGCTGTGTTGCCTCTTTTCATCCAGGGAGCTCATCTCCAAGGAGAACTTTTCTTTTTAAATCACCATAATAAAGATACGCAACAGATGAGAATAAATCCAGTAAATCTTTTCCAACACTAGTTCACAGAATCATAGAATCATTTACGTTGTAAAAGACCCTCCAGATCATTGAGTCCAACCTTCAACCTAGCACTACCAAATCCACCATGTCCCTAATGTAACCTAATTCAAGGTGTCCTATACTAACAATTCTTTTCCTATAAAAGACCCAAGATTAAAATCCCTGTAGATGTATATGCATGGATATGTAACAAGCTATGTTTGGATTTTATTCGAGAAAGGAAAGTGAAGTTATTTCACTTTTGAAGGAAGTTCTTTGAAGTCAGGAGCTTCACTGTTTATTTGAAACCATTTATTTCCTCCTACAGTTCCAAAGAAAATAGTTACATAAATACATTAGAGGAAGCAGGTGTATAATTTCATTGAAAAGCTATTTAAGTTTGTTAAAAAGGAACTTTATGTCAGCACAGGAGATCTTTCAAACATTTTCTTAAGTTACTTGCTAGAAGATACACTTCAATATTTATCTACTACTTTACAAAAGGAAAGCAACCACAGGGTATTATTCCACAGTACTAGCAAGCACTGCTCTGTGGCCCTAAGCACAAAACTAAATGATCACATGCCAAGAAAACACCAGTGTTTCTAATATGGTTCAGCAACTATGCTCAACAAAATTCTCAACATCACTAAAATTAAATGGTAAAATAGCTAGGGACATAACAGTTAAAAAAAAAGAAAAAAGAAAAGAAACTTTAAGCTAGACTTCAGAATTCTGTAAGATACTACACCATTTGTTTTCGATGTGCCCTCATTTTTAGGTCTTGTTTTTAAATCAGTCAAGTTACAGTAATACCTGGAGTTGTTTAAGACTAATTAAGCTATATATAACTACAAAATGTATTTCTGCAGGGAAAAAATACATTTACAGAATTCTATTAATGTGCAGTTAGGCAGCTTGCAGATTTTTTATATTTTAATATAATTTCCTCCAACAATGCACAGAGCAACTTGATGTGGACAAAAACATGGCAGACAAGTTCCACAGGAACGTAGACAGATATGAAGTTACTTCCCTGAATTTTGAAACATTAAATACTAAAGGGACACAATCCAATGTCCAGAGCAAGAAGCTCTGGCATAGAGGGACTCTATGCTCAGCAAGCTTCGCTACATAGTTTGAGAGTCCTACAGATGAAGCCCCTACTGAATTAGCTTAAGTTGTTTAAATTAGAACAAGTAGCGGTCCATGCTGCCTCTGTTGTGGGTTAACCTACCCTGCAGCAGAAATTCAGAACAGGGCCACCCTGTCCTCCTCAGAGTGAGGTCAGATGTTCAAACTGCCTTTAAGAGAGGTTTAAGCCAAATCTCCAGACCTGAATGGAAGCAGAGGCATTCGTTTCATTATGTTGATGGTTGTAGATTAGTAAATTCCAAGAGGACATTAACAAATAGAAGGTGGTAATAGGTTAAACATTTTAAACCGCTGTGGCTATTTGCTAAATTAACCATGTCCTTAAGATAGCAGCTAAGTTTCCAAAGTAGCTTGCTACACTATTCCGTGTGGCTTGCTGTGCACATAAAAGAGTACAGCAGTCCTACAAAAGGCAGCAGCAAGCTTAAAGCAAGGACGGGTATAGCACCTCACAGTTAAACAGCAGATGCTATGGGGGAGGAGAATGTAAGCAGTCAGATTAAGTCAAATTGGAAAAATACAAGCATGCTATTGAAAACAGAAACCAAATTAATAAGAAGTTAAATGCATTGTGACTCACCTTATTTTTACAGTTTAGTAAGTAATTTATTTCACATGACAATGATTTCTTGTTAAAAGGAAGGCTAGTAACTGTATTATTGCCTGACACTTCCCACTATAACAGCCTATTTCCAGATCTGCATAGAATCCCCTCAAGCAAACTGGGCTGAAAAGTTATATACTAAGATCTTCAGCACTCATATTCCAACCAAACTACTTAAGCCAATGACAAATTAAAAAACCAAACAACCCTCAAAAACCATAACACTTTAATGAAAAAAAATCTTAGAACATAAAAAAAGAAATCCCAAACTTGCAGTATCTTATCTGGAAAGATTTAGCACTAGCACGCTTTGAGGCTGGAATTTGAATTCTGACCTGCATATCTAAGGTGTACATGTTATCAGCCTTCCAGCAATGTGAATATTGCTACACTTGCAAGTTTTTGGGAATGGGAGAAGAATACATGAATTTCGGCAAAGAACAAATATTTTATCTGCTAAAATCTCTCCTGAACTTGATCCAGCCTGGAATCAAACAGTATCTGCCTTTCACTTCCAGGTGCACAATACACTGGGTCAAAGTACCAGAAAAATAAAGCTAGGAAGCCAACAACTTTTCCAAGATCCCTCTACTAAGTAACAGCAATACAGAAGACACTCTAACCAAACATGGAGGGGATAGGATTAAACTCATGGAGAGAAAGGGGCTCAGGGGAAAGATTACATGAAAACAAGAATGGAAATAGTCCAAACTTACATGGTCCTGAGCAACCCAACCTAGGAGTAGCCCTGCTTTGAGCAGGGGTCAGACTCCAGGCCCTCTGAAAGTCTCTTTCAACTTGAAACATACTGTAATTCTAACAGTGGGAGTGGTGACTGCCAGAAGGGTGACTGAAGTCTGCACCAAAACAGGAATAGGATGGCTGAACAAAGACTCTATCAGAGAGTGCCAGAGAGGAAAATCTAAGGCAAAATAGGGATTCTAGAGTGAGGAGACCAACAGGAGTTGTTCACGAAGTAATCTGGAGACTACCAGAACAAGTAATAGAGACAATATATCTAACAAAAAACCCAATGAGGCAGGAGAACTGACTAGCTGATCACAAACACTAGAGGAAAACAGACAAACAAGCACAGGATGAAGATAACACAGACCCTACATAGAATAGTTGAAGCGGGAGAAGAGGGAAGGAGCATCTTCAAATGACAGGTGAGAAAGACAAAGACATCAGAGTAGGAATTGAAAAGGTTATGAATTTAGATTGGATAAGATATCTTCCTAACAAAAATTGTAACTGACTAAATGTGAATAGGATTTGGACAAAGCACTGTTAACTATGCAGAAAGTAAAAGGTACACTCCTGGTGACAAATAAAAAAAGCAGCAAAAGCAGCTTGTACTGTTAAAGCATACCTTCCTCTAGCACTCATCCTCCACAGTCCAAAGACATCCATAAAACCCTCTGCATACGCACATGGATCATACTGTCTAGGGTTGATCCCTATAAAGTATGACAGTATTATTAGATACCACTAGCTCAAATAGCAGCGGTCTGCCTAGTGAGTAGCTTCCAAACCTGCTCATATGATTACAATTATTATTTTTAACAGCTAGGAAACAGCACACAAACTACATTGGAAATAACTTCATCAAGTAAACAGAATTAAGCCTTGGAGTTTGGAAATGAGTGCTGAAGTACATTATGACAATTTAACTGCATTGCTTTTGCCCCCCCCCCCCCCCCCCGAATCTTTGCCAGGTTTGCACTTACCAGGTCACTCCTCAGTATTTTATTTGGTCTTACTCATAGTGCCTCTTATATAAAAAAAAAATTAAAAAGGAATACTGCATATAATGCTGCACTGAAAGCAGGAATTTCTTTATAGGCCATCACAGCGCACTGACATGTTAGATTAATATTGCTGAAATAGTCAAACACCATATTCACCCCACTGAAGTAGCATCGTTATTATCCCTATTAACAGATACAACATTAAAGCATATGATTAAGGATGAATTTATTTACCAACCTCAGGTGCCTGATCTGAGACACACAAGAACTTAATTTCTCTCAGGCTATGTTACACACCAAATTCTATGTTCAAAGACATCTGCAGTATCAACTGCGTACACAAACACAACACACCACCTCCACCTACCAAACCAAGGAATACCACTGATTTTACATAGCCAGGATTCAGATGCCTTCATCAGGCAATAAGAAAGTCTTTTCAGTTTTCTGGTTTATTTGCATTATACCTCCAAACTTATTCAAAGGGAACAGTTGCCCTAGAGACTAGGTTTGCTGCTGCTCAGCCTAGACAGACTCCCCAGTGGACAGGGCAAATGTATTCCGAGGAATGCTTCTGTGGGGAAGAAAAAGAAGCCAAAAGAACACAGCTTTATAATTAAGGGCTGTAACTTAATAGAACTAGGCACAGAAGGTAATCAGACTATGGTTGCTTCTTTAGCCCTAGTTCTGGCATTTCTTAACATTTGAGAATTTGTAATTTTAAGGTTTCAGGTCAATAAACTGCATGCAATGGCAGTATCAGTTTCACTTTGACCTCTGCAATCCTTCACATTACAAAACCAGGGCAAATAAGTCTAGCTCTTGCAGAAGCCATACATACCTGTTTCTGGTACTACTACTGCACTAATTATCATGATTTCTGAGAAACAAAGTCAAACTACCAGCATCCTGAAAGCATTTTCCTTATCTTCACAATATAAAGACAAGAGTTCTTGCCTCCTACATGCTACTAAAACCTAAGCATCGATCTATTGAGGCTTTCCATAAAGTGTTGTATTTTTGTTCACTGAGCTGCCAACTGGAAGGTCCCTCCTTTCAGAGCTCTAATTTGGTCTCTCACCAAATGACTTTTAGCACAATAAAACCATTCTTCTGCGTACTCTTAGAAGTGTTTTCATGCATTTCAGGAGGAACCCCAACCATATCAAAATATGTATTATTATTTTTACTTTTAACCACCAGAGATGAACAAAAGCAAATTTGCAGAAGGTTTAAGAGAATCTGTCCACAAATGCAGCATACTGTGGTTTTACCTTAATTGTGCATATGCCATTTTCCATATAATGGCTTTAAAAGGCATACAGTGCAAAGATCCCCACAGCTTGTGGGAGATAATTTAGGTTGAATATGTGACTTAGAAATTATTTATTACCCTTAAAACAGAAAGGTGATAGTGTGTGACCTTTGAGATAAGAAAAAGGATATGATTACAGAGCCCTAAAAAATACAGCAGTACCTCACACCCCAGAAAAAAACCAAAACCAAGCCAAAACAGAAAAAAGAAACAATAAAAACAAGACGATGTCACTATCTTCATATTTTACTCAAACAACACTTCTTGGTCTAGATCTAGCCACGTATCATATTATGTTGATTAGGGCAAGGTGTAGGAGGTGGGAAGAAACCGTTTTCTCTGAAACAGTAAGCAGAGAAACAGCTGAAGCACTGCTGGGCAGGACTAAACAGGATGCTTCTATTTCTTAACCCATACCCCAGTAACAACAACTTCTTGCAAAGCTTCAATTCAACAGCAAAAGATAAGTTTATCTGGCATATCACATACCTTATCTACTAATTAAATTAACACTGAAAACAGGGGAGCTTGTTCTTCCTTTCCCAGACAGGGAGGCAGCATGTAATCCTAATAATCTGAATTCTTGCAAGGCAGGATCTTTCTCTTTGTCCTTGTTCTCTTTTCATTAGTTAGTTAATCTGTTACCTAATTCATCTTGGAATCATCTTTAATTGTTAATAATGGAAAGACCCGGGACTCCTGTGCTGAGCCTACAGGGCTCTCTTCTCTTCTTACCCTGGCTAAATTTCTGCCTGGTGTCAGGTCACAGAAGGCAAAGTCTACTTTTCTGCAGCTACACACCACCACCGCAGACAGTCTGAACAAAAGTGTACTGCCACATAAACAGGAAAAAAGAGGCAACAGCAAATAGGAACAGGAAGTGGAAGAAAGGAGAAAAAATATAACTAGTCAGGTAGGATTTTAAGGAGGAAAATCCTTTTGGTCACTAGATACAAAAATTCCTCAGTCGAAATGGAGGTGGCTTAAAACCACAGTGTTGTGAAATTAAGAGAAATAGTGAGCACAATAGCTTTGCAGGTTTCTTGTCTATGTTGTCCCACAGATAAACTTGCACTGACTGCAGAATCTTACACTTCAGGAAAGCAACAGCCTGGCTTCACAGGCTATAAGCACTAAAGATCCCTTTGCTTAAAAAGGACCTAGAAGTTTGATACCTCCATCTCTGACCCTGAGTAAAAGAGCTCCTGGTCTTCCAAGATGTATTTTTAGCAGTGTCGTATAAAAGCAAGCTTGACTCCTTTTTCTCAAAATGCAAAGTCAAACAAAAAATATCAGTTACAGCTTCACAGGTAAGATGAAACTGAGAAGGTAACCGCTTTTCTCAGGAAAAGGTAAGATGAAACTGAGAAGGTAACCGCTTTTCTCAGGAAAAGGTAAGATGAAACTGAGAAGGTAACCGCTTTTCTCAGGAAACTGAAGCAAGGTCTCCAACTCAGCAAAAAAAAGTGATTTTAAAGGCTTTATTCTGTTTATATTTGACTTAAGACAAAGGAACATAAAGTCAGAGCACCTCCATCACGACACACAGTGGAGAAGTCTGATAAAAATTATTTTTCCAGTACACAATCTAAGAAGAAAGTCTTTAACATTGCGCATACTTCATCTTAGAGTCACATTTCTTTGCATTGATCAACATATTACATTGCTTATTAGGGAAACACGAAAGGCAGACCCAAAGTAAGATAATTCCCAATGGCTGACCAGCAGAAAATGTTCCTCAGCAGGCTTCACCTTTGCCAGTTGGGTGGTCTCACTATAGTGACTATTTATTCCCATTGAAATGTTATTCTGCTATTAGATGCTCCCTACATAAAGCATTTTGATATGAACGAGAAAATCCAAGCAGTATGTTGCAACAACCACTCTGTCAGCATCTTCACTTATTATACACGCTCCCCACACCAGATGTTCAGTTAATACTTACTAAAACATTTACTGTCAAGGCACAATTACATCTTGATACAAGGAAGAGCTGCAGCACTGAATATGGGCCGAGCATATGGCCCCCAATTTTCAGGTCATAAAAAGCCCAAAACACTTATCAACTATTGACAGAATAAAAGCCTTTTTTTTCCTCCTAAAAAGGTATAAATGTTTTTTCCCCAAGAGAGTTCTGAATGACGATACTGTAGAAGATATGCCAAAACATCCCTCCCCTTGTGTAGTTTTACTGAAATATACCGTAAGTTCTGTGCACCGTGTACTTTCAGCAAAGGAAATGGATGAATGACACATTTAGGCATGGCATCACCAATAGCCTTTTCCTCTGGAATACAACCATTATGGTCCTAAGACAGACTTATTTGCCTAAGAGCGGACAGTTAACAAGGCTATTTTATATAAACATTTAAAAATAAAAGCAAGTTGCAGCAACACTAGTGCTCTGATGTCATCATATCCAAAACGCTAGCAAGGTAGTGCTGTAAAACCCCCAAGCCTTAACTAAAATCTTCTGTCTCACCTGAACCTCCACCACCCAGTAGATCCCCTGATGTGCAGGACCACTTTGCACTCCCTAGAAACTATTACTTGAAAACATACATGAGGTGAATTTGTCTCACCAGAAATCTTACCCAGAGCACTGAACAGTATAGCTGGAACCATCTTACAGACTAAGCATTTTCATATAAAAATAGAACTTGATTAACTTGATGTGGCTCGCAGAGTTTGGTTTTATGTGGAAAGTCTGATTAACTGACAAACTTAAGAGTGATCCTTTTCTTTATTAAGGATACGCAGCATCAGTGAAACACAATGAGATCAAAGCAACATGACTCTTACTGCAAACAGTTTCTCCAGAGTTAGTCCTCTTGCTGAAGCAGTTCTTCATTCACTAAATGGAACAACTGAGGTGTACAGCCAGGGGCTCCAATTTAGAATAAGAGCTCTAATCTGCCTTATGGAAGCAGCTAAAGGACCTATGGAAAAATGCTTGTTTAACAGTAATTTGTCTCAACTATAAATGGAAACAGAACTGACATAGTCCCACAATGACAGTTTGTGCTGAACAATAACAGGATACTTGCATTAACAGAGTTCTGCTCTACCTAGGAAGCAAAACCAAGTGACTATACCAAATTGAATGGGTACAAACATTTATTTCTGCAAGATGCCCTTCAAATGTCTCGCTGAAGACATCATTAACGATATGCTGGCCACTAAAGAGAGGAAGTTTTAATGCCTGAGGAAACACCTGTGGATATGTAAGTTTTATTTAAGCTCATTTTATTAGGTCTCTTTGCTAAGTTGCTTTATCCTAAAGCAACTCTTATATCAGCTTTCCAGACTGGTGCAATATATCTACATGTGAAGTGAACCTGCAGTAAACTAACCCTTCAGAAAAAAAAAGAAATCTACAGCTATTCTCGCCTTGTAAATGGCAATCACCATTGGAGTGTTCCAGCTGCCTGTCCAACAAGATACTAATAGTCACCCAGCAGGTGACTGACTTCAATACACAGTTTAAGAGTGGAAAAGCCTAGAGTAATCTTTCCATTGCAAAAAACTAACCTAAAGCAGAAGGACTCCTACTTTTTCTCATTCTATGGATAAACCTCAAGCTAGGGTTAATTCTTCTTAGAAGCATGACATAACTTCTATGAAAGTGAAGCAAGACAGACAGTCAAAGCCCTCTGACTTGCCTTAATGAGGAAAGACCTAAGGGTGGTATCACAAATGACATCTCACAACTCGGTTATGCAGCTTTTCTTCCTCTGAGTTCTACTCTGAAGAACTCAAGGACTACTTGTAAGCCATACTCACAACAGGAAAAAAAATTCTAGTAGAGCCCTGTAATATTCTAGTCCCACACAACATTTACAGTTCTTTTTAGATATCTACTGCTTTGTTTTGGATCCTTGAGTCAGTACCTGCACTAAGATGAAAAAAAAGGTCAAAACAAGCAACCCATGCCAGAGAAGGACCAGCAATCAAGCCAAGGTAAAACACAGTCCTGCAGTGCCTGAGAATTGCCGGAAATGTACATGAAACAACCAGAGATCACTGAAGAAAGAAAGAAAACTAAGCTTTCTTATGACACAGACAACCAAAGTCTCTTCCAATCAATGAAAATCTAAACTTACAAGAAACTGTCAGATAATAAGGTGAACATTAGTTCACAGAAGTTTGGAAGAAATTTGGCAATCCATAAGTAGCAGCAATAGACCAAATACCTACTTAGATAATAACTTATCACAAAGCACTAAAAAATAAAATAAACAAGAGTGCCTGAAGAAATCTTCTGAGGTAACCTTCAAGCAAATACTTCAGAGGGAAGACTGAAATTCTACTCTTTAGTTCAAATGTACAGTTGTTTATTTGGACTTCTATTTCTTCCCGAGTTAACGCAGAACCCACAATATCTGAAGTCTAACCTATATACAACACAAAAAGGTTTCAATTTTTCCTTAAAGATTATTTCACTGAAGGCTTAAAAGACAAACTACTAGAAATGAACTAGACTAAATCTCAGATGAAACTTCCACTTCAGAGACTCAGAAATAAAAGAAAGTCTCCTCTTGTGAAAAATTAGGAACATTGAAAAACCCAACTGTTTTTGAGGTACTGATACAGCCTCTTCCATATTCCTTCTATGGGGACAAAAATTGTACACTGCAACACTTCTAAAAACGACCAGTTCTCTAAGACTCAGCGTAACCTTTCACCTTCTTTGTGGAAGACTACCTCCAGGTGCAATTCAGATTCAGTATCTTGAAGCTGTGTTACGTACTCCGATTCATTCAGCTACACATCTTCCATCAGTTCACACAGAAGGAATAATGGAAGCTTAGAGCTAAGACAAAGGCAAGAAGACGAATATCTGAAGTCAACCTCTTTAGGGGTAAGCCAGTGTTAGAATGAATTTTATTAGTCCTTCAAAGAGCCTTTGCTGACCCTAAGAAAGAATCAGACTGACTCACAACTCAGCTACAAACTAGAAATCACACTAAGAAGACTAGGGCCTAAAACATGTATCCATCAACTCGTTCTAGTCAGGTATTAAAATTTACTCTACTAGGCTGGTATGTGGTGTTTACGTACAATTCAGAAAACAAATCACAAAGCTAATTATGAATTTCTGACCATGGGCCAGAGTAAACTGACCCCATAATGGAGACCACAAGCTTGGCTGAAGGCCATCAGGAGATGGTGGTGCAGACCAGTGTAGTTGTACTTCAGAGTTCAAAGACCTTTCTTAGCGCTTCCAAACCAGGATTCAGAAGTCCTGTGAAAAGATTTAGGCACCCTACTTTGTTTCCCTGGAAAGGAGGGTGGGGGGAGTCTTTGCAAGGAATACTTTAAGACTAAGTAGGTATCAAAAAGTTGCAAACATAAAAAAGCCCCAAACTGGACTGGTTAGGAAGAATCACCTACCCACTGAACAAATTCAGTCTGAAGTTTTTGTCATAGCTAAATCCTGTTAATTAATAATAGGAAAAAAAAAAGTATACACATTTTACATCACAAAAGGCTCTACCCAACTGCTAAAAGAATTCAAGGGTTCGTTTTCTTTCACAGGTTGATGATATTCACATAAAGCAAGTTGTCCTAATGCATATATTAATGCTAACTGGGAATCCCATAGCTAAGGGAGCTTTAATGATTCATTTACTAATGGAGAGACCAGGATTTGTACACACTATGAAGGTAAACAAATATATCTGTCAAGCATCTTCCTTCCTCCTGAGCCTCACCTAGCATAATTAATCAAAATCTGATGATTGCTCTATGTAAGAAATGTGTCATTTGTCTGGTAGATTTAAGGGGAAGGGGAGAGAAGAAAACCACACATACACATTTCAACTCCCACTTTTAGAAATTATGATCTGATGTCCTCAAACTCAAAAACAGATTACAACATAAACATAACAGCTAGAATTCAGCATTTTATAAATGCTGAATTGTATAAAGTACAGCTGAAATTCTGGCATACTTCAAAAAACCATGCATATAAAAGCTACACAGAGGTAAGCCTTTTACTGAACTCATTTTTAAGAGTAGCATTATTTCTGTTATGCAAAAGTGAAGCTTTCATTTTCTGGACCAAACAAGCCCAGGTCACATGCAATGTAAAACAACCCCACGTGCTTTCTCAGCTTTCTGAAAGCTTTAAGTACAAGCATTTAAACTTTTACAGGTAAACTAATGGTAAGATTTTGGAAGTTGTTAAGTAATGTTACACAGCTATTATCTCTAAGCACACAAGTGAATTCTTTTAGCTGGGCAATTTATAATTTATAATTTATAATTCAGTTTGACATGGGTATTAAACTGAAAACCTTCCTTTCCAATGAACGTAGTAAAAAACATTTCATCAGACACTGAAATAGTATTAAAAACACACCTTCAAGGAAAACACTTTTTAAAATGAATTTATAATTAGTTTTGTATACAGAATTAAATCCTGCAAGACCCATTTCACAAACTGCCCTTTACTTTTTAAAAATAACACTGTCCTTGATGACAATTGAGATAAAGCACTAATCAGTACCAATGCCAACTACAGTACTTCAACAGAAACAAGATTTGTTGTGCTCCTCATGGGGAAACACAGGCAGGCTTCCAATAAGTGACCACAAGGGCACGAAGGCTTCAAATTTTGATTTCTCTGCTCAGCAATAAATACATTCTACCACTGTCCCTTTGGCATATCCCCATAACCCTACTCCACTACTATCCCTTTGGCAAAGCCCCATTTCCTTCTGTCATACAGCACAAGAGCCGGACGGGAAAGGCAGGACACCTCCCCAGTGCCAACCATCACCTCTTCAGCTCACTTACACGCAGGCTGGCGTTCAGATTGTTAGTTACCCGTTTTCCCTGTCCTTCCAAGCCGTGCCTGCAATAGTTGCTCTGTGTATAGAAAACGCTGCCAGGTGGAAAACTCCCAGCTCTGCAGAAGGACCTGGGCAAGGAAAACACTCGGCAAGACTCTGGCTATCATCACTGCTTGTTCTCCCACCGCCTTTACAGCCGAGATGCGATATCCCCAGACACTCGAAACCCCTCCGCTCCTCCGGTTCACCGGATCCGGGGTGGAGAACAGAGCAGAGGGATAAACGAGAGATACCCGGGGGGAGGGGCGGTGAGCCCTGCCCCCGGCCCGCGCTGAAGGCCCGGGAACGGCGTGCCCCGTTCTTCCCGCAAGTTCAAGTGCAGGAGTTTCCCGGGCCCCGGCGGCGGCCCGGTGCCGCTGCCGGGCGGCAGGAGCCAGGCGCCCGCCGAGGGGGACCCCCCGCGCCGCCGCGGCCCACCCGGGCGGAGGGCGGCAGCACCGCCCCGCACACCCCCGCACGCCACCCTGAGGCCAAGGGAAACCCACCCGGCGACACGACGCCACCCCAGGCCCGCGGGCGAGGGGCGGCCCCGGCCGTCAGTGGACGTCCCCCCCTCCTCCGCCACGGCCCGGGGCGGGACAGGCCCCTCGACCCGCCCGGGGGGAGCCGAGGGGAGACAATGGACACGATGACTTCACCCTCCAGCAATGTGAGGAGCAGCGGCGGCCACCGCCGACCTCCCCCCGGCCCCCGGGACACCCCTGGGCCGCGGCTGACCCGGCCGCGGCGGAGACCCACCCGAGCCCTCTCCCACCCGGGCCTGGGCCCCCGCCCAGAGGCGGCTCCGGCTGGAAGGCTCCGCTCCACCCCCCACTCTCCGCCACGCTCAGGGCGGCGGCTGCCGGCGGAGGCCCAAGGCGGGGGACGACGAGGGACGCCCCACACCGCCGCCACCGGAACCCCCCGCCTCCGCGCCCCCTGCCCCGCCGCGGGCCCACCCCCACTACCTGCGGGTCGGCGGGAGGAAGCGGCGCCGCTCCGCCCGCCCGGGCCCAGCCCCACGCAGGAAACGTCTCCGTCTGTGTGTGTGTGTATGTGTGTGTGTGTGCGCGCGCGCTTGTGTGTGAGGGGCGGAGGGGGCGGCGCTGCCGAGCGGGGCGGGGCGGGGCCGGGCTCCGCCCGCGGAGGGAAAGTGGTGCCGGAGCCGTCGGTTTCCGCGACGCGCTGAGCTCACGCGCAGGGCGGTGCCGCCCCCTCGTCCTATCCCGGCGGCCGCTGGGGCGTTGCGGTTCCCCCTCAGACCGGCCGCGGGGGCGGGAAGTGGGACCACCGCGCCCGCCCGCCAGCCAGCTCCCCGCCGCTCCGCTGGGCTCGGCCGGGCCGCAGGGAGGTGTCACCTCGCTGGGCCGCCGCGCGGGGACTTCGCAGCGCTGCCAGCGGAAGCAGCACGGCGGGATTATTTACTGTTCCGCGGGATTCATACCCGTTAAAATGCAAAAGCGCGAGGCGAAGGATCAGCAGTTGCAGTGTTTCAGCAGGCTCGCGCCGCTGAGCGCCGATTCACTCGCCGGCATGGCAAAACACTGATCCCGTGCTGGGAATACAGATGTGTCTTCTTTCCACCCTATTCTTGAGAACCTCTCTCAGAATATGGCCACAAGTCCCCAGCTCCTCCCTCACGGCACGGCCTCGCTCTCCGTGGGCAGCTGCAAGCACCCCTGCCTCCCCGGGCGCCGGCCTTGGGCAGCCAAAACCCGGCCCCGCTCCTCGGTTCTTCCACCTCCTTTTGCTGCCGACGTTCACGCCGCCTTTCGCGGGATTCCCTCTTCCTGCAACCCTAACTCGGCCGCTGCCCTCTCCCAGAGCGGCTCGCTGCTCCCGACCTCTGCTTCCGGGCTAACTCCAGATCACTCTGCTCTGCCCTCTGGCATGTTTTAAGAATTATTTGTATACATTAATATTACATCCGTTTTAAATCGTGTGCTTTTTTTCTTTCTTTCTCTAGTTAATCATTCATGGTGTCTTGTGTCACCTCTGAATTCTCTGGAACTGGAGTTTGTCCTGACGAGCGGTGCTTCCGTTAAGCCGGTATGGAACCTAAAAGCTTATTCTGGAAAAAGTTACTAATTACCCAACCTGTATTTAACATGTGCAAATATTGTAAAATGAGTAAAAGGTACCACGCTTTTCCTGCGGGATTCGCAATGTACGGTCTGTTAAAGGCTTGCGCATGTACTTACCTTTATTTATGTGCATTGTTCCATTTCAGTCAATAGGACTACTTCCAGTACATCAAATTAAGAGTGAGCACAAGTCATTCCATGGTGAGATACTTCATCTGAAATGACAGAATAGGCAATTACCACAAACAGGGAGGGGAAGTGGAAAATGAGGGTAACAGCAATGAGATTATACTGGAATTTGGTACATTGTGTACAAACCACAGCAGTTCCTTCTTTGCTTGTAAAAGCCAGTGGCTAGGTGAGTTACTTGGGCTTCAGTATTGTAAACTGGTACGTGTCACCAAAGGTGTGTAAGTAGTGCCATTGTGTTCTATTGGATAAGATAGGAAGAAAAATGTTACATATTACTGTTTGCAGGATAAAGTCTTGGCCCATTTCTTATGTATGAGATTTGGAAAACAGAGAAGTTGAATTAGAGAACTGAAGTTCATAAAATGAGGGGAGAAAAAGGGAAAGGCAAGAGTGGAGGTGAATGAGAGAAAGAAAATGAAGAAGGGAACAGGCAGGTTAGCATACGGAATAGCATGACAGGTGAAAAATTTTGACTGGAACAGTAAACTCTTTTACCAACTCAAATGTGCAACCACCAATAAGACAAAAAACAGCAACAAGAAATGCAAAGCAATGCAGTAATATATTGCTTTTTAAATGTCAAGAGGGATTCCGCAAATCAGTACAAATATTCTGAAGTCTCTTGGCTGATGCTGGAGAACAGGAGGGGAATAGAGCCCAGGTGTTTTAAAATCCTGCACTGGGAGATTAAGTGGTCACTGGGGTGGTCAGGTAATTTCTCCTTGAAACTGATAAGGGACAAAGCAAACATCCAGCCGGCTACCTTCCTGAGGACTTTGGAGCAGAAAGCCTGCAGCCACGTAGGTGCTTTTCATTAGAAGCATTTAAAATAGTCAATTAACAAAATACAGAAAGCAGAGAGGAAAGAGAATCTTTTCTGCACAAGCTGTACACAAAAGCCGACAGTGGTTTGTTTTTATATGTAGCAAAGATATGTTTGCTTGCTTGCTTGCTTATTATTATAGAACAGGATGACAAAGAGGTCTTAAGGAAAAGTAGGGGCTGCCCAAACCCTTTAACAAAGAGGAAATACCTCATGCATGCTGCATTTTGTGAAGCATACAAGACCTATGAAAACAGACAAGCCTGGCTTTCCAAAACACTTTCTGGAGAACATCTAGGGTTGAAGCATTGTGGTATTTCATTCAGCTGCTGGCAGAAAAGTCCAAAGTATTATTTCAGAATACAAAAATACCACCCTCCAAGCAAAGCATCTGGTCTGTCCTGAGGAGACATAAGCACACACAACACACTGCCAAACATGAAAGGGCAAAAATCATATCGGCATGAAGAGAGGTGAGCGGACAGGACTGGGAAAGAAAAGTGCTTTTTCTCCCAGTGGTAGGGAATGGAGAAAGGGTATGACATGGACAACCTTATCTTAATTTAGTATATCCTTCTCATAACCTATGCTTGTTTTGAGAGCTGGCCTCAGTATAGTTTCAGTATTTACGTATGAAACCCTGCTCTCTCATATGAAAGGGTACTGTAAAATACAGTGCCTTGAGCCAGTATTTCATGTGTTTATGGTCTTTTCTTTAAACTTATGTTGGGAGACTATCAAATATGATGGCAAATGTTTCCGTCTCTCTGATCCCACATCTGAACCTGTCTTAGAAATGTTTATCTGAATATTCAGCCATCATCTTCAACATAAAATTGGCAAAGCCAAACTCTTTTTCTCTAAAGATAATTTTATATTTCCTGCAGCCTCTGCCATCATCTGGTCTCCAGTCCATCATCTGTAAGGGAAAAAGAGACATCCTCAACCTTTCCCCTCTTGACACACACATTTGTGTCCCTGACCTTTCTCTCATTTTGTTCTGAAGAACACCCTTTGTTTGGGGATTCACCACTCTTCCACATTTTCCAGTTCAACTGTCTTGCCAATTTTTTTTTTTTCTGGAGAGTTTATTTTTAACGCCCCTGATTTTACTGATCTGTCTTACAGTGTTGCCCCCCAGATGGCTGCATTTGCACAAAAAGCATAGCAGAAGATTGATGTGGCAGCAGGAACAAGTGGCATGGGAAGGAAGAGAACTGTTTAAATCAATTTTTCCACTGGAGAAAATGTGATATGAAAATGCATTCTGACTTGCAACTAAAGAAGAAAGGAAAAAGACTCTGATGAACTAAAATGCCTGCAATATGCATTGATAACAAAACATGTTTTTTGGCTGGGCATGCAAAACCAGGCAATGCTAATAAATATCAGTATATAACTGATAAATATCTTATTACTTATTAGTATAGCTGAGATACAAATTGCACGGGACAGGAATAGGTATTGAATTCTGTCAGGCTTCTGTTTACCCTTTCTGAAAGATTATTTGCCATGCACTGATCGTCATCAATTTTATTGAGTGCGGTAGATTAAAAAATACATACTCTGGAAGAAATCCAGATTAGGATTTTCTCAAAAGGCATCACTAACCTGAAAATAAAATGAAAGGATATTTAAATACAGAGGTACCATGATGACAAGCCTAGGATAATGGATTAGTGTCAAATAGAGCTATCTGATGTCAATGCAACCTCACTGATCCAAGTTACAAAGTGGTGAGATACCAGTAAACAATATACAGGATGGGAACTTTCCAAATTATTAGCATGTCATAAAACGTTAAAAATTACGGCTTCCATAGCCATTTCAAACATCTCAGTTATCTTCGAATTACGTCATCTGATCTAATCAGTTTCTGTAGTAGTCAATAAAGAAAAATCAAGGGTAGAAAATTTAGGATATCGAGAACTACAGGTCCCAGAATGTGCCTCCTGCAGAAAGAAAATCTGTTTAAAACAGTTAAATAGGTTTATCTCCAGCCCCAAAGAGAGAGAATTGAAACGGTTAGAGAAATCTGGGTACCTGAATTCAAAAAGTTGCTCCTAAACACGTAGCAGATGTCTCTCAACTTGTAAGGCTCCAAAAGTCTGCAAAAGACTTGTTTACGAGCTCAACATTTCTTGAAGACCTAAAACTCTGCTCCTGGACTATTTAAGCTCTGGAGACTATTCTGGAAGACAGGTGCCTAAAGGTGAGAGTTGCAAGATGCACATGTAATACCGGTGTATTTTCTTGGAGCTAGCCCTTTTTAAAGGTCAGTTGCTAACACTGTCTGTATCCTTAGGTAGCTTCAATTTGTTAGAAAAAGATGGAGTATAACTCAAGTCAGAGTTAGTTATATTGTGAAAAGCAGTAGGCTATAATTTCTGTTGCACAACACTGTTTCCATTCTAGTCTCCTGGGCTTTCCTCCTCTGTTACTCAGAACAGCCTGAAACTTCTGTTTTTCTGGGTTGAAAAGTTATGTGCTTAGTCTCTGCCCAAAGGTGAAATTGTTTCTGGAAAGCTTGAGCAAGAATGTTTTTGCTGTTTTAATTGTGAGAACAGCGGGGTAGGGGGGAAAACTGCATAAAGGTAAAAGCGCTTGAGTGTTTTCTAAATAACTTTTTCATCAACATCACTAGATGTGAAAAGATTAAAGTCATGGTGGAAATAACCCTGCTCAGGAAAGGCCTATACTTTTTCTAAAGCTGGTCTCAAATTAGTCAGAGGGTTCTTCAAGCAGCATGTACAGTCCAGCTTTGGCAGAGCTGGAGGACATTTAGGCTTGCCCTTCCCAAGCAGTGCCTCCATATGTTTATAGTGACAAACCGACTGAAGCCCAAAGTCCTAGTCCACCAGTTGCCCCATTGTTGCATAATCCTTTCTGGGGTGGCTCATCCACACTGTACCTACAGGTTCCCTCATGAATATACTTGGATGGGGGAGGCTAGCAAGGGAGGTGCTTGGTGCCCCTGGGGATCACACTTCAGCCTGCACCATGGCCACATTCTGCTACTGATGGTACAGGACCTCCAAAAGTGTCACAGCAGGCCTTGTGGCCTTGTCTTTCTGCATGTCCTCATGCCACAGTTAAGTATCATCGCTCACTCACAGGCATTTGAGGAAAATATGCTGTGTGGCAATAAGGGGCCAAAAGGAGCCTTTGTCACTGTGTCGATGGGGGTATGCAGAAGCAGAGTGTTTCTCCACAGGAGCACCTCACAATGTCTGGTGAGATGCCTCAAGTCAGCTGCAAGGAGGTCAGTGGACCTGAAGGCAGCATAGGTTTGCACCCAGGGTGAAAACTGCCAGCCTGGACAGCATGAGAAGGAGATTCTAGGCAGCATGACACCACACAACCGGTTGTCACATGCTGTCACCTGCAGTCAATCGAGGCATTGCATGCCCGGCATGAGCACATGTTGAACAAAGGCAGTGAGAGAGGTGTCCTTGGCTGGACCTGTAGCATACAACCTCTGACTCCCCCGTGGCTACAAAACCATCTTGTCAGGGAGCAGCAGAGGCCAGCAGCTCCCCATGGCGGCAGGGCAGGGCCTGGCAGCCAGTGCCTGTCCCACCACCCCAGCCCTAAGTCAGGCAGCTGGAGGACACCGGGGCAGCCCCAGCCCTGGGCATTGGGCACCTCCCTGGGGACAGGCTGAGGCCAGGCCAGAATGTGATCCCACAAGTGGCCCTGGCTTAGTGTGGCCCATGGCAGGGCAGGACATGAGAACCCTGGGCACAGTCAGGGCTGTGGGTGCCCTCAGGGCCCCAACACATCCTTATGGAGAGACTCCATATGGCTTTGACCACCACTGACTGCAAAAGGACCTCACACAAGCAGAGCTCTGTGGGCACACTTGTGTGTGCAGTCACGTTGGTGGTGGAAAAAGACAGGGGTGGTGGTCAGTGAGGAGCAGCTGCCTTTAGCCCCTGCTTAGAGGGTACATGGTTTCTGATACAATGGCTAAGGCTGTGAGAGCCAAATAGGCAAGCAGCAGTAGGACACAGGACCTCTGTACAGGGAGAGCTTTCCAGCACTGCGTCATCCTTCCTGGCCTTACCAGGGCAGATAGGCCATTCATGGGGAGAGTTGCTTGCTGCATGTGGGGAGATGCAAACACAGCTCTACGAGGTGGTCTGTCAATTCCTGCTTGCAATAAAACATCTTGGAGCCCCAGCTGCTGTCCAAGGGTGGGGGACACAAGCAGGGCACTCTGAGGCAGCCCACTCCTTCCTACCACCAGCAAGTGAATTCTGCCTGCCATGTAAAACAGCTCTCCCCATGGGCTGAGGCCACCACCAAGGTGGCAGTTTCACCACGAGGACTGTGCTTGTGACCATGCCTGCCTTCCTGACAACATCTCTGGCAAGTTTCCTGTTTACTGTGATTACTCTCAGCGTGATCCTCATGAAGCAACAGTTGAGGCCTTTTCCTCTTGCCCAGAAGTCTCCTCTGTTGTCTCTCCTTCCTCAGGCTAGCCAGGAGCAGGCCTCCCAGACTGCCTCTGGAGTGAGGTGGGAACCGCTTGCTTCCTTGCATGAATCTGACTCCAGACTCACGTTAGGAACAGCAATTTCCCATGGTCAGAAGCATCCAACTCCAATAATCTCTCCAGCAATTCCCAAGACTTCGAGCCCCTTTTGGGGCTGTCATTGCGTAGAGAGAGGGCAGTGACTGCTGTGCCATGAGATTACCCAGGAATAGTATATAGTTAAATCTTTGACAGAGAGCTCTAAATAGTTTTGATGCATGGTAGGCAGCATAGCAGGATGTGCTAGTTTGGCCATGATGCAACATGACTGGAAGACAACTGCTGATCTCAAATGTCCCTTCCACATGCAAGGGAAGTATCTGAAGCAACCAAAGGTTTACAGTCTAGTCACCACTCAGACCAGGCTACAGAGAAGGAGAAATATCAATGAAGACATTGATGTAATGCCCCAAACCTTTGACAGAGATGAACTTCTGTCTACTAAGCTTCTTCATCCTGCAGTCTAAGCTGGTGCTCACAGAAATGTGCATTGTCTGGGGCTGAGTCCCAGTTCCTGACACCTCCACCAGATACCTGGGTGGTTAGCTTTGGAGAAGTGCTCCGAGTAATGCCCCCTGTATGAATGCAGGCAAACCCCTGTATTCATACACAAGGTTGCAGTGCTGACCCTGAGTGTACCAATACCTTCAGGAGACATGCTCCAGTGGGGACCTGAAGGAAGTCAAAGCAAAGGAGTGGCAACAGAGCTATCTCCAGCAGTATTACCATCAGCTGCAGATCCAGCCCTGCTGGGAATCTTTTCTCCTACATGTGCAAGGAAGAAGCTGAACTGGAGATGATCCATGCAGTGTTTGGGCTAAGACTTCAAGGGCAGCCCCTGCAAGCTCCACACCTGCAGAGAGGAAGGGAGCACATCCCACAGGCTGCTTCCTTCTAGGTCCATTGCAGTCAGGCTATACACTTGTGAGGGGTGAGAAGGCCACAGGAGCATTGTGGGAGTCCTTTCTTCTTTTACTTTGCTTAAAACCAACTTACTTTGTGGGTAAGGGGCATTTAAAATAGTTTTTTTCAACCTGTTAATATTTGATTTGGAATTTGGCATGCTTTTTCAACTTTCTATCTCCTCTCTGCATTCTTGAAGCCTTTGGCAGCTCAGTTTCTTGTCTGCCCAGGGATGAACCAGCCACCTTTACTCAGTGAAAGAATACACGGGTTCTAGACCCATGAAAGGCAAGAAGTGAATCCCACCAGGTTCATTGGAAAGGTCTAGGATTTTTTGTTATCCATTAGTCATTTAATTACAGAGTTGGCAGAACATTCCTGGGAATCTCTCAGATGTGCTACAGACCATGGTATCTGGGAGAGGATCAGCTATGCATTGTTAGGAATGGGCAGTAGGTGTTTACCCATAACAGCTTCCACGCTAACAACCTTCTGGATCAGCTAGGGGATAATCCTCTGAACCACAGCTTGCAGAGTCTTATCCTTTATCATGCTCAAAACCATAGGACTACGAAACGTATTATGCAGTTTGTACACCGGGGATTTTATGTGCACTTGCATTGATGGCAAAGTGAGGAAAATGCTGTGATGTGTTTTCTCCTCCCTGCTGTCCAACAAGGTCCCCAGGAACTGGTTCTCCATCCAGCTTCACCTCTGCCATACTACAAATGGGGTGATGTGACTCCTGGGTGGTGTGCTGACTTTGCCTGTCCTTCTCAAAGAGAAAACTGAATTGATTTAAAATATCTTTAATGTATGTTTCAGGCCACAGTTGCTAATTTCTAGAACGAGGTGTCTTGAGCTAGCCTCTTTCTTTCATGCTAGAATTTGCCTACTGTCCCAAAGTAATCGAGGCAGGAATCAGTGGATTTGGCTCTCCTGAGGACTATGTCTGCCTCAAGTTCTGCAGAAGGTACTGTGTGTGTTGGTGTTGTTTCTTTTTTTTTTTTTTTCTTGGTTTGTCTTCACAGGGTTTCTTTCCCCTTGATTCCTTTCTATTTTTGCACTAGATCAGCTAAACACACGACACCTAAGACTTCACTCACTCTGCCCTTCCTCCACCCCCTACACTCAATTCTGGCCAAGATACATGGACAGATTTCCTCTCACCCAGGAGCAATGAGTCACAAAGTCTGGATGATTAGAAGGAAGGATTAGGGTTTCACCTGCCTTTTGGGGGATCATTTTCTCCTTCAGATACCATTCCTAATCCTATACTCACTGCAGATGCAGTCTACCACAAGACCTGCAGAAGTGACTCCTCTCTGGAGACTGCAGTGCTACTCGTCGCTTTCTGGAAGGTGTTTCTGCACCACATTTATCCCTAAAGGGTTAGAACTGACACTTGACACTGAAACTTGTTCAATTTTTTTGTTTGTTTCAAGTTTCGATAAAGTTTAACCACCGAGATAGTCAAGGTTTCTATTTGAAGCAACAAAAGGGCAGCCATACTGCTCAGCAAGCAGGCTCTCTGATGTTGTTGTGGGGTTTATCTATAATGCAGCTCTACTTTGGTTCAGCCAGCTGCACAACCACAGAGCACAGAGCAGAGTGAAGAACAACAGCTCACCAGCCTTCCAGGCTGCGAAATGTTCTGTGTTGTTACAACATTAATGCTGATATGAACTGAGTGGGTTGAGATCTTGGGATCCTAGTCTTGCCATTGCTGCTTGACTGTTTTGTCCTGCACTTGAGCAGGGAGACGTTTTGGGTGTGTGTGGTAAGGTTTTGGTTGTGGGGGAGCTACAGGGGAGGCTAGAAGATTCTCCCATGTCCGATCAAGCCAATGCCAGCTGGCTTCAAGATGGACCCACCACTGGCCAAGGCCAAGCCCATCAGCAATGGTGGCAGCACCTCTGGGATAACAGATTTAAGAAGGGAGGGGAAAGAAAAGTGCACAACACCAGCATCAGTCAGAACAGAGGGGTGAGACTATGTGAGAGGAACAACCCTGCAGACACCAAGGTCAGCAAAGAAGGAGGGGGAAGAGGTGCTCCAGATGCCAGAGTTCAGTGCAGCCTGTGGTGAAGACCATGGTGAGGCAGGTTGTCCCCCTGCAGCCCATGGAGGTTGACAGTGAAGCAGATATCCACCTGCAGCCCATGGAGAACCCCATGCCCAAGCAGGTGGATGCCCGAAGGAAGCTGTGACCCCGTGGGAAGCCCACACTGGAGCAGGGTCCTGGAAGGACCTGTGACCCCCTGGAGAGAGGAGCACAGGCTGGAGCAGGTTTTCTGGCAGGACTTGTGTCCCCCCACGGGGTCACATGCTGGAGCAGTTTGTGAAGAACTGCAGCCTGTGGGAAGGACCCACGTTGGAGAAGTTTGTGGAGGACTGTCTCCTGTGGGAGGAACCCCATGCTGGAGCAGGGGAAGAGTGTGAGGAGTCCTCACCCTGAGGAGGAAGGAGTGGCAGAGACAATGCATGATAAACTGACTGCCACCCCCATTCTTTGTCCCCCTGTGCTGCTCAGGGGGAGAAGGTAGAGAAAATTTTGAGTGAAGTTGAGCCCAGAAAGAAGGGAGGAGTGGGGAGGAAGGTGTTTTAAGATTTGGGTTTTATATTTCTCATTACCCTGCTCTGATTTAATTAGTAATAAATTAAATTAATTTTCCCTAGGTTGAGCCTGTTTTGCCGTGAGGTTAATGGGTAAGTGATCTCTCCCTGTCCTCATCTCGACTCATGAGCCTTTCATTGTATTTTCTCTCCCCTGCCCAGCTGAGGAGGGGGAGGGATAGAGCGGCTTTGGTGGGCACCTGGTGTCCAGCTGGGGTCAACCCACAACATGAGTGCTGAGTTCAAACAAAGCAAAGATTATGAGATTTGGTATAAAATTATTCCCTGGAACAGTAAGTAGCAACACACATCTCTGCTCATGTGGAGGTCTTTCTGCAATGCCAAGATTGTGTGTTTTAAGCTTCAAGTCACCCCAGTTCACCGTCTATTTAGCTGTCAGATCTGGGCCTTGCAATATAGGATCTGATGGTACTGGTAACTGGAATTCATTATTACACGCAGATTCTTAGCTGACGTTTAAAAAAGGCTGGATGAGTTTATGATCAATAAGAAATTCACGTAACTACAGAGCTGAAGAAGACTATAAGCAAATGATGCAATCCACTAACCACCGACCAGGGAATAATTTGCACCTCCACACGTGCATTCAGTCTTCATAGTAGAGCTGTTCCTCTGAAGCCTCTGATACTGCCTATTGCTAGAGACAGGGCTCAATGGAGTAATTACCTTAGTCATAATGACAGATACTCCAATGCCATCAATTTAAATCCTTTTCATAGTGCTGAATTACAGCTTGACAGTCGAGATCTCATGACACACTCCTGCTTTTGATTCCCACCTGCCTCGTGACAACTGTATTGCTTGGTTACATGAAAAAAACATCACCATTGCCTAAAAGGAAGACAAAAATGACAATAAACTTATTTTTATGAATGCTTTGGATTCTTTGCCATCTCCTACTTGCTTTCTGTATTTTTTGTTTTTCCTTTTTGCAAGATTTTACATTTATTGGGACTGACTCTTTTAATTACTTGCAACTTTCCATTGCCCTGATGTGATTGCTTTCCAGTTTGCAATTTCTTTTTGTGTGCTGCTAGAAGTTAGGATCTGGTGTTGCCATTAGCGTTTTACTAGGTTGCAATTTGCACCAGTGAAACAACTCCCCACCTCAAAAGTAAGTTTAATGTGTCACAGGATGGAGGGACGCTTGCTTATTTTGGTTTTGTTGGTAAAAATGAAAAAAATCTCCCAATCACAAACTGGGTTCCTATCATCTGATAACAGGAGTGCATGAAGACTGATTTTTAAAGTATTTTTTCTTACTTACCATGGTGAGACAAAATACTTGGAGCCCAGCCACCTACAGTTAGGCTATGAAGGATGTACCGTACTGTTCTGAAGACTAGAGATACTTAAACAGTTTATATTCTGACACTGAAGTTGTAGGTTAATGTAAACATTTTATCATATATCCAAGGAATGCCATTTTCCTATGACATACTGTAGCCTCATGACAACTAGTTGTCTATGAAGAAGTGGTATGAATCACTTTCTGGCTGTCAGTCTTTCTACTTTCTGTGTAGAGAAAGCACAGATTACGATCTTAGATTCGTGCTTACATGAATTTGAACAGTTAAGGTTAGGTAAGATGAATTCTGCCCTCAGATTAGTCAAAAATCAGAAAAGATATCAAATGTTCCTTTCTTCCTTCCTCCACAGCATTACTAAAAACCTAGATAGTGATTCTTGCAGAATTATTTGGTATAATAAACACTCATACTTAAAAGCAAAGTGCTATAATTAGTCAGTGATGATAGCTTACATAGTTTAATTTGCAAATAAACTCTTATCCAATTTCTAAGACTCTTAAACCAATTTTACCACAGCTGGAGGGTTCTGTCAGCCAGATCACAGCAGGCAACTTGAGGGAAGCATTGAGGGCTTTTGCAAGGATTTTTTTGGTGTGCAAAGATGTGAGCTAGCCAGTTGGTAGTTTTTATTCCTCTTTATTGCACATGACACCTTGATGTAGTGCTTGTGCAGTAGCAGAGATGTGTAAGGGACTCTACAGCCAATAAAGACAATTAGAGTGCCCCTTGGGGGATGAAAGCATGTCAGGACTAATGGAGGGTTAGAATGAGTAGAGGGAGAAAGTACAGGATCACAGGTCTTTGCACCATACCCTTTTCAGAGTCCCTTTTTCCTGAAGGAGGAAAGCTAAGATATAAAGCTTACCAAGGAAGGTAGGGGTCCCCAAAAGACCATTTGTATATCCTGTTTGGAGAGAGGGAAGGGGCTGGCATGTGTGGGATGCAGCTGGCACGGGAACCCAGACCCAACAGCTCGTGTGCATTGTCTCTGCCTCTGTAGCGGTTAAGGGGCTCAAAGCCAGCCTCAGAGCATTATGACTGTTCAGCAGCAAATAAACCAACAGTAAGAGGTTTTCCACGATTCCCTTTGGTTATAGCTGAGGATTTGAGGGAGTGTATGCTATAAAAACAGGAGACAGAACACTACTCTGGAGCATCTGGTCTTGAGCCTCATTGCATTTCTGAGTCCAGGCCCATGTTCCCTGTACAGAAGCCAGAAAAGAATAGTTATAACGTTATTGCTAAAGCCAGGAATCATCCTCAGGACCGATAGGTTAAGAAAAGCCCAGAGAGAAGAGTGTTAACATCCTCATAACGCTATGCCCATGATGGCCTGCTTTCTTTTTGTCTTATTGCTAAGAAAAATAAAGGATGCATAAATAGAAACACTGAATATAGACTGCAGGAGGTTATTTTAGCACAGTATGAAGACATGATCCCAGTAAACCTGTAATTTGAATATATATTTTTGTTGCAAGATCTAGTGTTCTGTTTTACACGTAGGCAGGCATACATAACGAGGGCAATGAGGCTGTCAGTTCTGGCCATCTTGGTAGTATTGCAGAATTCTGAAGAAGATGACAAAACACTGCAGTCAGTTGAGAAATCAATTTAAGCAAAATCCTGAGAGAAAATAGATGGTTATCTACAGAAAAGGGGAAATTAATGGCAAGTGGAACTTCACTAAACTATGCCCTGTTTTGGAGAAAACAGAGAAGTTCTAAGCCACAAATAGAGTTGAGCTTAAACAAGTTCAGCAATTAAACTTGTTGAGCTAGTTTAATTGCAAGAAGAATAATCCATAATATCTAGATATTACATTTTCTCAAACTGAAATGGGCACTAGTAGAATATAAGGTACTTCTATACCAAGTGTCAAAGAAATATTCACAATAATCTATGCATGGAATGCATAAATAGCAGGGCAACAAGAAAACCATATGTAATGTTTTAACAGGAGTTAGGCAAATCTTGGGGCATCCAAACTGACTAGTGCTGCTGTAGCTAAAGAAAAGCACCTAGATGCACCTTCTGGTCATTCTCCATTTCAAAGTTCCTTCATCCCTATTGCCCAAGAATCTCTTCACATTAGAATGTATCAATGGGCAATTCTTTGATACATAAATAAAACTGATAATTTGATATATGTATAATCCTAGTGCCAGTCTCTAGAGCCATGAAAATGAAAGACAGTTTGAAAATAGCTGTACAGAAAGAAGGCTCTTCATTCCCTTCTTTCACATGCACAGATAGGCTTGGAGGAGAGTGTTGATGGCATTTACTTTCCTTTCGGAAATATGGGGAGCTATTCCAACTGGCTTGGCCAGAGTTTGCCAGAGCACAGCCCTGCCATGCACCCCCACTTCTCTGCAGTGTAGTCACTTCCCCAACTCTTATGTCCCTTCCAATTTAATGAGATTATTTTTCCTTGGTGTTTAGCAGGATTTTCCTGTCCCTTCTGCTTTGTTTGGTTTGGTTTTTGGGGTTTTTTGTTTGTTTTTTTTTTAATGAATAATCATGCTTACTAACATCTTATCCATCCAAAAGGCCAAGACTTCAGTACAGCTTTGGAAGTACTGCATGCTGTGAGCTTTCATTTGTCTGTTGTTTGTGCCTTCCTTTAGATTATTAATAAAAAAATTCAGAAAAAATATAATTTAACCCATATAATACTCTACTAAATATCCTTCTTGGCACAACTAAAGGTAGTGTCTCAGTGTCAGTGCACAGAGCAAGAGTGAGATCAATTCTTTCCAATCTGTCTAGATATTTCCAACTGCGATCTATGGAGAGCTGCCTGGTGGTCCCCACAGGCTCCTCTGATCACGCGTTGCTGGCTCCTCATCTTTTCCAGCTGCTAACTTCTAATAAAAGCAGGGGCAAAATGGTATTCCACAGAAATAATGAATACAGCTGCCCCAAGGGTATTATGTGAATGTGCGCTGGAGAAAAGACGATCTCCACAACCCTGAAAGCAGGGGAGACAGAATTTGTAAGACAGACTCTTTGTTGACCTGTGATCTACCATGTGAAACGTTGTACATCTGAGCGGCCTTTTAAATCCTAGTTCGATTAACCTCTTCAGGGCCCTTCTTTACCCTCATCTTCCTCCCTACAGTTGCAATGCAGTTATAAAGCACTTTTCCTCTAAATCTAGATCCCTGGAAACTACATGTAGGATAAGATCCTTAGCTCCTGAGGCAGGGCCATTTCGCTGCCAGTGCTGGACTTTTTAATAGTCCTACTCTTAATCTAATTACTTCTCCAGTCTGGTTTAAAATTTTCTTGGTCAATGCAGAATTCAAACAAAACTGTAAGCTGTATGAATAAGCCTAGCCAAATGGGAATTTTCTCTGTCTAAAGGTCAGGTTTGGGCTCTAAAGAACAGCCTGTGTAGTAATGAGTGTTTGGCTCCCTTGAAAATTGCAATTCTATGGAAATGTCACAGGAATACATGTACCTTTATTTAAAGAACTGGGTTTTTTGTCTGGGTTGCTTGAAACCACATGACTGAGGTATTTTACAATGCAGCTGTTACAGATGACTCTGGCATAACCTCCTTTACAGTCAAAGGGAGGCATGGAAACTGACAGATCTTCAGATGGGAGAAAAATCAGTTGTAGCTGTGCTTAGGCTTGTCACTTGCTTTTCTTTTTTCAGGAGAAGATGTGGGTCAAATTCTGCCCTCACACACATGGACTGCACTGTGGGCTGGAGAGTCAAGGGGCTCAGCCTGGCTATGCATGCAGCCCACCGGGGTCTGCCTGGGGCTCAGCCTCCTGACACCCTACTCACCTCCAAGTACTGAAGCCACGAAGAGCCCCTTTGACGCTGCAGCCCCTTTCACACTACTCAGTCAGTGCCCTACACCAAATTCAAGGTCCTAGTTAATTAAATTCTCTCTGTATCTTACTCTCCTGTTTCGTGCCTTCCTCTCTAGAACAAATCCTGACCCTAGCATGTCCTTGCATGTCCTTAGGGCTACAAGATTTTTTTTAAGCTAAAATAAAATAGGTAAGAGTCTCAAGTACGTACTACTGATGAGCAAATAGCTTTTGTTCCAAAAGAAAACATGATGCAAAAAAGTAGCCTTCAGACAGAAGACTGTGGAGACATATCAGCGGATGTTCACACTCAGCATGGCACTTACTGCTACCCTTTCAACAATTACCACCTCCTGGTGTAACCCAGGGCTGCTGAGCTGATACAGAGTTGGCCTTCCCACCCTGGAGGGTGCCAGTGTACCACTGAAGGGGCAATGTCTTTCTGATGCGCGGTGGGAGGACAGCTGTGGCCAGCCTCAGCCTCATCTCCGGGGGCTCCACAGCACCGCTCTTCTCTCTCACCCTGGCACCATTCTCTCCCCAGAGCACAAGCCACACATCTCGCTAGTTCTGAGCAGCAGATGCTTATGACGCCAGCCCAAATGCTTGCTAACAGAGTGAGCGGGTCCTATGAAACAGCGCTAGCCACAGTCACAGACATGTAGGGCACCCTACAGCAGTTTTAGTTTCTCCTTGTAAATGACTGCGTAGAGACAGGGAACTTTTTGGAACAGAAATGAAAGCAGCAAGGTGGATGGCCAGGCAGAGATGCTGGGGTCAGACAGGGAGAGGCATCATATTGTATCCTAGGAAGAACATAATCAAAACTGCTGGGAGGGAGCATGCTTCTGGCATATTGTTCTCTTCCTTCAAAACGTGGTGGTGTGGTTGTAGCAGGAGCCGGTGAACAGCTCTGCTTATTGTGTGACTGTTCGTTATTTCAGTCCACCACAGATTTGGGGTAAAATTACCTAAACATTCAATATTCACATTTTGAAATATTCTTTTAATTCCACAACCATAAAGACTGGAGATCTTACAGTTTTGAAAATGAAAGAGAGCCATACAATAACTTGCAGACACACATACTAGCTTTTTACAGGAGGTTATAGACCATTTTCTGACTACAGTTAAGCTGTAATGAATGTAAAAGAACTCACACCAGCACACAAAAAAAGGAGGAGGAAGACAAAAGAAAATCTATTTACTTTTAAAGGCCTGTTGGCAGATAACATAAGATCAAAATTTAGGTTTTGAAAACCAGTACATTCTACCAGGCAAAATCTAATGAGACTGATTTTTAAACAACTTAGCACAGTTACATTGATTGCAAGAGCAATTTGGGTAATTACATGTGGAAATGACCATAATTAGCCAGAAATGAGCAAGAACCTTGCAAATGTTCCCATGAACAAGATTCTCTTCATCTTTCTATGAGATGTTCAGTGCTTAGTGTACAAAGTTCCTTTCTTTAAGCCAATAAAAAGGTGTGGTTAGATCAAAAAAAGTCTGTTGTATGTTCATAAATGATGTGTCATAATCCAGAGACCTAAAAACCCCCAAACTGTGGGGACAGTTCTTCACTTTTACACATGACTGTTGGGATTATTTTGGGAAGACTTTGTCCATTCTTACAGTAGCAGTGCCCAGTGACACATGGAGCGGCATTTTGATATGCAGATGTGGAGGGGGAGGAATCATGCATTTTGCATTGAAGTTCTGCCTGGCATCATGTCAAAAAGTTAATTTCAGTGCAGTAAGAAGAACAAAGAACAATTTTAGGAAGGGTTTGATATTTTATTCATATTTAGATTAGGTCCGGAGAGATGATGAAAATGTTAATTGGCCTCTCTGAAGAGACAGGCATTCTCACCAAGAAGAATAATCATCTCAAGCAATTGGGTCTTTTTTATTCGTTAGTCTTTTTTTTTTCTTTTAATCTCCTCTATGCAAAGCTAAAAAGAAGCTGAAGAAAGCCAGGCCAAATGGCAAGAAAATGAGCACAGGAACAGAAGAGACTTCAACTGACGAAGGGAACTGTGAGCAGGGACAATAGTCAAAGCAGGTCTTATCTTTCTGGATAGAAATGAATTGGCTAGGACCTTTCATAATTGTTTATGATCTATTATTATTGTTGTTATCATTATAGATCTCTTAAAGAGAGAGGAAAGTAGCTGATAGGAATCTATGACAACTTTAGAGACTCTCTAGAAACTTCCCCTGTTAAAAAGCCTCATTGAGTGGTTGTAAGTATCTTCTCTGTTTAAACACATGGTGCTGGTGATAAAGGCTTCCCAGCAGAATGCTCAGAATAACAGTCCAAAGTGACTATCACTATAAAACTCAACATACTGCCAGCAGAGCTGTGTTTTTGGCAAAACTCACCCTGTTGTTGATCGGCACAGTGAACTTCCTCTGTAAAACTCATCCATGGCCCGCCTGGACAAGGTTTGTAAAATAAATACAGCAAAGTAGATTAGCTTGAAAGCTCTAACTAAGAGGTGGCAAAACCAGGGGGGACTGTGCTGAAGCCCTGTTGTTCAGCGCTGACAGGCTGTCTCCTAGATTAATATAAATTTTTCAATGTTCAGTTATTGTAGTTGGCTACAGTACTCTTGTTTCCTGGTGGTGTTCCATCTGTGTTAACGTTTTATATCTGTCTTTTGACTACTTTTTCCACTGAGCTCTCCTGCTTCCTTAGCGTTGCTACTAAACATGACACAGGAGCCTGGTAGATGTTCTTGGGGGCTGTTGACTTTGCTAGGACCTGATGCCCAGTTCTGTCTCATCATGTCTGTCCTGGCCTAGTCCTGGTAGCCTGAGGAAGAAGAGTAGCCATGCCATTACCTAATGTGAAATACATCCTTTTGTTGTGATAGCACAGGACAAAACAACCCTGCGTGGGTAGGGTGAGTAGTAACACTACCTGCTGTTGTAGCTTCTTATCTTGAGGTAAAGAAATGATAGGTGAGGAGAGAAAGTGGGAGACTATTTAGCAAGCCTTTGTCCCAGATAGGGGACTTGCTGCTCTCCCTGTACACTGCTGAGTCATAGCAGAATGGCTGCAATAAAAGCGGAGCAGTTTGCAGGGGGCTGAGGAGATGACATCTCTGCTCAGCCCACCCAATGCAGTGGGGGATAGTGGCCATCTGGCCTAACAGGCCTCCACCAAGAGACAATCCCTTATTCATGTGGGTCTGTGAGATGACTGCTTCTCTTTGGGGAGCTTTTTCTGCTCTTCAGCTGCCCCGCCTGATAAATTCCTGTTTGGTTAAGTCCATCTGTTTGATTTTCCTTTGGAGATGTGACATGCTGGGCATTTGGGTAGTCTGACTGTGGGGTTGAGCTGATGTTTCCTTGGTCACCCCTGAGAGCGAGCCTGGCAGATGGTTAACATGATGCTAGTCTCCAAGCTGGAAACATTTATGAAAAGAATTATATATGGTGGGAGACTGGGCTTGACAGCCTCACAAGCTCACACCAGTCATGCATCCCTGTCCTGTCCTCTCCTTTCCTATCCTACCCAACTTCTTATGTTGTAGTTAATACTACAGTTTCTGAAGAGGCAGAAAATGCAGTATCACTGCTAGTGAGATAGCAGTAAATTCCTTTGTGAATGTCTTAGGCTGTGATGATCCACAGACCAGCCATAAGTTTGGGCTAAACTTGGTTCTGGCTTCTGCTGTCAAAGGAATGAGTTCAACTAAATTTTTCTACTTTGGTAAAATATAATACCTGATGAGGGCTGTCTGTCTATGGATACTACTTAAATGTATAGTAAGCTCTAGTATAACATTCTGATTTAAGTAAAAAATGTTAATTTAATAGACAGTCCTTAGTTTGCCTTTTCAGGGAGTGAGTGGATCAGAGCTTCAGCTGGCACATCACTGTGTGACTCCATCAAAGAGCCGTTATGGTACATACCAACAATGGGGCTGGCTTCAGGGCTATGATTACTCTTGGCCAATATTATATATCCTTACTTTGCAAATAAAGTGAGTCTGCTCATAAAGTAAACATCCAGCATGGTCCATGAAAGGCTTGGGAAACAACAACACCTGCCTGAAATGCTCTCCCAGGTAACTCAGTTTCATATGTAGGTGTTGATAGCTCTTTTATGGGCTGCTTGGGATACATCAGATGTATATTATATCCTCTTTTACTAAAGCGCAACTGAGTCTGGCCCAGATGTTTAAAACAGCCGCTGTGTAGTCTGCGGTGATCATTTTCACCACTTGCTTTGGCAAACTTTCATAACCTGGAGAGGTTCAACTGCAGTTAGCTTCAGTAGTGTAAAATTAATTACTTTTGTATATTCCTGTGCTGTAAGCACTGGGTGCAGCTACTGTGCTGTAATATTAGATTAAACTGAGTACATTATTAGCTTTATCAATGATTCATTGCAATCTTAATGCCAACCGAAAGGACACAGAGTACCCATTTACCAGTGTGCCTCTAGCAAACACTACAACACAAACACGTGCTTTTTTTTAGAAGTGTCTTCATCAAGGAATATGAAGTGGTAGAAATTTCCTGAGTTGAGTACATGTGTTTCAAGTAGATTGTATCAGAAATAGGGAAAAAAACCCCTGTGTTTCATTTCAGACTTAAGGTAAGGTGCTTAAGATGGGACTCTGAGCCGTATATTCCAGGCAGCCAGGATTAATATAAGATCTGTGTGACAGCAGACAACTGCAGACTGAGAGCCAGACCATTTGTAACAGTGATTGACAACTGTGTCATGGAAGTCTGTGTGAAGGCTGGAGCAACTGAATACAGCTGTGAAATAAGGTTGAATGAAAAAAAGAGACTCGCAGAGACTCTCAGAAGCCTGTGGCATGTGAGAGATTGCCTCCTCTCAACCATTCCCTCCCTGTCTTCCCCCCACCTTTTGGAAGGAGCTGTTGCCTTGATTCATTGGTCCATCAGTTTCCTCCACTGAAAAGTCATTCCTTGATCACTCACTCTTTCATAGCCGGTCCTGAGGAAAGGGTGGGCACTTTGAGTGCTATTAACATGTAGAGAAATGCTAACTAATAGCAGAATAAAGAAAACGGGAATTCTTCTCTTCCTTTCCCTTTCAGTTCAGGATGAGAAGCAGTATTTCAAAGGGGAGACTTCAGCCAGTACAGATGCAATACACAATTTCAAAGTTTTCCCAGTCTTTTTGAAAGCTGAGGCATTGGCCTGTGACATGCATACTGTCAACAACCATATATTCACCCCTGTGGGCTTGAATCAGATCCTACTACACCCCAGTTTGTCACTATAACTACTGATTTCAGTTAAATTAGTCTTTATTTACACTGGTGAGTATGAAGAAAGGCAGGTTTGCTAAGTACAGCAGATCACATGAAACCAGTCTTTTTGTTCAAGGGAGGCATTAGTCACCACTGCAGGCACTTTGATTTGTTAGTCTGTACACAGCGCAAGTAGGCTTTTGAGAAAGCAAAAAAGTGTTTGCATGGGTTTGCTGGGATGTTCAGCACTCTTGTAAACCCTTGTGTTCATTTTGGTAAGGTTGATTAAAATACCAATTGTCCACTTCAAGAATTAATCAATGAAACTCCAGAAACAAACCACACTGAAGGTTAGAAGCAAGGGTTTCTGTGTGCGAGACTGACAAGGATATACGTGTGTCCCAAGAATAGCCCACAGCTGTTTACAGGGCATCTCTTTTAGGACCTGAAGGATGGGAGTAGTGCCATGTGTCTCAATACACGCGTACGATAAACATTACTCACTGGTAGCCATTTGAATGTGTGCTGATAGAGCTCAAAGTCCTTCTGAGAAAGTAAATAGTTATTAATGATAACAATTACATTACTGGGGTCTTTGGAGCCCTGCTGGGGTCCTCTGACCCAGGACCAGGAGGCTCAGTAAACCATGAGTAAGAAAATTAAACTTCCTGTGATTAGGTTTCATTTCACTGTAGACAAATCTGTTTTTCTACTGGAAAACATTTAGGGTTTAATGACTCAGAAATAACTGAAAACTACTGAGTACCACTTTTTCCATTTGCAGATGAGAGTAACTGACGTTATCTAAATGAGAAATCTAAATCACCAAAGTTAGCTATTTAGCCCAAATGAACAGAATCACAGAGTGGTTGAGGTAAGAAGGGACCTCTGGGGATCGTCTGGTCCAACCCCCCTTCTCAAGCAGGGCCACCTAGAGCTGGTGGCCCAGGACCGTGTCCAGGGTGCTTTTGACTATCTTCGAGGAGGCAGGCTTTACAACCTGCACCAGTGCTCAGCCACCCTCACAGTAAAAAAGTGTTTTCTTATGTTAAAACTCATACATTAAGTCTCAATTTTCATGTGATGCAAAAACAAATCATTCTGGAAACTAAAAAATGAGGTTTTGCTCTCTGCCCTTCAAAACTGAGTAAGCAAAATGGACGATTTCTGTCAAGAACAAGTGAGTAGAAGAAATTTTAAAATAATTTCCCATTGAAACACTTCTTCAAAACATTTTCAGCCAAACCTAATTAAAAGGGCTATTTCCTAGAAGCTTTCAGAAAATTTGCCCATTCCTTTCATATACGTTTTTGCAGTATCACCACACTTCACCTCATGCACGGAGCATTTCCCTGAAGAAATCTGGAATGTCTGGTGTTTGATATGCCTCTCGCAGCTTGCTGATGCTACAACACCAGCAGGAAAATGAGCCCCTGTACGTTTGCTAGGCTATGAGACAGCTGGGGGAAGGCAGTGCTTTGTTAATACTCAGGACATATATGTATAAATAATTCTGCAGATACTCTATGCATATACATATATATTTAAAATGGTGAGTATTTAAATCAGTACATATGTAACATATATGTATATATAGATGCATTTTTGTGTATGTGTGTACGCGTATATATTCGCACACAACCATATGCATTTAAGATTATTCTATTTCTCCTTCATCTCTTCCTTCTATCGAAGTCTCTTTAGATTGTAAGCTTGCTGGATCAGACGCTGTGCCTGTACTGGTGCATCTTGTCTTAGGGGGGAAACGAGGGTATTCCTGTAATATAAATACTAATTTATAACTAAAAATCTGTGTTCAAAGAACACTAAGGCTGCAAAGTCAGGCAGCCCAAGGTAGGAAAGACCAGGAGTCCTGTGCCGCTTTAATTCAGTCTCCTTTGCATACTGCTAATTATCTGATCATACATTCTGCTTTTTCCTTTTTCATTGCCTCATTCAGTGTATGAAATGCGCAGTACTAACTTATTGAGCAATGAGGCAAGAGTGGTTTTCCCCTGACTGTTCCACATATGAATTTACATCCTATTCATTGCATGCTGTTCAAACACCACTACCGAGAAGACGTTGTTTCCTCATTTCTTTATTATCACTGGTGCTCATCTCTATCACCGTGGAGTGCCTCGCGAGTTTCTGTTCACAACATCCTCTCTTTAGTAGGAGTGATGGCCATCACTGATGGCAAACTGAGCTAGATTAAGGTGAAAAATTAAAAAGCTTGGGGGACGCAGTTTGAGATATAGGTAATTTTTCACAGTATCCATCACCAAACAATACTTATCATTTCAAAGTTCAGCTCCCAAATACTTCAGTTTGGTGCTCAGCCCTTCTGAAAAATGAGCCCATGGAGCACCAAGACAGACCTTAAACCCCAGATCACAGGCTGAAGCCACTGGGCCATAGGAAGCCAGGTGTGTGCCTGTGGAAACACAAGAAGTAGAATAGGGCTCTCCAGGCTCTCTCTGTGCTGTAGGTGCCCATACATCCCGTGGTGAGAAACCTTGATTCTGTCCTGCTCCAGGTGAGCACACATCACGGGATCTGCAAATGGAGTTCTGGAATGAATTAAATATAAAAATTAATAATGCACCTTGTGCAGCACTCCTGGGGAGACCTGGCTTGAGACCGCATTTAATTTCATGCTCCTCTTAAGTATTACATTGTCATTGCACTATAGAATGCTAAAGTAAAAACACTGGGCTACATCCCGTGAGCAGTGGCAGAGGGTTGGCAGCGAGGTAGGGAGAATCAGAGCCGCCAGCCCTTGGGAAGGTAGCAGGGGCACTGGTAGCTGTGGAGTGGGTGAGCTGTCTGGATATTTCATGAAAGTCATCCCCCTTGACACCATTCCTGGTGTTCAGGTCGGACTTATCGTCATTAAGTTTCAAAGTCAATCTTGGGTATATTTCTGTAAGGCTGCCATTTCCTGTAAAGATTCTCCGGCTTTTCACAGCCTCTGACATACTCGCATCTGTTTGCACTCACTTCGGGCTCAGAAACATTTCTTGAGAGAAGCAGCAAGTCAGATGAATTTTTCTAAAAGAAAAGGTGGATTTCTTCAGCACAATTCGTTAGCATTGCAAAAAAAAGTGTGGTTTGTAAGAAATTTGTCTCCTTTCAAGCCTTTGGGCTGATTTTTTTTTTATGGGCTTTTTGGCTCTGCTCTCTGTGAGCTGTTCCCGGCTCAGCTGGCACAGCCAGCCTTTGTGCATGACTGTGAGAGCCTCTGCATTTCTTGTGACCTTTGAATTCATGCCCACGCACAGAGCAGTCCCCAAGCTGCTCTGTGCTGCCTTAGCCCCAGCCTTTAAGGACTACCTGAGGTGCAGCGCCAGCTGAAGAAAATCACCAAGGCTGTTTTTGGAAACTACCCACAACCAACCTGTAAATTTTTCCTCCTTGTAACATAGAAGAGATGTGAGCTGTGTTTCGATGGTGCCCCATGCTTGCACCTTTCTGGTACCCATATGAAAGTACAGGTGAAGAGAGGGAGATGTAGGCTTCGGTGTCACGGGGCTTGTTCTCTTCTTGTCTCTTTTGGATCACCTGTGGGCTGTGGAGCTGGCACCACAGCCAAATGCTCACCAGGCAATGGGGAAGGCAGAAGTCTGAAAGCAGAGAAGATTGCCAGGGAAGGAGCATGCAGGGTGGCAGCATGAGTGGCCCGAGATGTGAGAGATGGAGAGGCTTGGTTGTGTGGCAGAGAGGACATGAAGGAGGATGGAGTCCTTGGTGCTGGGAAGGCTGTGAAGGACGGGAAGGGTGGGTCCACTCTAAGAAAGTGGGAACCAAGAATTTCAGGAGGGGTCAGAGGGGAAGCCAGTATGACAGGCCTGGCTGCAGGAGCAACAACATACACAGCTGTCATCCCTTATGTACCTTAATGCTTAAGGCTGGGGAATGAGACTACCAGGACATTCAAAGGCTTTTCAGGGACACACAAAAAACCCAGGCACATTTTAGAGGGGCTCTGACAAGTGGACGCACAGCAAGAGCCCAGCTCGTGCATACGTGGAGGGGCTGAGCAGTGGGGACACTGTGTGACGTGTGGTGTCACGGGCTGGGGTGCAAGGGGAAGGTGGGTATATCCCCTCTTGTCCTGCCTGAAAATTCATACTGGGCGTTAAGATGCAGTACTTGTGACAGTCAGGGGCTCAGCTTGATGATCCCAGGAGCACCTTCTAGCCCTTTCTCTTTAGCTGGGGCATACATATCGCTGCCCAACACCTCATCTAGGCGTGCTAGATTCATACAGCAAACATAGCAGCCCCACTGAGCCCAGAAGTGGGACTGATCTCTACATATGCCCTATCTGTGTTTTTTTGCTAAAGCAGAGGTGCATTGAAGGGAGGTACAGAGTTTTGTCATGTAGAATAGGATAGGATAGGATAGGATAGGGTAGGATAGGATGGGATGGGATGGGATGGGATAGGATAGGATAGGATGGGATAGGATAGGATAGGATAGGATAGGATAGGATAGGATAGGATAGGATAGGATAGGATAGGATAGGATAGGATGTTTCAGTTGGAAGGCACCTACAACGATCATCCAGTCCAACTGCCTGACCATTTCAGAGCTCACCAAGAGTTAAAGCATGTTATTAAGGGCATTGTCCAAATGCCTCTTAAACGCTGACAGGCTTGGGGCACCAACCACCTCTCTCGGAAGCCCGTTCCAGTGTGTGACCACCCTGTCAGTAAAGAAATGCTTCCTCATGTCCAATCTAAACTTCCCCTGGTGCAGCTTTGAACCGTTCCCATGTGTCCCGTCACTGGATCCCAGGGAGAAGAGATCAGCACCTCCCTCTCCGCTTCCCCTCCTCATGAAGCTGTAGAGAGCAATGAGGTCGCTTCTCAACCTCCTTTGCTCCAAATGAGACAAACCAAAGTCCTCAGCCGCTCCTCACAGGACATTCCTTCCAGCCCTTTCACCAGCTTTGTTGCCCTCCTCTGGGCACATTCAAGGACCTTCACATCCTTCTTAAACTGTGGGGCCCAGAACTGCACACAGCACTCGAGGTGAGACCGCACCAGCGCTAAATACAGCAGGTCTTCACCTTTCTGATGCCTATACAGTGGATCTCCTGATCAGGGTCTGCACTAGGGCTAGTTCTCCTACTAACTATCGACACAACTCCTGATGGTTTTAAGAAGAGCAGGAGTGGACCAGGGAATCTGTGAAATTTTAATTTCAGGTGAGAGGGTAATTTACCACCAATTAGGAATAATTCAACTAAATCTGAAAATTAAAATATATTCAAGAAAACAGTAGTAGAGAAGCAGCTGACTTTCTCCTATATTTGCATAGAAGCAGGGAACTTTATTTCATTTTTCTGTGGACCAGAGAAAATAACTTCTCATATTAGAGTTAGTTGACTCCACAGCCACTGCAGCAAATCATTGCCCATTTTTATTCTATGTCTGGTAAGGAACTGGAAATCTGTTACCTGGGCTTCAGAAACAAGCCGGGAACATGACATTTAGGCCCCTGCTCCTCCAGTTTGTGTGCATTATATCGGTGATGTGGACCACTGTGAATTAATTGCTATTGCCTTTTATGTACTTTAGCTGGCTACAGCTGCTCGAGGCACTTTTAAATATCCCAACAACTCCAGTATTGTTTGCTGACACTTTCTAAATGCTCTGCTCAGCATTTGTTTGTCTTGATAGCATCAAATGGCCTGTTTCACTTGCAGGCAGCGGGCCTTGGTTAAGGGCCTGTACAGGTGTTGCGGAAATAATCCAGGGCAATTCTAGAACCATCTAAAAGCCGTAGTGTTTATTTCTCTGTACACACAGGCTGCTTATCACAACCACCTGGAAAATTCCACACATGCTGTTGCCCCAGAATGGGTCTTTGTGACAGTGCAGGAAAAATATTTTTTTCAATCTGATTGATTTCATTCTGGCAGTAAGTCTCCAGTAGGTAAAAGCATGTTTGATTTATAGTAGGAAGGCAGAAAGATGAGAAAGAGCTTTAAATTAAAATGGAAGCTTTGTTGGCATAAAAGATTAACCCAAAAATCTGCTGTTGCTGGACAGAAACCTCCTCCCTTGCCGTAACTCCAGTTCCCGCCATCAACTTCTGCTTGTCTGAAGTTATGTTGTGTGTAGCTTACAGCTGCGTGTGTTTGTGCCGTGGTTGTATGTCAGTACAACTCGGTATACTGACAGTTAACACAGAAACAGCCTCTCCTGGGTGCAAAACACACGCTTTCTCCACTGCTTATTCCTCAGCTCAGCCAAAGTGGTGGCACTGGTTCAGTGGAGACCCACAGGTCTTGGGACATAGGCGTGCTGGGGAAGAGGAGGGCTGGGAAGGCTTGAGCATGCCAAGCAAGTGCCTGGGGCTGGCTGTACCTGTGGAAGGCCAAAGCACCCAAAGGGCCCAAGGGTGTGCCAGGCTGAGCTGCCAGGGTCTGCCCTCTCCAACTCTTTCACAATAACTAACTGAAACCCAAGTCAATAAATGAGCCTACGACTGGGGGAAAGTGTCCTGTTCTGTGCCTGAAGTGTCATTTGGGGCCACTGTCTCAGAAGCAGCATAAGCAAGAAATCATGACCCAGGAAAGCAAGAGCTTTTTCCTGTGCCTTGCTTTCCTCTGAGGTATAGGCAATGTGCTCCTCACCCCTACTACATCACCCTCAGTTCTGCTGAGAGGTGCTTTGGGACGACTGAAAGGGCGTTGTAAAACCTGTCCTGCCCTTCACCTACTCTCTTTGACAGAGCAGTGCACTATCAAAGTGCTGATACTCTGTGCCCAGCCTTTTCCTTCCTCCTCCACCTCAGCCTCCAGCCTTTTCTTGTGCAAACATATAGGATTGGAACCAACTGTAATCTGAGTGGCAGGAGCTGTATGGCCATTCCTGGGTGACCTGGAGCATGTATGCCGCAGCAGCTGATGCTAATAAGGGACAGGGAAGCTGTGGCCCTTGTAGTTGTCCTTGTAATCCTGCATATGGTGTGTGTGTGGATTTCCTCTCCCTGCTACATCCCTGGTCAGCTGCACAACCACAGTGTTAAAGAACTAAACTCTTTCAGGATGCATCCTACCACCACTCAGAGGTAGTTCAGCTAGATAGATGTCCAGGCTGAAAATTAGTATACCAGGGAATGCAATACAACACATTATCCCAGGTGTCTCTGGAAGTTATCCCAAAACCATTTGGATGTTGTAAGAGGATGACTTTCCTGCAGATGTTCCAAACCCTCCCGCAGTGACTGGTGTGCTCATAGTAAAGTTTCCTGCACCAGCACCCAGATTTGACTCTTGCTCTGCAGTGTAAACCTCTTCACTCCGGCTTGGCTCTGCTGCTTCCTTTAACATATTCTCCATTTTACAACTGCTTTAGCAGTCTCCTCCCCATGACCTACCATATCACTATTATCTTCATTATTAATCGTATCTGACATTCAATTGGCATGTTTTGACAATCTTATCAGTGAGATTTGTGTTCTCATTTGGCCTCAGGCTGTCAGGGATGGGAGGACAGGGAATCCTTGAACAAGCCTCAGCCCTAATGATAAATATGGAAGAGACATCTTTCTTTGTGACCTCTTGCCATGCTCTGTAAGAAATGATGGGGGAACCTATTATTAGGCTGAGTGCTTCCACTGAATGCCCCAGGACCCCTTGCCTTCACTGGGTTCAGCAGGCACTGCCAGAACACACACAGTGCTACACCACATAGTACTTAGTCGTCTGCAAGGAATCACATGCCTGTTCTTTCCCAGCTCTCTCTCAGTCCTGCTGGTAAAGTTGAGAAGCGTACCCACAGTCAGCGCCTGCCGTCACTTCCTGAACTCCAGAGCACGAACTCCTCTGAAGCTGCCCTGCCATTGCTCTTGTCAAGTCTCACCAGCAAACATGCAAGAGCAGTCTGCTGCCTTAGGTTTCTAAAGGGATTCTCAACAACACTGGAAATTTATTTTGTTTCAAAAAATGGCAAAATCTGAAAGACCTAAAGATTAATGGAGACTAATCCACTATGAGACTAAGAGACTGCTCATTCTCATGTTGACATCTCCTAGACCGTGAATTTCTCAGAGCAGAGAATCCCTCTCTTCCACACTTTGTAAAGAAAGGCAGGCTTTTGTGGTGCTAGATACCTTCTGAGGGAAAGCAGGACACCTGGTCTTAAAAGCCAGTAAGGCTTCTGCATAGCTTCCACAGATGCTTTTCAATTCCAGAAAAAATACTGAGCAAGGCCTTCAGAATTTAGCCCATGAATTGTGATTCTCATAGCACACATGGATCCTGAGATGCTTTGACCTGAAATTGTGTCAGGGAGGTCTCTCCTCCTGCTTGTGTTCCTGGTGGGGCAATACCCTTAATGTCTGTAGCTCTCATATGATTGCAACTTGCTGCAAAGGAAGCAATTACAGATGAGGCCTGAGCTGCCTGGCCTTATGGCTGCCTTCCTGGGTCTTGCGAAGCATCTGTGGACAATTGGATGGATGGAATGTGCTAACGACAATATTCCCCCACACCAGGCTTGTTCTACCACTTACGTCAGTCACATGCTGGAGCCAGGGCGAATCAGGTGAGCCAGATAAAGGTCTCAAGTGTGGAATTGTCTCCAAGCAGCAAAAGCTGAGGTGCATCTGTACGTCACCCCTGCACAGAAGAACTTGGGGAGGGAGGGCTGGAATATAAGGAGTTTTCCTCTAGCTGTCCTGTGCAAGGCTACCTTGAAGGGAAGCTCCTGGAAAGCTGAGGCTATGTCTCCTTATATTTTCCTAAATCACCATAAGACACTAGAGAAGATGCAAGACCAGGCAAAATTGTCCAGGTGCCCTGGAAGGGGAAGCCAGCTGAACTAGCTGCAATATGATGTAGCCTACAAACCTAGTCCATGCACATGAGCTTGTTTTTGGTCTGGGGCACACTGTACCCTCTTTTCTCATGCCCATTGGCAATTTGGCAGGCTATCAATAAGGGTTATACAAATCTCACACGGGGTGTCTGTACCAAGTAGGTTATCCCTCGCCTACTGCTAGGCTGTCCTGCAAGAGGTTCCCACTAATATTTTTCCCTCTGATGACACATTTTCTAAACCACAAAGCTGCTTTGATCTGGACAACATCAAGAGTCATGCTGTGCTGTGGGTTTTTCCCTTTAAACTCTTGGCTATTATGCACACTGGCAGCTATGCCTCCCCTCGGGGCCACTGCTCAGAGGTCCTCCAAATTGGCTGGGTGTTTTCGTACAGCTCTGGATCTTTTTTCTTCCCGTGACCTTCATCCACAGAGGTTTTGCTTGTCCTTGAGTCTTGGCTGCCTTGGGCGGCTGCAGCTGGTAGCATACTTGAGTGTAAATCTTCCGTGTATACAGGAACTTGACCTGACGTGAGTCTTGCACTGCTGACTCCTTTCTCACGTTCCTCCTCTGCAGCCAGGCCAGCATACAGAACTTTTGCAACGTGGCGCTCCTGTTCCGTGAGCCACATGGATCAGACACAATTGGACAGACCAATCCATGATTCATTGAAAAGTTGCTTCTTACTTAGGGTTCAGGGCAGGAGAAAGGCTTGTTTCATCTTGCGCATGATGATCCAGCGTGGTGCTATCACATGTGTCAGAGAAGTAATACTTGGAGATCTGCTTATTTAAATGGAGAATTTGGATTCAGCTGACCTGGGATTAGTCATGTCGCTGACTGAAGGGCTGCTGCTTTGGGTTTTGATTCCAGTTTTTGGAGCAGACAGTGTATGGGAGGTTGTTTGCTAGCTTCCTGCCTACTTCTGCCTGCAGCTGGATGTGGTCCCGGAAAAGCCTTTTGGTGATAACCATGAGGCACCAGCAGAGCCAAACCATTCTGCCTGGCAGCCTGTCTGGGAAGGTTGTCCCTGCTGTCCAGCAAGGACTTTGGAGCGGCTGTTTAAAGACAGCAATCTGTTTCAGGCTGCCCATGGGACAGCATTGCAGGAGCCAAAAGGGGTTTCAGGCACAGAAAACACAGCTTTTCATGGCTGTTCTTGACCTCACCAGAAAGGGGGGAAAGTTTTCAGCTGCCACCAGCTGCTGAGTGCTCTGCATGAGTCTAATTGATGGTGTCCATCCGCTTCCCCATGAGCAGTCATCCATGCAAAAGCCGCCACCAGCCACCTCTACAACCAGGCTATGTGACAGCACTCCTGGGACTGCTGATGGCAGGAGGCTGTCTGAGCACCACAGGGTGTGGTGTACCTCACTGCCTTTTTTAGGGGCACGCCAGGGCCCTCTGTGCCTATTAGAGGTCTCTGAGTAAGGGAGCAGCTCCCTGCCTGGGCTGGTGGCCAAGAAACCTACCTGACCCCTTATCTTTATCATAGGCCATCAATTGTCAATCAAAGGACACTACCAACAAGGACTTCAGCTCACTCTCTGAGAGCATGCAGTTGCGTCATGCATTGCTAATTCTGCAGGACTTTCCATCTGTGCCTCTCCACTCTTAACCTGCTCTTTGCGGCAGCACCACATAGAGGCAAAGTGAGCAAGTTTTCTTCCTTTCTTCCATCCATTGAGTGCCTGCTCACACTCCAAAACATGCCTCCTCTTCCCTTTTCTCTGATTTCTAAGGGGTTCCAGTTTCTCCAGGCTCAGTTGCATTCCCACCTCCCCCTTCCCATGTCTTTGCAGGCCACGGTCAACAACAAGTGTGAGCTATGCAAAATGCTTGTCTCCCATCAGGTGTAACAGATACTACCGCCATTTCTGCCCAACACCATTGCCAGTAATAAGTATGTAAATAATGCATGAGCTGATGCTAGATGAGGATCAAATATGCACAGCTGTGAGTTATTATGTGGTACTGTGCTTTAAGGTTAGGGAAAAGAGCCACTTTACAGCTACTTAGGATTTTTTGTATTCTATTCCCAGGAACTTTCATCTGAATATGCTCACAAGAGACCATCTTAATTAGTCACAGTCCTTCATTTCAGTTTTGCTTTGCTTGACTGTTAGTTAAACAGCTGAGTTCTCCCTGGGCTAGGGTCATAGGAAAGCCAGTGGGAGATGGGTGATAATGGCAGTGGAGATTTGTCTTTGCAGGAGAGCAAGCAGAAAGTTTTCAGGTAAAAGGGGAGGATTGTTCCCATCTCTTTGTCTCTTCTCTCACTCAGAATTGCCCTGAATAATACAGCCTAAACCATCCCCATCTTAAGGCCTAGGGATACCTCCCTCCTTTGACTGCAGAATGGAGAAAGTTCACCCAAGGCAGGACGTTAGCTCTGGGGAAAGGAAGCAGCCATTTACCTCTCCAGAAAATTTTGACTGTGCCTTATTTTCAAGTTGTCATATTATGTGAAATGACAGGCAAACACAAAGCAAATCGTCTCCGCAGCTACCAAAATTGTCACTTGCGGACACTTTTGTGTTCAGCTATTACACGTATGCTTTTCTAAATCTTTTCCTGTCTTTGTTGATGTTGCTGCTTGCTCGCTGAGACACATCAAAAGGCTTGTGATGCTCCTTTTTTCTCCTGTGCAAAAGGCACCTGTGCCTCTTGCTACCGCATGCTGATATGTTTCTAGCACACTTGACACACGCAAGTCAAATGCTTTTTCTGCTGCTGCTGAGCTTGTGCATCATGAACCAACTTATGCATGTGAGTGTTCTTTTCACAGCCCGGGGGGCAGGCACTGTGGCAAGGCAGCATGGCCAAAAAACAATGAGCTCAGGTCAGGAAGGCTTTGCTCTGCAAAACTTCTCACTGAGGATGACTCAATGCCAAGTCAGGTGTGTGCTGAAATGGAGGGGCATTACCATGAAATTGCCATCCTTCCCAGGTTGGAAACTACAGGCAGCCAGTATGAATGTCAGACGATCAAAGACAGTGGAGATGCCAAGTTCCCAGGCTGTTTTGGGATTATAAAGAATGTTTTAAGGTTATAAATAAGGTGTTTTGGGAACAGAGGAGGCAGAAAGGCCTGTCCTCCTTCTGGCTGGTTCCCGTTCTCCCCAGAATTGGGAAGGTGTATGGGGCACAAAGCAGGGGTCCTTGCCTCAGGACACTGCTTGTCAGGTGGGAGCAGAGGGCAAGGCTGGGGCTGCCCATGGGGCAGGAAACCAGGCCTTGAACCATGGGGCTTTAGCTTTTTGGGGTATGTCACTTTGCAGTTTCACAATTTTTCATCTCATCTTCTTGTACATAGGTTATGATTTCTGTCCCCCACTAAATCATTGCTTTGTTCCCAATGGTAGCTCTAGGATGGTGTTCTCTCAGGAGCTGTAACAAAATGCAGCATTTTCTTTTAGGTTATCCTTCCTTTAGGTGGACTGAGTCATTGGTACTCACATTATGCTGTTCTTTGCTGGAGTATTGAGTGCAGGCTGACACAGGCACCAACTCAGTACCAAGAAAGGACAGTCTCTGCAATGGAGACAGAGGGGAAGCAGTCCAGCAGTGCTTCTCCCCAAACACAGGCACTGCCTTTTGCCAGTGTGAGGGCAGCGGTTGGTAGAAGAGACCTGCATGTCTCTTGTTATGACTGTGCAAAGGAATGTGCATTTTCTTTAGCTTTGCAAGGGGCAGGGGCTTCTGGCCTGGCCATGCACATCCAGGTGCTTCTCACCACTTTGGAGGGAACTGCCTGGGGGAAAAAATCAAAATCAAGACCAACAAAAGAAAAACAGCTGGAAAGATGATGACTTATCATGCCCAAAGCCCAGGCAGGGGTAGAGCATGGCAGCAAGCAGGGCTCTGACAGTCATTCGGGGAGATAAAATTAGAAGCCCTGCAGCTTGGGGAACATAGAAAAGCCCCTGTGGCTTGGAACCAGGCACACGACAGCAGGAAAGAGATTTCAGAAAGACACATAAACTACAGGGAGTGCTGCTGGCCGTTCATTTGGCTGACTTATCTCTGTGTCCCTTAGGGGACACCCTGTTACGCCATCTCAGCAGCAAGAGGCTTTACCTGGATCCTATTTATCTGTGGTCATTAAAAATCCCCTTTTAACTTTGCTGAGAAAAACAATGGTTTATCCAGTGCCCCCCAGTTATTCTTGATTTAGTGGCATACTTCTTTTGGCCGATGGACTGTCAAAGGTGTTTAAAATCATTAAGCATCCAGCACTCCCACAGCTTTCCTGGGTGATGTGCACCAGATGATTGCATTGTGAATATTTGGAAATCCCGGTGGGGATCCTTTCTAGGTTTCCTCCGCTCTGCAGTGCTGCAGTAAGCATTCCCAGCCGCACCCGTGGATGCAGTCACATCCCTCTCCCATTCGCTGACATATGGAATGAATAGCTAACAGCTTTATTGACATTTCTATACCGGGTGCAACTGTCATAACAAAAAGATACCCAGCCATCCAATTTAGCTGCAAATTTACCTCTGTCTCACAGACCCTAGACCTGCAATTATGAAATGTACTGCCATAATAAATACCAGATTTTTCCAGTATGGATACTAAGAACTTCGGGTATTCCCACACGCTTCTCTGTCATCCTTTTCGGATCTTTTCTACTATAGCACATTTTGAATCTAAAGCGATACGGCCAATCAGTAGTAAAGCACTTAGATGGCTTCTATATCAGTGCTTAGGAAAACAGTGTCAAAATTGGGGAATAAGGGAGGGGAGCAGAGAGGAGGCTTTTAGTTTCATTTAATGATGTCTACTAATACTTGCAATGTCAGATGATGAAGCAACACCATCTACATCTGGAAGACAAAAGGAAATAGTTGTAGTTCCATTTTCAAATCCTAAAGCTCATGAAATGACAAATGGTGTTTATCCTATCTGGAAAAAATGTTATTCTTAATTGTAATACTGTCACTGCTGCCAGCTCTCACAGCTTCAGTGCGTGGCTCATGACAAATGGTGTCTTTTCAAGTTCTGTTTTGATTATATAGGAATCTCAACAATGTTTTTTTTTAAGCTTGAAAGTATATCCCAGACAAAAACCTGAAGGTTGGAAAGTGGAAGACAGAGAATTCACTATATGTTGACTTTAAAAAATCCCATCATTTTTAAGGAAGTGTAATAATTTCTTGTTATTTTTTAGTTTTCCAAGTTAGTAGTACTGCAATCCAGAACAGGAAGGCACAATATATACACATACACATACATACATGTCACTTCATTTGTCGCTGCAGTGTCTCTCTGCAGAGAATATCCTTTGGTTTTGCATTTATCATATTTATACATGCAAGCCTTGTGTTTTTACATACCTATCGGACCCTTACATTTATAGAAGGTGCTGAAATATGCAATTATACTTCTGTTTGTTCACCTGGTTACATTTCCTGGACTAGTTTGGGAAGATGCATGCCATAATACCCCAAAGAGTATTCATACCATAAGATCATGAGGAGAAACTTTCTCGGGGACATCTAATAATGTGGTTAAAAGGTCAAAAAGAACCTGAAAAAAACAGTTCTCATACGTCATTAGACACTAGATTTTCACATCAAGATACAGAGAAACTAGATATTAAGAAAGCTTGCAGGAGATATTTTTCTGCTGGTGAAGATTGGTGGGAACACGCAGGTAAATCTAATGCTTAGATGGAGGCAGTTGGTTCATATATTTTACCATATATATTTTCACTGGACATCAGGGAACGTTAAAAAGGGCAATGGCCCATCTCCCTAGTTTCCTGGAAGTGCTGGGTACTAATTCACATGCAGAGCAGCAACGCTTCTTAGGTACTGAGTCACCAAAGCCCTGACTGTCACTGTGCATCACCTCTCAGAAGCAAGGGGACGATGCATGAGCAGGAGAGGACCTTTCTGTCCCCTGGACAGCTACAGCCAGCTTTGTCTGTCACAGTCGGCTTGAGGGAATGCTGTTGTAGGATGCAGGAATGTCTGACTGTGGGATTTTGACTTGAAATAGACCTTGGTCTAATCTGAAAAAACATTTTCATGCTCAGCCACAGAAAGAAGTTGTCAAGACGATGGTTTCACACGCTGGAATTAGAATGTTTCTTGTAAACATTAGACTAACTTTGTTCCTTTGAACATGGAGGAGCCTCGCTACAGGGAATGCAGGGTTTATGGTTGCGCTGGCGCCCTTCCTGTGACAAACAGAAAGAGCAGCAAAAACAACAAATTTGAGAAAATAAAGCCAGGCTGAGAGGAGGTGAGCTACGGGAGCAGCCAGGGGTGTAGGATGGAGGACAGACTGTTTCTGTCCTCCTGCACCCCTGCTAGCTGCATCTTCAGAGGAGGGACAGGTATCTGCAGGCACTGAGGTTTGTTCGTGGACACCTTTGTGGGCGTGTAACTGGTGGGATGTTTTTGACATGTTGTCTGGTTTTTGCCCTTTTTTTTTTCCCTGCCAGGCTGGGAGCCCGTTCGCTAGTGTGCTGAGTGTCCCCAGCTCTTTCTGTAACTGCCTGTAGCTGGGGGTGTCCTGTCATTTACAGGAAGTACAGTGGGGCATCCTTAGACCCCCCAAGATAAACAGCTCTCCTACTATGTCTCCAAGCTGAGGCTTTGGATGCTTCCTGGTTTGGAAGGTCACTGCTGAGATTGTGCTCATTTGCATCTATAAAGAGCTTTGAGATACTTGCTTGGACCATGCTGTGGAAGCATGACACCTTGTAGACAAGAGAGACCTAAATGGAAAGTTCAGCAGGAGCCTGGCAAGAGGAAGCTTTCAGGGTCGCTGAAAGGGGTCCCTCAAACATGCTGCCCAGCACTCAGTGGCAGGCAGCATGTGAGTGAGCACATGGCTGCTCAGCCCCCATGCACTGGCAGACTGCTAGGGCAAGGATTCATTTGGGTTGTCCCTCACCTTCTGGCATCAAAAGGAGCTGAAACGAGCCAAATTATCAAGCTGACATGATTTAAACTTCCTGGTCTTACTCAGCTCATTACAATAGAAGGATATTTGGGAGTGGTCTTACCAGAAGCTCAGCACATTGAAGGGACAGCATTCTCCACCAGAGATGAGCAGCAGGAACTATTAATTTGTTTGAGGATGCCAGGCGTGCCACATGCCTTTCTAGAAACAACCATGGGATATGTAGGGCATTGGGCAGCTAGTTCCCTTCTGGGATTTCAAGCAAAGGCTTGGTTGTGGCTGTATTTACCAGGCAGCTGTTCACTATGGACTAGATGACAACAGTTTTACAAAGACTATACTGCTACTGTCAAAGCGTGAGGGTGCTGGGACACTGCTGATCTGTGGGATTCAGACCAACACCCTTTGTGGCATTGCCAGTCCATTTATGTGCACAAAAAATACCCAAAATCCATGCATCCCCCTGTCAAGCCAACTAGCTCTTGATAGTCCTCTTTCCTGCCTGCGCGGGCCAGTATGCGAGGTGTGGAAAGACGAAGGGCACAACTGGTCAGACAGGGTGTGAAAGGAAGGCTGTGCAAAGCAGCAACATGAGGGCAAGGCATGGCCCTACTGCCAGATGCACTGTGCTCCAGCCTCTGCCCAAGAAGAGCAGCTCCTTCTCTCCACACATTTGGGCTGTTGCAGTGGAAGAAGCTGAGGCCATGGTCCCATAATGTCTCTGGGCACAGATTTGTGCTTAGCCCTGGGCCTTTGTTCTGGGTGATGCCTTCCCACATATATGGATCTGCAGCAGGTGAAAAACAGGCAGGTCTAAGGACAGACTAGGTGTAAGAGCTTGGGGTGCACCTCACGTTCCCAGCAGAGCCCATCCGTATCTAGAGCAATTTGTAGAAATCATAGATTCCCTTTGGATTTACACCATTAGAGGAAAGCAGAAGCTCCTGAGAAGTTCATGTTCCCAGAAGAGCTATGTACTTTAGTACAAAGCACACCCACCCTTTTCTCTGACCTCTTTCTTTAGGATGATTCATGCAGATTTCTGCTTGCAGTTGCCTTCGATCACTCCGGTGAGTTTGCTGTGATTCAGCTGTTCTCATTTTGAACTCCCTCAGAGCATTCAGTCAATCCCAGCTTACCAAGGTCAGAAACTAATGAAAATAACATGATAACGATTTCCAGAGATGCTTGATACACCTGATGCTCAGCCACTTTTCTCTGCTGAATCATCATGCAGCTTCTCTGCAGGAACACAATTAACTCTAACACTCAGTGGGACAGCAGGCACAGGGATGTTTGCCACCATCTCCAGTGAAGAGTTCACATTCCATCAAAGTGGTTTTTACCGTGTGTTATGAAGAAAATATGACATGCTACAAACACATAGAAATAGTTGGGAATATTATTTGGCAGGGCCAGATGGTATAGGGCTTGTCACTCTTGGCCCCAAGAGTCATGGCTTTCCACTAAAGAGAGGATGTCCTGTCTGAAACAGGAAGATGCAAAATTACGAAAGGTAGAAGATTCAGCATCTCCAAATATGCTCAGCATGTGGAACAGACGTGGCAGAAACCACTCTGCTTAGACCTGGAAAGTTGGGAGAGGGTCACATCTAGGAGCTCAAGTACAAGCTTGAGTGGAGAAATAGATATCAAGGTGATCCTGAGAAGAACAGCTGACAGGGAGAACCAGGGAAATTGTCTAACACATCAGCCTCACTTTTTGCAGTAAAAAGCATAAATAGATACATGAACAGGGCAACAAGCTGTTTTAAATGGGAAGAGGTGAAGGGAAAAAAACCCCAGGTTTTGTTGATTAGAAAGTTCCACTGCATTTAGCAAAGGGCTGAAGAAAGAATGTGATAAGGAAAGACTTGTTTTGAGGCAGGTTGCCAACTGAGCTGTGATATTATTGTAAAAACCCTATTTTGGGGCTTGCACAAGTATTGGGAGACAGTTTTTTAAAATTCCAGGGGAAAGGGAAACCAAAGCAGCAAGATCTAGTGAAATCTCTTTTCTGTCTGCTTTTCTGAGCAAAAACAACTGAATTACAAATGAAGATTATTTGTGTTCAAGATTCAACATGCTACCTTTTAATTTCCAGGGGAGAATTTCCAGTGCACATCTGTGAACCATCTAAGAAGTCCTACAGCAAAAACAGGGAAGATGAATGATGATATTAACCAGTAAAACAAAAAAAGGCAAAAAAATCCAAAGATAGCAAAAAAAAATCCTGTTTGGAAGGAAACTCAAAACACAGGGTTCTCCCCCACCTTTTTTTTTTTTTTGTAAATACTATAAAGACCATAATGGGCATGCATATAATTTCTCTTCCTTCGGGACACAACTGCAAACCAAGTAATGGCAAAAGACACTCAAAACAAGTTGGTCAGAAGACTCGAGCAAATGCCTGGCTCTGATGGAAATACCTCAGCCCTTTTTCTGATCCCAGTGCCTCTGCCTTGAGAAGTCAAGTAAAAGTTCCAGCACTACTGCACACCCACGGACTGGATCAGGTCTTGGCTCAAGAGTGACAGAGCAAAAACTTAACTTCCTGCAGAATGGAGGATGTTGCTTAGCCATCTGCAGAGCCTCCTGGGCACAGGGTGTGATGAGATCACAGGAACAATCCTGGTCCCTGTGACAACAAGTTCCTCTGGGGGAACTTGACTACCTACACTGTCAACAAAGCCATTGGCTTCCTAGAAACAATTGCTTTTCTTTTTAGCAAGTTACTCCCTCACTGCCAGGTGACCAGATTTCACACCCACCTCTACTCTTTGAAACATAAGTTCACAAAAAAGTCTTGATCACGCCCCAGCCATCTCCTCTCTAATACGAGCAATCCTGGCTTTCCCGTCTTTCCTCTTAAGGAGCTGATCCCCTTGGCCCTTTTGGTTGCCCTTCTCTAACCCACTGCATCCTTCCTCAGACACAGACACCAGAACCACACACACTACTCCAGATGTGGGTGCACTGAGCTGGAGCAGCAAAACGATGCCCTCTGTCTTCTTCTGAGTAGCCTGCCTGAGGACAGTCACCATCTTCCTGGCTTTCTGGCTGCCACGGCACACTGAGCCAAGGTTTTCAGGGAACTGGCAATGGTGACTTTCTTCAGCTTTTCCTTGAGTGGTTGCTGCCAGTTTGAGTTCAGCATCATGTAAACATGGTTTAGATTATTCTGCCCAAGATATCATCTTATCTTTCTGTATGCTGAAGCTCATGTGCCACATCTCTGCCCACTCCGTTAGTTTTGTTAAGTCCTCCTAGAGTTCTTCACTGACAGCTCGGCATTTCACCAGACAAATGAGCTTGCTGTTGACTGCAAACCTGGGCATCCCATGACACACACCATTCCCCAGACTGCTGGTAAAGATGTTGAATACCAGACCTAGAAGTGGTTCCTAGGGGCTCTGTTTCTGCTTTTTCTCCATCCTGAAAAGTCACTGTTGAGACTTATCCTTTCCCTTCCACTTCAAATCACAAAAGGACCTTTTCTCCAGTCCATGGTGACTTTGTATCTTCATAAACTTTATTGAGAAACTGTTGAAAGCTTTCTGAAATCCAAATATATTATGTCCAATTTATCTACGTACTTGTTACCACCCCCATGGACTTCCAGCAGACTGGTGAGGCAGGATTGTCCCTTACAGAAATCATGTTGACTGCCTCCTTCAATCTCAGGTTTCCCCGTGTGTAAAGTGGTCTTATGGCTCTGCTGTCATAGGAGGGATGGAAGTCAGACTCACTGGTCTGTTGTTCCCCAAGACACCTCTAACTGGGAGCTATACTGGCAACTCTGCCTTCCTCCAGCACAGAGGCCATTTGTAATGATAGTTTATACACCATGGCCAGCAGTTCTACAGCTTCATATGTGAACAATCAAGTAGTTGAGGTTGGAGGGCCCATTGGAGACCCACTGATCAACCCACCCCTGCTCAAAGGAGGGTCAGCCACAGTAGGTTGTTCAGGGTTGCGTTCACTTGGGTTTTGAGTATCTCCAAGGATAGAGGCTTCACAACCTCTCTGGCAAACTGTTCCAGTGTTGGACCACCTGCACAGTAAGATAATTTTTTCTTACATTTAAATGGAATTTCCTCTATTTCAGTTTGTGCCCATTGTCTCTTGTCCTTTCACTAAACATCATCACTGAGAAGAGTCTGGCTCTGTCTTTTTTCCCTTGGCTTGCTCAGAAAGCATTCAGGTAAGAGACAGCAACATGCTAATTGCAGTGATGGAGTTCTCAGAGAGCACAGCACAGCCTGGTCAGGTTTTTAATTCATGACAGTACTTTTCCTTGTAAGGATCCATGTAAGGATCCCCTCTGTTTAGTACTCATGAGACTGCATGTGGAGTACTGTGTCCAGTTTGGAGCTCCTAGTAAAAGAAGGACACTGAAAAATTGGAGAGTCCAGTAGAGGGTCACCAAGATGGTCATGATGCTGCAGCACACACTGCAGGATGAGGGACTGAGAAAACTGTATTTGTTTAACCCTGGAGAAGAGAAGGCTGAGGGATGGTCTTACTGCTGCCTACATCTACCTAACAGGGAGTTAAAGCAAAGACTGAGTTACATGCTTCTTGGACATGCATAGCGAAAGAAGAGTAAATGTGGTTACAAGTTGCAAGAGAAATTCCAGCTGGACACATGGAAAAAAATTTCAGTGGAGTATTTAAACAGTGGAACAGGTTGCCCAGAAAGGTGGTGGGAACTCCATACTTTGAGATACCCAAAACCTGACTGAACTAGGCCCTGAGAAAACATGAAGTAACTTTGAAATTAGAGCAATAATTCTTCCTCCACCCTTAGCTTTTGGCATTCCCTGAAAGCTGCTCACCAATAACTTAGCAAGGTAATTGCCTTCTTGGGCATAAGCATCTGTGAATGCCAGGCTTCATTACCGGTCAGTGCAGAGAGTGCGTTTAATGATGCAGCTCTCTGGTAATAGAACAAGTCTGGCATCTCATAGTGCCTCACAGTGCCTGGAAACATAAAGCTGAGTGCCCTCCAGGGCAGTGAGAGCAAGTCCAAGATGAATAACTCTTCCACTGCAAGGCAAGATGGAAAAGACTCCAGAACAAACATGAGGACATTGCTCTTTTGCAGGCAAACTAATCCCTGATTTTCCATCCTTTCATGTAATCCACCCACCACAGAAAGTTGCTAACTAGGACTTGGAAAGTAAAATGTGCATTAAATGAATGGGTTTGGCAGAGGGAACATCTGTTTGTGAGTAACTTCTTGTTCTCTACATATGATAATGGTTATGGATTAGGGTACAGAATATGAACTTGTTTACAGCTCCTAGGAACTGTATGTTTTGAATCATTAATAAGGCATGCTTTTAAATGCAGAATTTCTCATCAATATGAACGTTGCTGGTTTTCCCCCTCCCTAAATAGGTGCAATGCAGTTTGCAAATTAAATATCAGTGAGATTCACTGAATGTTGCTCTTTCAGCAGCCACAGAGATCAACATTTTTATTATCACAGTCTGTTCTACTTGGTATGTTGATATTCATCACAGTTACCCGGCAAAAATAGAACCATTTTCACATGATCTCTAAAAGATATTCCAGGTTTAATCTGACATGACACCAAAGGAAGTAGGAAATATTTACTGGGAGGGAGTGGGTCTGCTTGTTTAAAACAAAACCGGGAAACAGAGAACCTAAAATGAAATTATCCCTAGCTTAGAATATATATATTTACACTTCTTTCTCCTTACAGCAGTGTAGTCCCTTCTAAGGGAGATGGGCTAACCAGAAGATGGATGAAGAGGACTCTGCATCTAATGCTCTGCCTTGAAGAGTTTTCCAAGATCTAATTCTCACCTCACTCAGCTCAGATGCTTCCTTCTCTCTTTGCTTTTCACTGTGCTTTTTAATAGCCCATTCTACCATGGGGATATTGCCTTTTAAAGCAATAAAATTAAATTTTTAGTAGAAGTATGTATGTGTAAATCCCAGCTAATCATTACACTGACTTAAGCCTGGCTAGTGTTAAACGCAGATTTCTAGAGCTGTGGATTTGCTGAGCTCCCTACACATAGCACATGGCATTTGTTTATTTTTACCTGTCATTTTCATGTGATATTGCCCCTGCCTTGGTGCTTATTTTCTCTAGATTGCAACCTGAACCCCCCAAATGCTGCCACTCCTGTGTGTGACTGGGAGGTCTGCATTCCAGCTCCCCATCTGAAGCCCGTCAGAACTTGGAGTGAGAATAGTCTGTGACATATTCCAGTAGGAATGCCTTTTTAAAAGAGTTTTTTTGGCAACGCTCCAAACACAGCAAGTGCGGGACGGGGATCCGATTTCACTTCTAATGCAAGAAATATTCATGTGAAAACTTCTCTTCCACAGAAGAGATCGCAACGACAGTTAAGTTGTAATTAGTTTTCTAGTGTTATCTGATTTTGATAAGCATACACATGCACCGCACCCACACATAACCACACTCGCCCTCTCATAGCTAAACTAACCTGAAGGGAATCAGTAGTGTGCTTTTTCATGTGTCAGAAAAGATACTCAAAATGACTTGGGGATGGCTGGACAAGTTTATCAGACAAGACAGGACAAGACAAGAAAAACTATTAAAATCACAAGACGATTCACATGACTGTATTTTGGATTTGTTATTACTACTTCCCCCAGTGCAGTATTTGATGGGGGAAGACTCTAGCTGTAATGTGCTGCGGTCTCTGAGGAAGCGAGCCCAGGACCACTGCCCAGCAGGATGACCTCTCCAAGAAAACCTGTAAGCCAGCTTCCCATGAGAGAACATTTTTCACAAAACTACCCCATCTCTATTTGCCAGTTCTCGAGAAAGACCTGCCAAAAATAAGCCCGGGAAATAATATTTACCTCTACTAGCTACTAAAATTCAGCAGATCAGCAGAGATGTTTGCTTCACATCATCCTGCAATGTTTCACACATCTTTCACCTGCTAATTCTTCTCAGTCGTCAGGTGCTCCCTACCTGTCGCTGTACCCAAGCATATCACCTCTCCCCTTGTCAACACCCTCTGTGGTCCATGGTTGTCTTTACTTTAGTCTATTAAAATCGTTTTATTAAAAGTAAACTGATCTCAAAGCCATTGTTCCCAAACAGTACCATGAAAATTGCAGCTTCTGTCTCAGACCTATAAAAAAAGATGCATACTTTTTGAACGCATAGCTTGGTCTCATGAAAAATTATACCTACGATCCTTTCCTTGTCTGTGTCCTTAGACCGTCAGAGCTATTACAACAATAAGTAACATCAGGGGCTTATAGCCACTTCCCATCGCTACAGAAAGGCTTAGGCTACCTTCTGGAACCAAATCACTCAGACGACAAAGATTTCGCCTCATAACATAGGCTGAGTGGCTCCGTTGCTATCTCTGGTGGTTTGTGTGAATGTAAAAGACATGCAGACACAGAGAAAAAAAGATAGCAACTAAGTGCGGACAAACAGAAATCTCACAGCAGGAAAAATCCCCCCACCCTTGCACAGACTTTTGGCTGAAAGATAATGTCTTTGTTCCCAGCCCCAAGATGCCGTCACTCCTATTTGATTTCTTCTGCTCTAAAAGAAACAGACTTTTGCACATGCTTTGTAAGTGAAAGGGATTGCATTAATAAAGCTGTTTATTATTATTTTTTCTTCTTAACAAAAACTGCCTGCAGAGTCCCTCCTTTCAGCCAACAGCTTGTCAGAAAGCAACAACAGTAGGCTGAAGGAGTCTGATACGTTACCTTCATCCTTATTAGCCACTATTGATCCAAATGAAGAAGCAGCAGGTTGTTCCAGATGGATGCTGGGGCATTTGAGCAGAGGCTGTCTATATTGGAACTGATCAGATATTTGAGCTTTGATACGTTTGCAGATAAATGCTCCAAGACACTGTCAAAGGGACCCCATATAGGATACAGCCTGTGGTGGTTATAAGCCTGTGGTGGGCTCTTAAAAAGATTAAATTTGCCTCCTCCTCTAGGGAGATCTCCACAGTAAGAAAAATTACAAACTTAAAGATAAAAACATTCCAACCCATCTTCCAAAAACAAGACCACCTATCAAAATGTTATAATCCAGTCATGAATACTTTAAAAAGCTCAGGAAGATTTCCATCCAGGTGGGCCTCAAATTGCTGTATAGGTATACCTACTTACAGGTACAAAATGTAAACAGAACATGATAGGGTTGTTTTGCAAATGAGAAATCCTGAACCTTCAAAAGTTAAATGCCTTTAATAAGACCATCTCCTCCAATGCTGAACACTGGATAATTGAGAACTACAATTAAGAAATTCAAATATCTTACCTAACTCTGCCTTGCTCCTCACTGTATCACATTGATTTTTAGTGTGGTGAAGACCCTGGGGTTACAGAGACGTGAAACGAGGCCACAGGAGAGAATAACCGTGTATAACATGAGCCTCCAATGACAACTATGGCAGTGGTATAGCTGACTGTATAAATGTAAGGTACAGTGGCAGCTGGGTGTCTGACCCTGTCCCCTTGCTCTGAGTTGTAAGAAACTCTTGTTATTTAACTGTGGTTATGGGAATTTTTACATCTGTTGCCACAGGCTTATCAGAAATACTGGTCTTATCACTGTGAGATAAAATGATTTATTAAGGGTAATAGTTTAACAGCTAACACCCCCCCACAAAATTGCGCACAATGTCCACACACAATGTCTTTCTAAACCTAAGGATTTATTAAAAGTGAAAGAAGAATTGAAAACATTGGAGTGATGGAAAGCAAATGAAATCCCTTTGATTTAGTCACCCCTCTGAATGCGTCAGGCAGTACATTTTCTGTTGCCAGCCAAGGCAGGCAGATCTGGAGCAGGCTTCTTTTGCGACTGTGCGCCATACACCAAGAGTATAAACATGAGAGAAGAACTGCTCCAAAACTGGACAGATGCATCACCATGTGCTGCCGGCATCTTTCACTTTCAGCAAGCAGCGAACAACAGAGGGGCAAAGGATGGGAGCCCAGTGGTGAGCAGGGCAGTGAGGCCAGGACGGGGCCATGTTGAACTTGTGAAGACAAAAGGCTTTCCTGTGCATGAAGAGCATTTTAAAAGCTCCCTCTCATGGCCCAAGAGTTCACAGGCTTGGTAAGCAGGCTTTGCTAAAGCTATTTAAAAACTTTCCTTGCCTAATTTGAACACAGTGGCCCCGTTCAGGAAAGCGATGTTTTTCTCTGGAGTTACATCCTGGCTTTGGATGTGGTGAAGGTTTTTCTGAGAAAACCTTTGTTAGCAGTGTAGCAGGGATGTCATCCCCCTCCACACCAAGAGAGGGTGAGGGGTGGGGTGCAGGGCCAGTGCAAATGGCTGGGGCAGGAAACAAAGATCCAGGGAGGGGAGTGGGATTCAGGGGTCAAAGCAAGCATCTGGGTTCTGTGTTTGAGCAGAACCAGAATCAAGACTGCAAATATGTTGTAACAAAATATTTCCTGGGATTCCCAGGGCAGCTGTAGGAAGCCAAGTGCTCTGAGGTTCCTCGGGACTCCCAAATGTGCCTGTGGTGGCAAAGGGCAGCTTTAAGCCCCCTTGGGCCTCACCCAAGTGCCAGCCAGCTACAGGTCAGGATGGTCAATCTTTGACCATGAAATCCATTCAGCATAACCTTCCCTGTATTCACTAAGCAATGTGGGAACTGGATAAAAAGTCTTCGTAACATTCAAGACAACATAGTATAACACAGCATGGCAGCATGGCTTTTGCTGTTCCATATGCTTTCCCCAAATGCCCTGTAATTACAAGAAGCATAAAAATAACTTCCCCCTGGTTCTCATTTTGCTACCATTATCCACAGTACGACAGTGTCCACATCTGGATGGCTGGGGATAAGTATTACAATTGCAGTGCCTGCTCTGAAGAGCTCACGACTGCAATGGAAGATTAAAATGGAAAGATAAAATATCAAATTTTCAGCTGAATGCAGTCTGGATTCAACTGAAGGAGAGGCAATAAGATTCACAAGAGCCAGTTTTTCCCCCACGTTCACCTCTTCAGACTTGGCCAAGAGGATGATGTTCAGGACACTATCATGCAGATAAGAGCATTTTCCAGCTGTCACTAACCACTTCTGGCAAAAAGGGTGGTGAAGAAGGAGCCAACAAAGATTTGGTGTGATATTTAGGACAGATTTACGTCTCTTTGCACTGTTTGAATGACACAAGGAAGATAACACCACAGTCCTTATAACTGAAAGCATTTTAATCTTGCTGAAAAAGTCTGCTCCAAAACTGTAGTTACTACTACCCCTCTTGCCACAGACGAAAGCATCCCAGTCACAAGATGCCTGCTGACCACGTGAGCTGAATGTCTGAAGTCTCATTCTTGCTTTTTATCTGTGGGAAGTCCCTGCTCAGATCAAATGCATCATCACTGCGTGAGACACAAAAGCAAAGCTCTATCATTTGTAATTATAATCTGTCCTGGGACATATTTCACCTTTCAGGGGTGTTAATCCCAAAATACTGGCCAAGTTCTTTGTCCTCACAATTTCCTTCTATTTCAGAAACGCAGCAGTTGCAAAGTGAGTGAATTTTTTCTTTACTTTTTGTCCTAAGGTTGCTGTGTGATCCTGCACTGCAGAGGCTATATAGACCTGGTCAGAATTCTAACTAAATAATTTTCCCTGCAAAAATGACCCACTTACCCTTTTTGGAGCTACTTTTCGTGATAAAGTAAATATTGTGGCAGGGAGAGTGGAGGGACGCTAGCACTTTCTGGCCTGAAGATCAGGGTACTCTTCTTGGATGAAAGAGCTCCAGGTTCATGTTCAATTACTATTTGATTACCAGACAAATAGCTAATCTTTTTTAATGTCCTTTTAGAGAAATAAAAACCAAACCAGACAAGACGTAGAAAGGCCTTGGTGTTGACCCACTCAAAGAATTTGAAAATTCTAAAATCTCAGCTGTTTTCCTGGGATGGCATGAAAAGCATTTCACATCCCCCTCAACCAGTAAGTTTTTTATTGGAAGCAAGAGCTTTTAGTGGGGCTGAACTTCCCCTCAGTGGCCCTTCCCCTTAGAATTGGGGTAATTTGTGTTGGAAGAGACCTTGGGAAGTCATCCTGTCCCTCCTCCCATGCAAAGTTAGTCCAGCCAAAATCAGATGGCTCAGGGCCTTGTCCAGTTGAGTTTTGAATGTCTGCTGGGATGGAAATGACGCAGCTTCTCTGGGCATCCTGTTCTAGTGCTGAACTACCCTTATGGTGAAAATTATCTTCCTAACAGCTGAATGAATTTCTTTTGCTGCAGTTTGTGCCTATTGCCTTTCATCCTATCAGCAGGCACCACACAGAAGAGTCTGGCTCCTGTTACTGAGTTGCGGAGAGTAAAAACATCTCCCCTTGGCCTTCTCTTCATGAGACTGGACAAACCCCGCTTTGACTGCCTCTCTTCAAACATCCTGTCCCTAACCATCTTGGTGACCCTCTGCTGGTCTTGCTCCAGTTTGTCAATGAATTTCTTGAACTGGGGAACCCCAGAGTGGAAACAGTACTCCAGCTGTGGTTTCACAAGTGTGGAATAAAAGAGAAGAATGACCTCTCTTGACCTGCTGGCTACACCCTTGCTAATACAGCCCAGCACACAGCTGGTCTTTGCCACAGCGGCATATTGCTTCCACACAGCCAGCTTGAGGTCCACCATGACACCCAGATCCCTTTCTGAAAAGCTGCTTTCTAGACAGTTGACCATACTGAACTGTTGCACAAGGTTATTCCATCCCACATGAAGGACTTCGCATTTGCCTTTACTGATTGTCAGGAGGCTCCCGCCAGTCCATTCCTGCCACTAAAATGCAGTCCCTTTAAATAGCAGCCCTCCCCCCCAGTTTATCAACCACATTCCTGCAGTTTGGTATCATCCACAGGTTCCAGTTGCTAATAAATGCATTAAACAGTGTTGGCCCCAGTATTGGTCCCAAAGGGGCACCACTAGTAGTAACCTGCCACCAGATGGATTCTGTACTGCTGATCCCAACCTTTTGAGTCAGGCAGTCCAGCCAAGTTTCCATCTACCTTATTACCACTTATCCAGTCCATATCTCACCTTCTTACAGGGACATAGTAAAGATTTTTTGGTGTTTGTAAGATGTTTTAAGAGCTGCAGCCCCTGTGTAAAAAACAACACAATAAATTTGGACAGAAATATATTTATATGTATGTGTGTATATATAGATATAAAACATTTTCCAAGTGCTTGACATTGCAAATTAACTGAATTGTTCTTTATACAATTTTATTCATACCAAGTGGGAAGTGTTGATTCGGAGCTCAAAACCTTTTAAACCTTGAGGGGTTTTAGTGGTTGTTTGGGTTTTTTTTCCTGGTAAATGCTTTCAAATCCCATAGTTAAAAGACGCTGCAGGAATAACTGTGAGTTCCTAATGAATCTCACTAACTGCAACTATAGTGACCACTACTCTTAATGTACTAATTTTCCACAAGACTCCTGCCTGCTGTAGTGGCTTATGTGGTTATTCAGGTTTCTCTCCATCTGCCTGTGTAGTTCCATGCCTGTTTTTCCTCTCTGTGCGACCTGTGGTTCATGAAGACAGCCCACTCAGCTGCAGCAGGCACTACCCTCCCCTCTTGCCATGGCACTGGCAATGACAGAAACAGCAAGTCTGACTTTAGGACCACCCCAACCTTTCCCTCTATTCTTTCCCTCACATTAGGCCAGGCCATTCTTGAGACAGCAAAAATTAGTTTCATTTACAGTGCTGAGAAACTTTGAACTCAATTTGAACAGATGATGAATTTACTTCGCAACCATGATTCATTCTTAACACTGAATGGGACAGCAGGGGGGATGGAAAAATTGCACTTGAAGAGGGAAGACTTTTTGCAAAGAAACTGAAGAAAATTTACTGAGAAAGCTCAGGGGATCTTTACTCTGCCAAAAGGGCAGACAGGGCTTCTGGTGACACTGTAGTTGTTGTCTTCCAAGGATAAAACATCCACTTTTGAAGGAGAGTCTTTTGTGCCAGAGGACTAGCTGTAGGCATTTGGGGCAGGTTTGGATGGTGGAAAGCCCTGCATGTCACAACAGACACACATAGAGAAGCTCACTTGCCAAATGGGTCAAATACAGTGGAGTCAATGCACCTCAACCACTACCAGTGCCCATCAGGATTGAGTCTCACTGTCAGAATAGCTATCCCAGCACTGTAGGCTAATAGCAGGCACTGGTTTTGAGATGGTCGTGCATACTGAAATTTCTGTTTTGTTTCTGCTTAGGCAATGAGAGGAGCTTAGTGACAGCTTTCCAACATCCAAAATTAGGGAACTATTCAAGGTCTTAGAAGGCAGGAAAAGGAAATAGCACACAAGTTCACAGAAGAGTTATTTTGAGAAAAAAAAAGTCTGTATCTTCCCACACAGCATCTGCAACTGCTGAAGCTACTCAGTAGCCTGCTAAGTTGCTTCGGATAACTGGATGAAGATGGGTGTTATCTGAGGAAGGCAAGTTTGACAAAAAATAGCAGGAAGCAGAGTATAGAGAGACTGACACTTTTTTTGTTGAAAAGCTCAGTTGGAAAGCATGGACACATGGCAACAGTCAGAGAACAAACCCCACTGGACAGATGTTGGGCACAGTGCTTAAAGCATTATTGGAATGCACTCAAAGATGATGGGGATGTGACTAGTCATAAAAACCCATATAGAATGAAAACTCTGTAGAAATTGGATTTGCTCTAAGTTCAAATGGGTGTATCTTAGGGTGGAAAATAGTTTCCTGCTTTTGTCATTTAGTCTACAACATACATCATGATAGAAAGACCCAAGAAAGCCATGGCTTGCTGCCTTTTTCCTCTGTGAGGACCATTCTCATGGACAGTATGAGTGATGGTTATTACTTAATGCTGATACAAATATTTCTGTGATATTTTAAAAATAAAATTTAAAAATTAATAGCATTCTTTAGAAGAAATCCCAAAGTGGATTGCAAATTAATACCACAGATGGAAGTAGCTTTTGGGGTGGAAAATTACAGTTGTCCATGCAGCATAATACTGTATGCACACGCTTGTCAGAGAATGAGGAATATTAAGGTCAGCTCAAGTGATCTGTGTTTTTCTTTCTGTTTAGCATGGAAGTGACAACTCTTGTTAACAACACTGCTGTCTACAGAAAATGTCTTGCTGACTCTTGCAGACTATGGCTCAGCCTGGTGCCTGTAATGTCAGCTGGTATCTCTCCAGAAACAGTTTACTTCCTGATGCACTTCTTGAAGATATGAAACACCCATTATTATTACCAAGCCTTGCCATCAGCAATCTCAGCTCTAGGGTACTGTGGTGATTAATAATTGGGTAACATCTGAACACAGTTTGCATGCTGTGGAGGAACAGGGTGCTTGTGCCATGCCTAACACAAACTGGCCCTGCTCTCAGTTGGGGAACACTAGGGTACACGTGATATAGAACATGGATAGTGTTTATACAATGGTGAATTGCATTATACTGATAGAAAGACGTTGTTTCAGGGAAAGTACTAGAAGACTGTGGAGAAGAGTGAAGTCAGTTAAGGTCACAGAATCACAGAATCACAGGTTGGAAGGGACCTCAGGGATCATCTAGTCCAACCTTTCTAGGAAGAGCGCAGTCTAGACAAGATGGCCCAGCACCCTGTACAGCCAAATCTTAAAAGTGTCCAATGTGGCTGAGTCAACCGTGTCCCTGGCGAGATTATTCCAATGGTTCACTCTCCTCACTGTGAAAAATTTTCCTCTTGTGTCCAATCGGAATCTCCCCAAGAGCAACTTGTGTCCATTCCCCCTTCTCCTCTCCATGTGACTCCATGTAAAAAGGGTGTCTCCATCTTCTTTGTAACTACCCCTTAAGTACTGGTACATGGTAATGAGATCCCCTCTAAGCCTCCTTTTCTCAAGGCTGAACAAACCCAGCTCTCCCAGCCTATCCTCATATGGCAGCCTTCCCAGTCCTTTGATCATCTTGGTGGCCCTTCTCTGGACCCCTTCCAGCCTGTCCACATCCTTCTTGTATAGAGGGGACCAGAACTATACACAGTACTCCAGGTGTGGCCTGACAAGCACTGAGTAGAGCGGGATAATTACTTCTTTATCTCTGCTGGAGATGCCCTTTTTGATGCAACCCAGCATCCTGTTGGCCTTCTTGGCTGCAGCAGCACACTGTTCACTCACGTTGAGCTTTCTGTCCACCAGAACCGCCAGGTCCCATTCCACAGAGCTGCTCTCCAGCCAAGTGGGTCCCAGTCTGTGCTGCACTCCTGGGTTGTTTTCCCAGGTGCATGACCTTACACTTCTCCTTGTTGAACTTCATAAGGTTCTTGCTGGCCCACTCCTCCAGCCTATCCAGATCTTCCTGCAGAGTAGCTCTCCCTTCTGGAGTGTCTACTTCCCCATTCAACTTGGTGTCATCTGCAAACTTCATCAGGCTACACTTGATGCCGTTATCCAGATCACTTATAAAGATATTGAATAACATTGGGCCCAATATTGATCCCTGGGGGACTCCACTTGTGACGGGTTGTGACTTGTGACACTTGGAAAAGGAGCTATTTACCACCACCCTTTGGGTGCGGCCTGTCAGCCAATTCCCCACCCACCGCACAGACCACTTGTCTAGGCCATAATGCATTAATTTCTCCAGGAGGAGACTGTGGGGGACCGCATCAAAGGCTTTGGAGAAGTCCAGGTAGACAATGTCCACTGCCCACCCCATGTCAGCCATGCAAGTCACTTTGTCATAGAAGGCCACCAGGTTTGTCAAGCACGATCTTCCTTTAGTGAAGCCATGTTGGCTTTTCCCAATCAAGTGCATCATTTGACTAGTGATGGCCCTCAGGAGGATTCGTTCCATAACTTTCCCAGGGATTGAAGTAAGGCTGATGGGCCTATAGTTACCTGGATTCTCCCTCGAGCCTTTCTTGTAGATTGGGGATACATTTGCCTTCCTCCAGTCCTCTGGGACATCCCCCATTCTCCATGACTTCTCGAAGATTATGGAGACTGGCCTTGCAATGATGTCAGCCATCTCTCTCAACTCCCTCGGGTGGATGTTGTCAGGGCCCATTGATCTGTAGGGGTCAAGCTCCTGCAGTAATTCATGTACTAACTCTTCCTTCACTGATAGTGGGTCGGTATTAGGATCAACCAGCAATTTCGTTCCCAAAGCCTGGGACCCAACAGTATTGGTAAAGACAGAGGTGAAGAAGGTGTTGAGGACCTCTGCCTCTTCAGCATCATTGGTGATTGACTCTCCTTTTCTGTTTAACAGTGGGCCTATGTTTTCCTTCTTTTTCTGCTTATGGTTGACATACCTGAAGAAACCTTTCTTGTTACTTTTCACTTCTACAGCCAGTTTCAATTCGAGTTGGGCTTTTGCTTCTCTAACTGCATCTCTGCACACTCTGGCAATGCCCTTGTAGCTCTCAACGGATAATCCTCCACTTCTCCATCTCTGGTATGCTTTCCTTCTGGATTTGAGTAGACCCAGGAGGCCATGGTTGAGCCAGGGGGGCTTCTTGCTCCGCTTACTTCCTTTTCCTTTGTAGGGGATAAATTGCTTTTGTCCTTTCAATAGAGAGTTGTTGAAGAATTCCCAGCACACACTAGCTCCTTTGTCTTCCATGGAAGCTTCCCATTGAATCCCTCCCAACTGAGCCCTGAGTGAAGTTTGCTCTTCTGAAATCCAGAACCCTTCTCTTATAGCTGACCTTCAGCACACTCAGCAAGATCCTGAACTCCACAATATTGTGGTCACTGGAGCCAAGGCTATCACTAACCGAGATATTACAAAGCAGGCTTTCTTGGTTTGTGAATAGCAAGTCCAGCAGTGCCTCCTTCCTGGTTGGCACATCTAACATCTGTATCAGGAAAGAGTCTTCTATACATTCCAGGAACTTGGTGGATGACATACAAGCTGCCGTATTGTTCTTCCAGCCGATGTCTGGGTAGTTGAAGTCATCCATCAGAACCAGGTTCTGTTGGCCAGAAGCTCGCTTTAGTGCCCCAAATATCGCTTCGTTGGCTTCGTCATCACGGTTAGAAGGTTGAGAGCAGATGCCCACTGTGAGGTCCTGCTTGGAGATGACCCCTTTGACTTTAACCCAGAGACATTCAATAGAGCAGTCGCAATCACCATAGTTGACTTTGATACATTCTAGGTCTTCCTTAATGTAGAGTGCAACTCCTCCACCTCTTCTACCCTGCCTGTCCTTATGAAAGAGCCTGTAACGGTCCATTGCGATCCCCCAGTCATTTGAGTTGTCCCACCATGTTTCAGCTACTCCTATGATGTCATACCCTTCTGAGTGGGCACGGAGCTCCAGTTCCTCCTGTTTGTTACCTAGACTGTGTGCATTTGTATACATACACTTGAGGTGATTACTCTTCTGTTTCATCTCTTGGGAGACAGCTAAGGAACCTTTATCCTCGAATGTGCCCAGAGGAGGGCAACAAAGCTGGTGAAAGGGCTGGAAGGAATGTCCTGTGAGGAGCGGCTGAGGACTTTGGGCGTGTCTAGTTTGGAGAAAAGGAGGTTGAGAAGCGACCTCATTGCTCTCTACAGTTTCACGAGGAGGGGAAGTGGAGAGGGAGGTGCTGATCTCTTCTCCCTGGGATCCAGTGACGGGACACATGGGAATGGTTCAAAGCTGCACCAGGGGAAGTTTAGATTGGACATGAGGAAGCATTTCTTTACTGACAGGGTGGTCACACACTGGAACGGGCTTCCGAGAGAGGTGGTTGGTGCCCCAAGCCTGTCAGTGTTTAATAGGCATTTGGACAACACCCTTAAAAACATGCTTTAACTCTTGGTGAGCTCTGAAATGGTCAGGCAGTTGGACTGGATGATCATTGTAGGTCACTTCCAACTGAAATAGTCTTCTATTCTATTACTTAAATATTCTATTTATTTAAATCCAGAGGAACTCCATCAACATTGAATTTATTTACTTCATATTTGCCTAATTTTAGTTTGATAGGATTGGCCCCTGATTTTCCGTGCTTTATTTTGCCTTTGCTTTTTTTTGTATCCTTTCTCAGCACTCACCAGCCAGGCTTGCACTGGTTTAGTCCATTCTGTTCACATCCTTGTTTACATTCTTTCTGTACTTGCCCTGTATTCTTCTCAAACATAATACAGTTATGTGCATAAATAGTGACTACAGAAAAGTGTGTAATTTTTGCACATCCCAGTCTGTATCACAGTGTTATAAAGCTCCATTCATACCTGTTACATCTTTGTTCCCAAAGTAACAATAATGTTCCAAAAAAAAAGGGGGTCCACTTCAAACAAATGGCAGAAATAACTGAACAATATCAAGTCAATTATATGGTGACACTCACCGACTGGCATCCTTGCACTCAGACCTCAGAACAACCGAAAGTTTTCAGGTGAGTCCAGCTATCGGAGTTGCTTAAGAACCCGGTGGCAGATCTTGCTGCTGGGGCTGACAGTGCGCTACCTGCCACCAGCAGAACCCACTTCTGCTGTTCAGGAGTTCGGGAGGTGGATTTCAATGGGGCTACAGGAATTTTTACTATTCTTTATTTTACAATTGAAAGCTCAAAGAGAATGGCTTTGACCCATAACATTTATGCTGCACAGCTGTAGAAGCACATTGCATGCATCCACTGACAGAGGAATTTGGGGTCCATAAGACTGCATTGCCATTAGCTGGAACAGGAGCCAGTTCATCTCAAGAATCCAGTACCTGTAAGGTCTCTGGAAATCTTTTGCAATGATAATCTCATGCATGTCAGCCTTTTCGGAACTACACTGCCTGTGACTTACAAAGTCTGTGCTGGACTCCATGCTTCATTGTTAGCATAGGGGAAAAAGATACCTGGTATGTAAATTAAGAAAATAGCATAGAATTTATTATTTCCCTTTTTAATATCCATGAAGTACAGACAGCTCGCTTTACATTCCTTTGCTTTCCAACACGCTATTCAGAATAATTTTCCTGCTTTCAGGACTAGTTTCAGGACTTGGTCTTCAATCCACCTCATTATTAAAACTCCAAGTTACCATTTTTTTTAATTTTTCCCAACACAAAGAAAATGCTTTCAGAGTTTAAAGCTAAATATATTGCAAGCAGAGCCTAAGCATTTTAATCAATATTTAACTTAGCTAGATTCACTTTACACTGGGTAGCCAAGTTCCATGCATTAAGAATTATCTTGCACCTCTTAGTTTTACAGGCAGTTCTTACCAATACAAGCACTATTGCTGAATTCCAGCACACTAGTACCTGAATCTGCAAGGACTGAGAGAACAGGCTAGAGGCTCGCACTTTGCACTTATTGTAGCCTTTTTTCTTAAAATTGCTAACAAAAGGATTAAGATAATTTGGCTGTAAAACCATCTCCTCCAAAACCTAAGCTTATTTCGGTGTCACTGTCATGTACTGTTCCGGGATTGTTATCTGCAGTGAGACAGATTCTGTCTGTTAACGTGCTTCACTGATGAGACGCCAGGTGGTTAACATACATCACAATTTTGTTACATTTTCCACTGTCCTTAAGCAAGTTATTTTAACCTATATAGTAAACCCAATACATAATAAGACAGAAATTGGTAGAGCAAAGCTCATGAAATTGGGGAAGGGGAATATGACCTGTTCAGTGTTCCAGTAGTCCATGGCAAGGTCAAAGGTGGTGGGGGTCTCAAACCAGCTGAGAGGCAGCTCCACCAAGTTACTCTCATGCTCTGATTTTATAGCTGGTGTGAAGCCCCTAGTCCCCACATATCTTTGTGCCCAGAGTCTTAATCGCTGCAGCACACCCTGCTACGACTCTTGGGGCTGAACAGGGGCTGTTTGGGTAGATAAATGAGGGGTGAGGAGGGAGGAAGGCCTCATGGTTCAACAAAAATGTTTGCACTTCTATAATTTAAAGGAGCCACACAACTAAACCCTCAACCACGAACTGTGCTTGTGATTAGTGTTTAGCTGCGAGTGGGTGACAGCTTCTTGATTCAGTTTAAATACCGCCCCCAGGGTGTTCTGTTAGAAACTGTCCAGGCTCTTGACATAAGTTTAGGTGTAATTTTCTGGCAGCTGATAAGCAGTGTAGGGAGAGGCAGAGGCACATTACCAGAGTCTGCACAGCTGGGGCCAGGGGCTAAGCAAGGGGTGACCACCAAGTCTTCACCTAGTTCCACCCCTCACCTCAGCCTCATCGTGGTGTTCTCCTCTTCAGCAGACCCCTGACATTAGTCCTGTCCCAGGGTCGGGACCCCACAGTCATGCAGAGCTGAATGGACCTAAACTGAAAGAGCTTTCAGAAAGTCTCAGCCTGCTTGTCAGTATGGTTCAACCAAAGGATCAACTCTATCATCTAGACTCGCAAAAGCAGGCAAGAATCTCATCTTAGAGCTGGTTCATTAAAAAAACCCTAACAAAGCAACCACCCAGCTTTGGCAGAATAAAAGGGGTGTGTCTTCAACATGGACAGTGCAGCAGGGTGATGAGGGGACACACTGACTAAAATCTGCCTGAACGGGTGATTTGTAATGGCAAATAAATTTGTTTGTTTACAAATTGGAACAACTCCTTGAAGACTATTTAGCAATAGAAAACAGTCAGTCTTGTCTCCGTAAGAGCATCTACACTTTTCACAGGGTTTTAAAGGCGTTTATAGTCTGCCAGTGACAGCATTTAAGCAGTGTAACTCAGCTTACCCGTCTCTTCCCCCATTCCCAGACTATTAATCAGTATTCCCATCCTTTTGTGTTTCTATCATAAATTAAAACCAGATATTTACATTCACAGAACTGCTAAGACAAAATCTACTGGATAAGTTACTTCCCTAAGTTAGCTGCCCTACTAAGGCATAACTCTGACGAACTGATGAGCTCCCCATATCCAAAAATACTTTTCTGGACTGTGAATGGTTGGACAGTTGTCTGCAATTCACGCAGTTGGAAAGAGACAGTTTTGTTTATTAGATAGCTTTGTCAATCTCTAACGGCTATCTCTATGTACTGTGAGCATCAGGACAATGAAGATGGGCAACTCCAGTGTCAAAAGTTGGAGTAATAGAATTGCTTCAGTGAAGTTACTCTGGATTTACAGTAGGGAAAGTGAGACTTGAATCTGGACAACTAATAAGGGGTCAGTAAATCCTTTTCTACCTTTTTTCCCCCCCAGAAAGACAATGAAGCTAATAAAAATGATACTGGACTGAAAGTAAAGAGAAGTGGCTGTTGCACACAGTTAACACTGCACACAGTGCTCTCCTAAAGAACAGGGAGTTTCCACCTGGGAAATTCCCTCAAACTCTATGTTTATCCTCATGAAAGATGAGCAAGCAGCCAAGTAAGGGAATGCAAAGGATACAACTGCTCTGAAGGAAGATGGACCTTTGACTGCGGAGGGAGAAAGATTTTTCTAGAATCAGAATTACTATTATATTTAAATTTAAGAATCAGTGTAAGTGACAGATGTCTTAGTGGTCAATGTGGACAATGCAGGCTAAGACATGAACACTCAACAAGAGAGGTTCACGTTTGATCTTGCCCCAGCCCAGTGCAATAAAATCTGTGGTAAAGGGCATTTTAAAAAGCACAACACAATAGAAAATAGAAACAATGAAGCTTACACAAAAGCTCTAAGACTGCCTACCTTATACCTCCTGTAGCCCTAAGAATGCTCTTTAGTCTGGCTGTTTCCATACTACATAGGTGTCTCTGATATTAGCTATGTTGCACTAAGAGCCCCACCAAAATCAAGGTGACATTTCTAGGCAACTTTTTGCAATGCAGCAGCCCAAACATTGTCACTTTGTTCCCACAGTCCAACACTGTGTGTGGTGGTGGTAAAAGCAATGAGTTTTTCAGCCAAAATAAAGCCTTACAAAGTACCACCTGCCATCAGGACCCTGAGTTCCTTTTTTTCTTCCTCCCTCCTGTCTCTTGGTGGATTCTTGATTGCTTTTACTTTTTTTTTCTTTTTCCCTCCTTGAAGTTTCCTGAACTTCTTCCTTCCTGGATACCAGGAGACATGTTGGGCCACCAGCCCGTCTGCTCTGAGAACAAACTACTTGCCTCCTCCATGGCTGTGAGGGGTTTTGATGCTAACCTCTACTGCGCAGGACCAAGTGCTGGCAAGGGCCATATGAGAGCTGAATAAGACCTTTAAGATGTGATCCTGGGTGAGTGCCTGGATTGGCAACCCAGGGAGCAGAATGGGTAAGACTTGGAAATGCTATGGGAAAGAAAGAAGCCCATTTTTAAAAACTTATATTCACCCTATGAAAGTTAGATTCCTAACTGTGGGATTGGGGAAGTCTGAGCAAAGTAGCTCCACAGCTAGTCCAAGACACGGTTGGAGAGCACTCCCCTAGCTTCCCGCACACAAACTTGCAATGTCTGGCCTGACTTCTGAGGCTGGGTGCTGGATTTAGGACCTGGCCATCAAGTGCTGTCATTAAACGATGTGCTAAGAATGGAGAAATGTCACTGAAGACCTTCCAAAGCTCTGATTCCATAGCTCATACATCCTTTTGCTGCCAAACTTGTTTCCAGAATGAAAACTGATCCCCTGCTCAACAGGGAAATGTGAGAGCCCCTACATCCAGCAGAAAAGAAAGGGAAGTGCCTTAGTCACAATCCTTCCTACTCTGTCTACGCTGAACCTCAGCCAGAGGCACTGACCCTGGGAATGGGTTTCTTGAAAACTTTAGGAAACAGCAGACACCTGCTCGGCTTCTGTATTTTAGTCTTCCCCCATTTCCATTATGCCTAGCTGAAAACAGGCAGGTCTTCCATACTTGGCCATGATTCTGGACCTAAATCATCTCTGGACACCAACCGCTTTTGCCCACAGCCACTGAAATCAATGGTACTTCACACACTGGTGCAGGAGCCTCAGCCGGAGAGTGATGATGTAATATCAGAGCTCCTGTCTGCAATTCATGCATGCCTAAGAGTGCTAAAGAAATAATAGGAAACAACAACAAGATTAATAATTGACATATCGAGGAATATATATTCCTTTGGCATTAGATTATGCTTAGAATATATTGGGTAAAATTAATACAATTCCTTTAAGTAAAAAAGCCTATAGGCTATCAGTACTTATATTTATTTTTAAAGTCTTTTTATGCATATTAATGACAACGTCGCTCTAAGATTGATAAGTTATACTTATCTTACTGGTGGGGAAGCAGAGGTTAAGTAAGTTTTTTAAGGCCACACAGCAAGTAAGTGCTTGGATTTATAACTCCCAAATCTGCCTTCTGCTCAGTCCAGCAGGCCATGCTGACTCACTGTGGAATGTGTATTTCCAGCAAACTCTTAAGGGACAAGAGGAATCAAAAGGAACAAAAGGTACAGATAAAGTAAGCATTAATTCTACACAATAAATGTTGTCTGCCATTCAAAAATGTGAGTCAACTTCGGTTTAGGATGTCACACCTCACCAGCACATTAGCCAGAAGCAGGGGCACTAGAATAACATGAGGGAGATTGTTCTGACAGTGTTTTTAACAAAACTGAAAGTCAGACACAACAGCCTAATGACAGTCATGGGATTTCCAGTACAAAGAAAATCTAATACGTGTCTGAGATTTCAAATGAAGTTTATGGAGATTTATCCCAAGGTAGCTTTAAACTTTAGAGAAGCCAGAACTGTTCCCTTCCATGCAGATCCTGGCATCCACAAGACTGTAAGAAACCAGCAGTGATACTGTTATTCCAGCTTCTGGAAGACTATTTCTGTGCTACTGCTCGATATTATATAAGTCTGCTCCTCAGTGTTGGACCTATCTGTATGTACTGCAACATTTTAAAAAAACCAAACTTGTTTTAAGCAAAATAAGAATTTAAATATTAATTTACTCCTACTAAAGATGAAATATTTTAGGAAAACTAAGAAAATTAAATGGAACTGACCCTGCAATATCAAAGACCTTTTGTCAGACATTAATCAAGACAAGTGTGAAAGGAAGTGCCAATTATGTGACAATACTGTAACCAGACCGTCTGGAATCTGGCTCTGGAGTGGCAATAAAGAATTCATTTCCATCCCATTAAGAGTCTCCATCCATAAAAAGTTAATTTCCTTTTATAGGTAAACAGAAGGGAGATGCCCAACCTGACATGGCTCCCTGAATAATCAGACGGGACTTCTAAAGGCCTTAATGCACAAAGCAGCTCAAGATGCAGACTGCCTGCTCCATGTACCTTCTTCCCACTGCATCTCATTTATGGTTATGCAACTTATGTCATGGGATAAATCCCAACCCATTGCTGGCAGATTCCAATTTAAGTACCCACAACAATCTTTTCTGTGCACTGAAAGAGGGGTAGAGACTGAGACACAAGTGACAAAGAAACTATCAATAAAAAAAAAACCCGGAAAGTAGAGAATAAGGAACTAAACAGCCCTATTTGAACTTGGCTTTCATTAAAGTCAAGCAGCTGATCCAATACCCGCATGTAAAAAATAGACAAGGAAATCACATATTCTGATACTTAATTTAGAACCTGACATTCTAAACTTACTCTGCGGGTAGTTAAGTCAGAACCAGACACTACTCGTGCTACGCATTATGGTTTCAGAAACACAGCCTTCTGAGTCCCAGTATACAGAAACGTCTTAAATGATGTTGCAAATAAAATTCACAATAGAAATCTTAGCAGTTTTAGTCATGAAGAAAAGCTCCAGTTCTACTTATGTTTCTTGTTACAAAACTGGGAATGTTTTGCTCATTTTGAGAGCTCTGGTGAAGTGATGCTTAGATAGCTATAACTGGAAGAATGAAAATGAAGAGATTTTCACAGAACTGTTCTTTTTGCCTGGAGCATGTCTGCATCTGCCCAGTTTTCCTCAAAATATTTGCAGTTTCTAAAGAAATTGCTAATCTCTGAATCTTTCTTCTTACTCTTTTTGATCCATTACTTTTAGCATTCTTCCCTCGTGCCAAAAAGTCACACTGAACCTCAGATCCTAATGCATGCCTGCCTACAACCCGCCCCCCCTCCCCAAACCAGGGAAGTTACTCACATATAATATTTTTTAATGAAGAAAATATGTTCTGTCTTTTGTACCAGCAGCTCTCATATATGGTTTGTGGCCTCCAAACTGCTTGCTAACTGGCCATGCAGAGATAAAAGACTACACAGTACTGACTCCACTTCCTCTCCTCCCTGCCGCTGCACCAGGTGTGCATCCTTGTCTCATCTGTGAAGTGACAGGGCACAGCTGAAAAAGCCAAGGTACATTCATTAACCATGGTAGATGTATGGCTGGTTCTACCAGCTCACTGATGCTTGGCAGGAACTAGTAACCACGGTGGTCTTATCTCTTAACATCTGTTTTGGCCTCAATAGACTCACTCAGTCCTACGTCAAAAGTCTTGCAACAGGAGGGGAGTATCTGCAGTGGTGTATGTCCACTCTAGAGGCTATTTCAGCATCTTCTATATGCCCAACATAAGCCTATTACAGAGCCACAGCCAAAAGAAGGGTGGTAAACTTGGGGCATCCTTCTATGCTGTTCTTGTGAGCTGTGCTGCTGCTATAGACTACAAGAGTCCAGAGGCTTCACTACCCTGTTCCATGGTCTAGAGACTGACTGGTTTCCATCCAGTCCCACTATACAGAGAGTCTCACAAGTGGTGCACAGACTCCTCACATCCACTGATGTAAACTAAGCTCATCTTATCAGCTCAGATTTTGGACGTTTTCTATTGAAAGCTGAAGCAATCAATACATGACTTAGTTTAAGGTAATGAAAGTACCAAAAGAACCAACTACAGTATTAGGGAAAGAAAGCAAAACTGAAAACAAGTCTTATACAATACGGTTAGCTTCTTGCATCTTTATTACAGGAAAGTGTCAATTAAAAAGATGACTGCTAGTGATATCAGTGAACTGGTGAGCTGGAGGCGACTGATAATCATCTCTTCAAAATATGGTATCTTCCGTCCCACAAAGAGCTTTCAGCATAGACTAGGCTAGGCAAATAAAGACACCTGGAAAAAACAATGATTCAAATAAGATGAGGGATAGTGTGCTGTAAGCAATGAAGATGACAAAATGGAAAGAAGTTACGGGGAAGAAATAAGTTTTATAAACAGAATTCTGGTGCATAAGAAATGAGGTAAATCTCAAGCCTAGGTGAAACATGATAGAGACATGGAGTGGAGGGCAGGATATGAAACAACGGGGAGGGGCAGAGTTAGGAAGAGCGCAGTTGGAGTGAGATTAAATTTCTGGTAGGGCTAACTGGAACAGCTTCCCGATTCAGATCCTTAGGATCAGACATGTGCTAGCGCTAATGCCAGGGCTGGGGCAGGAAGGCACACTGGGAATAAAGTAGCAGGTTCCTGGGTGCCAGCAGGAGGTGAGGTCTGTTGGCTTGTACCTTTGTGTTAGTTAAGATTTAAAAACTGACTTGCAGTTAGATTGATTTCTTGGCTTAAAAATATGTATGAAGTATTCCTAATTGCTCTACTGGCGCATAGCTTTCTGCCTGGAGGAAGACAAGAGCTTTCAAGACTCTACACCTTGGAATTTCAGAACATACATGAAGGTCAAAAGTTTCTACAAAGCTATTGTCCTTCTGGCAGAGTGACTCCAAATGCCCAATATGAAACTCCCAGCATCCTGGAAAGCCTGAAAATGCAGGGAATAGACACTTCTCCAGCTTTATTGCCAGACCACATTTTAATCCTCAAAACGTTTGCTCTATCTGCAGAGGCTTTCTGGAGGACCAGGTTAAGCCAAAGCCAACAGTTCCCCCACCCGTTGTTGCATTTCACATAAAAAATGGACAAAACAAACTGTACCACACTAGCAAATGAGTTGCTCACTTTGCAAAGCATACAGTGTAACCCTAAAAAACAAAGAGAACTGACTAACATTTTGAAACTCAAGAATTCACTTACTATCAAAATAATGGTGCTCGGTGGGTGAAGCACACCTTTGCGAGGTAGGTAATGTGATCTACACTTCCCAAACTGTATCACTGAGACCATGAAAATATGTCAGTAAGTCAGTGCACTGAATAAAATCAGAGCTGGTGGTATATTAAATACCGATCTGGTGACAAATGACATAAACCAGAATTCCCTAAACCAGACTTATTTCAAACTGATCTCACTAGAGGCTCTGCTTGCTATTCCTAAACCTCCTTTTGGCACAGGAGTGCGCAGAGTAAAGACACACACATGCTCATTATCTGCACATCTGCAGGCTGAAGTTCTAGTAAACATTAGATTAAAGAATAGTTCCTTGGACTTTGAAATAAAGAATAAAGCTTTGACTTCTATTATCATTACAATTTTTGAAAACAGCCTTCAGTTCAAGCCCCATGTTAATCACTGGTGTTCATCCACTGACACAAGGATTCAAACCAATACCATAAATGGGAAAACGACCAGTTCTGTTAAGGAACACGTCTGGCAGGATTGAGCAGTCCACATACAAACTGCCATGACTTTCAGTGGGGTGCTCCATTATTCTTTATGTCTACTACAGCAACTGTGCTTGCCAGCTTAAACCTGTGGATGTCTACATACTTCATTTTTTGTCTGAAAATATCTGTACCAAAACAAACCAAGCCAGATGCTGAGCCTGCAATGAGACATTAGGATGAGCATATGGCATTTCAGTTCTTACACCCTAGCAGAAATCCACTATCTTTATTAACTAGTTTATATCAATGTGCACACTTCATTAAGCCAACACAACCTTTAAACTTTACTACCTTCACACCACTGCAAGGCTATGTCAGCCTTTCCACTAGAAAACTTACCTGCCAGAGATTATGTTATTTGAAAAATTCTTTATACTAAGGAATTTGGCTCAATAAGGAATTCATATTCTACAGTTCAAAACAAATATACTATGATTTTCTTCTTGCTTTGCATTAAGAAAATGTTATCTGTTCTTTTTTTTCTTTGGCAAAGGAAAATGAGCTATTACTGCATGTACTTGATCCTTCATCTGGATTCCTGCCTTCTGATATTTAGATAAACATAATTTAATACACCAGAAATATTTAATGTTTTACAAAGAGCTTCTGTTCACATTTGGTAAAACTTCTTTTGCTAACCTATGTGCAGAAGGATTCTTGTATAAGAGGAACTAGTTTAGCTTCCACATGAGCAGCTGTTAATGTAGGCACACATTCAAGCATGCAGTTGTCTGAAATAGCAGCGCGCTAGACGTTGAAAATCAAGAAGGGCCAGCTCAGGTTGCAGCGCTGCATAGCCACTCCTGTGAGATGGTGTAATCACAAGCCAGTGAAATCCTTCTGCTAGGAAGCTATTACTGGTCACTCGTTGCACTTCTTACAAAGCATTCAGATTGGCCTTAAAGCAGTGATTCATGAAGGTATCACACTGCTCTGCCTCCCTTGCTGCTGTCTTGGCTCACTGCATTCGGTTCCCTCCTATTTTTCTGCAAACCATACATACCACACAACAAATTCTGTTCCAAATGTCTCCTCATTTTTCCTTATCCAGAAGGTAGTTTAAAATCACAAATGGAAAGAATGTGTCACTTGAAGCCATGGTTGTGACTTGTTCACACTTTGACTTCAGAAGAGATTCTGATTTGTTGCTTTTTAGTTACCGCAATTTCCAGCAGATTTCCCATTCCCTTGGCAGTAATGAAGAACAATAGTTTTGTCTCCTCATAGTCATTAGGAAATATTGGTTGCTTAATGCTTAGTTACAACAATGATTTACAAACTATAAATGCCTACAGCAGAGACACATTTTTCAGGGTTCTGCACACAGACTGCTTCAGCTGAAACATCTGAGCGTTAGTTCTGCTTTGCATAAGAGCACAGACTACAGCAGATCACTGTCGGTCAGAGACTTCTAGTTTTCATCTCAGATTTCTCTGGCTGCATGACCCTGGGAACACTTTGCTTCCCGGTGACAAACACCAAAGAACTACCAATTAGTTGCATTTGTTTCCTAATACTGTATATTTTAAGTGTTCTCCCTTTGAAGCATTTGTAAGAGCAGTACAAAAGATGCCAGGCAACACAAAATTCAGATGTTTAAGATAACAGATGCATTGTACTACCCTGCAAGTGTAGGTACAGAATTATCTCTACTGTCACCAGAAATTAATTCAATAATATTAGTAGAGATTCAAGATTCATGATACAACAGTATTTCAGCACTTACAGAGTTTACAGGGAACTGCAGGTTGTGAAACTGCAATGACGTTTGAATTCTTCTAGAAAGCCTGAACACCAGGGACGAGTAGTAACAAATGGCAACAACAATTTCTGTAACATTTTGGATCACTTAGGAAATTTTATAAAGTGTATCCCAAGCAACCAATCTACAAGGATTAATTTCGAAATGTAAGAAAAGAAACTGAGTGAAGGAAAAGCATTCTGACCTAATTCTCACACCATCTAAGACTTATTTTAATCACCAATTCAAATATGAATTTAACAAAGAGCTGACTTCAGAAACAGGAACAACTTCAGAAACAACTGGCTTCAGAAACAAGTTAACTTGTGTGCCAGCTGAGGAAGAAATCAGTTCTGTTACAAGTCAACTTCGGTAACGTTTAAATATATGCTAGACTTTTGAAAAATCTGAATATGACGACAGTACTACCCTTTTCTTTTTTTTGACTTTGCAGGAGTGTTCACTTGCAATATGTACCTTCTACCACTACTTTAAAATGATGCCATTGAATTTCTGAATAAATTACTTAATTTGCATTTCTCTAACATACTATGACCAAACATATTTTGATTAGAAAAAGAGCTACTAGCCCATCTATAATACACTGGCAAGTTGATTACTTTTACTTCCTTTGTAAGTAAGATAGTAAAAACAGCCAGAGAGACTAGCTAATTCATGCTAAAATCAAACTCCAGATCAGCTGCAGACCCAGAAACTGCCCGGATCTTCTGTTTCAATAGTTTAAAGTGAAACCATGTTCTTTCTCTCATAGGGGATTTTCATGATACACCTCATAGTGCCAGATCACATCCAGTAATGAAATACCTGCTGTACTGTGGCAACCAGAAACAACAGCTACCCATGACAGTCACACAACAGATCATTCATTCCCTTCTACAAAGCAAACTACCAACGTGAGTGAAGAAGCCCTTCAAGATAGAAAGCTTTGGTACCTGAACAAGTTACTAAGATAGGTAAGATAGGTGTCATCTTGCCATGGAATAAATGTTAGCACAGGGACAGTCCACTGCAGAATAGCCTATGTGCATCCATTTTATATTGCAGTTTACCTTGCACTGTCTTGTCCCCCAAGTTGTTTTATGACACTAGAAAAAATCACTTCATTCCTCCATGATTGTTTTCTGTCTCAGTTCTTTATTCCATTTTAGCTCATTAGTCTGAGAACAGCATGAGACAACAATCTGTCTTGGATCTGAAGAGCGCTTAGCAAAATGGAGTCCCTGGATCAAGGTATCTATACACCACTGTGATAATAAATAAAAGAAATCATATTGACCTACAGACAATCTAAACTGATCTATGTCATTATGCTGAAACAGTGAAACCCCCTATGACAACAGCTTCAAGAGGAAGTAGGCTAAAGTCCTCTTTCTGTTCCTGTAAGGAAGACAGATAGTGTTCCTTGAAATCTAGTGTACCAGAGGTAAATTCATTCTTTAGAATCAACCTTTGAAAAGGAAGTCATTAACGTTTATAGATATATTGAAAGGCACAGCTGTCCTTTTTCAGTAACAGAGGTACATACAGAACAAACTCCTCTTTTAGTCAGACATTTATCACATCCTTATTTCAAAGAGTAGTAGTCATTCCACTGCTGAGGTTCAAACAGTGCTTTGGATTTCTCTGGGTTTAAAAAGTGACATACATTAATTTGGAACACACCCACCCACACCCCGATTTTTCAAACCTTCTCAATGTGCAGCTCTGAAACTACTTATGCATAGAGCACAGGCAAAGTACAGCAAGGCTACTTAAGGGTCAAAGCTTGGTTTTCTTGGTTACATTTTGTACCACCTCATAGGTAATCTTAAATCTTGAGAGTCCTCTAGATCACGTGTTCAATACCTGAAACCTTAGGTAAGAGAGAGAGACAGAGAGATAGACAAGAGCTGTGATTCAGTAATAATACAGAAACTAAAACAGGCAAATCTAAAGAAACCGTGCTCTAAAACCCCATTTACACCAACAGCGTGGTTGCCGTTTCTCAGGGAAGGAACCTCCCCACTTCTGAAATGCTCATTAACAATGCACAACAAACAAATAAACTCAGTAAAATGGAGTAGCATCATTACCGCTGCACTAAGTAATAATAAACCAAAACGTATTTACTACATATATTTATTTGTGGCATTCAGCCACACTGAGAATACAGTTACAAATTATGCAGATAGTACATACTGAAAGACAACATGATTATTCAAGATACAGAGTATTATTAACAGAAATGTACTTATTTAGAGAAGTGAATGTAATTTAGGTATACTATGAGTTTATATTTCCCTGTTCATGAACAGATGTACAATAATGGAAATATTCAGGAGTATGCTCTGCTTTTTGTTTTGGTTTAGTTTTTTTAAGATGCTTTCCTTTCTGTGGCCTTGTGGCTGATAGAAAAGTATTGTTTCATTAACCTTTAACTTAAGAAATAAGATCGAGAATTATTCAGATGCAATTTATAATGGGGCTCATCCCAGTGAAGCCTGTGTCACACATCAAAACAAAGACAACCCTCTTCACTCAAACCCATAAACAAGAACGAAAAACATACATGGTAACAACACAGAGAGATGTAGGTTACTTTTATCAATACTTACTGTAATTTATAATTTTATAAATATTTGATGTTATTTAGCAACAATTTAAGAACAGCTAAGTGAAAAAAAACCTGATTCATTAGGTTTGCAGAATTCATTTTGTTTGGGATTTTCAAGGCGATGGCAACAGGAGAGTTAGATGTCTAATCAGCATGGGAGGAGAGAACCTGCTTTCTTTGAAAACCTCCAACTTAGTATGTAGTACCTTTCTAGCCTTCATAAGAAAGTATCTAGCTGATTCATATCCCTAGGTTATTTACAAACAAAGGATTTCACAGCTAAGTACAGGATGGGTTAAGACTTCATTTCATACAATGTTCCTAAATAATAACATTTAAAATACTTCTATTCAGCATACTCAGAAAATCATTCATAAACCTGTACGTGCTGTCTGGAAACAACTGAAATGGAAAGCAATTCTAGAAAGGAATTCTATTCAATCAAGTCCTCTCCACAAACATGAAAACAATACAATTATATGGTTCAGTCTGGTCCTTGTGGGAGGAAGAAAAAGTTATCCTTCATGACATATTTCACAAAGACAACGACCTTACAGAATTATTATATACAGAGCAGAACACCTAAACCACTTTTTAACCACCCTTACAAAGAAAGGTTTGCTTAGTAACTTTTCAACAAAAAGGTAAAATTTTCAGCCTAAGGCCGAAGCAGCTTTACTTCCAAAGAACAACAAACAGCTTTGTTCTACAAAATTTACTTCAGGCAGGTATTAACAGCATTGAAGAAACACGACGCTAACCTAATAAATAAAGGCGTGATCTATACATTAAAGACATAGTAAAACTTGAACTGTTTCTCATTCTTTTTATAAACTAGCAGATACTAAACTATGGGGAGCCATTAAAAGAACTATGAAGTTGCAGCTTATTACTGTCTGTATATCAGAATGTGTTATTATATTATTCAGATTTTTTTGAGGAGGACTTCTAAAAGAATATTTTTTTCTCAGCTGAAGTACACATGAAAAAAATTTGAACAATAGATTTACCTCTCTTCATAGGGAAAATAATACAAATTTGATTCTGTACCAGGATATATTTTTCATGCCCAGGAATTTAATATTCATTACAAAAGGCCTTTTCTAATCGTAATATTTTATGAACACAGAGGATTATCTTCACATCTTGCTTGCAAGTCAAGATAAGTCAGAGGTAGCTTAGGAATGCTTTAGAATTTAGTGTTTTACTTGAAATGAATTAATCCCTCTTTCAAAGGGGTTAATAAGTACAAAAGGCAAACAGTATATACAGCTGCCACCGCCTGCACCAACAGAATCATTCCAAGAAGCTCAAAATAAGATTAGAACAGGGAAAAGCACGGCGCACTTCTTTGCATTTGCTTCAGTGCACAAGTTCAGGCTGGTTTTCTACAAAAGGAAGCACCCCACTAACATAGTATGCTATTCCAAGTGACAGAAGAGCAATGACAATGATGAGGAGCAGCACCCTCCAGAAGCCCAGGTCTTCCACAAACTCTTGCCATGTTGTGCGGAAACTGGAAAAAACTCCTTCACCTTGCTGTAGGTTTGGATTAAGGAGGGAATGGCTTTCCATTGCACTACGGAGGATTAAAGTTAAAAATACATCAGAGCAAAAGAATGCACCTTTAAGTACGACAGTAATCCTACTAAGAGCAACCGAAACATTCTAAATTAAAAACTAAACCCAATTGCAGATTTATAGCGTTGCCTCAGCTAAATCAAGACAAAGCAGATCAGGAAAAGACTCCTAACTCTAAACTTAATTTAGCTGAAAGGATGTTTTATTAACCTCTGCAAAGAGAATGATACTTGTATCTCTACAACCACACTGAGTTTGCAGGCTTGCCACCTAGAAGCCTTCAAAAGTGAGTCCTCATAATTCCTACTAAATATGGCTTAGTAAAATCTAATGAAGCATAAGCTAAAACCTCAAGGGGCACAGCTCTCATTAATAAAACAAATAATGATTTAAAGATAAACTCTGATTAATAAAATGGAAACTTTAGCCAGTGTAATTTAGATTCTGAACTCTGTAGTAATCTTTACCACTCTCCTGCATGTCTTTGTTACAGAGGCCTCTTCTCGAGCATAAAAATATCACAGAAAACAATAAATTTGGATAACAAGTTCAGAAACTTCCTGATCTTCAAGACAAGTTGGCATTGCTGTGTTTTCTGCCATATGGCGTTCAGCAACTGCTTTGATGTTTTAACATTCCGCTACCAATCCATCAGGCCCCCTTAAATTGTCAGACTATAAATCAGGGACTGGAACTCTCACTTTTAAATGAGAAACAAATATAAAATTGGAATGAGGCAGTCATCTTGACAATGAATCACCTTTAGAAAAAACATAAGTTGTTTCAAATACTGCATGATTTCTTGTATCATTCCCCCAGTTTTGCTGGTTTCACAATGGATTTATAACAGTAAAATTTCTCTGCTGCTGTATGAAAAACCTTGCAAAGAATAGGAAAACTTTCTCATCACTTGATTTCACTTATGTAAAATTTTAGCCATCTGCACAGTCCTACTGCTTCTCACTTGAGTGAAATTTCATACTCAGGTGTTTACAGGATCAGGCTCTGACAAGCACTGAATGGAAATTGTGAAACCAACTACGTACACAATGATGTCAATAGCAGAAGGTAAGCAGAGAAAAACCAATTTTTTTCCTCCCTTCTAATTGCTTTCAGTTACCGTATTCCTAGATATCTGTTATAGCAATAATAAAAGAAAACATTTCAGGATAAAGTAATTTCCAAGTCAAAACTAATTGTAGAAATGCTATTGTTCTTGGTGACAATAATAAATTGACAAATGATTGTTCTCAGGAAAAGGTCTCATTTATGAATCTCTCCTCTAAGATTATATCACGGAAAAACTTCACACTATTCATATGGTATTTTTTCTTAGGAAGTACAGCCACTGAAAAATGATTAGCCTAAACTCCCATAGCTTGCTGAAGTATTGCAGCATCATGTGCACAAGATTTCAGAAATTGCCTATTAAATAGCTTGTCTTTTTTGTTTTTTAAATATATACCTTGTTGTACAGCTATTTTTGCTTGCCCATAGCTGCAGGATTTAGTCATCTTCTCTGCTTATTATGATTTCCCAAGCAAAACAAAGGTTTTTTACAAGACAGCCATTGGTGTAGAACAGAACTACTCACCCATTAAGTACTGACTAGTTAATACATAACCACAGAGAGGTTAAATAAAGGTGCAATGCAATTTAAGTGAAAAGATCACATGCTTGCTCATTAAATAGAAAAGGGTACATAGAAAACACTTTTGCTATTTTATATTACAACCCAATTAAAATCAATGTTATTCAAGATTTTTTTTGGTATTACGAATTACAGCTGCTTAAGAAATGGTAATGCAGCAATGCATTCTACAGAAGAGTTTGTGCCACATAGGCCAGGCAGACGCTCTCTTCTGTTTCAACACAACGCGGAAGTTCACATTTGGATGCACCTGTGGGTGCAGTCACAGGTCATGCTGGGCTGTGTAGATGGACAGATTGTCTGTGCTGGAAGACCAACAGAGCGAGCTCTGCCTCCTGACAGCACAGTGCCACTCCTCACTGGGAGGAGTGCAAAGCAAGAGAAAATAAATTCAACTCGGGAACCTAGCTTTGGCCTCTGCTTACAGAGCAGCAGCAACTGTATGTAATAAGGAGCAGAAAACTTAAGTCAGAGACTGTTTTTAGAAAGAGCAACCATTAATTCTCTGTAGGTTCATACATAATGTAAGAGAGGCCTGGGCGGGGGGGGGGAGAGGACAGAAGACATTCATCTAAGTGTCTCTAATATGTGAAAATAATACTAAGAGGGAGGAGTGAAACTGTGGAGGTCTGAAAAGCCGACTGTTACAAAGACATTATTTATTTACAAAGCAAACAGCACAGAAGCTCACTTGCTTTTGCTGCTGTAGGCATCTGTTATTTATTATTTTAAAAATAATATATTTCAGACATTTTAAATCCGTTCACAAACAAGCTGGGTAGTGCACTGTTTATGTCTCTGTGCCTCTCCCCAAGGAGAGTTGCTGACTTCCTTGCCAAAGCAAACAATATAACATTTATGAAGGTCAAATAACAGAAAGGAAGCTACGTTCATTAAAGGGACACTATCAGATCAAAAATCATAATTCAGATGGGGCTGAGCTGTTGGTCCATATGTTTAAACAAAAACAGCATGAACACATTTCTTTGTGACAAGCAACTTTCAATAAAATTTGGTTAAGTCAGAAAGGTAATATGCACAAATTCTTGTCATTTATACCCATGTAATTTTGAGAACAATATTAAATTTTCTATTTCAGGGTTTAAAACAGTATCTCTGATGAGTGGGTCACCTGACTTCCCATCTGCTCACTGGGAGTATTTGGCATGATTTCTGTAATTTTGTTGGTTTCACCTTTTCTGTTTACTCACTCAGATAACAACTCCATCGACACAGTTTAATTTTCATTTAGAGTACATTTTAACACAAACTGAATAACAACTACATGACAAAACTCCCTGTCTTTTGTGATATTGTGTTCCAGCAGTCACAGTTCATGATCATTATTAGACAATATAAAAAATTACAAATTTGAATAACTGCAGTATAAGAGCAAGTATTCCAAACAACACTGGTATCCTGTTTCCAATAGAAATTAAAAACAAAACAAAACAGTGCTGGAAAGATCTCTTGCATTATTAATCTCAGTCCACATTCTGTCATGTGTACTGGAAATTCAATGATTTCTGCAAGAGAACTAGCCTCCTCTGAAACTTGCAAGGCTTCTTGCCTCATTTAAATCCTACAAGAAGGCTGTCTTGGAAGCTCACTGTAAAAAACCACTCCCAATTTTCAATCAAAAAAGTATTTGTGGTTTATCTGTATCCTTTGGCTCTTGTGCTATGATCATCTTTTGTCTTAAAGAGTTATTTTACGTTGTTCAAAACCAGTATTTCTTGTCAGCAACCACACACCTGTCAGTCTTCTCTCTGCCAGGCTAAAACGAGCTCTAGCTGCCTCCTTTCACAAGGAGACGCTCCATTCCCTTGAGCACTGAAGTAATGCTTTTCCATGCTTCTTAAAGAAAAAATTAAACTTTTCTGAAAGAGGCTAAACAGCATTACAAAATGTACTACACAGCAGAAGTTACCGTTGCTTTTTACAATGGCACTGACAAGTTTTCTTTATGTAGTGGAAATATCTCATTTTGCACATTGTAGGACTTCATTGCCTTTTTCAGGGTAGCTTCAACTCCTGGAGCTGACTAATACATCAAGCCTTTTCTCCTATACCCTTGTTTTCCACTGAGGAATTTCCATTTTACGGCATACAGCTTTAGGTAAATGAAGTTTCATTTTGTGCTACTGAATTACAATTTATTCCTACTAATTTCCTCTCCCTTGTCATCCCAGATTTTTGTCTATGCCATCCCAATTTTCCTCTGCGTTGCCTGTATCTCACTTCCTAGTATTACTGACACGATACTATTTTCTACATCAGTATGATTTATGAAAATTATAAATAAGCACAGTCCTAGAACCAGACCTTTAGAAATTCATTAGTAACTTCCCTCTAAGCTGATACCTTCCCTGAAGTTGCCAGCAATTTTCCTGAAACCTTCTGTCCTCCTTTAACTATCTCTTTAGTCACCACAAAATTCTTATTTTATTCTCCATCTTTTCCTGGACTACTACCAATAGAAATTTCATATATGGCACTGTATCAAATCCTTTATTCAAGTTCAGATAGATGAACAGTCTGCTATCCCTTCTTTGCATAGACAATCCAACTTATCGAAAGGGTGTTAGGTTAGCCTGTGAAACCGGCATTTTGCATTTCACCCCATTTTCCCTTTGGCTTTCTGATAAGTGGCAGAATATTTATTTTTGGCAGCCTGTAATGGAAAACTAGTAAATATTTTTTAAAATTTCCACCATGAAATGAAACTCTCAATAAAAATTTTTTTTTTCTTACACTTCATCTGTGTAATTTTTCCAAAATGTAAAATTTGATTTTTATGTGGTCTGATAATACCAGGCTAAACGTCACAGTGTCTGTTTTGCGGAATAAACAATCAAGTCACAAAAATCTAAAATCTGTAAACATTATTTCTCCTAGGAACTATTTTTTTTTTGCAAATACCTTTCGCTTTCAGCAGTTTGCATTGTTTCCAGCTTTGAGTGAGCTCCTCTGTTAAATCCTTTCACCTCTTGCTCCTCCAAAGATTCCAGCAGTCTAATCACATCTTTATTCACACCCCTTCGTTTTGCAAGAACAAGTGGCGTTGCACCTTGGTGATTGCTAAAATAACCCCACAAAATGACATGAGAAGAAAGAAACTTTTAATACAGTAATTTTGTAACAAGGCAACTCAGCATAACACATTACGTTTTAGTAAATCCTCAGAACTATTTTCTGTCATATCAAACAGTAAGCACTTCTTATCTATACAAGTTATAGCATAATTGGCTATAGAATAAAATCAGTATATTTAGGTTTGAAATTGCACAACACTTTTTCCTTTGAACAAAATCAAAATTCCTAGTACTCTAATCTAATTGGAATTCTGGGTGTTACAACAAAAAAGAAACAGTAGATTTACGGCAGTGTTCAAGATTAAGCTTAATTTCAAGAAGGAATTGTGCAATCTGGTTCCTCATAGTTCCTTTTCCATGTGCCTATTAGGACATCAGGCAAAAATGAAGTAAAATACAGATGGTCCCTCTGCTACTATTAAAATAATACTGAACAGGACCAGAGCTGCCTTCAGACTAGGGATTTTCACCAGAGTCGTTCGAAATGAGGAAGAAAAATCCTCAACCCACAGCCCATAAAGAATCTGGTCTGCCAATAACTAGTTTTGCTGAGTTGAAAACATTAATGAGGGACAGGTGAAAAAGGGATAGATTAAAAAACTCAAAGGTTTTGAAATTAACTACTAGTTTTTGCGTGTGGTGTGAATATGCAGAAAGTTTCACAAACAAAATAATTCAGTTACTGCAATGAAACAGCTAGTTATTTTGCAGCTTGAGAGCTTACATCTGAGCACTGGCATCTGACAGCTGCTGGAAGCCAGAAGGAAAGAATATACAATATTTAAAAGAAGGACTGAGTCACAGACTTTGAGGGAGGGGGAAAACACTGAAAGGGAGCATTGTTACCAAAGGAGTATGGGAATGAACTGACACACACATATATACTGTATTTTCTTTGTCTTATACAGTACAACAATTAAAACAATAGAACTGTGGTGGAGAAAATTCTTTTAAAGTAGTCAATGTGATTTTCTCTTTGGTGCCAACCACCCACACCTGGCTGTCTGGCCAAAGCAGGATAGCAATGTCATCAGTGACGAAGAATTAGATACAGCAGCCCACACCAGCAGCTGCTACTTTTATTTGCTTTGCTTGTTGCACAGACTAGCAGGAACTGGCCTCTTACTGCTTTCCTGACTCCTTGTGTTTTTGTTAAGTGATATCTTTGAAAAGTTGAATTGAACCAAATACAGCATTTCAGCAGCAGCAGATTTACATACAAGGCTCTGGTGACATAAGGCTAATATATTATGAAATATGTGCTGTAAAAAAAAAAAGATTACTTACCAAATATCAATTTTAAGTCCATTAGAAACTAGGAACTGGATGGTATCCACATGCCCACACAGGTGAAGGGCTGTATTACCTTGGTAATCGGTGGCTAGTAAGTCAGCACCAAATTTATGCAAGAGTTGACAGATGTCTACATTTCCTCTTGCTGCAGCAAGGTGAAGGCCAGTTCGGCCTCGGCTGTCACGAATATTTGGGTCGAAACCACTCTCTAACAGTCGTTTGGAATAGTTAAAATCTCCATCAATGCAAGCCTGCAGCAGTGGCACATTTGTCTGGGAAGAGTCGTTTACAAAAACGTAGGACATTGTTCTGATTCTCTCCGGATTAGGTGACTAACCTGCAAGTAGAAGTGGGAAGAAATGATGGTGAAACCAGGCAAATAAACACAATGCAGATATTTGGTAGACCGCTCAGGTTGCCAAACAAGAATGCGAACTAGCTTATAAACCAACTCTGAAATCTTCCTGTACTACGTATTACCTTCGTGCACTGCATTCCCTTCTGGTAGTATGGAAAGTCCTCCTTTTGGTGTTACTCATGCCTCTGTTAACAGCAGCAAAGCTTTGTTATTACAGAAAAGTGATAAGATCAATGCCACAAATGCAAGGCAGGCGACTAGCTTTCACCTAGTAAGAGTACATGTAGTAGTATTGATATTAAAGGGCAAAACACTGTAGATCATAACTGAAAGAAGAAGAACCATCTTGCATAAATTGGGAAACTATAAACAATTCACTTAACAGATGCAGTCACACTAACTGCAAATCTTACTAGCTATAAGCAAAGCTACTCCAGGGTGATTTCCACCATCTGAATTTGAACTTTGTTGGACAAAGTACAGTCAGTTGCTAAAAATCCTTGATTACTATAAATACTAATTCCTTCATTCTGCAAGAAACATATTTTTCAATACTCTGCAGAGCATTATTCATATAGAGTCACAGATAAATGGGCTGCTGAACAAACACAAATAAGGAATAGGAACCATGGAAAACTGAGTGTATTATGTGAAATACCCATCTGAAACTGAGAACTGGAAGTGGGTACAAGGAAGAAAATGGTAAAATCAAGTATGGAGCTATTGCGGGTTCAAGTATAACCCCAACATGGAGAAGCACATATGTAGTTTCTCTGGCTTAATATCAAATAAAGGATTAAGTCATTCCTGTATAAGGACTTAAAAGAGGAAGATAAATGTTGTTTCACTAGGGACTTCTTGATATAGAATATTTCATGAACTATTATTTAAGTTCTGCAGAAGAATATTTTAAGGATGAATCAGATAATGAGGGTATGATAACACTATGTGCTTACGGGTCACAGAAAAGGTGACTTGAAAACAATAAGGAAAAAAAGAGAATGACTACGCAAGAGGGTTGTAAATGTGCATGAGGCAATGGTAAGAAGAAATGAAAACGTCTAGAAGACCGGACAGCAAAGCTTTGCACTGCCTCAGAGAGGAGGCAAAAAAGAAAAAACATATAAACCAGTACAAATCCTTAGAAGAAATCTCAACACAGACATGACACAGTTCAAGTGTCAGGAAAGAAAAGAGATTTTACTAGATAAGCTTTGAATGGAAACTGAACTGAAACTTCCCTTGAAACAGTATCTTTCACTGGCCCAGGGTTTGTATTTTGGGTTCATGATGTAGCAGTGTTCTGATTAACTATCTGCACCTCTTATTAAGACTGCTATATGCAGATATAAATTTTCTCATCTATATAAGGTATCCTTCCACACCAGCACACTCATTCAGCTGGGAGAACGGAAACATGGCCAGTAGCCAAAGAATTTGATTTAAACCCTCTTCTTTTTCTGAGAGTTTATAATGTCTATATTTGATAGCTCTTCCCTCATGTTTTAGATCACATTCAAGATCAAAGTACCTACAGAAGTAATTTCAAAATGTTTACACGCTGGCCTGATCAACAGGTGCAGCATTTGGGGCTGTTGAGGTTAATAAATCATATTTAAACTTCACTAGGTACTATTCCCTATCTGGAATTCTGCTCAAAGTATCAACACTGTCTAGTTTCCCAGTGCAGGAATGCACAACTTTTTTTTCTTTCGTGGGCACAGAAGAGAAAGAGATAGGAGTAACTTCTACATCCTGGTATCTGTATAAGGAATGATTTTAAGCACAGTACGCTCCCCTAGGCTGCAAGTATGTTTTTAAGCACGTGATGGTATACCACTGGCTCAAGCAGCCTCTTCCACAATCATCTCCAATAGCAAAGGCCAGTTCACTGATGTACCGTAAAACATTTAATGCAAGGCTAATGTCATTTTGGGCACTAACAGCTTTCTTATAACCCAACTCGAAAAGAAAGGACAATGTATGTGCTTGTATTTCCAATTAATACATTACAAAACCCCTGGATGTTGCAAAGCTAGGATTCCCAGCTGACAACAACTTCTGTTTTCTTGCCATTTCCCACTCAAATCACAAATGATACAAGAATAATTCTTCAACTCTGCTAGTCCAGTCTTCGCTGAGAAAAATATTGGGCCATGTTTCTGTATGATGCGATTGTGACCTTTACATTCTGCGTTAAATCCTCCCTAAAGCAAGATCGTAAATCATTTAAAAACCTCCAATTATCGGCCATAGTAACTGTATATCAACAGCACAAACCCCTACTTGTACTTGATAAAAAGATCATGGTTTGCTTGTAAAATAATATTTGAGTGTTTAAACCTGTTTAATAAAACAAGGCCTAACATAAATCAGCAACAGAATATTATACTGGAAAAGACACATACCATTTGAGAACAGTATGGCATGCTCTGTTAAATGTAAGCTAATGTTTATATTTGCATACCAGACGTGTATGTCTGGTAAATCCTTACAGAATTCCCCACAACTCTGATGAAACATTAGCTAATAATACCAGAAAAAAACCCCATCACCGCCTTATCTTCTCAGGAAAGGAAGCACAAAGATTAGCAGTTATCAGAAAGTGCAACTGGAAGTAATTCAGATTCAGAATTTATTATCACTAGAATCTTTTAGAATTGATCGCTGAAGTGTAGAAGGCTGAAGTGAAACCTTAGTATTTCACATTAAGAAAGAAAAAAAACCCCAACAAAGCCTTCTTCCCAATGCTTGAAGATTGTAGACTAAGCAAATGCATTTTCACAAAAAAAGAAGTCTGGACCATCTGGTTTGATTTATCTTTGTGATTAAAAAGATTTTTTTCTTCAAATACCATTCTATTTCACATATGGCTACCTAACCTATGCCAGATACAAGCTGCATACAAAGCTGAACTATACACCACCTTTAAAATGCCATACCCCAAATGGTATGTTCTTTCCTCAAATTTAACCCAATTTTGCAAAATTTCCTGTCTAACAAAACTCAGAAAAAAAATTAGTTGACTTCATTAAATATTTTTGAATAAACAAACTGGTTACATTTCTGTCCACAGTACGTATCAGAAAGCCTATTGCCGTAATGAATATCTAATGCAGTGGATTTAGAAACAAAATTCCATAGCATGAGCCATTTTCTTTGAATTGCCTCTGAAAGGTGAATCAGGTAACAGCTCTGAATCTACCTAAAAGCTAGTACACCTACCATTAAGCATAATGTCACAGGCACAAATTAGAACAGACAGACTTGCATTAGTAACAAGACTTAAAAGTATTTTAAAATGAGCGTTCTGAGTATCCCTGTATATTACTGCTACTGGAGTTAAATAATTCTAATTTGGTTCTGCAAATGACTGCTTCTAAAAATGCATCACTATCTACTGAAAATGTATCGTTTATACTTTTGTTTAAAAAAGTTTTGCTGTTATTAACTTAGTACTTTGATAGAAAATTAGTTTTGTGAAAAAAAAGTAAATTCAAAGCCATCCTCCCAAGCAAGGATTCCCATTAGAAAGGCATAATATAAGAATACATCTTCCCTAAATTTATACAACACAGATATAGCCTGAGCACAGTGTACTTTTATTAATAGTTTTAGAAATTATGCTGTAAGCCAATTCTTCAGTGACACATGGACTACTGCATAAGAAAAATCTAACTCAACTGTTCTGTTTTCAAAAGAAATGCTTATATTAAGTGATTCTGTGAGAATAATTTTATTTTATTAGAAGTCAGTTGTCTCTCACTGTACTGCACACAATGGTAACTCAGTGTCACACACTGATCTGTTGTATAACATGTTCACACCTGCAGAAGCCAGGAGTGAGCTTGAATAATTCAAACCATACAGCTAGATGCAAGTTCTGTTGCTTCTTAAACTAGTCCTAAATTTGCACTAACCATGGACAGTTTTATTTTACAGTAAATGTACACTGCTGTCTCTGATTTCTCAGTAAGTTCAAGAGCTACCAAACAGCTCCAGAAAAAGAGAATGGCTAGATTGTGAGAAAGAATCACTAGTGGACCGGTCTCCCCACTACAAAGATATTAATGAAGCCGAGAAGTTGTAATCAATCACCCAGTCACTGCTACACAGGGTACAGCAGTTCTGCAAAACTACAGTATCTCCAAAAACATTCAGGAAAACTGAACTAATCATCCCTATTTTAGAACAACACATCAGGTCAATGGAACAATATCAGATTGCTCAGTACTTGAGGCTTCTCAATATTAATACACACTTTGGCATCTAGAACCAGCATCAGTAAGACTACTACTACAGAAAGTGCCACCACCAAAAATGGAAACTAAAACAAAACCAAGAAAAAATAACATCCCCCACCCTGCACCAGCAAAACACACAACATACATTTCTTGTAAAATCTACATTTGCCAACTCCCTTGTGGAAAACAGCTTCCTCCTTCTGTAATACACTTGGAAGTACTTCAGTGGCAGTGGCTTGCAGAGCTTTTCCTCTTCAGTCTTTAAATGAATGAAAAACACACCAGTTCTTTGCTTAACCTGTAAGCCCATGACCTCTGAAGGCAAAGTTTCCTGGTCAAATGGGATCATCCCCTGAAAAACACTATGTGAACATAAGCTCTCTTTGGATACACAATATAAAATTTTTACCTTGCTTGTGTATCCTCTAAACACTGATCAGATGTTGAAATGCAAACCGAACAATATTATTCTCTTTTGTTTCTAGGTAGCCTGAGGAAGAAATTCCTTGGTAAGTTTTCACGCACACTTACACTTCTGCGTAAGTTACTAAGAAGTCATTTAACTGAGTTAAGTGTTATATTTAGTAAAAAATCATGATCAGTTGTCATTTCTTTCTAGGAAAGAACCCTTTCATCTACATCAAGTTCCACTGAGAGCTCTGTATCTTCTGTAAAAAACCTTTATCTATCCAGTCCAACGGGAACAGTTTTATTGCTCCACTAACATGGATCTGCTGCTAAAAGCAGCATCTCAGATTCAGTACAGCATGATGTCTGTTTTACACACAGCTGTATTTTGCAGCATCTTCCCTTCTTAACTATAGTTATTTTTTCAAAAGTTCCTGGAGTCAAGGTACAGGAAGGAACAGCAGGTTCATAAGACCTACCTCTTCTTTCATGTCTTTAGCCAGACACATGGGTAAGTGGTCCTACAACATTATTCATGCCATTTGTGTTCAGTCATTTCCATTCCCTTCTGCAGACATGAGACATACAGATATATTCTCTCGGTGTGAGGACCATCCTGTAAGTAGACACTTCAGTGCACTGCCCATACCTAGTGCTTTGCACGTACAAGCTACAAAGTACTTTATGAAAAAATCAGAATAATTATTGCAGCTCTTTTATGGATCAGCAGTGAATGGCATTGTAAAGTATGTCAACATTACAAGACAAAAAATAAACAAGATCTCAAATGCCAATCCAGGGTTGCAAAATACTCCCCAGATAATATAGCACATGCATTGTGTATTAAAGTACACAAAATAAGGGAACATCAGGAAAGACATCATTCTTTTAAAACAGCTTTATTAACAAGCAGATTCACAAACATTATATCCTTACTACACTTAACAGGTAACTCAGTCGCATTACCCGTTTCAGTGCCCTTTACCCCTATCAAATATACATTTAAGTATTTTTGAACCTTGTTCATCTTTCATCTTCTGCAAAAAAAAACATTTAGGAAGAAGGGCAATTTACAGATTTCTTCAAATCATTTCTAACTTTAATTCTCCACAACTGGCTCAGGTAAATCAGTAAATAACTGCAGTACTTCCCCGATCCTTGTGATCAGTTTGAATACCTCTGCTTTTATAGAAAGTTATTGAATCACATCAGTCATAATTACCAACCTTTTCACACCTTTATTCAAATTCCTTCTTTGTTTTTACTGGGAACCTGCAGGGTGCTGATGTATGCTGGTCAAGAAAATATTAAGGGTCATCGCATATTGTTTTGTTGTTTATTTGTTTTTTAACAGACTAGCAGGAATTTGTTCCACTCCTAATGAAGTGTTTGTATTTAAATTTGCTGCGGGCTTGAAGCAGTCTTCTGGAAAAGCAGACAAGAGTAACTGAGCAAGAAGGGATGGCTGGTAAACCGGCTGGCTGTAATCCACCGAAGCAGGCACAGCACTCGTGTCCAGCTCAACAGTGCCACCGCGTGGACTGACAAATTCCTGTGGAAATGGTGTGGTGGGTAACCCTGGACTCACACAGCCCACTTTTTCTACACTTTGTGGTGTTTTCTATGTTCCTGAGAAGGAAATGATGGAAGGCCTGAAAATAATATTTTATAAAATTTGATAAAAAAGAACTCTGAAATCCAAACTGCTATTCCCTTGTGGTATAAACAGCAATCTTGTTTAAGCTCTGATTCTGTGTTAGTGAAACGAGGACTTCAGTATGTGCCTTGAGTTCTGAAGACAAAGGTATTTCCTTCAAAAAAGCAGGCATTTATGCCTCTTTCTTAAAAAAACCCCAAAAACTAAACCCAAAACATCCCACACACACCAAAAGGCCACTCCTTACCTAGACAAACAAGGAGTCTGAGATGACAACTTTACTAACATGTGAAAAACTTTCTGCATCCAGCAGCAATCATCAGAAGTAAGAGCTTAGTCAGCTTTATGCCAGCAATAAAGCAAACTTAGAACCAAAACTGTATGACTAAAGCACTTACAATTATACAGTCCATATTTTCTTACTTTATTTCTTATAATGTGTATCATAGCTTATATGCTCTTAGTCATACATAGCCTTGATGGCATGGTCTTAGTAATGTACACAACATCAAATCCAGTTTAATGGCTAGTGAAGAGAAGCAGGTCACTTTGAAAAGCAGACTTCTCCTAAATTTGTAAGTCATTTATATATAACTGCATATTTGACTTTACCTTTAAGATAAATTATTGCTCTTACGCTACTGTGTTCATTAGAGTTTATTATTTTATATCAACAAATAATACCACGATAAGATAACTAACGCAGTCAGATAGGTGACTTGTACTATGACTGCTGGATACAGATATTTCTGCTCAGAATTTTCATGTTCACACAATAAATCATTAAACCAGTTTATCAAAGCTGAATAGTTAACTGTTCACGTTAATAGTTTACTACTTTCAAATATTCTAAATTTCTATCAGTCCAGCATGACTTTAAATACTTAATCATATCATAGAATCATTAAGGTTGGAAAAGACCTCTAGGATCATCAAGTCCAACCAACAACCCAACACCACCAGGCCTCCTAAACCATGCCCTGAAGTGCCACCTCTACACATTTTTTGAACACCTCCAGGGATGGTGACTCCACCACCTCTCTGGGCAGCCTCTTCCAGTGCCTGACCACTTTCAGTAAAGAAATTTTTTCTAATATCCAATCTAAACCCCTCCTGATGCAGCTTGATGCCATTTCCTCTTTTCCTATCACTAGTAACTTGGGAGAAGAGACCAACACCCACCTCGCTACAACCTCCTTTCAGGTAGTTGTAGAGAGCGATAAGGTCTCCCCTCAGCCTCCTCTTCTCCAGGCTAAACAACTCCAGGTCCCTCAGCCTCTCCTCATAAGACCTGCTCTCCAGACCCTTCACCAGCTTCGCTGCCCTTCTCTGGACACGCTCCAGCAACTCAATATCCCTCTTGTAGTGAGAGGCCCAAAACTGATCATGTTGGATCACATTATGTGTCATGGTAAGATGAAATGGTAAAACTATTAAGGCTGTATTTCTAATATATATATATGTATTATATATATGCTATTTTTCATTAATACTTACTTAACCATGTTTAGGCTCAAACAATTTCTGCATGCAGACAAACCTGTAGTATTAGTGTCTGCTCAACACTCTGTCTTAAGGGACTGAAGAGGATAAATTAGCAGTCTAAAAGTTCCAAGGACAACTGGCAAGTCTCAGGAGAATCAGGGAGACCACCCTTAAGCTCCTGATCTGCACAGAGGCTGGAATTGACCAAACACGTAATGGAAGATGGTTGGAAAAATGCGAAATGGATTTGAAGCTGTAATTATGGAACCTGAGGGTGAGGCAGCTCAACTGATGTGTACCAATTACATCAATGGATCCTGCTGAACCTAGAAACAAAAGAAATCACTCGTACAGGGAAAACTTTCCCCTTTAGATAACTTAGTAAATGCCAGTAACTTATCTGTAAAAGACTTGATATTCAATATGAAAGCTGGGGTCCAGACAATGAACAGCAATACCGTACAGGCTGTTTGAGGAGAACCATGGATTAGCACAGTGGCATGATAAGATTCTTTGGTTTGTTCTTTGCTTGTTTACCCATAATATTTACTATCTGATTTACCTTTTTGACTGCTGCTGAGCATTGTGGTTACAGATTCATGGAACCATTCATTGTAACTACAAAATACTGCTTGTTACTGAGAACCCAGTATTTCAAATAGAAAGTTAGGATTCTTTTTACGCTACCTGAATCACTCTACCTACATTGAATTCATGTGCCATTACATTATATTAGCCAGTTACTCAGTCTTACAGTGCCCTTCTGCAGCTTTCATAGTTGACCTTATCTTTACTACCCGCGTCACTGGCAAATGCTATCACCTTGTTGCTCACTGCCTTTTATAGGCTGTTCATGGAAATGCTAAATATTCAGAATCCAGAACTGAACCCTACAGATTCTTCCACTCAAAAGACTCATTTTAACTTCACCAAAACTGCTGTCCTTGATCAGATTGCCCAGCACTCCGCTTTCAACAGCAGCAATCAGAGATCGTTCTTCAGGAGTATGAGCTTGGCTGCTTTCTGCAGCCCATTCCCCAAGTACACCCTAGCAGCCACTACTGTTACATCTGGGACCTCCCCAACTAGTCCTTTTAGCAGCCTCTCAGCAGACTTCTTGTCCATGAGATTTTCTAATCCCTTCCAGAACCTGCCCACACTTTCTACCTCCACAGCTCCCCCTGTCACCTGTACTGAAGTCCCTTCCTATACCCATCTGAAACTGCCCTCCCACCAGCACACAACCCCAATTTTAGTGCCGTAAGATTGGACGAATAACTCTCACCTTATCCACTGCCTTAATTTCATAAGTCTTGATCACGCCCCAGCCATCTCCTCTCTAATACGAGCAATCCTGGCTTTCCCGTCTTTCCTCTTAAGGAGCTGATCCCCTTGGCCCTTTTGGTTGCCCTTCTCTAACCCACTGCATCCTTCCTCAGACACAGACACCAGAACCACACACACTACTCCAGATGTGGGTGCACTGAGCTGGAGCAGCAAAACGATGCCCTCTGTCTTCTTCTGAGTAGCCTGCCTGAGGACAGTCACCATCTTCCTGGCTTTCTGGCTGCCACGGCACACTGAGCCAAGGTTTTCAGGGAACTGGCAATGGTGACTTTCTTCAGCTTTTCCTTGAGTGGTTGCTGCCAGTTTGAGTTCAGCACCATGTAAATATGGTTTAGATTATTCCACCCAAGATATCATCTTATCTTTGTGTATGCTAAAGCTCATGTGCCACCTTTCTGCTCCCTTTCCTTTTTTTTTGGCAATTTATTTCAGCCCTCTTTTTAATTTCTCAACTATTTCTGCATGTAAGAAATTTCTTTTATGCTATAAGCACCCAGTCTGCTCAAAAGCCTCTGGTAGGGTACTTTGGTTTTAGTGCTTCCTGAAAATCCAAGTAGACTGTATAAATCACGTCACTAGCACCTACAATCCTGCTCAATAAACTTTAGTAAAACCTGACGAGCCTTAGATGCAGCAAACCTTTAAAAATGTATCCAAACTCAGGCAGAACCAGTCCTTAACATACTAACACACAGCAAGGACAGCTTTTATGCCTCTCTGCACAAAAACTGTCGAGCAGAAGACAGACAAGCATTCTGCACCATCCATGGGAAACCAATACACCAGAAGCTTTCCCTGAAATGTGCTGCTGCCCTTTTTCTGATACCATCCATTATGCTGATCTGATGGTATAAGAAGTCTTGAGCATGCTGGAGAACATCACCCCATCAATGAACATTAAAAGATTCATTCCTTTAAGCTTATGTTATAAAATTCAGCTGATGTAGCTGCATTACTTGGATGTGTGAAATTTGCTGAGTGACAAAACTGGTGTTTAAGCAGCTCTATTCCACTTAGTCAATTGAAATTTTATCGACAGAGTAAAAGAAAGAAATGCCACTTGGAAAACGGGTGTTCATATATGAACTAAAGCCAGAATCTATGTTCATTAAGTACAGATATGGCTTCAGTGAGGTACTGCACGAGATGAAACGTTTTTTCACATATTTAGTAAGTATCATCTTTAAATAGTAAGGCAAACCACAGCAAAGCTGAACAGTTCAGTATTTGTGCTCTTGACTTAGGTGATGGCAGAACCTCAGTAAACACCAACAATTGAAATCTGGTGGGACAGGCCCATGCACTCAAGACAGGCCCATCAGCCTGCCATCTACCCTAACAGCATGCTAAGAATGGTCTCTACAGAAAGCTGAATGCATCATGTATTTCACATAATATGTATAAACCAATGCCCTCTGAAATACTTCATGTGCTTATTAACTGACCTAGCATCCACAACTGAGATCATGTGGGAGGCAACCAGCTGACAGACTGATAAGGGAAACAGTCCTTAAAATTCCAGCATACCCAAATCGCTGGAAGAGCCACTAGTAGTTCACTCCTTGGATGACCAGGTATCTCAGGTCCTGGGCTGCAGATGAGGACTTCAAGGCCATGTGCATTCAGAAATTAACTGCACAAGAAAATGAGGTGGGATAATACTGTCAACTTAAGGCACCGCTTAGAATCCCTTGCTCTTGCTGATGAGGTAACTCCAATGAAGAACAGACGACAACACCTCCTGAGAGGAAACCTACCACTGAGTGCGGATCAGAACTGATTTTATGGTCCCAATCTTGCAGAGACAAACTGACATTCCTCTGGTAAGAAGACAGCAGATGCACATGCTACACTTCAGCCTTTGACTCATCTCAACTTACTTCTTACTTCTCAATACCTCTCTTCAACAAAAAAAGAGAGCGATTAGCCAGCGTCATTTACTGGCTGTCACCAATCCTACTACTCAGACTGCAAAAATTACTATAACTATCTTTCTTCTAAAAGGCACATTTAAGAAGTTCTTCTTAACAATCTGTTTTACAAACAAAAAAGAGAAACACATCTAAAGTCTACAGATAAGACTAAGCTCAGTCCCCTGCTGCAGCAAGCAAAAGCATTACTTTTACAAACCAGTCACATTCCACCCAAAATGTGTTGGGCTTTTGCTCCTCCTTGACCATCTGGAAGGCTGCTCCTGAACATCAGTGCTCTCTGAAGGTTAGAAATGTTCATACATTATCAATCTTAAAATCTATGTTAAATTATTCATGTACCAACTTCATTCTATCAATTTATTCCCTTCCCAGTTGATGGTTCAAGAGAACGCAAAAAAGGCCTTTATTCTGCAAAAGTAAAAAAGCCAAATACTTCTTTCGAGAGACTCCTAATTGCCCTACCTGTCCAAGGCACATCTTCCTGCATCTGTTCCACTTCATCTTTTTACCTGAGAATGATTAACATTATACAAAGTATTCTAGAGCTTTGTTCATGGAAAACAATAACGTCTTCTTCTGGATCATCAAAGGTCGGCATTCACTTCATCCACAATCGCATATTTTGTAAATACCCAACACATATTTTGGTATTTTTGGTGCTGCTTCCAACTGGTAAGAATTTCTTCCGTAAATTGTGTACTTACAAGTTTGCAACTGCAAACACTCACTCTTTAAACTGTTATTGTACTTATTCTCTAGTTCTCAGTATTTCCCAATTATTTCTGTGCAGTACTGTAACCCTCTTCTATAGTGCCAATGCCTCCCAACTCTTCATCAGTACCAAATTAAAACAGTAAAGTTTTAATTATTATATCAAGGCCTTTATTAAATACAACTGGTCTCAAAACACATCTTCAAAGAACTAATTTTATCTTTTATACTGAGATTTGATATTATTTTCAGTATTACTGACCATAGTTTGTATCTCGTTACTTCCCCATCCCCTTTACAACTCTGCTGTTATCCCTATCTTTTCAGCACAAAAAAATCTCCTTTGCAGCGGCTGACCTAAAACTTTAGTGTTGTCTAGGGAAAAAAAAAAAGAACTGCTCCATTTCCCTTAAAAACAGCCATTACTTTATCAAAGACAGTTCTGAGGGCAGGTTAAAAAACGCTCTTCTGGCAAACGTACGCACTGCCTTTAGTTTCACTTATCTTCGTTGCGGTGCCTGTCACCGCCGGGACCCCCCCACCGCTGGGCCGCCGTCCCCGCCCCAGGCCCCCGGCTTCCCCCGCCGCGCCCCGGCCCTGCGCCCAGCCCAGCCACCCCACGGCCCCGCCGGCGGCCCGGGGGCAGCGCGGCCCGCTCCCCTCCGCGGGTCGCACGGCCTCAGACCCGGCTGTGCCGCTGCCGGTGCCTGCGCCGACGCCGCTCATCCTCACCCCGCGCCCCGGCGGGCGCGCAGTGCGCGGCAGGGCCTGGGCCCGGGCCTGCCACACACACCGGCCGGCGGCAGGGCCGGCGGGCAGCGCCCTCCCCTCCCCTCTCCTCACAGACAGACCGACCGACGCACGCCGCTCCCCCCTCTCCACGGACAGGCGGACGGACGCCACGCCACCCCTCTACCCCCGCGGTACCTGACACCCGGCGGCGGCAGCTCGGAGTCGGGCGGAGGACGGAGGCACGGCGGGGCGGGCGGGCGCGCCCGCCCCCTGCTGGGCGGAGGCCGCTGCCAGCCCCGGGGCCCAGACCCGCTGGCCGGAGGCCCCCGGTAGGACCGAAGCGGGCGGCGGGCGGCCGAGTCGCCGCCTGGGGTCTCCCCGCGCACCGAGGGCGGCCGGGCAGCGGCCGGGGCCGGGGGCGCGGGGCCGTCCCGGGACGGCGGCGGGAACGCCGCTTCTCACAGGGCTGCCGTCCCTGGGCCGCGCTGGGCCAGGCGTCCACCACCCTCTCGTCTCTGGGAGTAGGGGAAACGTTAAAATAAAAAATAAACTTTTTAAAAGTTATTTTACTTCCCCATAAATATTAGAGTGGGGCTTTTTTAATTTTGCTGCCCCTGCTCTTACAGCTCATGGTGCCTTCCACAGCAAGGAGGATCAAAGACCCTTCGAGCCTGGCGCCGAGGAGGGTGTGTGAGGCACCTCAGCCTTCGTGCAGCAGCACAGAACTTGGTGATGTGGTTGGTGCTGTATCTACCTTTACCCACCTACACCAGCATTTGCTTACCCCTCTGTCATTAGTGTAATCCAGACCAGTTTCTGATTAGTGTCAGTGTCAATTACACAGCAATACTCTCAGAAACGTTATGAACTGATATGTAAATACTTTGTCTTCCTCTAACATCATAGCACCATTTGTAATTAACCCTCGCTTTGCCCCAACAGTTTTCAGTCCGGGGACAAAAGCCAAAAAAGCACATATACAAGATGGCTCCAGATTGACAGCACCCATTCAAATTGGTTCACTAGAGTTGTAAATACCATAAAAAGCACAGCAAAAGCAAGGCATTACACTGAAGATTTTTTCCCCCTTATAATTAAAGGTTTTGACAATGTGTTTATTATTCCCACACAATGAATTTTGAAAGACAATTAATTTTAGATAATCACAGGTCCTCTTCTCTTATTTTCTCAAACACAGAGTTGTCTTCATTTGGCCTAAGCAAAAACCTTTTCCTTGATACAAACCCTGAATGAACTACCTGCAGTGAAACAAAAACACAGTTAAAAGAGTATGTGCATTTCAATAACTGGATAGATACAAATATAATCCAGAAAATCTGATGTCACTGTTCAGGTGCAGTGGTTGATCTCCTTATGTTGTGAGGTTTTTTTGTTTGGTTGGTTTTGTTTGGTTTTTTGTGGTTTTTTTTCTGCTGGAACAGGACACAAGAACAGTTTTTTCTGCTTCCAAGGCTAACTGCAATGCACTAAATGTGGTGCAGGTTGAAAAGCAGTTCCAAATGTGCTAACAACAATGTAATTTGGCATTACAGTGCCCACAAGGACATATGTACAGGTACTTTAATGGCCTGCTAGGCTTTCTGAATTACATTGACTACTGTTAATCACACATTCTTAACTTTAACCATAACACCTACTCAAATAATACTTTTCAATTCTACTTTTCCTAACAGGTACCATGTACTCTCTGAAACTTCCTAACACCACATCACCCAGCAGGTATAAGCAGGCAAATGATAAGCACCCAAGGTACAAGCGGGCAAACTGTGCCCTTACAATGCACGTATCTGCAGTTTTCTGTTGTACCAGGAAAATTCATGGCACAGATTTTTCTTCTGCCTCTTGCAACATGGTATTTTGATATATATGTAAAGTAAAGTGGCCATCCCAAAGCTGTGGCAAGCATGCTGCAATAACTAACATTAGGGTGTTAGGAAACTGTAACCAGGTTTTGCATAAATTATCTCTGTAGAAGTTATTGCATACCTCTTTTTCCAAGATTGCTAAAAGACATTACAGCAAAATTGCCTAGATGCAGGCATATTCTACAGCACAGCCTTGCTATCCGCAAAGTCCACCTATTGCATACGAGTTAAATAATTTTACTCAATATAATAATCTCAATTCAAAAGATCGTTCTTGATTTTCCTACTAAATGTTACTGCTGTGCTGGACAGTCTATTCAAACAAGAATTTACAGGCTGTTGTGCTGATCTAGTAGTATCAGTATACTGCTAAAGGGTCACAAAGAAAACCAAAGTCTTGATTCTCATGAGTTAGCAGAAAATATTTGGTGTGAGTTTTCAGAGTCTTTGGACAGCAACTTTCTACCAACTCTGAGCAAAGACTTGTAAAATTCTTGGCGATACTAATGGGAAAATTATATAGGCCCAACTCAAACAACACTTTTTCAAATGAGAATGTGCAAAGATACACTTATACATTTTTCAATTGTCTTCAAAGAGAAATAGCGGAATAGGAAAGGGAAGCCTTAAGAACCTTAATATTACAATCACAGCATTTAGAAGGTCACTAAGCATGGTTTAAGATTTAATATTAACTGTCTAACAACACAGCTTGGTGCATGAAGGCCTAAGCCAGTTTAAACTTGCTTATAATATGAGGCATAGCATGCCACCGTACTATCACTGTTTAACGTAACATCGTACCTTGACTTGCTTTAATAAACTCCATTCTAATTATCATCTGTAATTTTCTTAGTTCACTGAGTTTCATATTAGCAGCCAGACACAGCACCAGCAAGACACAGCTGATAAGCTCAGTGGTTTTACACTGCCCCGTCCAAGGCGGCTCTCCTCACAAAAATTCAGAGGGAACATTCACAGTCCATCATACTCACAGTCAAGGCAGTATTTTAAAGTATGTTCAACTTGGAACAATTGCCTCAAGCTCAGAGTGCCATGTAACATAGTCCTTGCTAAAGCTGTACCACAGCAAGGCCACTGAACTGCATCCTTCAGTCTTCATCACAGATGCAATTCTATTCAGAAAGCGTGTTCTCCGTTATGATCATTTGCAAGTTATTTGTGAACACTGAAGGCCACACCTAACCTAGAATCTCGCCTCCAGCAGTGACAAATACAGAGCGCTTCACAGAAAGGGGCAAGAAAACCCACCACACAGGTTAATCAATTTGCTTACTGAAGAGCAGTTAGTGATTGGTTTTATGCTGTTCCTGAAGATATAGCAACATTACTTTTTTTCTGAATTCAGATTAGATTTTGGTTTTCTCTTTTAGAAATAGATCCTCTTTGGCCAATCACACACTGTAGTAAAGGTCTTTATTTTAATTCACTTTACATTATTCCCTTTCCATTTATTTATTACCTCATATTCAACAAATTACTTTGAAAAGAAACATCTTTTAGCCATTTAGCTGTTCAGGAACTATTATCTATGAACACTAATTCCAGAAAGTGAACTTGGAATTACATCTTTTACATGACAGGAACGCATATGTATAGATACGTAACATAACAGATTTTACAAATGGGTACAATCCCCAGCTACAGAGGAAAATGAATGCATAAATAATCCCAGTGCGGAATCCAAGTACAAGCCTGTAAACTACATCAGCAGCTGCATGTTGATATACACACGTGATCCCTGTATATATTCTGGCCTTCTGTAAACTTCAAATGTCTCATTCCAACACGCTTGCAAAAAGCAAATAAAATGAAGCAATTTGTCATTAAACTCATGAAACTAAAATAATTTTTTTTATTCAGGCACATTTCTTGCCCTCTTCTTCGTTCCAAAATTCAAGTTTAGCTCCTTTTCCTACCCAAAGAAGTTTCCATTAAATTTATTAGGAGACTCCCTAATCAGAAAAACAGAGGTTGGGCTAAACAAGCAAGACACACTGTATTTACATTTTGGAGACACTCTCTCATTCACTAACCTGCTTTTGTTGGATGCTGGATTTCTTACTATTTTTCATGGATTCAGGCATCTTGATCTCCTAAAAAGATTGAAAATTTTAAACTTAAAATAAGTTTGAATGCTCTCTCGAGTACTCTTAAATACACTGAGCAAATCAGCATTCAGTTAAACCTACCAGAATCAGTGTAAGATACTAACTGGCATATCTAGCCTTTTCTTCACAATTCTGTTTTAGTCCAAGCTACCAGAGTACTATCAACAGGTGAACAGTTAAGTAATGAATGCTCATCTTCATAATTAAAGGTTTACTGTACTTCCATTACAAATAAACTTTGAATGAAAGAGATCAAATCTTCTCTGAAATTAAAATTGGTCTTTTCTTCTGAATTGCTTATAGTTTAAAGCTATGAAATAACATGCCTGTTCACTGCCTCATTGCTCACTGTAATCAGCATGGGCTAGGAAGATCACACACGTTCCTTTCCTTTTTTCTCTTCAGAGTTTTCAGTTAGCAGAGACTCAAAGTCTTTAGATGTCACAAGGTTAAACAAAGGAATTATTAATGCTGGAAATTATTGTTAAAAATAACAAGTATCTAAACATATTTTCATCCTTAAAGGCCTACACAAAAGACAGCAGAAGTATTTCCACTACAAATCAGATTTTTATTTTATTAACACTTCTATTTAAAACCAAAAAGCTTCTCAGTGTGAATGTCAGATCTCAAATTGGCCTAACATTGCAGCAGATGGAGCAAGCAAGTGAAGTGGTGAAAAAGTGAAAGCCAGAAATGGATACAACAGGGTAGTGCAGAACATTCAAAAATTATGCCATAGATATCCTTTATAATATGCAGCAAAAATTAAAGTCAAGGAGAGAGAATGCAAAACAGATTATGAAAACTGTGATGATAAACCTTCTTTAACAGCCAGAATATTACTTCAGTAAAACTAAGCAAAGATATACTTTTTATTCAATTAATTCTGTACTTAAACGTTGAAAGGCACAAGATCCTTTTCCTCAGTGGGACTCCTCTCGGCACATTTGAAAGAATGTTAGAGAAGCAGGCTTATTTCTTTTAAATACAAATTCAGATGTCAACATACACACATGCTCACCATTTCTTGGCCTTCTTTGGCTGCCTTCATCATCTGTTCCAATATAATTTTCTTCAAGCAGCTACTGAGCAAAAAGGCCTAAAGAGGATAAACCAGAGAACATTCTGATTTCATCTATTAAAAGATGTACTTGACTCTTCCATTCCTCCTCCACCAGAAAATTACAGTCCCTAACTACTGAACTATTACTTCCATAATTCAGTTAATTTTACTCTGTGCTTAACATCCTTACAGTGCACCAAACTGGCTGCAGCGCTTAAAGCCCAGCCTCAGCATGACTAACCCTCATGGCAGTGCTCAGAGCAGAGAATAAGAATTTTTGTGACTGGTTTTGTGAGGCAAGTTATTCTCTCTAGTTGTGTGGGGCTCCTACCTTAAAGGCTGACAAATTACACCAAAGGCTAAGTAAAGTTAATCAATCATGGCACTATCAGCATCAAAATCTCTTTGACAAACGAAGCAAGGTGGAGTTCACAGGCACTCAGCACTTCTGAAAAAGCCCTTGTGGTTACACAAGATGGCCATAACTGTTTGTAGACCAGCTCACAGTCACATCTTGCACAGCTAATATAAGTGAGCAGTACATGTTCATCCCACACATTTGGTATCTAGCAGAGGCACCTCAGAGAGGAGTGGAGTTGTTCCTACTTCCTTATGCTCTCTGATGAGCACAGACAACTCCACAGGATGATGCAGCCCAAGTTAAGGTCTGAACTGCCCTGGAGGTGGACCTTACTGCCTACTGTCCAAAAGGAAGCATCTCAGGTAGGGTGTCAAGCACCGAGAGGTGAATCAAAGACAAAATATCCTACAAGATCAGTGAGGGAGGGGGGAGCCATCTCTAAGTTGCAAATCATCCAGTCTTTCCATTTTTTGCAGTGGGCTCTTGAACCACACCCTTGTTTCTTCCACACAGTAGCACATTTCTGGCCTTCAGCTCTTCCTCACACTCCTGAGGGAAAGTGGGACACAGGTTTTCTAATCAACAAGTCACTACATCAAGCACAACCCTAATAGATTTCAGAGAATTAATACTGAGGTAATTCTAGGTTTTTTTGTTCTCTAACAGCAAAGAAACTAGAAAGCTTATTGCTTATGGCTCATGTACTCATAAGACTTAAGCATGGCAGGGAATTAACACTTTCTAAATAGCTGTGTGAACTGCATCATCACCCCAGAATTGAGAAGTCATGTGTGAGAAATTAAACATTTTGATTTTACTTGAAAAATCCTGTCTGCTGCTGGATGGGTCTCAGAGGCAAGAGAAGCAGTTTACTTGAATAACAGGCTCTATACTTTTTATAGAAGCTCTGTACCTAAACTGAGACCAGTGCTGTCTTTAATACAGCAGAGCCTAGATAATTTGCCAGGCAGCATAACCACAGAAGGATGACTTGAATTTCTGGATACCTTTCTCTTTAAAGAGCTGCCTGAAAAGAGTGGGAGGAATGGCACCCTATAAAATCTTATTTAAGAATTATTTATAGATAAGAAAATATTTATGATGTCACATATACTCACCCTCCTGTGTTAATACGGCTTATATTTATATTTGAACAATAGATTTATTGTGGAAAATGGGAGTCCTTGACCTTAGGTGGGTCTGACCAATTAATGACTTTGGATACCTATTGCTACTGAGTCCAGTAAATAAATGGCATCTCACCACACTCCATCCCAGGCTTGCTGCTGAGTGATAGACATTTCTCTTCAGTGGAAAAAAAAACACAACAAAACAAAACCCACAAAAACTTTCCTTATACTAGAAACTCAAATGCTTTTCCCCAGATAATTCTGTCCCTAGGCTAACCTGCTTGAAAGTATAGCCACTGCACTCTGGTAGAGATGGACTAACCACTTTTGAAGATTCCCTGTGGCTGTAAGATTACATTTTACACTGATCCTTTCCTAAAAGGACCAAGAATTAACCTGTTTTGTGTGCAAAATTATCCACTGCCATGTGCCTGAATCATTGTACTCAAATCTGAACTCCAGAGTGTCTTCTTCACCATCCTTTGTAGCACCCTGAAAAATAAATTAAAAAAAAGGCACAACAACCAATGAAGAGAAGAAACAGCTCAAAACAGCGTTGAGGTGTTCAGCCTTAAATCAGAATTATAAACAAAGCAGCTGAAGATCTGTACCAGAACCCTTCTCCTGGGGGAGGGAGCAAGTGGGAGGTAGGACAGGGGAGTCTTTACAAGCATAAAGCTGGCTGAGGTAGTTCTTTTGCTCCCACAGAAAACTTTCTGCCAACTCTACCTCCAACAGGAAAGGGGCAGGTAAAGTATGACATGGAATGCCAGGGAAGGGACAAAACATAGCAGAGTAAGGCTAGATGGTTTACTGCTGTAAAAGCTGCCAAGGGAATATGTTTCAGGATAGATTTGGAGGAGAATATGGGCAGATGGGAGGGATTTAAAGCAAACCACTGCCTTCCCCCCAGACCCGACAGCCTTAGTTTTCATGAAGGGAAAGTGAATTCAGATAAAAAAAAAATCAGTGAAGTACTTACAAGAAAAGTAACCTGCCAACTTTTTAACCTGTTGACTTTAAAGCTGACCTCTTTGGTTTGCTTACTAGGCAGTTTTATGCAGCAGTTAATCTCATTATTGCCAACATAGATGTCAGCTGAGCAGCCTTCTTCTGGATAGTCACAAACGCAAGGATCAAGCCGTACATATCCATAGAACTGCATTTCTCGAATCAGCTCCAGGAACTGCACCAAAGAGACGGAACTAAAGCAATTTGCTATAAAGACAAGTGAAATCTAGTGATTTGGGGTGTGTGTGGGGGGGGTGTCTGTGTGTCAGGGGCGAATCTTTCCAATGCCTAATACTCTTTGTCCTGGGAGGACACAGATTCACCACAATATGTCAGCACTGGATTCAGAGAATAGCACTCACGATCTAGACTTAGAAAGTTTATTCTTTTTTTCAACCCACTGGATGTGATGAGCTGGGTCTTTTGGATGCTTAATTGGATATGATGATGGGAAGAGATAAAATTAACCAGTAAGAACCTGTACAAAATACTGAGAACAGCAGTCCCAGCTGTCTGAATTTCCATCTGATATCCCAAACTGGATGGCAAACCTTTGCACCTGAGTTTAGCAAATACAGAAGACTAGGATTCACAGTCAAAAACTTCCTGCTAGGCCTTGGGATCCAAGTCATTCTGTTGGGATATTTTAAATTTCTAGCAGAGATGGGAACTTCCTTTCCTATTTGGCAGCTCAGTGTCTGGCCAGGAGATGGGAGACCCTGGGTCTCTAGCTCAAACCACTCCACAAAACCATACTCTATTTTTAAAGTCACAGCCTCTAGTATCATTGCTTCAAAAACCACTCCTTTGGTCTATTTACATTGTTTAAAAAATACCATTTTACCTTTGCTTTGTTTGCATTTTTTTGTAGAAATTTAAGTTCCTGCATCTGCCCTTCTGTTGGTTTAACCCAATTCCTCTTAACTTCCTGGATTGCCTTAAAAGAATTTTTAAAAATAGCGAGAAGTCAGCAAAAGTGTATTTCCTTTCACACACAAACACTCAGAAACATATACACAGGAAGAGCCTTTTTTTTTTTTTTTTTTTAAGAACAAGGCTTTGATTTTGGGACAAGTTCACTCTACACCGTTTTTTCCTCCTGAATTAGTTTCCAAAGCTAGTACAACTCAACACACCTACAGTTCAGAATTCAAATGCTGTCATATCATGGCAGAGTGCCTACACATAGAGAGATAAAGATGCATACAACACTTGAAAATAGAGTGCATGGACACCTGATTATGTCCTTTTTGAGCAATAATTTTCCCACGCACAAAACACAGATGAGTTAGAATCTCCAGTACACAAGTTTGGGGGGGAAAAAAAAAAACCAAAACAACAAAAAACCAAACCAAACCCACACACACACACACACACACACACACAAAGCCACCACAAAACACCCACAAACCAAAACATGCTCAACAACAGCTATACACAGCACTTAAAAAAATCACAACAAAGCAGTGTTAAACCGGAACCACTTACAAGCTTTTCAAGAATTTGTATAGAAGATGAAATTAATTTGGGAAAGTTAGCTTTTAAAATTCTAAAGACCTTTCAGTTTTACCTGCATATATAGCAAATCCAGTGAAGTTCTACAATCCATCAGCAGCGTATCAAGGGAAGGATCCATATACCTTTTCCATGCCAAGGGAAAAACATAATAAAATATGAAGATATGCTTCTAAATTCGGCATTGTGATTTTTCAGCTAAGTATGATGGGAACACAGCCCAAAAAGATATCATTATTTACCAGGTAAAAAAAAAAACAAAACCAACCAAAACCCACAAAAAAATAAACCCAACAAACCCAACACCAAAAGCAACCACCACCAAAACCCAGTTGTGCCCTTGAGGCGTGTACTATATTCATTCTTTATACCTTGTAGCAGAACAGAAACTAAAATCAGGTTATACAATGCCTCCACTTTGATTTTGGTGCTACCAAACATAACAGTTACAATGTAGAACTAAAACTCTCCCCCTCATTTTCTCAATTGACTTGGGGTTCGTCTACATAAAAGTTGGCAAGACTCTCAGAGCACCCACTGTCACGCTGCAGTGCTGCCATACAAGACTCAGCTATCTGCAATACCAACTACTGTAGAACTGCAGCAGGGTCAGATCACAAGAGCCACAAAGCAAGTTAAATATTCAGTTGTCCATGCTGCAACAACTATCTTGAGCCATTTTATTTAAAAGCAGCTTGGGTAAGTCTACATGACTGTACAAACAGAGCAGCACTGGCTCCACAGCTGGTACGGCTGTATTACTCACGTAGCACAGGTGATACACCTCCTGCAGCACAGGGATAACCCAAGGACTGCCATTTCCTACCTCTGTGCTTTGAAGCACTGCTGGATGGAGAACTATCTTCTCAGAAAGTCACTGCAGCAGCAGTGCTTTCATTAGGCTGCAAGGTTCTCTAGTTTATAACGGCATATATAGCGAAACAGAGAAAGCTTTGTAGAGGTCAAGGTCTAGCCCAGTAGATTTAAACCGGCCAAGTTACAAGCATCAAGCAACAGGTTTCTGTGTAGCTTCAATCCAAGCAACCTTGCTTGCTGCCACCAAAAGGCATGGTCTGTTCTTCCTCTCCTGCTCCCAGTAAGATGAATGCTGGAGCAAGGACTGTGAGGCAGCCAAAATCTACTCCCTTTTTAGTGCTTCATTGTAGGGAGAAGCAGACCAGACCACAACCACAGCAGTGAGCCATTAGACTGGCTCAGCTATACTGCCTAATTGCACCCTCAGGGCACTGTTTGACAAGAGGGACTTTGGCAGCAGACTCCCTGTCTCCAGGGTTTATCCTCACACACAAGTCAGCACAACTATTTGCTGCACAGCAAACAAGACTGAGGAACTGACCCAGGCAAAAAATAGGCCAGCAAAACCAAATAAAAAAAATTAAACGGGCAGGAACTTATTTTTAGACCAGGTTAGCTCGCCAGCCCAGTTCACCGTGTCTGTGCACACAGTTCTACCAGCAAAACTGAGGAGGAGCCTGAGGCACGAGCAAATGAAAAGGGGAAGAGTGCTCTGCTGCTTAAGCCAGGCCACTTAGCAAAAGAAATGCTCAGGCTATGGCCTCAGGTATTTTCTGTATTAGTATACAGAAATGAGCACTTTAGATTACAAGTAATCCATCTCTACCCAAACAGAGTTGCAGCTTGCAACTCAGAACTCAAAGTTCTCTTCTATATTGTTTACAGGTATGTTCCATTTGTGGTCACTGTATTATGCAATATAAAAATTAGGAGGCAAGCAGCCACAAAGCATATCTCTATAGATTCTGAAGGAGAGAAGGAATAAATAGCTAGCTGCTGTAGAGGACACTTCAGTAATACTACAGTGTTAAAATGTAAAACACACAGGGCCACAGAAACTGGTCAATTCCAATAACAAATTTGCCTCTGAGAAAAACAGTCAAGCTGCTGAGGCTTGAAGACTTTGTAGCTAAGTTATTCAAGGGATTTCTCTGTTTATAGCAGTTGTCATGCATCTTGGTAGTTTCTTTAAGCGTCTTGCTCACCACTTTCTGATCCCAAGCTTACAGTGCAATTCTTTCATGCTCTGAAGACTCACATAAGGAAGTTCAAAGTCTGCCACTTTTTTCACCACTGGGAAAAGAAAAAAACCACAGAGACATTTGGTAAAATCTAGTGAAATAGCCCAGCTACTTTTATATATCAGTTTGTGCTGGTTACCAATGTGCTTTTAGAGAAGGAAAAGAACTTAAATATAAATGCTGGGTTAAAGTAAGGTGACAGGTTAGTTACCTTCCTCGCTTCTCCAGATCTAAACGTACATAGCTCTATTACTTACAGAATAATACTAGTCTACTCCCTTAAACTGTGTCTTATAGGATATCCTTCTCTCAAAACACAGTTAAGCAGTATAGATGTTTCTGGATTTAAAGGACATGTAGAGGCAAGCTTCCAGGACTGGTGTTTTCCTTGAACAGAACACCAGACAAGAACACTGTAACTAACACACAGCAGGAAAAGCAAGTCACTCTTCAGACGTCACTACTTTACTGCACACTTTTTAAAAATAATGTCTAAGGCCACAACCTGTAAACATTTATTTCTAAGCCAATACCACAATTCAGCAGAACACTTAAACGTGATTTTAAGCATGTGAGCATCTAAACATTTTTTTGGCAGTGGACTATGGGTTGGACTTGATGTATTTGTGAGGAATAACAGAGATGCACAGAAATGTAATCAGTTGAAAAACTTTTCTATTCTTCTGTGTATCTAATGATACCACAATACAAGGCAAAAGAAAATCCAACTGCAGTTAAAAGAGTATATAAAATGTGTTATATCTAGATACATCTGAGACATAGTAACAGCCAGGGATTCTGTTTTCTTAGAGATACCTTTCACAGCCAGAGAGAAGGGAGCAGGGAAACGATAAATAAAATAGACACAGACAGTAAAGTTCCTACCCCACTGAATAAGCCTGAGTTTACTACTGGACCTTCATCTTGAAGGGTTCAGAAAAACATTAGCATCTTTATGCCAATGAGAAGACTGAAAAAAGCTAGATGACTTGTCAAGGCCACAGAGAGATGCTGCAATACTGAGCTTTACTCCACTCAACAGCAAAGATTGTGTTCTCTTCCCTGATGTGGCCTGAGCATATCCCAGCCCCAGGCCTGGATCCAGCCTCATCCACACACCTGCCCACTTAGGAAACAGGACATCAGCAGACCAATGAGGACATAAAAGCCCCTTCACATTTTATGACCATAAAGAGACTCACAACCCTGATTTACAGCTTGCTCAGTACCATCATGGCTAAACTTAAGTTTCTATCAGTTAAGAAAGGAAACGTGTCATGATATAAAGGAAAGTAAGCCACAGACATTGTTGATAAATATAACAAAAGAGTTTCCTGTCCCATTGTTAAACTCAGCATGTGATCTGTAAATTAAGGACTGTTTTATGTAGGTATGGCCATCTAATTAAATGCCTACCCAGAAGTTCCCATGCAGTAAATTTGCTGCATGTCTTGTAAACTGAAAGGGACACGATAGTACATGTCAAAGTCTCACCCCTGCTCCACACTATCTATTGCCATACTTTGTTCCCCACTACCACTCTTTCTAAGCTGTGCGGTGAGAGGGCTTGAGGGGCTTTAATCAGATGGGATGGGTCTTTCATCCTGAGAAGGCTCACACAAGCTCTGTAGACTCTAGGCTCAGTTACTGCAGCCAACAACAACAACAAAAAAATCCAACGGAGGGCTAAGTTAAGCACCTTGTAAAACTTACCAGAGAGAGCTCCATCATCATGATCTTGGAAAAAAAATAAGCTAAAATATTTTATTAATTCTCTTGATAGCCCCATCTCGCATGATGTAACCTTTAAAAACAAAGAAGGTCAGAAGCTTAGCTATCCATTAGCACGAATAAGGAATAAATGTTCAATACCTATTAATGTAACTTAATTTTCCCTTATGTCCCATTTAACTGCTCATTTAAAAGCAAATATAACCATTCCCATATTGAGTTTGTGAGGAATTTCATGTTTTAAAGGAACATAAAAATATAATAAAATAGAAAAGTGTTTTCTACTCTGCCATGCATTTAAGTATGCTTTAATGCAAGGCACCTGCCATGTTACTCCAGATCTTTACTACTAAATCCTGTTGTACAGTAAGCACTGTGTGCTCTGAGCTAACAACATTGGTCATAAGCATCACAAAATACGTATTTTTACACAATTGGTGTATTTTCCAAGCTGATAGAACCCTCTTCTTTTTCTAGGAACTATCTACAAGTCCTGCCCCTTTACTGAAAGCACCAGTCTTACTTGTAGGGTTCTACAGTTCTGTGTGAAGGCTTCTGACAAGAACAGACTTGAGCTTTGTTCAGCTTTTGTTATTGACAGTGCATAAGGAGGAAAAATCTTATCCATTTGGATAAACATTTGGATTGTTTTAGCTTGCTGTGGCCCCTCTACATCTTTTCTGAAAGAGGGCAGAATTAGTGCTAACAGAAAATGCAGAAATTATTTGCAGGACCGGCTGCACAACAGTATAGTGGGGATGGAAAAATCAGGCAGAGGTGACCACAGAAACTGCTGAATCATATTGGGGGAATTGCCTTGTTCTATTTTAGGTTCTGAAAAATCAAAGCATGAGCTAAAGCAGACATAACCTAGGAGCACAGTTCCATCAGAGCATTCCTAAATTCTGAAATGACTGTAATCTCCTGAGTTCACTCAGGAAAGTGGTGTGGCAACCATAAGAAAACTCTCCACCCCTGAGAACGCTCCTGTCATAGCTCATCTGGCAGATTGTGCAACGTGATAGAGGAGTCATGCTTTGGTCAGAGAAGCCGGACTTTCTTTGCTAAGCACAAGGTGGAAGTACCGGTTTTCAGTCTTCTTCCAAAGGGTGCCAATCCCAAAACTCTTCCAGCTCTGTATCACAGTGACAGCATTGTAAGTTTACTCATCTCCACAGTTCAGAAGGGTTTTTTCCAGCTGTATCAGCTGGTTTAAAAAGCAGACACATTGTTGTGCATGCTAAAATAAGTAGACATCAAGCTAAAAATAGGTTGGGAAGAATTGTTCCAAGTTAAAATTAAAGAACACATTAATGAGGTTTTCCTTATACTTGTTAATATCAGGGCTGTTACCAGAGAGGGCAGCAGAGCATTAAAATCACTTGCCTCACACTCAGTTCAGACACCAGGTATAATGGAAGAAAGTTTCAGAAGTCCAAACACAAAAGACAAACAAGTGAATATTAGCAGCACCATCTTTCATTCTGTCTGCCTCTGTGCTAAAAAATCCCCACAAATTACTTTAAGAAATTAGCCAGAACTTCAACATGTTACACCTTAGAAGCATAACACTAAGCGTGGCAGATGGCATTTCCCATCTCTGATTCAGTAGGATTTTGACTTATTTTATTTCCTGGATCAAAGCACAAGCTGGTATATGCTGCCTGAACACCAGGATGTTAGGGAGTGACGGCTGCAAAATCTACATCCACTGCAAAAGAACAGTGACTGTGGTAGCACATTTACGATGATGAAAGCTAAGTAATTCCTAAAAGTCCTATCCAATCTTTAAAGTCAGAAGAGAAGAAATGGTGTCTGCAGCATTTCAAATGTCATTGTTTCTTTAAAGGGCCACATAAACATTAAACATCTATAAATGCAATATACAAAGCAACATACAACAGCACTGTCTGGCTTGGAAATTACCTTGACCCCACTGCAAAACTAGCAAGTTTGTCAAGCCCAAATTATCAGTATTTTTTAAAGTATATTAGCAAATCCTTTCTTTACAAAAGGTACTTATGCAAGTCTCCTATCTAAAACATCTCCTTACTTCTTCCACCCTATTAGCACCTACTTCCCTCTCCCCAAATCAAAATTCCTATCTCCCTGCCACCCCCAACACCTTTTACCATCAGCATCTCCCACCCCACAAGTCTCCTTTTGCAGGGCCTAAGGCCAGCTCTGACACTTACCTTCCTCTGGAAGAACTGGTCTCAGCATTGCCTCAGGTTGTGCAAACCCCATAGCAGAACAAAGCCATCAAGGGGCTACCCTGTGTTATCCACCTCATGGTAACTGTGCACAGATACTGTGTGCTCTGCAGCCAGACTAGCACGGGTCAGCTTGATGGAGGAGGGTGAACACATGTTCAGCTCACTTGTACCCACAGCCAGCTAAGAACTACCTCCACAAACTCAGATTGCAAAGGTGCAACAGAAATACAGTACACAGTTCTGTATGGTGAGAGGAAATTTCAGATTCCCATGACAAAGAAGAGTACCCATCTGGCAGGTGTATGCTTTGTTTTTGCTGTCAAGATTAGGAAATGGGAACAACTGAGGAAGAGGCTTCAGCCTTGCTCATGCATACACACATGCCAATACACAAAACATGCACAGCCACTGCTGCTCCTCCTCTCCCGGCTTAAGAAGGGAACCCCAGCTGAAAAAGTTTCAAACGCAAACCAGCCAGTTGTGTAAACAACATTTGGTTGCTACTGGTTTCAAAATTTAATTAGCGATTGTTTACTGCATGTATTACACCAGCTGTTACGGCCATCCCAGAGCCACAGTGCCAGAACTGTGCCAATACTGCAAAGCAAGTTCCACAGTTTCACAGCAAACATCAGGGGACATAAAACAAGTAAAGGAGAACCATGCAGGAAACCAAGACATCTCAGTTGCACGGTAAGTTTTAACAGCAGTGCACCAGCTAAGGCATAAGCCAAGACTAGACCATCATTTCTGACTACAACGTTCAAGCACTTTCACCCACACTATGCTAAACCAAAGGGAGAGCTAATTAAGAACGTGTCCCCATAAGGAACAGTATATGTTTTCTGATTCTGTCATATTGAAGGACACCTGACCTTGACAGCCAAATGCCATAGAAGCAGAAGGCATGTAACATTAAGAAGAGATAAACCATGGGCAAATGTAAGAACCAAAACCCCTCATCTGCAAGATCAGCAACACTCCCCCTCACCCCTTGTACAATAAGTCCCTTGAAAACCACAGAAGATATTCCTGTATGCCTTCAAATAGGGAGTTTTATCCTTTCCTGACTGAAATTATCTTCATTTTCGCCCACTTCTTACAAATGGAAAATTTCAACACAATGCTATAATCCCGTTACCTCTAATATTCTTTCTGCAGTGTCCGATGTCTGGATATCAAGTCTAACATTGCTGCCATCAGCGAGGTAAACATCCAGAAAGGCTCTCTGGGTTTGGATCTTAAATGTATCCTGTTAGGTAGAAACAGAACACTGTTTTATTGCTCTCTATATTGCTGGAGCCCTTCTGAAGATGCTGCTCCATTTCCCTATTTACTCCAATAAAATAAACAATTAAGATTTTAGTAACTTACTGTTTAGTTAATAATAATTATTGTTAAAGCTCACAGACAACAAAAAAATCAGAGGTAGAACAGTAAGTGGGAAGATACTGCAGAATTAGAGGAGGGTCACTTTGATGTTAAGCTGAGCACAGGTTACTTAGTGTCTCAGTATCTGTAGGAACAAAGCAGTCACTATCCTAGGAAGTAGAAACTCCAGAAAGAGGAGGCAGATAAAGAGCTGCATCTGAATATTCAGAAACGGTGTATTCTTCACTGGTTTTATATCAAGACTTTACATTTCCCTAGAAGACTTTCCTGAGCTCCAACTCAGAAAGCCCCATGCCTTGCTATGGACGAAAAGTCAGACTTACTTGTTTCAAGAGAATGGATGCTAGTTTGAGAACTCCCTTGGGGGTGCGTTTGGATGAGGCACAGAAACATATCGCCACAGTTCTTCTTCCTGTTGACTGCCTTGTATCAGAGGACAGCAATGGTCTTTCTAGCATTTTTATTAATTAAGATCCATAATCCATAGCGGAGATCCATAGCAGAGGAAAAACGCTGTAATTGTGCATACTGCATGCAATATTAAATTTTAATTTTTTGCATCCACTTTTGGTAGCCTAGTGGAAGATACGAGAAACTCCCTGGGAGCCCTTAGGTTTCAAGTACTCTTGGTATCTTGCTGTAGAGTCTTCATGGTGCCTGTATACAGGAGCATCTCCTGACCCCTGTGATATCAGCAAGAACAGGGTGGCAGGGATGACATTTATGCTGTGTGCTCCTTTACCTCGCTTTGGGTACCCTGGAAAACATGCTAAAACCTATGACTCCAGCTAATTAACTCAGCTCAGACTGGTAACTTTTTTGGCTCAGAAAGACCACATTTTCCAGTAAATCTGGCTTAATTAAGAGTTATTTCAAGGTTAGGGCCAACACAAACAAAATTCATTTTCTTCCACATGATCTAAAAACTAAGAACACATCAACAAGTTTGTAGAATGACATGTGGGGAAAAAAAAAGGTCTTGAGGAAAACCAAAACAAAACCAATCTCTTATTTAAACAGACTTCCCACAGATTTTCCTGCCACCTAGTATTTCACCTAGCAGCATGCCTACACATCTGTTTGCACATATAAAAGAACAAGAGAACCTCTTCTCAAAGCATTAGCCAATGCCCTGTCTGAAGTCCTTCTGGGGATCCACACAGACTTAATCTTTATCCCCAAACTTCCTTCTTATCCAGCCAACAGAACAAGTAATTCTTCTTAATTAAAATAAGCATTACTTTGCTTCTGTGGAGACACAAAAGCCCCTCTCTCCCTTAATTGAGAAGCATGTACTGTGCTTACCTGAGTACTTTACTACTTTCCTCAAAAGAGAGTGAGCAGACACTTCATCACAAATGCCTTTGGCGCACATATTTTGGTATGAAACATCTCACACATGATAAAAGTGTATGCGAAATGTGGAACAAACATAGGACACAGACATCAGAATGAGGTAAAGACACGTAACTCATTACTGACTCTTGACGAAGAGCAAGCAGGTCACTTTATAGCCAATTTGCTACCCAGGACTGGGCAGTGCTGGGGGGAGAAGGTGAGCGCAAAGGCTCGCACACCACAATAAGTGCTTCTGGGTGTAGGCTGCTAATGCTGAAGTTCCCACTGGGAAAGGACATGAAGGACTCTATGCATCTACTTCTGCCAGATCCTCGCTGCTGTTCCTGCAGCTTTCACAGCCTGGGTACATGCCACCTCATCCACTGTGGCAGCCCAGGGTCAGACACACAAAGGTCACTATCCTTCTGCCACTCAAAGAGAGTCATAGCTCCAGCACCCTACCCTACATGCCACCTCACTACTCAGCAATCACGAGGGGAAGAAGAAAAGCATGATCAAACTTTCAAGCTACTTCCAAGGAGTTTGAGTTCTCCAAGAACACTGTGCAATATATTGGTAGACAGATTAATCTGAGGATCTACAAGAAAGGATGTGTTAGGGAAAAGAAAATCTCAGTCCATCTAGAATGGTCATATTCTATCTTTCTATTCTATCACCATTTAATACTTAAACCATCAGTTTCCACAGTCGTCTTTTAAAAACTGCTTTAATTTACTTGACTCTACTGAACTACAGGCACAGCTTCATTTCATGGTCTTGGGGACAAATTCCCTACTTTATCTCCAACTTTTGATTACTGTTCTCTTAATATGGCTATGACAGCAAGTCAAAACCAAGAATTATCTTAAACTGTTGGGTTTGGGGACTTTTCCCCCCTTTATCACATGCTTTTACCCTAGAAGGCAGAACTGTCTGTGCCAAAAACTCCACACATTGTTCGGTGTTATAAATATTTGTGTTTAGCCGCTTATCAGCAAAGTATTGTTGAGACAAAAAAAAAAATTACTTACACAAAAACAAAAGGAGGAAACAGTGCAGTCTGTAAGGCAGGAGAAGACAGTGTTAAGTGAAGAAATACAAATACTAACATGTCCCTAAAACAACACAAGAGAATGCAGCATAAGTTTAATACAAATACAAAGGAAAGAGCATTTATCAGTGTTAGCAATAATCCATTTAGTAAGTGCACATGGCAATCCCAACCACTTCCAAAATGGACAGAAGAATACTTCTGAAAGAAATTTGAAGCAGTGAGTCAGAAAAGTTAAGATCTTCTCCCAGGCTGCTGTTTTAGTTTTGGAAAAAGCAGTAGAGTCATTGTCTCGCCTACTCAAAACAGGTACCAACATAAAAAAAAAAACCCTGTCCATGCTCAGAAGTACTTTTCATGTTTACTGCACTTTTGCTCCCAAAATTCAGGGAACATGCCATGTAACTAGAACGGGACACTTCCTTGTATCCCTTAATACTGCTTATCTGAATCTTCCCTTAACGCTGTCACTATCACCTGTGGTAAAATCTCCTGAAACATCTAGAACTGCTGCCTATTCCCCACTTGCCTGCCCCAGTAGCTTGAAGCACACCTCAGTCATTAATATAAGAATATAGAATAATACAAAGCTGGTGAGGGATTTTCTTCATTTTTCAGTTTTGATGAAAAGAACAGTTTGGAAGAAAAAAAAAAACAAAACCAACAAACCAACAAACCAAAAACCAAATCAAAACCACAAAACCAACAAAACACCCAAACAATCCCAAAAGACCTGTTATACAGTTCCCCCACAAGAAAAAAAAAAAAAGATATCTAGATACTTTTTTTCCCTTGCCAGTTTTCCATTAGAAAACTTAAAATTAAGTGATTTTGTTTTAACAGAAGTCAACACCAATCTGAACCCTCGGCAAGCTCTCAATTGATTTGTGGCTCACCTAAGCAGCACGGGCCATGAAAGGGGAAAGGGCAAGAGAGGAGGCCCTTATGACAACATATTTCAAAAGAACAGGTCAGGGCACTGAATTGCATCTTAACATTGAAACGATAAAACAGACATCCTTGAATTAAAATTCTTCAGAACTTTCTATGCTAGAAACCTTCCCCCTGGCCAACACACAATAAAAGTCTGAAAGTATGGGAAATTCCCACATGAAATTCAGATTTTTGGCCAGCTGCTTTTGAAATAGAAGTTCATAAATAAGAAACCCAACCTGATTTGGTATGAAATAAATAACATTTTTAGAGCAGTGCTGAAATCATAGATACTCAGCCTGACTTCTGTTTGTGTACACACACATCCAAACACATTTGTTAGTTACTACGAGTGAGTACAGAGGAATGCTTCAAACGCGCGTTCTCCATCACGTGCACAAATGGCAACTGTATGGCGAGTGCAGAGAAGCAGAGGCTGCACTGTCAGAGACAGGGACTCTGTCCAACAAAATGCAGCCCATGATCAGGCCAGCTTTGATTCCTGGTAATACCTGCAGATTTCTGGGTTACATTTTACCCCCACTCTCAACAGAATACAAACCACAGATCTCATATGGTAGTCAATCCTTGGCCTCATGCTTGCTCCTCAGAAGGAAAACTGCCTTACATCACAGACCTTTGATGAAGGACCACATAAGAATACTGCTTTTTTGCCTGTTATCAGGCACTGGTTGGCTCTATCTGCTCAAGAACTCAAAACTTTTTATCTGTCCTTTTGGCAACACCTGAATCCTTTTGCTCATGCTAAAGGCTGCTGTTTACCAGCAACACAGACCAGAAAAGGTCAGCCTCCTAGATCATTAACTCCAAACCTCTGCTGCTGCAAGGAAACGTATCTCAATTTTATTCCTAAATCCATAATGACTCTCTGTCCTCACAGCTGCATCCTGAATATACCACATTACTCCATGGGTGCCCAATAAAGATACAGCTCATGATCTCAGATTACATTCAAGGATATGGAAAATTTGCATTAAAATGAGACTGATAGGGATGTACGTACCTGCTCATACCATCTTTCCCCTGATGAAAAAGGAGGGGACACAACACAGCTATGATGGCCTCATTTTGTTAATGACTTCTTGCAAGAACTATGCCATTTGTTTTTAGGGGCTGGAAGTAGTGGGGCATATACTGAATCTGTCTCTCCAGCTTGGTCACTGGCCAAGTTTGCAGGGTTTGGAAAAGTGGAGGGGCAGGGAGGTTATGGGTTATATTGTTCAACTCTGCTACGTGATGGCATTGGTAAACATTTCAGCAATATCCATTTTGAGTAAAGCAGCCATTGTGCCAAGCTGCTTCCCCATGTGTCAGGAGCCCTGCCGTCCCCTGACAACTTCTCCTATGAGATTAGGTTGCTGCAGAAACAGCCACAGCTTGCCTGCTATAAAGAGCAAACCATAACTACCTATGCAAGAGGTAAAGCTGGTGCTGGGCAAAAACAGGGGCCTGGAAAGCAGGGTTAACCTGCATGGGCTTGTCCCTGCTTCAAAAGCTTGCCCTGTTAGATATGATCGAGGGATATAGCTGGTTGGTGTGATGCTGACTGCAGATACAGATGAGTCACATTCAACACTGTCAGGCAGCTGCAGTAAAGCCGTGGTCCTTGCACAGCACTCCCACTCCAGGGAGTGCTGGTCTCAGCACACCCTTCACAACCCCATTCAGAAGCAAAACACAGGACAAGGACCAAAAAGATCTTAAATTCAGTTTGACTTTTCCTTTGCATCTTCTGTTTTAGTCAGTGACATATACAGTAACTTGTTTCAGGTAGCCAAGACTGACTAGTCAAAGCCAGTTCACGTCACTGACAGAAAAGGAGCATGCTATTTAATAATTTTAATGATGTTTTATTCTTGAATCTTTCATTAATCATCCCTCTTGCAATGTAACATAAACAAGAGCAAGTGTGGGGTAATGCCTGGTTTTAACACTAAATAGCAGTAACACTGAAACCCTAACTATGTTTTCACTCCTAAGCAACATGTAGGACATAAGTGCTGCCTACACATCTTCAACACCAGGGAAGGAAAGAACAGTACAGAGGTGCTTTAAAGATTAACTTCATTCCATATCTTTAAATGCAGTTTCAGAAATTTTGTCACTCTGCCATAAAACATCTCACAAGTCACAGTATACTAATAAATTCTGGAACATGCACAACAAAGTTTGTTGAATGAGATTCTTTAGTAACCAAAATGAATACTTATTCAGCCATCAGTTACACCAGTTAAAGACACTGTGTGCAGCTAATGACAGCAGATACACTCTTGTCTTTCACAGGATTATTTGATCTCTTCTAGGAGTTTGTTCTTTACCCTAATGAAAGAACACATAAAGTACTACTGCTATTTGTATTATGAAGCAGTAATTTATATAAGCACAACAATTTTAAACTTAAATTGTAAGCAAAAAAAGCTGGAGAACTACTGTCTTTGCCAAGCAGGAAGCTTAAACATTGTGTATGAAAATCCATTTATTGTAGAACAGAAATTCGGGTTAATTTTATGTCTTGAGAATGTACTGACCTTGCACTAACATTTAAGGTATAATTCAGTACCTACCTTGAACTCTACTAAATAACAGACTGCTTTTGGCAACACAGTCATCACATGCCTTAATAAGCACACACACATGTGTACATAACCATAAATCAAGTAACTATTACACATGTACTTATCAAGTCACCCCTCTTCACCAAAAGGGCCTACAGTAAAGAAAAACCTAAATACACAACATCCTTTCTGATGGCATGTTAAGAGAAATCCACAATACTGGCATGCCAAAAGACATCTTTAAACACTGCAAACATGCATTTTGAAGAGTTATTTCCTGCCAGAACTTTGTCAGAAAAAGTCAGTTGGCAGTGTTTGAGGGTAAATTGCAGGCATTCCTGATGGATTTAGTTTTCTTTAGCAAACCTGTTATCAGTCTCATCAAGACTTATTAAGACTCAGGAATAATTGCTGGGAGTTATCTGTAGGGCTGTAACAGGCCTTAGATGAACTAAAGAGAGACTGCTTCTCACAAAAGAAATCCCTAATCAGAAAGGAGCTTTTCATGCACTGTCTTGAGCACTTCAGTTGGCCTGAATTTAAGAGACAGTAAATAAACTGTATATTTTTATTTCCAGAATATATAGGAAAAACCTTTCTAGAATTTGTTAGGAATGCTTCTTCACACTCTTTTCTGTAGCCTTTCTGAACTTCCCTTACATACCTTAATCACACATTGCAAGTGAAGAGCTCTCAAGTCACAAAACTCTACTCAGTCCGTCAAAACAGCCCCTCTCCAGAACAACTCACCACAAGCAAGGTTACAGCAGCATCAGCAGCGTGCCAAGCACTTCCCAGAAAACTAAAGCAGCATCCACTCCCTGAAAATGCTGCTGGAGTCATACTGCACCCACCTGCTCCAGAAACCTACTATCCTCATAATAACCACAGCAGCTGGAGAGGAGGTAAGGGAAGAAAAGGGACATACAGCACCTTGCAGTAGTCAAACACAAGCAAGAGCTATCCAGGCTTCAAGCCTGCCAAAGAAATATCATATCATGGACCACATTAAACTGTATTTCCAGAGTCACCTAGGTTGCAACAACCCAAATACATGCCAGATTCTGCCCATTGCTACATTTGCAAGATAGGAGAACGTGGCATTTTCACAGCAGTCATCAATACGCTTATCAGTCCAAAGCACTGACGCTACCAAAAAGCATTTACAGTTGCAAAACCTAAGAATGTGTGTAATCCTTCTATTGAGCTCTCACAAAGACTCTTCTGGGAACTGTTTAGAGGCAAAAGATTCATCAGCCGTGCCACAGGATATAAAAACAAAGCAAATAGTTCTTTCCATGTGAGAAACAAGTTTGTACATGGACAAAACAATAGCAATACTATTATTATTGCCAACCAGGTTACACAGAGAGCACTCTGTCATCAGAACTCACTGCTTTACAAGACAGACCAATATGCTAAGAACACAAGGAAAGGAAGAAAGCAAAGGAAGCGTTGAACTCAGGAGGTAGGATAATATTTCAACTCTTTCATAGAACAAACTATTTGGCTGAAAAATTCAAAACTTACCTGCTGTAGCTTTCGGAAAAAGCCTATGAAGACATCACTTTTGGTAATATTTGAATGCAAAGTAACTGAAAAACAAGAGGAAAAAGGTGAAGGAGGAAACCAACTTAGCCAAAAGGTAAAAAACATGGCTAATGTCTAAAAACAAGACACATACAGCATGACTGTTGGTTAAGCCATCAGTGCTACTTTACTCATCCTTTGGTTTCCGCACAGCTACCTTTACTAGCCTGTTAAATCACTGAAGCTATGAACAGTGCAAAATACATGTAGTGTTGTTATTCTCCCAAAGCAAGACAATAGTAAGGTTCTTGGCCACATAACTCCATGGTCACTCAGGGACAGTAACTCTAAAGGGAACTGTTGAATACTCAGGTGAGAAAGAGAAAGTAATTAAGATTTTAAAGACTAATCCTGAGTTTCTGTTTTGTACATGTTGGCACAAAGTATCTGAGGCCAGAGGCTACAAAACCTCTTTCAGCACATCCCTCAAACACCCTTATTTTTGGGTAGTTGAAATGGTTTGGGCTTTTTATTTCTTCGCTTACGTGAAACTCACGAGACGCATTCTAGGGATCCTGCAGACCTGGTATATAACATAACACATTGTGCCTGAGATTTAATTTTTCTGGAAACTCTTGTGAATTCTCACAAGTCTCCCTGGAAACCCACAAAGGGAAAAGGTTTATGCAGAACCCAGTTCCATTTTACACTTCTACCAGTCCAAGTGCCTGTCTTTGCCTCCCTCTTTTACCCACCAGCCATGAGTTCTCACATGCAGCCCCACGTCAGCACTGTGAAGCAGCAGGGGTGGGTTGCTCAGCCCACTGATCTAGAAGAACAGGGAACAGCCAGACTACAGGCTGCCACCAGAAGGCCAAGCTGGCTTAAGTTTAGCTAAGTTTAGTGTGAAACTGCACCCTTACATTTTGGGAAAGCCGCAGAAAGGCAGCTGCTTCAGAAATAATAGAAATATGATATGCTGCCCTTCTAGAGCCAGCGAACCAACAGGCTGGACAGGGCTGCAATATCTACACTTAGCCCCAGCCTTTTAGGTACATCCTTACTCAGCTCAGTATAGAAGGTAAAGCACCCTGCAGTCACAATCGGCAGACACATCTGAAAAGGTTTAAGCCCCACGTACGAAAGCTGATCAGGTTACTATAGCCAAGCTCACCATTCTGAAGATACTGCTCCAGCTGAGTCCGCCGCTCATCTGCCATCGACTTGGTCATTGCCAGGTAAAACTTTGGAGGGAAAGCAGGCACGGCACTCCCAAAAAGCTGCCTCAGCTGCAAAACAGCCAAAGGAAAGCTCCACATCACTGAAGAAGTATTCATAGTACCAAGGAGCTTTCAAGGCTCTCTTGTTTTGACAGTGGGACATGATGACCTACAAAGGGCATGGGATACCCACCCAGCACCTCCGTGATGGCCCTCAGGGCCCACAGCAAGGGAAAAGCCTTTGCCCAGGCAGCCACCAGAAGACAGCCCAAGTTAGCAACCTCTTTTGATGAGTGTCTCATTTTTACAGTCTTGCCACTTCTGAGCTCCTGCTCTGAGCCAGAAATGTAGCATTGTATTAACGTTATCATCTAGGTCTTACACACCTCATGGACAAGCAACATATGGTTACAGATGTCTTCTCTTTCCAATACATCCATACAGGATTTCTTTGATCTATACATACAGAACTACTTCTTAAGAACTGGTGACTTCTGCCCTTGACTTGTTCTACCTCAGAGGCTTCTATTATTTTGTCTGAGAGAGGTAGTAACTTTTATAAGATCATCTTTGGGAAACTATAGGCCAGTCACCCTCACCTCCGTCCCTGGAAAGGTGATACAGCAGTTCATCCTGGAGGTCACCTCCAGGCACGTAGAGGACAAGAAGGTTAACAGAAACAGTCAAAATGGATTCACCAAGGGAAGATCATGCTTGACCAACTTGATAGCCTTCTATGATGGCATGACTGGCTGGGTCGATGAAGGGAGAGTGATGGATGTTGCCTATCTTGACTTCAGTAAGGCATTCAACACTGTCTCCCAAAACATTCTCATAGACAAGCTAAGGAAGTGTGGGTTGGATGAGTGGACAGTGAGGTGGACAGAGAACGGGCTCAAGAACGGAACTCACAGGGTCATGATCAATGGAGCACAGTCTGGATGGAGGCCTGTCACTAGCGGTGTTCCCCAGGGGTCCGTGCTGGGTCTAGTACTGTTCAACATATTCATGAATGCCCTGGATGATGGGATAGAGCGTAACCTCAGCACGTTTGCTGATGATACCAAGCTGGGAGGAGTGGCTGATACACCAGAAGGCTGTGCTGCCATCTGACGAGACATGGACAGGCTGGTGAGCTGGGCCGAGGGGAATATCATGATGTTCAAAAAGAGCAAATGTAAGGTCCTGCACCTGGGGAGGAACAACCCCATGCTGAACTATTGGAAACTACTGGAAAGCAGCTCTGTTGAGAAGGACCTGGGAATGCTGGTGGACAGCAAGCTGACCCTGAGCCGGCAATGTGCCCTTGTGGCCAAGAAGGCCAACAGCATCCTGGGATGCATTAAAAGGAGTGTGGCCAGCAGGTCGAGGGAGGTTATCCTCCCCCTCTACTCTGCCCTAGTGAGACCACATTTGGAGTACTCTGTCCAGTTTTGGGCCCCCCAGTTTAAGAAGGATGTGGAACTGCTTGAGCAAGTCCAGCAGAGAGCTACCAAGACTGGAGCATCTCCCTTATGAGGAAAGGCTGAAAGACTTGGGTTTATTCAGCCTGGAGAAGACTGAGGGGGGATCTCATCAATACCCATAAATATCTAAAGGGAGGGTATCAGGATGATGGAACTAGGCTCTTTTCAATAGTGCCTAACGACAGAACAAGGGGCAATGGGCACAAGTTGGAACACAGGAAGTTCCACCTAAACATGAGAAAAAACTTCTTTGCTGTGCGGGTGCCAGAGCAGTGGAACAGGCTGCCCAGGGAGGCTGTGGAGTCTTCCGTGGAAGCATTCAAAACCCACTTGGACGTGTTCCTGTGCCCCCTGCTCTAGGTGTGCCTGCTCAAGAAGTGGGGTTGGACAAGGTGATCTCCAGAGGTCCCTTCCAACGCCTAACATTCTGTGATTCTGTGATCTAATACTGTCAAAGAAAAAAGAAAAAGAAACACCACAAAAAAACCCAACCCAAACAACAAAAACCAGAGAAGCTTTCAGGAGCACAAACTACCTGAAAGTTTGATTCTTCCTCCAGCTATACCAGCTGGCTAGTAAGAGCATAATGTGTCTATAAAAACAGTACTTCATTTATAAAAATAGGCCAGAAAGGACAGAGAACCACAATTACATTACCTTATGATAATATTAGATAGCCCCAATATAGGTCTGAGCAGTAGTTGGTCACTTAGAAGTGTAAAAATTGTTTGCTATAGGCGAATTATCTCAAGAGAAGGATGAGCTATGTTTACCTTCCCAATATGCACAGTACTAAACACAGCAAAATACAGCAAGTTTGCCTGGAAACATTCTTTCACCTAAATCAAACAATATGGCATCTGATGAATAAAATGAGACTGCTGTAGTATGGTGAGACATTACTACTAAATAAATTTTAAGCACCAGTATTCAACTCAGCAATTAGTGTTACTAAATCCTGTGATTTAACTCCCTCTGGTCTCAGCTGCTGAAGTCTTCCACATGACTCCAGCCACTGAAGCTTGAAGGAAAAAAAGAAAAAAAAAATCTATTACTGCTCAAGAACTAGCAATACCTGTTCCTGCCTGTTGGCTACAGACAGGAGTGAGGCGTATTCTCAGAGCTCCACTTTCTCTACATTGGCAACACACTGCTATTTCCAAGTTCTTGATTGTTATAGATATATTATCTCTATTATATATATATAATATAGATATTATAGATATGTGTGCATCACTCTGAGGTACACAGAATAAAAGAATTAGATAACACTACACGCTTTGGTTTTATGTAAAGCTAACAGTAATAGCTAGTATAGAGTGGTTTTTATCTTCAAAGACCTTCACATATGTGATCTTCCCCCAGGGACTGAAAAATACTATCTCTGCTTTACAGGCAGGCAAACTGAGGAGATATAGCAAAAAAATTTGCCAGAAGTATAAGCCAGAGCCACACCAACAACAAGGAGGTCCTCTTTCTTCCCCCTGTGTTCAGCCATGCCTCAAAGTGGTGCCATCTGTTATCATCGGTTTGCACAAGCCTACTTAAAAAAAATAAAACTATTTAATCTAAGTGCTGGCTGCTTGGTAAGTTTCTTGAAATGCAATTGCGTGTCCTCAGAATTTGGGCTACTGAGAAGAGAAACTCCCAACCAATTAGACTTTTTTGCATCTCAAAGAATTAAGAAAATGCCCATAAAGTGCCTATTTGTGTACAGTGCTGAAAGTCCACCAGACTATCAGCCACCAGCATGAAATTTCATTCTAGCAGAACGAAACCAGCCAATACTTGTCTTCACAAACCCAAGAGCCTAGGCTACATTTTATATACAAGCCAATACCACCACTGTACCTGGTGGTGCCAGGTGCCAACTGCCTGCTGCCCTGCTGGCTAACACAACTGTAAGAGATGGGTCCCCTACGCAAAATCTGCTTCTGACCATTTTTTGAGGCTCTGGGTTTGTTTCTGCAACCTAAAGCCACTACACAGAAGACAACATGTGTCTCAGCCCCAAGCCAGGGTACCCTGTGCACTGCCATTTTCTGTTACTGGACTTACTTTACCAGACAGGTACTTCCACAACATCCTGCTCCACAAGCTCCAAGGGGAGGACTCCCACCCTTTGGCCTCTCTGCGTGCCTGACCAAGCAGCTTCTCTGCCAGACACTATGTGCAGCTCCCATCAACAACACGCAGCAGCCACCTGCACCTATCGTGCCTCACAGCCCACAACCCAGCACTGAGGCTGAGCACAACTCCACCTCCAGCTCCCCACCCCAGAGCCAGCTTCAAAAGCTAGTGGCAGGAAAGCCCACAAGAGACTGGATCACAAAAAGCTTAAATCTGACCATGCTAGAAGCCCAGACAGGATGTTCAAACCTGGTGGAGGAGGTGCTCATTCTTCCACCAAGATTTCTACCTAAAAGAGATAGAGCAGCTTCCCTAAATATGGCAATTTTAAGCTCTAAGAGCTAAAGACACATGCCACAGTCGGTGCTGTTTCTTTTTCATCTTTCTGCAATAAATACTCCCCTCCTCAGCAGGAGACAGTTTTAAAGTGTAGTTGATCAGAATTAATCATTTCCTACTTAGTCTAATCCCATAGGTTTGCTTTTTGGTGTCAGGTCCTGCCTATGCTGTCTAGACAAGCTATTTCACCCAGGGCCATACTCTATCATAGCTGTGCAGATGCCGAAGTCAGAGAGAGCACCAGAAACAAAAGTGCTAACCTGAAAAAAATAGAGCAACATTATAACTATAAAGCTATTATGTACGGATTATATACAGAATGAACAGGCATCTAGACACTTCCTTCTCGGTTACCTTATTAAATATTAAAAATGGAGGAGGCTAAAAATCCTTAAACATGTTTTATGTGAAAATTAAATATATGTATGCAGAAACTGTCCAAGAAATCAAAGGTATGAGACTATTCTGGTACATGACTGGCTAAAGGAAGTTTCAAAAAATTTTTTTCTATATTTAATTCCTTTTAATCAATTGTTTTATCTGATTAACAGAATTTTTTAGAACTATTTTCCCAACAGTTGTTCATACCAATCACAGATGCTGCTAACTGACTCAGTGTCTGGCATCATGACCAGAATACATGAATGTTGCATATCACTCTTAAGCCTACAAAGGATACTTCCTATTTACTTCCTGCCTTGAAGTAAACCAGTGAATACTCCAACAATTGCAAGAAATAATTGTTCCTTTCAGTCGTACAACAGCACATAGGTTCATTATTACGATATTTGTTTAGAGAGGGATGCGCTAAGCAGCTGCCAAACTGAAAAGCCAAATGCGACCATCACAACATCAAAGGTGGAAAACAAGGAGAGCCTGTGTCTTTAGCAACTGTTCCATTTCGAGGAAATCCAGTAACAAGTAGTGCAGAAACTACTGTTCGGGTAATCTCTAGCCCCACTCTAGAAGCTTCTGTCACTTGTATATTCTTGCAAGAGCGCCTTACCTCTCCATAAACAGAATAAAGATCCACAGCTCTATTAGGGGTGCTCTGGTCAGTGTGCAGTCCCCACAGAACTAAAGTTGAAGAACACGCTACAGTACAGAGCACGGCCTAGCTGCCCTTGTATAAATCTAGAGCCAAAGCTTAGATCCTAAAAATGCACATGCATCTACAATCAACAGTCCTGCTAAAGGTGTTCATGGTCATTTGCAGAGAATGGCTACAGAAGTCTTAGTTCAGTAAGTGCAAACAATAAGAAATGCTGCCCAACATGTATGGCGTTCATCCTGAGCAAAGGGAGGCTGGTCCTTCAGCTGTCCTTCCTACTGCTAATACTTAACACCTAAATACTCACGACAGGAGGAAACAAAAACTGGATTTCCCACAATTGAATGCTCTAGCCCCTAAAAGAAGGGCCAAAAGGGGAAAAGTCAGAGCCACCTCTGGGCCCTCTTACAGCCAACACAAAGCCGCATCTCCCAGAGGAAGGTCAAGGGAGTAAATCCTCAGACTAAGACAGGCACCTTCTGGCAATCCACAGCCAAGTGCCTATCTCTGCAAGATGAGAAGGGCTAAAGCTGCACTGCTCTCCTCAGCATTTCTGCCAACCCTGCCTAAGCAACTCCTTCTAAGTAAGATCTCTTTTAGGATATCATTCTTGGTTGTTCACGCCTCCCTCTATACCATTTGCCTTGGGTGTTCAACTTAAAGCTGAGAATCCTGTTTAGAGGTAAGGCACCTAGAGGTAAGGAAATGTTGCTCAGAGTTAGTACACCTGCACCTCCCCATTCAACAGTGTATCCGAAACCTCATGCTCTACCACATTACACTGCCTCTGAACAGCTGCTCCCTTCAGACAGCACTTTTGTAGGGAACAACTGCTCTTGGAGAAGGCAAGGAACACAGTTTGAGAAGCACTCTCAGAATATGAAGTGATGGGGAGCAGGAAAATGCACAGCAAGAGAAAAGGGGCATGTAAGGCACAGCATCACAAACAAAAATTGTGTGTCCTGATTTTGTATCACAAGTTAGAAGAGGAGCTTGCAGAGGTAGAATAGCAATGCTTGAGAAGCTGCCACCCTGAAGGGGATCAGAGGCACAACTAGCCCAGCATCACATCCAACAGAGGTCAGATACAGGTCCTCCAGAGTAGTGTTCAAGAAATACTGTCAAGTATAATCATGCAGCAATCTGTCCGTGGGAGAATCTCATTCGTAATTCACATCTTGCATCTGTCACAGAACTGTTGCATCTGTGAGGCTTTGCAGACACCACGTGTGATCTGGTCAGGAGAGTGAAGTTACTGTATCCTGGAGTTTAAGACTTCTCGTATGTGTGAATTTTTCTACCTTAGCACAGTATTTCAAGCAAAATAAGCAGAACAGAATATAATTATAGACAAGCAACCTCACGTAAGTATAGGGAAGACAATTACGGGACAGCAGTGTAGTTGTTAAGTATCAAGACCAAGTATGGCAGCTACCAGCAGAGAGAAGGAATTAAAAATAAAAATCAGCTAATGAGTTGTAAAGCCCAGCAAGAGGCAAACTGTCAGTTACAGAGGATGCAGAGAAGGGAAAGATTTTGCCGAGAGCATTAATGAAGTTAAAACCTCTTGAGCAAGAAACAGTAAGTCTTAAAGAAAAAGCAAGCAAATGCATAAGCTAGTTTATTAGTTCAGATATGTTATCCAAAATGCTCCATTAACCAAAGAAAAATATTACTGTGGGAGCTCCCACGGGGAAAAGAATTGCAGAGCTGGGGCACAAGAGTATACTTCAGCAAGCATTGCTTCTCATGGCAGCCGTACTGCTGACTCAACTGCCTTTTAGCTGTGCTACTCCAACTGCTTGTGCAGCAGAGTTGGGAGGGAGAGACCAATCCCCATCAGGGGTTACCTGGCTGAAAAACTGCTCCAGTCCCATTGCTCAACTGAGAGCACAGCAAGGAGGCTGCCAAAGAAGCAGCATCTACCTAACCCACTACCACGAGAAATGTTCATCAAACAAGGCCCTAAAATAGGGTTGTTAAGGTAAAATAAAGCTGCTCAGCAGGGATGAAAGCGTGCACCCAGACTTTCCCAGAAGAGCTGGGAGATATTGGAGCCAAGGACTGGCAAAGACCAGAGAGATCAGGATAGCAAAGAGAAGGCTGGTAACCTCCTTACTTCCATGGAAGAGCTCAATGTCACATGTTCCCTTTTCTCTTCCTAAGAAAACCAGAGGAAAGATAGAGGTGAAAGGGACAGAGACAACTCAGACAAGAAACAAGACAAAAGCAGAGATAAACAGGCGGATTCACCCTGAAATAATCCCCTTCAGTTAGCTGGGGCCATGTGTTATTCCCTGATGACCACTATCTCTTGGAATGCTCCAGGACCGTGCTTCAGCTGTTTTGTAGTTACCTAGTAATTGCCTGTGTGGAAAGGGTCACTCCTGAAGCATGCGCTTAGGCAATTTGGGCCAAAGGATCCAACACTTGGTTATCCCCTGGCTTGTCAAAAAAATCCCTGCAACTGACTGTGCAAGTTGCCTTGACTGACCTCTATACGCTCTCTAGAGTTGCTTATAGGATTAAAGACACCAGTAAAGCAGTTGCATCTCCCTCCCAGAGGCCAAGGAAAAGAGGGACTTGCAGCCCACAGCTGCTGCTGCTTGGCTGATCTTTCCCATTAAGCCAAGTTACCGTATCCTTCAGCAACATCCCTTGGCTGTTTTTCGGACGTGCCTCTCAGCTGCTGCTGGATTTCACCCTGTAAACATAGGTGCCCTGCAAGCAGGGCTCCCACAGGACAGCGCTGGGGGGACCAGGCAGGGTGCGAGGGTCAGGTGGGAGGGCCGGGCACGGGCTGGGACCGGGCACACCCTCCCTGTGGCGTTAGCATGAAGGAAGGCTTTAATAACGCGGACTTGGGCAGAAACAACTCGCTGCAACCATCCCACGCCGGGCCCGTGAGAGCCCTCCAGCCCCGCGGCCCTGACGGGGCCCCGACGGCCGCCCGCACCCCGGCAGCCCGCCGCCCCCCGAGGCTTTTGGGGGTATCCCGCGCCCCACCAGCCTGGGCCGGCCCTCACCTGCGCGTCCCAGCGGCGGAGCTGGCTGTACCGCGCCTTGCCGAGCAGGAAGCCCTCCAGGCACACCGAGTACAGCTGCAAGCACACAGCCGTCAGACCCCCGCCCAGCTCCGCCGAGCCCCCGCCGCCCGTCTCCCCTCCCCGCGCCCACCACATAACGCCCCCCGCGCCTCTCCCGCAGCTCCTCGGTGGCGCTGATGCTGAAGTGCAGCTTCATGGCGAGGCCGGGCCGGGCCGTCCCCTCAGAGCAGCGGCGGGGCCGAGGGAGGCGGCGGGCGGCGCAGGTGGGAGCGGGCGCGGCACCAGGGGGCGCTGCCGCGGGACCATCCCTTAGGCCCGGCCTACGCGGCGGCTTTGATTTAAAATCCCTCCAGTAAAGAGAGGCGGGTCCTTAGGGCGAGGGGTAATGCAGGGTTGAAATTAATGGTCAATTAGCCCCAAGGGGTGAGGAGCCGGTGCCGGGCAAGCAAGGAGGCGGCCGAGGGAGCCGGTTACAGCAGTCTGGGTGGGTGCAAACTGTACCCCAAAGGGGGTTATGAAGTGGTAATTCATCATGAAGTGATGGTAATTCACTATTTTTCAAGGCATGAGAACTCGGGACTGCCTGGTGAAAGGGGTATGTGGCAGGTTTGTAAGAAAAGAAAGTCCTTTTTTCACACAGTGACTCACTGGAAAATTGGAGATCCATCTCCAGCCTGGGACTTTTGTTTATTGCTAATTACCTGACAGTAAAGGTGAGTTACACTTTCCGTATCTTGTAGCTTCCTTTACTGTATTTCTGATACCGCTGAGGGAAAGGCAGCGCAGGAGCTGGGCCTTCTCGTGTGAATCACCATGGAGGTCCTTGTAGTCTTACATGAGCAATGCCCCTGGAGACGTGAAACGAGTTCATCAACATGGAAATAATGCAAACCAGGGCCTGACACAAGCATAGTACTCTGGCCTCACCAAAAGGCTCTTCATCAGAGGAAGAAAATTATTTTGGGAAGGCCATGATTCACTAACTGACCTGGGGATAACCCTTTCCCAGTGGAAAAAGGTTTGCACATGTTTTTAAAGGAACAGGATTCACTGTGGGCATTCTGGAAAAAGTGGAGAAGAGTAAGTAAAATAACACTGTGTAACACGTTTGTTTTTCTTCTTCATCTGTGCAGCCAAATATAACCAGTCTGACAACTTCTGGAGCACCTATGCAACCACGCTCTTACAGAGCTAACTTTGTTCCTCCTGGTGTCACGGCTACCCTGTTGTACTTTGGAGATGGGGCATCTCTACCCTGGGGAGCTCTAGAGAAGGTCTGCTTCTTCTCCTGAGCAAGGCCCCTATGTGCATCATTGTTTGCATCTTGAGTCACTTTGCAAATCCATGTTTCCACTTTTAACCTGGGAGGCAAGGCGGGTGCATGGTGAGTTTGATGGAAAAATGTGAATTGTAGGCAGACAGAGGAAAGATCTACGTTCCAGATCATGGGCAGGAATTTTCCACTTCTGCCATCGTTCTAGGTTGGTGGTCCTTTCTCATCTGCCTGAATCTGGTTCCCTGCTGGACAACTACAGGAGGGGAAACTGAGCTACCTTTGGTGGCAAATCTCTCTAACAGTGGCAAGGGACAGGATTAAGCAAGCTTCCACTTACAGATGTGACAATGCAGTATGTTTGGGGCCCACTTTTTGAATGGTAATCTCTGTTTTATGTCATCTGCTGACTTCAGGTTTAACCTAGACCACATGTAACCCAAGGTCCCAGTCACTGAAATGTGACACAACCAGTTAGCATGCCCAGGGCATCATTTTTGTTTTCTGAATGCTCAGGTATCACATGGAACATTTTAAAGTGTGCTCAGAGCTATAAAAAAGTATGTACTTCTGGACAGCTACAGCCAGCTGGGACATGACTTGATTAGGGATGTTTCTTTAGCAGGTTATGTGGAAAGTAGGAGCCTATTTGGCATAGATATACTGCTTTTAGTACTTAATGTGCAACAGGCCCATTATATGGGCCCAGCTTGTCATTTCCTTTCTTTTTCAATGATTACATTCAATCCCAATACAATAAGTGAAAAATCTAAGAAAAGTTTCAAGTATTTTTTTTGGAAAATATTATTTCGTTTCTTCTTGTTGCCCAAATCCTGCAAAGGGTGCTCCAACTACACATGCACCTTGTAGTCTTAGTGTAGCTGAGAACATTAGTTTCCAGTTTGTATTCCCTTAAGATGCCATGTCCTAAGGATTTGTAACCCTGCCAGCTGCATTTTCATTTCGGTACAGCTACTATACATGATTATTGACCACATCCTACAGAAGGTAAAAAGGACTAAAAGCTTTCCTTCGTAGAGGTAGTTGTACCACACGGACTTGCAGTTGCCTAAGGAACAGCAGTTAGGCTGCTGGTGTGCTGAAGTCTCTGCCCGCCTCACTGAGGAATCCTATCTTGGGGTGTTCTGTGTGTTCCTCCTGGCTTGTCAATTGAGGAAAAACCTGTGAAGATGGGAGCCACAGTGACTTGTGGCTCAGAAGAGACAGGATCCCAAATGCAAATTGTCACCCAGTGGGAGTACAAGTTTTTCCCCAGGTTTCAAGTCTTCACATGAGAATAGGGAGGTCCTAGACTCTCCCCCTTTTCTATCAGTTGAGCTGCCGATCCTCTTTAAGTCAGCATGCTGCCTTTGAAACTCCATCAGAGAAGACCTGCAGCATTTCCCAGCCAAACCTTGTAGTCTTCCTATGGCTTTTCATTGCAAAGGTGGTGTGGGGCTCTAAATATCACTTGCCATGATGTTGATGAGGCAGCTAATTGATGCAATGGGACGTAGGATGTGGTATTGCCCTTTGTAAGGAAAGGACTAGTTGAAGGGAAAATGGGAAGAAGGAAAGGGAAATAGCAGTTTAATTCAAAGTGCCTGCTTACATCATAAAAAGTAATCTGAGATACAAACTGAGACTTTTTTGAGAGTAGCCTCTGATTCCAGTAAATCCAAGCCTATGCTGGATTTATTCAGCAGGCATTTCTAATCTTGAGTTGTCTCCCAGGGACAACTCACGTACATGGGAAGCTATGAAGAGTTCACTAGTAGTTTAAACTACTCCAGCAGGGAGTGAAAAGGTTGCTTGTGTTCAGGGAGCAACTCCAATGGAAGGATCAGTCACAGAAATAGAGCTTCCTACTTAATCCCAAGTAGGATGGCCAGAAACATGCAAATACAAAAGCCTAGTGAATTGTGGTCCCAACCGTGGTGCTCTCTAGCATGTCAGTTTTGACCACAACTCCTGGACCTATTGAGAATAGATACAAATACTGGTGGCTTTTCAGGAGGGACTTCTGCAGAGCAATGAAGAGAATGCATGCAATCCAGATTACCCAGTACCAAACCTTTGATTTAGTTGCCCATAAAGCCACAGTCTGCTTGTGGAAGTGGATGGTGAATATAGCGTCATTCATTCATTCAAATCGCCATTTATTTTGGGAACAGGCTTTTGGCTGCTGCTAAACTCTGAAGCGTTTGCTCTGGTTAGAAGGGAAGACAGGGAAGGACTGAAGGAATGAAATACCAGAGGATCCAGCAAAATCAGCTTAGCACTGGGTGGCTGCAGGGCCGTAGAGAGGATCAGCGTAAGCCCCTGACACATGCTAGAGGGAATGTATGGCAGAAGGAAGTGACTGCCACTTAGGCTGGCTATTAACTCATGGAACAATGGCCTACCTCTTTGGAATAAATTGATTTTTCTGTGTATTGCATTGTTTTATGGTAGTACTCTAAAAATACATTGATAGAGGCACCAACAAATGTGTTGTTCACTATATCTAAGATTAGAAAAAAAACCCAGAACAAACCCCAACCAAACAAAAAAACCTGATGACATTAACTAAATAGGCATCTGTGGTATACAGTGGGGAATTACCACATAATCAAGAGTGGGAAGAAATAAATCCAACCAACCGAGGGTTTTTTAAGCCATCATGATCACCTCAGCAGAATTGCCTCACCGTTTCCTTCCATCACGGAATTTACCTAGTCTTTCAGGCTGGGACACACCCTAGTGCCTGACGCACCCACAATCATCTTGTACAAAGCTGGTAGAACGAATTTTCCTCCGTTTTCAGTTTCCCTATATGCAAGAGGTTAAAGAACTTGCACGGGCTTACAAACATAAATATCAGTTTGGTTTAACTCTAGCAGACTCACTGAAGACATATCACCTCTTATCTGAGGGAACAAGCAGAAGTCAGATGGGCTCTTACTTTCCTGCTAGGGCCCTGAAACCCCTGCAAATGGCTAGGCCTTTATATAATCCTTTAGACTTTCCATGAAACCTTTAATATCATAAATTTCTTCAACATTTTTATTATGGTGCTAAATATTTTTAGGTCTTTAGAACAGCCTCTAAAGCTTTAATGTTTTCATAGTTGACATTACATGAAATTAAGGTTGTACATTCAATCTCTTATGTACATATCTTGTTTGAACCACCTCCTTTGTAGGATTTACCATCCAATTTTAAAAATTCTTAGTTGTACACTTCATCTACCTCCATCAGGACAGAACATAAGAATTGTACAAGCTTAACCAAATGCTTTTATAGTGAAGTGAGGTATTTTAAATAGGATTCATATATGCCAGACCAATTTCACCTCTCCATGTTAGGCTTATTTCTCAAATTTGCTTAACAGGAAAAATCTGGTCCAAAGATCTTGGCAGAAAGGGGAAAAGTAAGGCTGCTCCTGAATTGCCTTCTGGGGGACTGCAGAAAGCATACTGAAGGGTTTTAAGACTGCAGTAGGTGTACAGAACACTGGCATTCCCCCCGTACAACAGGGATTTCAGAGCGCCTGCAGGGAAGAACTCAATAACCCCTTCCTGTCATTCCATTGAAACTGTATCCTTCAAACACCGCAACTGGAACCCAATGGATTGCAGTAGCTAGGGGTCGTGCCTTTCCCTATGACTAATAGATCTTCCTTCCTTTCCCCCAGCCCAGCCAGCCAGGCTCTTCTCCTTTCTCTGTATATGGAGGAGGTGCCATCTCCACCGCTTCCTTTCTCCCCCTGCATTATCAGTTTTGACTTAGCAGTTTACAGAGCCAATTACAGGCTAAACTCAGTAGAAAATGCCTCTCATTCTGCAAGTCTGCAGACAGCATTCCCTTAAAGGAAGGGAGAAAAAGCAAGGCAGCAGCTGTAGGCTAATCCATCTGTAGATGGACAACTTCAATGTATCTAACTTACACAGTGAAAGTTTTACAAGAAAAGCTCAATGCTCTGAGTTATGCATTTAAGAGTTTTAATCCTGCAAAACTCTCAACCTCAGTAAGGTCCTGTAGCAAACTGAACAGCTCATTTGCTAGTGTTGGCTCTTCTCACTTCTGCTGCCATAGGTCATTTGCTTGGATGCTCCTTTTAGTGACTGACAGAAAAGCTGACCTGAAGGTCCCATCAGCCCCGAGTGAAGACAGGATTATTTCTATGGTATTGCACACTTGATGAGGATTTGTTCAGCACATTAAAAAACCCAAAATGTAGCAAAGATAAAATTAAACTAATTGGTTCTTACTAACAGAGGAAAACAAAAAAACTAACAGTGGGCATTCACTTGTTAGGGAACTCAGCATTAGAAATATCTGACTCGGGAGGATCAAGTGGTCCTGTCCACAGAAGGATTTTTACTGTGTAAAAGTGTGATCTTTTGGTTACTATGCATTCAACCTTTAATACATTACCACCTGAAGCCTTGCCCGTTTTGTTCTAGGAATACCTTGTGTTCATACGCTCACAGTACCAGAATTTTGCAACACTGCCTACTGCAGACAACACTTGCTCATTCACCTATATCCATACGACTCTGCCTCCATCTCAGGGATCATTAGCCATCTAAAGACACAGCCAGAGGCCTATGCAGAGACTGTTCTTTCCACCAGAACCTGTGAGAACAAACACCACGTGCAGGTGGTCAGACGGGATGACATTTCTTACTGCTCATCTCAAGGTTGGGTATTTAAAGGTCTCCTCCTAACTAGACAATGACAAGAGCCCAGACATCATGCTATTAAGGACTTAAAATCCAGATATGGATCTAGCTGCTTTTTAAATTTGTTTTAATGCCTATGTTTATATTATCAGTAACAGGTGGCTAAATGCAGGCTAATCTCTAGAAACTGCTAAAACATACTACAGAATGGGATTCTAACTTGGTATTCTGAATAACAACCTTACCAGAAGTACACTGTAGAGAAGAAGCCATCACAAGTCAGTCAGTGTTTAAGGAATTTTTATTAAACCAAGAATTTTATAATCCAAATTACGTTTCTTTGCTCAGCTATCAATTCTCACTGTCAACTAAAACAGCAGTGATATTCTGAGCTTTTCCACAGTAAAGAATTACAAAATTAAAGAAAGGAATGCTTTAAATTTTTGTACTGTGCTGAAAATTCTTTTCCCCCGGGTTTATAAAACATTAATTTGTATTTTTTATTTTACTATTTTTTTTAAATTTTAAATCAATAAGTAATCTAGGACTAGCATTTGTTTTGCTAGCCCCGGCGTTGCTCTGTACATAAGCTTCAAAGTTTCCTTTCCTTTTTTTATTTATTTTATATTTTGCAATGTTTTTCTCAATATTTAATAGTTTTTCCATGTTTAGATTTTTTTTTCTTCGGTGAAGCGAAGTTCTAGATTGTAGTCCCGGATCTTCCTGCAAACAAAAACAGTGATGTTAGCACCTTGTTTTCTGACACGCTTTCTGCAACTGAAAGCCCAATAGCACTTCGGGCTTTTGCAGTATCAACTATATCAAAGTTCTTCACAAACAGTGGATCAGAGTTACCCCCCACTTTTTAGAGACATGAAAGTGAAGTATCCCAAGTCTGTGATACTTAATAAAACCGACTCTAGAACTAAACAGTACTCTGGCACAGCATGGCCTTAGACAGCGGCCATGCGCAGTAATTTGTTACTGTAACTAACTTGACTGCAGGTCTCCTCTACTCTTAGGGCCAGCATACCAGGGCTCATCAAATAACTACACTAGTAGCATTTTCAATTTCCAATTACTAAAACATCACGGAGCACATGGAGTAATGGTCTCAAAATTTGGGCATCTTAGTTTAGGACAAAGAACTTATTCAGCACTTGTTTAGCTCCAGTATGAAAGCGTCACTAGCAAAAAAAAAAAAACAACGAAGTAGTGTGGAAAAAATATGACTCAAATTCTGCCTCCAAAAGGGAGGTTGCAGAAATGAAAAGAGCAAGAAAAAAGAAAATTTTAAGTGATCAAATGTTAAAGCAGGCGTCTTCAACTGATAGCTATAAAAGTGGAAAGTTCATATACAGGCGAAACCTAACTGGACTGAACAGAGAGCAGACTCCTGTATTATCCTCAACTCCATCACATTTTCCCCTTTCAAAATTGTAAAGCTACCATCTTCTGCCTCTGCCTGTCATGCACGATTAAGATACTGAACCCAGAGAAGGCAATAAAGAAAATCAGTATTTTAATTAACATAAAAGATAAATTCACCAAAATGTGAAGTCAAGACAATATGTAGTTTCGTTTCTAGTTGTGTAATTTTAGATTTTGGCAAGTATAGACAAGTTATAGTGCAAATAAGCTATTTAATTTCTAAGGAAAAATGGTTGGAGTATTGTTTCAAGCTTATTTCAATTCCACAAGTTCCTCTTGAACAACAGTATGAATAGTAGCATTTGACAGAACTGCCAATTTGTGCACACATGCCTAGAACTAATTCCAGCTAACTATGCTGTTAAAAACCATGCTTTAACTCCAGCTAAATATGCCAGACACGTCATTAGCATTTGCTAACCAAGAGTGACAGAACTGGACAACAGGACTGAGGACAAAATTCGTTTACAACTGTGACCACAGCTGCTACTTTCTGTGGCTGCAAATGATACAGAGCCTGGAAGCATACTGCTTATAAGGCTATAGACTAAGGACAATCGCCCCAGTCAACCTGTAAAACTACAATGCTCAGAAAACTTACTTATTAAACACTTGGAACCCCAGTGGGATTATTAACTGCCTTTTGAGCAGCCTCTTTAGCTTGGTGGGCTTGTAGTACGGCTACAGCTTCATCAACCTGTTAAGTAAAGAAGAAAAATTAATAAAGGAAGCGTAGCAATTTCTGTATATTTAGGTTTGCATGTATAATTGAAACGTGTTTCATGTAAGCTGCTGCCACCCTCTGAAAGAGGGTATTCTGACTTCTCACCCTCGGCCACTGCTCCACTGTGTCAGCATAAACACCTGTTAAATCAGTGTAGACTTAACTACTGATAAAACATGTGTAAGGCAGAAGTCCACCTACCTTCGAACGAAGAGACTCAGGAGACTCGAGCATGTGGAGGAGTTCAGAGTTGTCAATCTCCAACAACATACCAGTGATCTTACCCGCCAGAGTAGGGTGCATGCTTTGAATGAGAGGAAATAGACGTTCACCTAGAGAGAAAAATGTTACTCAGTGACAAATCTCATCTGACAAACAGCCTAGATTCAAGGGAAAAGGGGAACAAACACCTTGTTCTACAGCTAAACCTATTTATTCTGCATTTTAAGTTTGATAAAAGAGTGCTTTGACTGTCCTTCTGCTACAAGGCATAGAGAGAGGTATCATGTACATACCTAACATCTGCTTTTGTTCTTGTGGAGGAGCAGAAGCCAACATGGAAGCAGTCAAGGGTTCCTGACCTTGCACATGGACAGCAGGCTGCAAATTGATTTAACACCATTTCAAAATTAAATTCTAGTTCATAATTAGGCTTCAAATACCCAACGTTCCACAACTCATCATAAAAAATGCCTACACTGTCAGAAACATGGAAGAAATTACAACTAAGTCAATTTAATCAAATAGTGCTGGTTAAAGCTGAGTGATGCTGGAAACTGGTATCAACTGCACCATTGTGGAGCAAACACCAGGAGAATTCAGGCTAAGATATCAAGGAACTGGAAAACATGAAGTAACACAGGATCACACCCTGTTCTGGGTGAACTTGAAATATACTTAAAACCCCACGGCTGCAACACTGCTGCCACAGTGCAGAGCCTGAATTCTAGAATAACAAAGACAACTCTTAATCATAAGCACCCTCCTCCTTCCTCTACAAAAAACACCAGAAGCATGGACCAGTTCCTAAAATTACATACCTGCTGCATAGCAACCTGCGGCTGTGTATTAAGATGCTGCTGAGGATTACGAACACCTGCAGCGTATTTGTATTGTGGTACTGTGCGTACAGCAGGAGTAGCTGCAGTAGCAGCTGCTGCAGGACGTGGACCCATTGTTTGTGTTGATGTATTAGCTGAAAAAAAATAACAGAATTGAGTATGTGAATAATTCATTTTTTTATTTAGCCTACACTGTACAAGTTACAAAAAGAGAACCAAACCAGCCCAAACAGAATAACTAATTTAGGTATTTTATTATAGAGTCATCTCAGTAGTATTGTCAACTGTCACATCACTAGTCGTATCTGAAGGTTCAAAGCTCAAAATTTACTGGATGTTACTTTGAGTCACTTCACTAATGCACTGCTTTTCTTAGACGCTATTGGAAAAAAGATCTGTGAGAAAACATTCACTTTAGTGGAGTATTAATTTAACTTCATTTTAACCTCAAAGGACACTTGATTTCCTGAGCACACTATGTCAATAGTCATCCTAAAAAAGATACTTTCACAAAGCAGATAGCTAGAACATACTACTGTCTAATACATTCAGTGAGAATTAAGACTCCGTTACAATTAGTTCTGGTTCACTCAGTGATTTGCAGATTCTGCATACATGACACTGGCTCACAGAATTCTATGACAAATAGTAAGAACTAAAATTCTATCATCTCAATATTTCTACATATAACCTATCATTACAATTGCCATGATGATGCTTAGAAATGGCAGAAGCTGTCATGTAGTATTATTAAAATGCACACCAAAAGAAGTAGTGCTCCATCCTGAAGAAATGGGACCACAGCAGGTGTCTCTGCTGGGACAATATTTGAAGCAAGAGCCAGAAAAGGAGGGAAGTGTTACCACACAATACTGAACTTAGAAATGCATTTGAGCGATTATTCTGAATCAGCAAAATTAAAGAAGTCTAATACTTAAAGTTTGCATAAACAAAACTCACCAACACGTTGTGTTGACATGACTCGTGGAACTTGTGAGGAAGCTGGTCTCATGGTGCTAAATGGTGGTCTGGGTGCTGCTGGGCGGATAGCACCAGGCATGTTTTGGAATGCTATGTTTTAGAGAAAATAAATTAAGTTACACGCTGAAACACCGAATGGTGAAAAGAGTTCAGAAGTAACACCACTAATACGACAAAGAGAAGACTGATACTGTAATGCCATGAAATTTGAATATATTTTCATTACATACAAGGTGCAAAGGTAAATGCTATGGAGTTTACTGCAATCACTGGAAAGAGGTAAAGAAGTGACTTACGATGAGGTCTGGCACCCTGAGCAGTCCAGCGAGGACTAGGTCTAGCAAGTTGAGCGAGTTGATTAGTAGGATAGTATGCAGCACGGTTCTGAGTCTGTCAAATATAAAAACATTGCGTGACTTTGTTATCTTTGAAGGGTACACTGAACAGTCCCTCACCTTTCTGCTATGACATTAGAGTGCTGAAATTACAGACATGCTAATAGTTACATTTACTGTTAAATCTGAACAGATTTTATATACAGTACAAACCATTCAGTTACTCATCTCTACACGTACCTGTGGGATAGCTGCCATGAAGTAACCTGAAGGAGGTGCTGGTTGGTAAGGGTTGATTACAGGATTAGGTACAGCTCTTACACTTGCCATTCTCTGCATATACTGGTTGGTGAGATGAGCTTGGCGCTCTTCTTTACGCTGGGCTAGAGCTACATATAATGGTTTAGTAGCCACAATTCTACCATTCATTTCTGTGACAGCTTTGGTGGCTTCTTCTGGTGATGAAAAGCATACAAATCCAAATCCTTTGCTGCGGCCACCTTCCATCATGACCTGTCAGCACAAAATTTAGTTTTAAAACAAAAGAATGTCATATCCACTCAACTCGCAAGAGTGTTTTTCAGCTTAATAGAAGTGAGACCACAGGTTTTACTAAAATGATTTATAAGAAGGAACAGAATGCTTAATTAATAACTTGCTATTTACTGAATACTGATGAAAATCTCAGTGAGGTAATAACGAGCACATTATTGCACCAAAAATATTTTTTTCTCACATTAATATCAGCACTCAGTTTATCTCAAGAAAGGATGATCATATGCATTTAACCTGAGATGTACAATAATCAAGAAAGCAGATACCCGCATATATAGTGGCAGTGGTAAGTGACTCGATCACATCTGTTAGTCAATGAAATAAATTACTCTTCCTTGGTGAAGAATCACTGTTCGTTTTCAGAGAAAGGATGAGCACAATCTTTACTTTACCTTTGCACTAGTGATTGTACCAAATGGGGAGAATTCTTTTCGAAGACGCTCATCATCAATCCCATCATCAAGATTTTTCACATAAAGGTTTACACCCTAAAGAAAAGGCAAGTTATTTCTGAAAGCAAGTGACCTGGGTAAATCTAAAAATATCATAGAATAAAGTTGTTATTCTTGAATTAAAACTGAACCTGGTATCTGGTGATCCTGTCCTGCTTCATTTGTTCAAACTTGCGCTTCAGCTCCGTCTGTCTTTCCACCTTTTTCTGAGCCCGGCCAACATAGATTTGTTTCCCATTGAGCTCTTTCCCATTCATCTCATCTACAGCCTTCATTAACAAACAAGAAGTTAGAAGTGCTTTGTATTCCAATGTTTTTTCAGGCATCCAGAAAAATGTAATTCAAATACGAAAAGTTACATAAGGATTCCAGAAAAAGAGGCGATCCATCTCAAATATCACTAGTGGAAACAAATACCCCAATACTTCCCCTGCTTAAGTGAAATGGAAATTGCTTTCCGAGTGTGTTTCTGTCCAGTTAAGAAAAGTCACAAAGGATGCAAAGAACTTTTCTTATATCAAGTTGGCAAAAAATAAATCAAGTCACATAATGAAGAACTATTTCTCCAGCCTCATCTTGCTAAAGGCAGAAAAAAGAAAGCAAATTAAGTTGAAAAGCTCTAATTCACACATTTGACTTGTTTTTAAAAGCAACATCTGAAACTGTAGCATCTAGCAGATTTTCTTATACTATATGTTAAGCTACAGTTGGCATATATGGCTTTTAAAAAGAATTTTAATATTTTCTTAAGAAAATACTTAAAGAGTATGAAAATATTAAATTTTTTTCCTTTATGCTGTTTCAAGTTACAACTATTAAGATATTAAAACTCTGGCACAGATTTAGTCAATTAATTTAAAACTATAAGTCACCAGCTTACTGTATACCTTCAGAATCAAAGCCATTAAACACAGATTTACTGAGATATTAAAATTTTGTTATTTAAAACACCCAACATGTGATTCTGATTACTGTAAAAGAAACAATTCATCTATGAATGTATGCAAGACTGAACAATGTAGATGTTAAGACAGACAGGATTTGTTCTAATCCCTTGTTTGTACACTTGCAGTACTGACAAATCACCGAAATGCCTTTTGAAAAGCAAACTTCGTTTGCTGCCCTGGTTTGTTCTGTGATGAGTTTTTCTTCTGATGCTATGTCCCTACTGCCACAGTCAACTGACACATCAAAGCAACCAACTGACAAAGAATTAAGTTATACAGCACACTGGCATGTTAGAGACACAAACAAATTAAAATGACCCTTCTTCCAAAGGTACCCTTCAGAGTAAAAGCAACATCACAGGGCTCTACGACTGTTTTCTTATAGCTGTGCCAAACATGCTCCATAAAACTTCCCTGCTGACTTTGCACTGCTGAAGTTTGAAAACACAATCCTTTCTGCCTTGCACAAATGTTTTGTGCAACCATATTGGATCCAATGATTCATCTGGGTTTTGCAGAGATGTAATTATTTGCTACGCTTGCATGCTGCCTAGCATGAGGGAGTCCAAATCTCGTTGAGACCTTTAAAAGCCCAACTCCAGCAGGTTATTAAATTATTCAAGATTACCCATTTCTACACTAGTCCCAGCTGTCTCAGAGTATCTTGACTTAATAGGCTCCTCAGATCAACTGACATTTGCTTGTTAGAAAGCATTCTAAATGACAGAAACTATGCTAAGTCATTTAGGAAGCAGACACCTGTTTTTGCAGTGTTCTTGACCAATTAAAAACCCTTAATGAATTCACAAGATTTCAAATCACTCAATGAAACGTATTATTCAGGTCTCAGTTACAGAATTCCTAAAGTGAAGTCCAAAAGCTTACTTTCTGGGCATCTTCATGTCTTTCAAAACTAACGAAGCCAAAGCCTTTGGATTTTCCACTCTCATCAGTCATAACTTTCACACTTAGGGCAGGACCTAAAAAGAGAATGAAATACTTACGCTTCGTACATAGAACGTCTTCTCTTCACATTTTGAACATCCTGTTTGCAAGTCTTAACATTTAGTTTGTTTCACTTGTATTACAAAGGACTCCTGCACCAACCATAGTATCTAGTAAACATCACCCATTAATATAAAACTGCTAATGTGCCCTGATGCTGAAATTCAGCCGTTACGGCTGAAGCCTGCCATGCTGAATTTAGAATCATAGAATTGTTAAGGTTGGAAAAGACCCTTAAGATCGAGTCCAGCTGCTAACCTATTACTGCCATGTCCACCACTAAACCATACCCTCAAGCATTTATTTCTCTCCTCCTGTACTTTCAACCAAAATGGGGTAGTGAATGAAACTGTTTTTCTCATTAAAAATTACAACATTTAAAAAGCATTAGTGCTTCCATCCTTTGAAATAGGTACTGAAAGTTGGAGGAGGCCTTTCTGTTAGGCATGTGCTTCACCATTTATCCTGGTGAAAGGTCATCCCAGTTCATCAGTTCCAAACCTTTGAAAAATTGCAGTTCACAGACTCAATTGAGACAGATATTAGCAGCTAAATTTGCCACTGTTTTGACCATAGATGCTTCCAATAGTGAAAAGGAATTTCCTGTAAATGCTGCTTAGGGCTGTTATAGAGTATACAAGAGTATACAAGGCTTTGTCCTGCTTTACATGATGTCCACTGGAGAACAGCAAAAGCACGGAGGCAAGAAAATACAAAAGCTGAGGCTGAAAATAGATGTGCCCTATAAACCAGTGTAACAATCTGTAACTGAATTAATCAGTTTGCCACTTCCTATTTCAATGGTGACACATCATATATATTGCTAGATCATGATCATATGCCTGCCATAATTTTGCCCCATGCATAACTGAGGTTCAAGACAGAACCAAATAGCCTGCCAATGGAAAAGTTCTCTATAATTTCATATTAGGACAACCACCACAATGCAACCAAATAATGAAAGCAGAGATACTCTGAATAAAGAAAAGTCTGCAGGTCAATGAAAGCAATAGCAAACTCATTTGTCATGTATCCTGTAGAGAATTCATAACATCAATCTGTACTGAAAGAGAAAAACACTTCTATTTGCAACTTAAAAGAATTTGCAAAACCCATTCAAAAGATTATTTGGACACATTTTCAGATTATTGGAAACAATTCTGATGGCAGGATTACGTACGCTGTTCTGCATATTTAGAATTCTGAGTGGTATTACTGCACTTTGAATCTGAAATTGGAATTAAGTATCAACTTTTCAGTACCTTTAATTTTTATTTTCTTAAATCAACATCAGACAGCCAGCTGATTCCTTGTACTATAAGGTACTGTACAGATAAGATATAAGTAGTAAACTGAAGTTCACTCATTTATATAAAGTTTAAGACATTACCAAACTTGCCAAAGAGTTCCTTAAGTCTCTCATCATCCATGTCTTCTCCGAAATTCTTGATGTAAACATTGGTGAATTCCTTTGCTCTGGCTCCAAGCTCTGCCTCACGTTCCTTGCGAGATTTAAACCTTCCAACAAATCTAGTTGCAGGAGAACAGAATAGTGTAGATTAAAGGAGTCTGTCAAGGTTTGAAAATTTACTTTTATCCTCTGGCATCAAATTTTATTCTTAATCATTGTTCATTATAGGCATGAAATTCTTTAGATAAAATATTTACAACAGAACTCCATCAGAAAAACAATTTCACTGTCCTTGCTACATCAGTGTGCTTATCACCATTACTGGCATAAATATGCCTTCAAGCCATTGGCGAGATTGTTCACTCTTATAAAACAGCCTTTGACAACAGGAGCTGGACAATGGGAAAGAGTAATAAGTACAGTGGCTAAACAGAAATTCTAGATATCAGCATAATCCCTCTGCCATACTAAAAAATTGGCAGCCTTAAAGCAGTTACTGTTCTCTGATCCAATTTTTAAGCAAGGAGTATTTAACTAACCTCCCCCCACTCCCTTACACACCTCTCCAGCCTATACCACAGCAAGACTTTTGTTTGATTTGTGTTTTTGTTGGTTTTTTTTTTAATAGGCATAGAAGAATGAAGAGTTCAACCTGCTCTTCAGTCAAATGCCATTGCAAATTGGCTGGGAACACCAAAGGTCAGTTCATACCATCAGAGAAAGAACAGAAGCTGAACAAAACACCGCAACCCAAGGAAGTGCAGGCGTCACATGGCTAACACTGATTTCTGACCATTTTGCTCTTGAATCATATTGTCCAACTTTGTAGCTCCAAATCTGACAAATCCAATTAAGTAGCATACAGTAACTCAGCGTTTTCTTAAACTTTGACTTCACCCAATTTATAGCAACAAGGATGTAAAAATGATAGTGCAATTTATCCTTTAGATTTTGATAGTGAGTGAAGTACTTGAATTCACTTTTAAAAACCTTGCCTGAATGGAAATTCAAAGGAAAATTAACTAACATGATGTATTTTACCAAAGTTTATATAAATCACGTGCTTTTATGACTACATGCTGACCTTTTTTACTAATTTAAAAAAGTTGCATAAAGATGGAAGCTGAGTAAAAACATCCACAGTACCCCAGTCAAGCGCAGAACAAGCAGGAAAACTAAAGTTTTGAAATATAAGTTCTCCCTGTATGTGGCTTGATCCATCCATCTCTGCATGCAAAAATAATGCATGACGGTAAGCTGATGCTGATTTCTGTTTTCTTTTTCCAAAACCTCTCAAGGATTTACAGAGCTATTCTTTTACAACTATACCAAATACCATAATGGTCCCTTAGGCATAGCTGTGAGGCACTCGGCCCTGCCTCAAGCCTAGATATCACTAACCAAGTAGACAAGTAACTTTTCTCCCTACCGTATAGAACAGCAAAAATGTTTAGAACATTATGTCTCTCAGTTTTATTCTCTACTCCTATTTCCTAGATATACCTAATAAGAGACATTCATGTAAAGACATTAGTGTAATCTGACCCCTATTCAGGACTGCGTAACTCTAGAACTTTAAGTTTCATCCAAAAAATGGGTAACATACCTATCCCACAACTCTTATAAATGAAGTATTATTCAGAATACCCAATGGATTGTATTTTATCTCAGACTAGTAAGATCAGAAAACCACAGAAGTTCCCAAATCCTGATTACAGCATTAGCTTGTAAAACAACTAATAGAACAAATTTTTTTCCCTAGACTCCATTATTAGCATTTTCTGAACTTATTCTGCCTTTAGAATAGGCAGGTGACACAATGCATCGTATTCCTAGCACTAAAATTCTAAATCCTCTTTAAAATTAGAAGTTTTTAGAACCACCTGTCTTTTCTAGGTAAGCCTTAAATATTTGTCCGCTGCAAAATGAACTTCAGTCTGTTGATCCCCAGCTACGCATTTATGTACTTACACTTTGCGGTCATTAAGCAGCATACCATTCATTTTTTCAATAGCTCTTTCTGCAGCTTCTTGTGTCTCAAAATGTACAAATCCATAACCCTTGGATCCATTTTCATCACATACCACCTATTAAAGAAAAAACCCTGTTGTAATACCCATGGAGTGTTTCCAGCGTAAATTGAGTTTTTTGTGTCAAACCATTAAACGCAGAAATAATTTTCCACTAACCTTACAAGATAGGATGTTTCCAAAAGCAGAAAATGTGTCATACAAAGCTTTGTTATCAATTGATTTGTCCAAGTTTTTGATGAAGATATTTCCTACACCACTTTTGCGTAGAGATGGATCGCGCTGAGACCACATGATGCGCACTGGTTTGCCTTTAATGACATCAAAGTTCATGGTATCCAAAGCTCTTTCAGCTGGAAAAACATCATGGAGTTAGTAAGAAATGCTAAAGTTATCTTAATAAGGACACAAATAGCATTTGAAGTGCAATGCTCCATAAAATTTTCACTATTTTAAGTCCAGTAGCACCAAGATGCCAACCCAAGCCTCCAATGTAAATAACCCTCACTCCGTTTTATGCAAGTAAAAACTAGCAAAAACTCCTCAGCAAAAGCTGTGCTTGCTCAGGAGACAGGAAGGAGCACAAGTCAGCTAAACAAGCTGTAGAAAACCCAATAGCCTAAAGGATTGGACCCCATCATGAAAATATGGTACAGTGACAGGAGAAAACATATTGAGGGATGACAGTTACTACCTATTCCACAGGACGAAGAGTTTTCGCATTTGTAACAATCAGCTGACCACTCCCACATCACATAGATATATATTGTACCAATAAGAATATTTTTAGGGGCACAGCATGTGCCTACATGAGGCCTTTTATAAACATTAACAATAGAAGTCCTAAATCACCAATCCCCCTAAACTGACAAAATTTCTTTGCTAGGTGGAGTTCAAGCCTGGTTCAGGCAGCTGTTCCATACAACTCCTTCCTTAGTGACAAAAAAGATCTGTGATGCACTTCAGGGCAAGGAACAGCTCAAAGATATTTAAAACTAGCACTTACTTAATTTTGAAAATCTGAAATTATATGTATATATTAAAAGCTTATGACAAAATACATACAAGCTCAATGAAGGAGCAAACATTAAGACAGCAAAACAAAGTAGTGTAACCCAGGTTTTGTTTCTCCAGTGAAGCAGTTTTTCCAGTAGAACTCCACAACTAACTTTTCAAAGCCTGAATGTAAGTTCTCAGTGTATTTAGATAGGGAATTATCAAGACTTCTTCAGTTTTCATACGTCCCATCAAAGCAACATGACATGTCTGTGATGTTTTAATTCATAAAGGTATTTAAGGAAGAAAGAGCAACAGTTCTCAAGTATGGCAGACACATTTTATGATCTCCCACATCAGCTCCTTTTCATCGTTCCTGCACATCTGGAAGAACACTGAAGAAAGTCCCAATAAATACCTGAAGCCACACTCATTGGTATGAACTCGCTTTGCATAGAGCAGAGCAATGTGATGTTAACAAGGCTGAAATGGATTTGGTATTAGTTTGAAAACAGTAACTACATCAGTTAATTGCTTTTCTTAGGAGAAGGACCAAGGGCCAATCCCATTGTGAAAACCCTTATGTTTTTCTTCTTTAAGTGCTGCTTTTATCTTTAGCTACGTTGCTGGATATCACGGCCAAAGAAAATTTGCCATCAGCCTCTGGTTCAGCTGGTACACAATGTTTTACGTCCTTTTTTGCCATGTTTTCAGATTACAAGTGAATTTTAATATCATAGTCTCTGAAAGACATCTGTAGAAGTTAACAAGACAGGCTTCTAACATTTTCTCGTAAAAAAACCCTCATGTATTGATACTATTACCGTATTCACATGACAGTAGCAAGTCAACAACAGATTTAAGCTGAAGCTGCAAAAAATATAAGCATTGCCAGTCTTTTAAATACGTTAACAAGGCTTTCACAAGCTTTAATATAAATTAAGCAAGGGAGAAAATACAACCTAGATACTGATAATGAGAAACAAAAAGCACTGGAAGGCTCTACATTACAACAGAAAAAAAAAAGATGGCCGAAAAATAAGAACCATGGATATCAGACTGGCCACAGTAGAAACGTCTAACACTTTGGTATTGCCCTGGAAGTCATTAGAACTATTACTGCCAGCACCAGCAAAAGTGCCAGCAACAAACAGTTCATTAGTTCCAGAAGTAGTAACAGGGCTTCCTTTACTAGAAAAGAGGCTTTTCTAATACATGCTAATTGCTTCTAGAATAATCCTGATGCTCCTGTGTGTTCCTGGACACAGTTCCCAAACATCTGACTCAAAGTGGGTCCTAGCCTTCGGAAACATTACCTCTCTCCACTAATACTGAGCACGTATCTTAGACGAATGCAATTTCTCCAGAAAGACAAGGACAGCATGGAAACTCTCAACAGCTCTCCTCTTCTATGGAGCAGAAGTACCAGAAATTTAAAGATTTCTGCTTAATCAACACTACATTGTCATTCCACAACAGATTTTAAGACGTTACTAGAATACATCTCCAACCAGGTACAAGCTACTGTCATTAAAATTCACAACCAGTAAAACTGGCTTACTTTCATTACACTTCAGCTATAAAAGGCTGCGCGCTGTTTGCAGAATGCAATTCCATTCAGCAGTTAACTTGTCACCAAGTGGACACACCTACCCATGCTGTAACTTTTGCTGATTCTGCTGGAGCTTTTATTGAATGAGTCACCAGCTCCCATTTTAGTTGCGAGCAACTGGACAGCCCTCTTTAGTAACAATTTCAAAATCACATGGAATATACGCTTAATGCTAAACTGTGCTAAACGTACATAGCAATAGCTATAAAATAAACACCTGGAAACATAATCATTCAAAAAAATCTGAAGGGAGAAGTGCAGTTTCAGATTGCTCAAGAATATTTCCAGTTTAGTGACTAAACAAGGTCTGGGTTTTACTCCAGACTATGACTCAAATTCAGAAAAGGCACAACTATGAAATGTGCACATACCTCACAAATGTGTCATCAGGCCTAATTAGTTCTTGGAAGAGCTTTGAGATCCCTAGTTTACAGCCAGCTGGTGATGTCAAACACACCTTCAAAGACATTTTTCAAAACCCCAGCTAGTTGTTACTAGCTGTTTAATAAGCATAGCCTGAGACATAGCTAAGAATTAGGCTAACACTAGCTGCCAAGAAAAGGCAGCTAGTTTGGAATCAAAATAAAACCAGTACTACTGTAAGAATAACCATTCATCCTCAGAGCTCCTATTTAAAGGTTTCAGTAAATGGATAGACAGATCCATTAATGAAAAAGATCAGCAAATGCTTTCTAGGTATTTGCCAAGAACATAGAATTCTAAAAAAGCTGCAAAAGTCTAATCATACAAACTAATTTAAGTATATTTTAAACAAGTGCTTCCAGCTACGTGCCAGGTGCAACTTTGATACAGATGAGAACTACTTTTAGCTGAACAGGACTAGGTGTAGAACAAAACATGCATGCTTCCCAAAGACCAAAAAAACCCCTTGTAACATTTGCAGTAACAGCATTTTGGCAAGAGGCACATTCTCAAACTCTGAATGCAACGCACTGCTCAGGTGAAAAAGCTGTCTTTGTTCCCACATCTGACAAATTACAAACTAAGTCACAAAGCCCAGGGTTGAACAGGTTGCTCGACTAATGACAACGATGAAGTCGGCCCTTACAGAATTCTATCATTACTAAGGAGAAGCATTTGAATCACCTTCAACTTCTGCCTTCACATTATCATATCGCAGTGCTGAACTGTGATAACCACTTATTTTTCTCTTTGAGAGTAAACTGTGCCGTAAGCTTTTATCAAATGAAAGCAAAGTATGTTAAAACAAGCATTCAAACCATCCCATCCTAAACAACAGCTGAATAAATTAAAAGCTATCTGAAGTGAGAGCTGATAACAGGTGAAATATCTGCCTATTAAAAAGATGAGACAGTAACTTTTACTACCTACATACGGATATCATCGGTACACCAAAGTCTGATCTGATAATGGCTACACGCTAAAGCCAATCTTGAAAGCCAGTTAATCTAATTGCTTGAGAAGTTTGTAATTCCAATGTCTCACGTTCATATGCTTGAAAATAAAACCATTATAACAGAAAGCTGTTTACTTAACTGTACTTGAAATCAAGCATGTTCTAGCTGGCCAAATTTATTCTCTTAATTGGACTCCACAAAACTTAGAGCTGGTCACATTCAGATCTTTCACCCAAACACCCTCCAAAAGAACAAGCCAGTTTGCCAAACTTGGCACAAACGTGACCAGAACTACATGGAAAGTTTCTTTACAGACATAACTTTAGAGAACCAGCAACACGTCGTATAAAGCAAGTTTGATAAAAAAAGACAGCTTGGGAAACAGAATGCCGTAGAGTTTACTACTAGGAGAAAGGGATGAGAATACAGCTTCCTACATGAAAAGCAAGCATAGGAGGCCCAAGTAATTTCATCCCGTCCCTACACGTGACAGACCTGACATGGTGTTTTAGCTTATTTTGCTTTCGCCTGTGGTTTGACTGGACGTCTATGAAACTACCAGGCGATCCGGTACGTCCTACTTCCTTCTTTTTGGCCTCTTAATCACCCAATACACACCCAGCTCCTGCGTAGTTACTAAAAGATGCTAATGACTAGGATGTTTTATTCAAGCCAGCCTTCATCTCGGATTCTCGATGCAGCCGCGCACGGAGGTGCCAGCCTGTGGAGAAGCCGCCTGCACACACAGATAGACACACAGACACCCACGCTCCCCACGGCCGCCGGGAGCCGTACCGGCCCGGGTCAGCTCCCCAGGCTTCCGGCGGGGGCCCCCGGGTCCTTCCCGCCCATCACCGCGGCCTCGCGGCTGCTCTCGGTTGCCGGCGGCCGGACGCGGAAGCGCCTCCCCCCACCCCCGCCCCCCTCCCCGCCACGAGGCGCGGGCGGCCCCGGGCCGCGTGTCAGCTAGACGTGGCCCCCCCACGCGAGCCTCCCCCCACGCGGGGCGCCAAATTCGCCCGCGTCCCGGCAAGGGGAAGCGGAGGCATCGGAGGGAAATGGATGCGGGCCGGCGGCGGCGCCAAGCCCTGGTGGGGGCGGGGGAGAAACATGGCTCCTCTGCCGGCGGCCGCCCCGGCGCTCCCCTCACGCCGCCGCCTCGCCCGCCGGCTCCCTCCCGCCCCATCCCATGCCTTTCCCGCGGCCCCTCACCGTCAGCAGGCTGCTGGAAGTTGACATAGGCATAACCGAGCGACCGGCGGGTGATCATATCCCTGCAGACGCGGATGGAGAGGATGGGCCCGGCGGGGCTGAACTTCTCGTAGAGCATGGCCTCCGTCACGTCGGGGTGCAGATCCCCCACGTAGAGGGAGGCCATGGGGTAGCTGGGGGCGCTGGGGTTCATCCTGCCGCCGTCTCCCGGAGCGGGGGCGGGCGCTGACGAGGCGAGGAGGCCGCGGCGGCCCGGCGGTCCGTGAGGGCAAGGGCCGGCGGCGGGGGGGCTCACGCTCCGGAGGCGGATTCGAAACTTAACGGCTGCAGGAGACTGTTGAGTGGCGGCGGGCGGGTTCTGGCTCGCTCGGTGCCGGGCCTGGCGGGGTGACGGCGGCGGCGGCTGGCGCTGGCCTCGGCGGGGATCGGGATCGCTCTGTCTCCTCTCGGCTGTGCCGGGTCCGGGGGGGGCTTCGCTTCACCGGGTTATTTTATATCAAACCGGCCGGTTGCAGAAGGTTGACGGGAGGTGAAAGAGGGAAGGATTATTATTTTTTTTAAGGTTTTTTTTTTTTTGGATTTTTTTGGATTTTTTTTTTTTTATATTTTTAGTAATAAATGGTGCGGCGGGGCCGGGCCGGCGTGTCCGGGTGTCCGGAGCACACGCACTGCGCACACAGCTCCGACGGCGGCCGGGGGACAAGGGGGAGGCCGCCGCCCCGGCCGCGCGCTATATATACCCGCCCCGCCCCCACCCGCCCCCACCGCGCCGCACGCCACGCACCGACCGCGAGCACCGCGCAGGCGCCGCCGCGGGAAGGGGGCGGAGAGACGCGGGGCGACGGCGCCCGGACGGGGAGGGGAGGGGCGGCTGCGCCGACCACGCATGCGCGGCGGGAGGGGCGGGGGTGGCGGGGAGGGAGCGCGCCTGCGCCTCCCGACGTCACCGGGGGTGGTGGGGGCTCGGCGCCAGGGCGCATGCGCATGCGTCAGGGCACATGTGCGCGCCGGGTGGGGGGCAGGCGGGCGGGTCAAAGGGCGCGTGCGCACCGAGCGGACCAACGGCATAGCGGCGTAGGGCGGGAGGGGGTGGGGTTAGCGGCTGCGCGCATGCGCCCCGCCCCGCGCGCGTCTCAGGCCGCCCGTGCGGGGAGCGGCTGCTGCCAGTGGCGCGCGCGCGCGCGCGCGGGCGGGCGGGGAAGGTCGCGTGCCAGCCGGAAAGGGATGGGCGCCTTCCCGCCCTTCCCTCCCGAGGCGCATGCGCGGGAGGGCAGCTTCCGGCGTGAGCGTCGTGAGTGGGCGAAGCTCCCGCCGCTGTAACGGCCGCCTGTTGGTGGCGCCTCAGCTCCCCCTCCACCCCATGCTCCCCGTTCCTCGTGAGGGTTTGAGTCTGCCGTACGGGAAACGGGCGCTCTCCCTCCCCTTCCTGTGGCGGCTCGCCGGTGACTCTCGGCGCCCCGCTGCCCCCCTGCTAGGGGCGCTCGCTCCCCGGGCCCAGCCGTGGGGCCGCTCAAGGGTGAGCGCGAGCCTCCTTCTGGTGCCCGGGCTTGGAAGTGTGTTTGTTTGTTTATTTTTTTCACCGCTGGCTTGAGCGTTGGGTGCCGTGACCTCACGGGCTTGGCGCGCTCGCACCTGTAGGCAAACGTGCGGCTGGCTCACCGGGAGCCCAGCGGTGCCCTTAATTAACCCCCCCGCCCACCAACCCCGAGCCTTGCAAAGCAGAGGCACGCCTTTTCCGGGCTGTGGATTTTGCTCAAGAAGCGGTGACGGGCTGAAGCAAAATGTGAAGCTGCACTCCGGGAGGAGGATTGTCAATAGGCTGGGAAAGCCTATTTTAGCGGAGACGGAGCGTTTAGGATCTGCCCTGCTTGTTCCTGAAGTTTAATGTATTTGGTCGCTGTATTCTCTGTCAAAACATTGAAGTTTTGGTTGTAGATTGGATAGTATCGGGAATTAGCTGACCGTCTTTCTGTAGCTCTAAAGTGCGTGTAAGGCATCTGCCGTTATCCTAGGCAGTTTGGGGGCGGGAATGATGAACGGCAAAAATGTCCCGTTAGAAGCCTGTCAAATCACTGTCGTGACTTGTGCCATATAATTTTTCGGGGAGAAGAAGCAGTCCTGCAGATTTTAAAAAACCTGTGGCAAGTGTACTGCTGATTTACTTTTAGCCAGCTTCTCCAGTCCTAAAAAATGAGGCCTTTCACAAAAAAAAAAAGGGAAAGTATTATCTTTTAGAATTCTATGTTTTTTCATTATCAACCAATTAAACGTTTCCAATTCTTAGAAAAGAATAGAATCAAATCAAATGTGCTGCATTCCTGCAAAACAAATTAGTATAGATGAAAGGCAAGAAGCCAGATCTTAGTTTTGGAGAAGTCTTGGAGATAAGCTCTTTTATGTTTAATGTTGTTTTTCTTCTCTTGGGGGGTTTGTTTTTTCTTTTTCCCCATGTAGTTTCAACAGAAAGAGGAAGAAATGCCAGCATTTTCATATCTTGTTTTATTTTTTTGTTTTATATTTCATATCTTGTTTTATTTTTCTTTCACCAGCATTTACCATCTCAGGTTTAAGTAGAGCCATAGGAGGGAGTACTTGGGGAATTCTGCTGTCACGTGTGAAGAGTTCCACTTGTGCTCAGCAGCTGCTGCAGTTTTACTGCCTCTTGTTGGAGTTCACCAAACCCATGGCAGCACTGGCATCTCCCCATCTGCTTCGTGGCAAAGTATGGCATCTGTGTTCAACCCCACCCCACCCTGTGCTGCTGCTTTAAACTGAGATGATGGTGACTTTGTGTTTGAAGCAGCTGACAAATGAACGTGCACTCCTCTGCTGGCCCTGCTATAGCAATGGTTACTTCTGTCAGACGAGTGAAGTAAAATGCCAGAGCCAACAGTATCTTACAGTGAGATTTGATGTGTTTTTATAGGAAAAATAAAAATCTCTAGTTTAAACACTGGTTTATAATGCCCTCCCTAGGATGTAATGTGTACTGTTCCTGTTTCTGCTCTCTCCCTTCCTTGCCTGGTTCTGTTCTTCAGCATACCTCCTTTCCTCAGACTGTCGTTTTTCAGACTGCTGCTTTTTTTGTGCTTAGCTCTGTCATTAGCACCTGGTGTATTCTTACATGTTTCTTCTTGCCTAGGCATGTTTTGCTCTTTCGTGTGAGTTAGGTCACTCCATTTCTGCCCTCAGCACTCCTGGATGATGGCAAGAAAGAGCCAAGAGCATGGCGGGGCATTTCTTTTCTCTTGACAAATTAAAAAAAAAACCCCAACATTTGTAAGTTTTGTTCAGCAGAAGGGGACTTTATGGTGATCTTGCAACAACATATGACATACTGCCTCTTAACATATGACCTCAGAGTTTTCTGACATTGAATGCTGTTGGGGCAGTAAAAATGCACTCTTAACCTTAAGACAGATATCCATACATTTTGAACAATAAATTATTGTTCAAAAGCACTGGAACTTTATAGTTAAATATTTCTAGTATTTCTTCTTTCAGCAAAATAATATGCTGCTTGCATCTTGCCCTCATAGATTGCACTCATTTTGCTTTGACTTGAAGGAAGGATGTAACGGTTAGTAAAAGTTTTGCTGTCTACTCCCCCCACACCTCCATACTGTCACAAACTCTTAAATGGGAAATTTGGATATCCTTTATGAGAGAAAAAATCCTTTGCAGTTAGCTGGCGATGCCCAAAACAATTATCTTGTTCTATAGCAAACACATTAAACTTACTTTTCAGGATGTGGCCTAAGTGTTTTAAGGCAACTAGAAGGGATAGTTTTGTGGCTGAGGCACGAGATTTGCATTAAGCTTTAGGTTCTGCTGCTAGTCATTAACATTAAAGCTCATAAAGGACTTAAATGCTTGCAAGCTTGGTTCTGCTGATTGCCAACCCAGAGGTGCGGTCCAGAGCCCTGAGTGAGGTTTGGGGTCTGGAAGGGATCCTGGCAGGAGGGACCTTGTTGAGTGTTATGCCGATACTCATCTGGGTCTCTCCAAGATCCGTTTTAGCTCTGCTGCTCTCGAGTTCTGCATGGTGGAAGATAAAGGTTGCTGTAGCACACTTGTCTCGTCAGCTGGGCTTATTGCCCAGAGCCAGCATATGCCCCGTTGTTGCAGGTGTTACACATGTGTGGCTGGGCCTAAAAGTTGGGCCTCTTAACAGAAACTGCGTCTTTTTGAAACCCCAGGCTTGAGATTTAGCTGGAAGATGTAACTCAGTGTTTCTTTTGTCAGCTTCAGAGAATCTAAGCCAAATGGGAATTGAATGAGGGGTAATAATTCTTTAGTTATAAATCTTTGAAGTATTTCACAATCCAGATAAGGTGACTTACCTGGTGGACACGTTGCCTCCTTTCAGCTAAATGTTAGTAGAACTACCAAATAGGGAAAAGAGTAAAGCCTCTACAGCATTTTTCACTCACAGCTTGATTAATATTTTAGGCTACACAGATATGTGTTTTCTAAACACAAGTTCTACCAATGTCGAACAAAGATCTTTGGTAACATAAAGCTCTAAGCAATACAACAGTTTTCTTTTGTGCCAATGGTATTATGATTTGTGAATGAAATTATTTTTTATTCCAGGCAATCGCGGAGATAGGGAAGTTATTGAAATGTGTTCAGACTTCAATAAATTTCCTTTCTGTTGCCTAGGAATTATGACTTTTTAATACACGATGAATTGCACTAAACTGTTGGAAATGATGCAAACCCAGCTTTGTAGTTAGCCACGGGAAGCATTGTTAAACTGTATCTGAAAAATGCTAATACTGAAGATTTTTTAAATTAACACAGCTGACAGTTGATTTGAAAAAGAAAATTTTATTGTTCAGAATACACACGCTGTGTTTCTGAGTTCAGAAACTGCATGGTCTTCTTCACATCTCAGCGTTCTCCTTTTCTGTATAGCTGCAGAGCAATGCCATGTGCTAAAATTGCATTGTGAAAGCTAAAACCTTGATGGTCTGCGTAAAGAGATAAGGAAGACTGTGTACCTTTTGAAGGGAGTGCCCGTTTCTTTAAACTGAGTGTCTAGCTGATAATGCTGTTTGCTTTTGGTAGCCTACTTAGTCCAGACAGGCTTTTTAGTGCTAGATAATCTTTTGAGCTGAGCCAATCCCAAATCCTGCGCAATTTAATTAAAAAAAAAAAAAAGGAAAAAACCTACATCAATACCTCAGAGCTCTGTATTTTGAATCTTCTTGATTTCAAAAGCAAGTGGGCAAAAGCAGTTTTCCTTTCTTATTTTTGGGGCTATCTGATGAGTATTCTTCACTCATACAAAGAACTGTACGTCTCCTTTACTGAACTCATGAAGGAGAAGTCATTTTCGCATTGAACAGGGGGAGAAGTGTCAGGCAGTCATGACATGGGAAAGGTAATAATTACTTTATAATGTGCCCGAACCAAAGAAAGCTACAGGTTTGTGTGGTGGGATTGTTCTCTCTGATGCCAAGTGCAGCTGGGGGAATGGGAAGGTACCGAGCTGAACTTGGTCAGGAATGTTGCAGCATTTTCCCCCTCGTGTCTCTGCCAAAGTATACTCTGTCTTCCCCTCCTCACTCTTAAGAACTGGTAAAGTATTGTGCCTTGGGAGATACTGTCAGGGTTGGAAAGATAGATGGGTGGAGGAGGAGGTCCTAGAGTGGGTCCTGGGACTGGGCGGGGGGAGGTGCTCTGGGAAGGCTCTGTGAGGAGGAGAGGGACAGTGCAATGCAGGAGCAGGGGCAGTCCTTGCCTGCCTGTCACTGGCTGCCCTCTGGGACAGGCTCAGCTGTTCGGGTCTCCTACTGGTTCTTGTCTCTCACGCCTCCTCCCTTCCCTGAGCGTGAGCTTCGAGCTGCCCCATCCCGGCCCCTAACACAGCCGCATCCTCTGCTCTATTTCCCTGTCCTCCTTTGCTAGATACAGTCCACCCCCTTGCTTAGAAACCATGAAATTAAGGTATTGTGAAAAACAGATTTGTGTTCCTCCCTCTGCCCTTTACTAGCTAGAATCAGAATTGCCTAAGTCTGAGGCTTGCTCCCTTCACCTGTAGCTACAGTATTTCTTCCTTAAGAGCCAAAGTACTTGAAGCAAAAACATTTGAGTGTCATGCTGCTGTTCCCGAGAGTCCTTAAAGTGCCACACAGTGCCTGGTAAGTGTTGTATACTTGGGGAAACAGAGTTATTGCCATATTGCAATGCAAACCCCAAGAGCCGCAAGATGAACCGGTGGGGAAGATGACCAGCCTGGCTGAGCAGGGAGCTTTTTGCTAGCACACAGGAAAAAACCGAGAGTTTACCACTTTTGGAAGAAGGGGCAGGTAACTCAAGAAGAGTACAGGGATCTTGTTAGGTCATGCAGAGAGAGAATTAGACAGGCAAAAGCCTAGCTAGAACTCAGTCTGGCCACTATTATAAGGGATAACAAAAAATGTTTTTACAAATAGATGACCAACAAAAAGAGGATCTCCATCCTCTATTGGACGAGGAGGGGAACACTGCCACCGAGGATGAGGAGAAGGCTGAGGTACTTAATGCCTTCATTGCCTCAGTCTTTAACCGCCAGACCAGTTACCCCTGGGGTATTCGGTCCCCTGAGCTGGAAGGCAGGGATGGGGAGCAGAATAAACCCCCCATAATCCAGGAGGAAGCAATTTATGACCTGCTGCTCCACCTGGACACTCACAAGTCCATGGGGCTGGATGGGATCCACCCAAGAGTGCTGAGGGAGCTGGCGGACGAGCTCACCAAGCCACTCTCCATCATTTAGCAGCAGTCCTGGTTAACAGGGGAGGACCCCGACAACTGGAAGCTTGCCAATGTGATGCCCATCTACAGGAAGGGCCAGAAGGAGGATCCAGGGAACTACAGGCCTGTCAGCCTGACCTCGGTACCAGGGAGGATTATGGAGCAGTTCATCTTGAGTGCAGGACAACCAGGTAAGTGCAGGACAACCAGGGGATCAAGCCCAGCCAGAATGGGTTCATGAAAGGCAGGTCCTGCCTGACCAACCTGATCTCCTTCTATGACCAGGTAACCCGCCTAGTAGATGAGGGAAAGGCTGTGGATGTTGTCCACCTGGACTTCAGTAAAGCCTTTGACACTGTCTCCCACAGCACCCTCCTAGAGAAGCTGGCGGCTCATGGCTTTGCTGTACTCTTCACTGGTTAAAAATCCAGCTGGATGGCCAAGCCCAGAGAGTCGTGGTGAATGGAGCTAAATCCAGCAGGTGGCTTGTCATGAGCGGGGTTCCCCAGGGCTCAGTGTTGGGGCCAGTCTTGTTTAATATCTTTAGCAATGATCTGGATGAGGGTATAGAGTGCACCCTCAGTAAGTTTGCAGATGACACCAAATTGGGTGGGGGTATGGATCTGCTCCAGGGTAGGAAGGCTCTGCAGAGGGAGCTGGTCAGGCCGGATCAATAGGCCAAGGCCAATTTTATGAGGTTCAACAAGGCCAAGTGTTGGGTCCTGCACTTGGGTCACAACAACCCCATACAACGCTACAGGCTTGGGGAAGAACGGCTGGAGAACTGCCTGGCAGAGAAGAACCTGGGGGTGCTGGTTGAAGCCACCTGAACATGAGCCAGCAGTGTGCCCAGGTGGCCAAGGTGGCCAACAGCATCCTGGCTGTATCAGGAATAGTGTGGCCAGCAGGAGCAGGGAGGTGATCATGCCCCTGTACTCAGCACTGGTGAGGCTGCATTTTGAGTACTGTGTTCAGTTTTGGGCCCCCCACTACAAGAAGGGCATTGAGGTGCTGGAGCGTGTCCAGAGAAGGGCAACAAAGCTGGTGAAGGGTCTAGAGAACGAGTCTTGTGAGGAGCGCCTGAGGGAGCTGGGGTTGTTTAGCCTGGAGAAGAGGAGGCTGAGGGGAGACCTTATTGCTCTCTACAACTACACGAAAGGAGGTTGTAGTGAAGTGGGTGTTGGTCTCTTCTCCCAGGTCACTAGCAATCGGATGAGAGGAAATGGCCTTTAGCTGCATCAGGGGATGTTTAGATTGGATATTAGAAAAAATTTCTTTACTGAAAGAGTGGTCAGGCATTGGAACAGGCTGCCCAGAGAGGTGGTGGAGTCACCGTCCCTGGAGGTGTTCAAAAAATGTGTAGAGGTGGCACTTCGGGGAATGGTTTAGGAGGCCTGGTGGTGGTGGGTTGTTGGTTGGACTTGATGATCCTAGAGGTCTTTTCCAACCTGATGATTCTATGATTCTATGTTTGTGAGAGATTGTGGACTGTTAAAGATGCAGAACTGGGGGGGAAGAGGCCGGAAGGAAGTGTGGTAAGTATCCTAGTCCATTCTCCCCCCAAGTGAGAACGCTGTATCATCCCAACCAAGGTTTTTCAAGTCTTTTCATAGAAAAGGGTGGCAATTCAGTGATCTCTAAGCCAGTCTATTCCAGGGCCTTATTCTCCTTAACTTGGAGATTATTTTCCTAATGTCTCACCTGAGTTCCCATTTTTACAGTTCCTTCTTGTTCTATCCCCAGTGGAAGTACAGATCACTTTAAAAATTTCTTTTTTACAGATAATCTGTTTTGGATGGGCATTTCTAATTTAGCATGTATACATGATAGTGATTTATGTGGCAGCATGTTCCAATCTGCCACTCCCTATTCCAGAGCAAGTTGCTATAGCTCTGCCACATGCACAGCGTGTACAACGGGGTGCCAGTCCTTTTGTGTTGTGGGGATTTTGTGTATATATTCCTTTTGCAAAAGGCTGATGGTAGTAGCATAAGAGTGTGTTGCCTGAGAGAAGACACGGACCTTCACTGGACCAGCTGTAGTTCATTCATTTGCCATGAGAACCGGGTGGACCAAATTGCAAAGGGTGCTTTGGCCAATTTCTCTATGTAAAGTCCTTTAGCTGTTCGCTATGAGTTGAGACTGCCTCTACACAGGACATATTTCTGTGTTTCTTACTCCAGGGATGATGCTTTCCCCTAAACTTTTCTCACAGGTCTCACTCAGTCCATGCTCTTTAGCCATTTTATTGTAGTCCTGCCACCTTTGAATCACCAGCCTGGCATCTTCTAACTCTGTGCTGAAACCCTGCTGGCTCTGAAATGTCAGCCTGCAGCTCCTCTAGCGCAGCCCTGCAGGCCCTGGCAGCCTGTAACTAATTATCTCAATTCACACGGTCAGCCAAAGAAAAGTGCAGGGACTGTTTGAAAATGAAGTACAAAGAGAAAAACCAAAAGGAAAACAAAACTGAAGCAGAATATGATTCACAAACCTGCATGAAACTAAGCCAGGGAGAGGACAGAGAGAGGCAGGGTAGCTGCCAGGGTGGTGGGGCTGGGCTAGTCTCTCTGCATGGCCAGACAGTGTCTTCTGCAGCCTGGTGCTGCTGCACTGGGGGTGGGTCTGTGGCAGCAGCATGGCATAGGAAGGAAGGATGCTTGCTGAGGAAGGCATGCACGGGGCTTGGAGACACTGCTCCTGCACAGCATGAGGAGTTGGCCAGTGACAGGAAGCCCTTATGGGACCCTAAAAATGAAGGTCGTACCTGAATAAGCTCCTTCTGAGTCTGGCTTGATTGAACTCTCACTCCTCACCTTGGTCTATGCCTATGAGCTCCACAGGGCTGCACCCACCTCAGGACCTTGCAGACCCATGTGCCAGGCTCCCCTCTCCCACTGCCAGCGCAACTTCTGTGCTGTGCTCACCTTCCCAGGGTGACTTGACACCATTGTGTCCGTTGGGGGAGGGTCTGGGCAAACACCTTCTGGAAGAGTTGAGACAAGACCTGAAGTGTGAGGCAGGAAAAGACCTGCATATAGCAGGTGCCCAGAGAGAAGGTGCAAACAGGGTTGAATGGCTCTGCGTTTGAAGGAGGCTGGTGACACTGAGGATAAAGGGGCAGGTGGAGAGCAAGAAGGAACAGATGACAAAGACTACAAAGGTAGCTGTATGAGGTACTGTGAAACCCTGTCCTGGGCATATGCTGACAGGACCTACATAAAGCATGCTAGTAAGAAATAAAGCCATCACGATTGTTTGGATAAATTTGATCCATCATGAGCAGTTTATATCAGTGGGTGCTTCATGTCACACACTGCTTTTAACCCAATTTTAGGCCATTACAGCTCAATTTATTGTATCATCAAACTGTGGCCCTCACTTGTGAAAGGAGCCAGCCAGCTTGCCCATAGCATGACATGGGCTTTCTGGCCAAAGCTGACCCTGTTCCCCTCTCCGCCACTGACAGCACAGAAGTTTTTCTCTCAGTTCAAAGGGATTGTAGTGGCAATTAATAACTGTCTTATAATAAAGCTCTTACTTGTAAGAGGTGGGAATTAGGGTACTGCCATTGTTAGGTTGGACTCGATGATCTTAAAGATCTTTCCCAACCTAAATGATTCTGTGATTCTGTGTATCATAATAACTGTTCAGTTCAGGTGCATTTTGTGGTGTCTCTGGCTTCCAATGCATTTTGGGTTACAGTAGGGACCCAACATGGCCAAACCTAGTCAGTCTTTCGGAGAAGACTGGGAGCATGGCCCTGCCCAGCCATCCTTTAGAGGGCACTGACTGACCATTTGTGGCTCCACTAGCAGCTGAACATACCCAGTGACTTGCTGCCACTGAGAGGAGAAGGACCATTCCCCTTTCCTGCTCCCTTCTTCCCTTGTCCTCATGGCTTTCTCCCCTTCTCCAGCCCATGCAGTCCTGACCAGTTCCCTCTTAAGGGGTGGTTAATTGTAGGGTTGGGGTTTTGGGGGTTTGTTTTTGGGTTTGTGGTTTTTTTTTTTTTTTCAATGAGTTAGTTTCCAATGTTTCAGTGACTTAAATCTGCTTGCAGAATCAGAGCTGACACAAGATAAGCGGCAGGGTTCATGCCCAGGGACAAAGGGACACTGTTCCAGTGCTGATAAAATGTTAATTGGCCTTCTGGCCTCCTGTGAGACTACGTCCTTTGCAGCACAATTCTGGAGGAATAATTAGCGCTAATTGTTTGGTCACCCTGTTTTACCCAAAAAAAGGGGGAGAGTGGAAGGGAAGGAGAAAGATGAAAGGACTGATTGTTGGCAAAAGGACTGAAGAGAGAGATGATATGTCAAGAGGGGCTTCAGGCCCTGGGGCTGGGAAGTGATCTGATGGGAAGAGGATTTCAATGACTGCCAGGAGGAGGGAGAGCAGACCCTCCTCCAGAGCAAGAGGGATTTGACAGGGACCCTGGGGCAGTATTTAACACCTAACATGTTTGACTTCTGTCCCATTTCTCCCAACAGAAGGGCAGGAGCCAGCTAGTGTGGAAAATAGATCGTGGGTCTCTGGCTAAGCACCTCAATCTCTCTGAAGGCCCATGTTATCAGTGTCAGATAAAACACACTTCATTTTTGTGTCTTGCAAGGGCATAGACTCCTAGAGCTGCTTCCGCCCCTCTTTCCAGGTTAGCTTCTTTCCCCTTGGGCTTTGTACTGGTCTACAAAGAAATAAAGTCAGTAAGTAGAGGAAGAGGAGAGCTGGGCTGGAAATGGAGCAGGAGCTCTCCTCCCACCGAGGTGACCACAGGAGTGGTCCTTGGCCCCTCAACAGCCTCTCCTCCCAGCTGAGGGGGACTCTACTCCCCCTGGTATGGGAGTCAAACCAGTCCAGTCACCTGCAGCCCCAAAGGGCAGGTAGCAAAATGCCAGATAATGCACAAATTAGCAAAAGACACAACACTGTACAAATTCCCCACCCTTCCTAGGAAAGAAGACTACTCACTGCCTTACTTTGACACTGGGATGCTGAAGCAAGTAGACTGTTATTTTCAAGCATGTGTTGAACTGAGACCACTTGAGTCCCAGTCATCTCTGCAGAGGAGCAGAGTGAAAGCACTGGCTTCTGGAGCCCATGACAGATGCTGCTTGTGGGTAGCTTAGAGGCATCTGAACATTTTGGTGCTTTTCTGCTTTTTAGAAATGTCCACCCTGCTCTGAGCATCCATATCTCAGTGTCCATTCATACCTTCTGTGTGCCTGCCCAGCTTAGGGCCATCTTACTGAGAAATACCAAAACCCTTAGCTGTGATGGCGTTTTGTTCCCACTCCAGCTCACTCAAGAGCCTCCTGGTGAATGCTTGGTGAGGGCTTCTTCCACCATGCTTATGTGTTTGGTGAAAGTAGTGAGAGCACCAGGCACAGGTGACTTGACCCAGAGAAGCGAGTTATCAGCGGTCTATAGCAACATCAGCCTTGCTTAACCTTGGCTAGAACTGTGTGCCTCTGGGCCTGATGTGGTGCAGCATGAGCTCTGCTCCACACTGTGCTGAGGGCTTGGAGGAGAAGGGGAGGGCAAAGCATGGCATCAGGGCTGTATATAACACATCCAAAATAGGACTGGAAGAAAGGAAGCAAGGAGGGGATTACATCTAGCCCAGTACTGCAGACTTAGCTCAAAGCAAGGGCTTTAAAAAGAGCTATGATACTCCCTTTGCTTGGGCTGCATAATCTGGGGAGCATTGGAGGCAACTTCCTCCATCCCAGTTCCTGCTGCACTCACTCTCCTGCTGCCTTCCCCTCCAGATATGTACTTGCTCTATCTGTACAAGTGTCAGAGCCCCCTAAGCGAGCACAGGACATTAACTATTAGCCATCGAGGATGTGACAAAGTCCTATGGGACACATGATAATCTAAACATGGCTGCTTAAAATGAAAGGTGGACCGTTAAATAGCCAGTGATTCTTAACTGTAGTAGCATGAGTGCCGTTAAACCCAAAGAGAGAGGAAATAGAAACAGCTACTAAAAATGACATTGCAAAAACAATCCAAAGAAATACCATATGAACATAGGAAAAGGAACTGTCTTTTCATGCACTACAAGCTGCCACTTTTTGAGAGCATCAGGAAACAAGCTGTTGAGTGGTGGAATGGATAAAACTGGGCTTCCAACTTCCCCTGAACTGCCCGATCCACTAAATCTTGCTGCCAGTGATGCCACTGCTGGGCCAGAGGCAGGCAGTGGCATGGCCACCTCAGCTGTGCCCATGAGCTAAGGGGTGGCTGGTGCGTGTGCTGAGTGGCATGTCATCTGCCATCAAACCAAGCTCCTACAAGCTGAGCTTGGACTCCATTTCCATGGACAGGGTCACCATTATGGGATTCTCTTCTCTGCCCATCCACTGATTGTCAGTAAATCTCTGTGTATCTGAGGCATCTTGGCTAAATTTGATTGAGCTTACCTGGGGAAAAAACAGGCAGACGGGCCTCAGGATTATACAAGTCTCTTGCATTTATGAAATGCAGACTAAAAATTGATCCATAGCTCAGAAAAGTGGTGAATGGTTCTGGCTGTTGCAGGCTGCTAGAGACTGAGACACAGAGATGAACTCCCTTTGTCAAATGTGACAGAGAGCTGGGCATGCAGGACCAGAGGGGAGGGCCAGCCAGCGTGGGGGCGGCCACCCCGGTGCAGATCTTCGCCTGATGGGAATCTGCTGCTGCCATCTTCCCCTGCTCTCAGCCTGGGATGTGCCTCTTGCAAGGAGTGAAGGTCTTCCACATCTGAGATGCCCCAGTGCTGAGAGCAGGGGGATGCTCAGGTGCTTCAGACACTTGAGTGTGAAAGTCTTTGGGAACATACACTTTGATTTAGATAGGCAGAAAGGCAAAGGCAAGCAACAGGGCTTTGATAATCACAAGGATCTTGCATTTAACTCTATCCCAGCTGAAATCAGGACACACAAGGATAAAGACTGGTTTCTACTAGGTGGTTTTTATTTATGTGCCAGGTATTTTTCTCCATAAGAACAAGCCTGTTTCATCCAGCTGCACCTTCCAGCAGCTGGATGTTTTCATGCTCTTTGCCTGTGGTGCACGCTGCATGGGCATGAATAAGCAGGTATCAGTATGGCACACTGGCAGACTCCCAAGGGATCCGCAGTCAACAGTGAGCACAGTGATCCAAAATCATCTTCCATATCATGTTAGCGAACTACAAAGCCTGAGGGCACTGATGGTAGTGTAGCTAAACGGGGAGGACTGGGCAAGCTCTAACTCCTCTGTGTTTTTTCTGACATCACTGCCCCTTGGGGCTCACACTGGGTTTATTCAGCAGTCCCTGTCCTCCCTGGTGCTGCCGCTGACTTTGTGTGGCATCAGAACAGCCTCCCTGGAGTGAAAAGGAGGATAATAACAACCTCCACCTCCTGCAACAGTGGCACTACAGCCAGGTTACTGATTTCAAAACCCAGTTATCACTGGTTTAGCTGTTTTGCATAAAAGCAATCCCCTGTCCCCATCTTCATAAGACCTGCTGGGCAGCTCAGACTTAACAGCTAAATTTCTCCACAGGGTCACAAGCAGGATGTTGCCACATTATAATCAAAAAACTTCCCCAAATCCAGGTGGAAGTCATCCAACAAAAGCCACCACAGAAACTAAGGAGAATAACTCCTTAGAAGTATCGGCAGCTACCCTTGGTCTATAGGAATGTGGAGCTGAAAAACAGGGCTGGCTTTCTAGGGCTATTCATTCTCACTTTCTGAGTAATCCTGTTGATTTTGAGAGTGAAGACAATCCTGTATTCTGCTCTGGAAGGATCAACCCCAGTAAGGCATGAGTGTCCCAATACAGACTACTGCACAGGAAGCTCTGCTGCTAATTAGCTTTGGCTTTCCTTATTTTCTGTATAATACTATGTGTTTGCTCTATCCATCTTCGTGATGGATGAAGCCTTCTGCCACTGTAGCCGAATGGTGGCTCTTTGGGGCTGGAGCACTCTTATGAAAGGCTCTCTCTTCTGCATTTTTTTGTCTTGGAAAGGGATTTACCTCCACGCTGTACCCAATGTGCAATTACCTGTACCTGTTTTCCATCACAGCACTTTGATTTTACTGCCTTTCCCCTTCCATTTTTGTTCTTATTGCAGGGCCCTCATGAAAGTCAGCATTTTTATAGCCAGGATTTACCCACTAATTCCTGCTGCTGAGTTGCAAATAGGGGCCCTGACATGTATTGCTTGGTTTATCAGAAAGCAGGGTTGTATGGTAAGAAACCATGGAAGGTTTCTTACCATACAACTCATGGAAGGTGGCCGCATTAGAATGGCCACTGGTAAGAAAAAAAGAAGGGTAATCATCGTAGGCGACTCCCTTCTGAGTGGAACAGAGGGCCCAATATGCCAACCGGATCCATCCCATAGGGAAGTCTGCTGCCTGCCTGGGGCAAGGATAAGAGACATTACCAGGAAGCTCCCTAGGCTAGTAAAAGGGTCTGATTATTATCTGCTAGTGGTTGTTCAGGTTGGCAGTGATGAGGTAACTGAGAGAAAATCGAAAGGGACTTTAGAGAACTGGGGCGATTACTTGAAAAATCAGGAGTGCAGGTAGTGTTTTCCTCCATCCCATTGGTAGCCGGGAGACGTACGGAAAGGAACAGGAAGTCCCATCTCATTAACGTGTGGCTCAGAGGCTGGTGCCAGTGGTGGAATTTTGGTTTTTTTGATCATGGGGCAGTTTACATGGCACCAGGCCTGCTGGAGACAGATGGCGTTCACCTGTCGCAACGTGGGAAAAGGATTCTGGCTCAGGAGTTAGCAGGCCTCATTGAGAGGGCTTTAAACTAGACAAAAAGGGGGAAGGGGATAAAACCAGGCTTGCTAGGGATGAGCCTAGGGGTGGCATGCCTGTGTTGGAGAAGAGATCCATAGATCAACTGAAGTGCATTTATATCAATGCACGCAGCATGGGCAATAAACAGGAGGAGCTGGAAGCCATTGTGTGCCAGGGAAACTATGATGTGGTCGCCATCACGGAAACATGGTGGGATGACTCGCACAACTGGAGCGCTGCAATGGATGGCTACAAGCTCTTTAGAAGGGACAGGCTAGGAAGGAGGTTTAGGGGTAGCCTTGTACATTAGAGAGTGTTTTGACTGTCTGGAACTCAACGACGGTAATGATAAGGTTGAGTGCTTATGGGTAAGGATTGGGGGAAAGCCAATAAGGCAGACATCCTGGTGGGAGTCTGTAATAGACCACCCAACCAGCATGAGGAGACAGATGAAGTACTCTAGAAGCAGTTGGCTGAAGTCTCACAATCTCTAGCCCTTGTTCTCGTGGGAGACTTCAACTTACCAGATATCTGCTGGAAATAGAACACAGCAGAGAGGAAGCAGTCTCGGAGGTTCCTGGAGTGTGTGGGAGATAACTTCCTGACGCAGCTGGTGAGCGAGCCAACCAGGGGAGGTGCCCAGCTGGACCTGCTGTTTACAAACAGAGAAGGCCTGGTGCGTGATGTGGTGGTTGGAGGCTGTCTTGGGCTCAGCGACCATGACATGAGAGTTCTCGATTCTTGGAGAAGTAAGGAAGAGGGTCAGCAAAACCGCTACCCTGAACTTCAGAAGGGCAGACTTTGGATTGTTAAGGAGTCTGGTTAACAGAGTCCCTTGGGAGGCAGTCCTGAAGGGCAAAGGAGTCCAGGAAGGCTGAGTGTTATTAAAGAAGGAAGTCTCAAAGGTGCAGGAGCAGGCTGTCCCCATGTGCCGAAATCAAGCAGGCGGGGGAGAAGACTGGCTTGGCTGAATAGGGAGCTTTGGCTGGAACTCAAGAAAAAAAGGAGAGCTTACTGCCTTTGGAAGAAGGGGCAGGTGACTCAGGAGGACTACAAGGATGTTGTGAAGTTATGCAGGGAAAAGATTAGGAAGGCGAAGACCCAGCTGGAACTTAAACTGGCCGCTGTCATTAAAGATAACAAAAAATGTTTTTATAAATACATCAGTGACAAAAGGAGGGCCAGGGAGAATCTCCCTCCTTTGTTGGACGCGGAAGGTAACCTTGCCATGAAAGATGAGGAAAAGGCTGAGATACTTAATGCTTTCTTTGCCTCAATCTTTAACAGTCAGACTGGTCATCCTCAGGGTTGTCAGGCCCCTGTGCTGGCAGATGGAGATAGTATGCAGAATGAAGTCCCAGTTGTTGAAAAGGTGGCAGTCACTGACCTGCTCCTTCACCTGGATATTCACAAGTCCATGGGGCCAGATGGGATCCACCTGAGGATACTGAGGGAGCTGGCAGAGGAGCTCGCCAAGCCACTGTCCATCATTTATCAGCAGTCCTGGTCAACCGGGGAGGTCCCAGATGACTGGAAAATAGCGAATGTGACGCCCTTCTACAAGAAGGGTTGGAAGGAGTATCCGGGGAACTACACACCTGTCAGCCTGACCTTGATGCTGGGAAAGGTCATGGAGCAGATCATCTTGAATGCCATTATGCAGCACATCCGGGACAACCAGGGGATCGGGCTCAGCCAGCATGGGTTTATGAAAGGGAGGTCATGCCTCACTAACCTGGTCTCCTTCTATGATAAGGTGACCCGCTTAGTGGATGAGGGGAAGGCTGTGGATGTTGTCCACCTGGACTTCAGTAAAGCCTTTGACACTGTCTCCCACAGCATTCTCCTGGAGAAGCTGGCTGCTCATGACTTGGACAAGTGCACTCTGTGCTGGATTAAAAACTGGCTGGACGGCCAAGCCCAGAGAGTGGTAGTGAATAGAGTCAAATCCAGCTGGCAGCCAGTCACAGGTGGTGTTCCCCAGGGCTCAGTGTTGGGGCCGGTCCTGTTCAATATCTTCATTGATGATCTGGATGAGGGTATAGAGTGCACCCTCAGTAAGTTTGCAGATGACACCAAGCTGGGTGGAAGTGTTGATCTGCTGGAGGGCAGGAAGGCCCTACAGAGGGACCTGGACAGGCTGGATCGTTGGGCCGGAGCCAACGGTATGAGATTCAACAAGGCCAAGTGCTGGGTCCTGCACTTCGGTCACAACAACCCCATGCAACGCTACAGGCTTGGGGAGGAGTGGCTGGAGAGCTGCCTGGAGGAAAAGGACCTGGGGGTGTTGGTCGACGGCCAGCTGAACATGAGCCAGCAGTGTGCCCAGGTGGCCAAGAAGGCCAACAACATCCTGGCTTGTATCAGGAACAGTGTGGCCAGCAGGAGCAGGGAGGTGATAGTGCCCCTGTACTCGGCACTGGTGAGGCCGCACCTCGAGTACTGTCTTCAGATTTGGGCCCCTCAGTACAGGAAGGACATGGAATTGCTGGAGAGTGTCCAGAGAAGGGCAAAGAAGCTGGTGAAGGGTCTCGAGAGCAGGCCTTAAGAGGAGAGGTTGAGGGAACTGGAGTTGTTTAGTCTGGAGAAGAGGAGGCTGAGGGGAAACCTTATCACACTCTACAACTACCTGAAAGGAGGTTGTATTAAGGTGGGTGTTGGTCTCTTCTCCCTAGTAATAAGTGATAGGATGAGGAGAAATGGCCTCAAGCTGCGCCAGGGGAAGTTTAGGCTGGACATTAGGAAAAACTTCTTCACTGAAAGGGTTGTCAAACATTGGAACAGGCTGCCCAGGGAGGTGGAGTCTCCATCCCTGGAGGTATTTAGAAGAAGGATAGACGTGGTGCTTGAGGATATGGTTTAGTGGTGGACTTGGCAGTGATAGGTTAGCGGTTGGACTCGATGATCTTAAATGTCTTTTCCAACCTTAACGATTCTATGATTCTATGATTCTAAGGCAGGAATACACAACCAGTTGTGCAACTCCCTTCCTTGAAGGAAAGAGTTTGCCATTACCCTAAACGGAGCAAGTCAGAGCAGCCAGGCACCCTGCACTCCTTCCACACTGCTGTCCTCCAGCTGCGCCATGGGGGAAGAAAACATGGTGGCAGGAGATTTCCTGGAGATACTGAGTCCTGACTAAGGCAACAGGCTGCTGGCACATAGTGCAGGCCAGCCACAGTCTTGGGCCATCTCCCAACACCTCTGAGCAACCTGCAGAAAGTGCTTGATGCCAGCCAAAGGGCCATGGGGAGAGCTGAACCCAGTTGCCTGGGTGGGTGATACCCCTCGCTCAGCTCATTGCCAGCGCTGCTCCCGGTGGTGGGGCTCTGCGCAGCCTCCCTTTCCTCCCCTCACACTGCTCATACCACAGGCACCTCCAAATGGCTTCTCTTCATCCTCCTTTTCCTCTTCACAGGATGGTCAGAAGAAAAGCCCCACCCAAGAGTTTCCTGTTCTCAGAGTTACCTTTTCTTCTTTGGTTGGTTGGTTGGTTGTGTTTTTTTTTTTTCCACTTCACTATTGGATTGTCTCTCACTCAGCTTCCTGCTGGATCCCTGGCTGTTTGCTTGGAGCCTCTCAGTTGCTTCCCCACTCACTGTTAGCACAGTTTCTGGCTAACAGAAACAGAAGTTTCTGGCCAGGACATGGTTGCAGGGTTCTCAGAGCCTGGCACAACTTCCCATACCCCAGCCCTTCACCTGCAAGCAGCTACTGGGCCAGTGGTTTTGAGCCACAGCCTGTTTTTTAAGCATTTCCTGTTGTCGCTGTGGAGATTCTGTGTGATTTCTTTCTCAGTCGCTGATGAAATCAGCTTTGAAGACAAAATGGGAGCAGAGGGGTCTGAGCTTGGTCTTATAGCTGGTGCAGAACATCCCATGTCCCATTTAGGGGCTGGAGCACATGCTGCCTCCTCGTGCCAGTCACAAAATGGACAATGCCATGCATCCTCACCCAAGGATGATTTCCATAATGAACATCAGTAGGTGTTGCAACTAACATATCAGCAAGGGCATCTGTTGGAAATAAGGTGTGCCTCTACTTTTGGCCCAGTTACCCTTTCTTTTCTGGAGCGTCAGGCAGCCAGCCAGCGCTGTGATAGCCAGACTATGCTGCAAGTCGGGGGACAGTGTTGGAGCCCTTCTGGGCTGTGTAATTGCTCCTTATGCCCATAGCTATAGTGGGCTGGAGGAGATGTGCTCAGTGTTTTTCACTTGATTAACAAGATGAGGTCCTCATGCCCTGTGCAGACAGCCTTCACGTAGGCAGCGGGCAGGGAAGTTTGCCTCCATTTTGGAGCCAGGAGTGAGTATAGAGTGAGATAGGCTAGAGACACAGAATGTAGAGTGATCAATCAAGTTAGCAAGTTCCTATTCATATTCTGAGCTTGGCCTGGCCCTGGACATGATTTCCAAAGCTCCCAAGTTACTGTCCATCAGCTGAACCTTTGGGACTGATCTGTTGTGCATGAGCCCAGTGATGTGTGGTAGTTTGAAACGCGAAGGAGTGCAACCACTCTGGAATACCTGGCTGGTATTCTGGGAGTGCTGGGGGTATCTGGGGGTCCATGTCTGTCCTGTATCGTGAGGGTCTTGCAAAATCTTTGAAAAAATATGCAAGCAACAGGATGGTGCACAGGCTGCTTCCCTCGCTATAAACATAGTTTCACTCTTAATGAAGCCTTTCCAATAGAAATGAATAGATGATACCCTTCCCCCCCATTTCGAGCTTCGGTGAGAAAGCCAGACCACAGAGGCTTTCTTGGCTCTCCTCCTGCCTTTCTTTAGTCCAATATCGTAGTAATGGCACAAAGCCTTTCTCCCTGCTGTGAATAGAGATTATCGTAGCCAAAGCTGCATTATACACCGTCATCCCAAGTATCAGGAGAGCCAGTTAAAAACAATTGCCTTCTCCATCTTCTGGCTCTTCTCCTTGTGCCTTTCAGCCAGTTGCATCAAGAAAATCTGCATTTCCTAACAAAAGAGCCTTGTTCTCCACTGCTGTTTTGGGTAGGATCGAGTGTCAGTGGTATGCCTGCCTGCTGCGTCCCCCGCGAACGCTCAGCTCAGGGCCTGCCCTGCCGGAGCATGGGGTCAGAGAGCTGACGGGGATTTTCCGACTAGCTGCTATCCCTGCCCTCGTACGTCACTGTGAATGGGAGCCAGAAAGAGGTGGCCAGAGGCAGCGGTGCCAAGATGCAACTCCCGGGCATTGCCACTGCTGATATTTATAATTTCTCCTGTCTGTGCCGTGTTGATGAGATGATAGGATAGCTGTTTTGCTAGGCAAGCTGTATTTTTTTACCACCGATATCTCTTGCTTTGTCATCATTTCCTTGCTTTATTATGAAGCCCTTTTTTTTTTATGAAATGCCTCACTAATTCCTATAAATAAGAAGGGTGAGGCACATACTGGAGCAACTTAAAATGTTTGCAGTGAAAACCAGTGTTACAGACCAGAGATGTACAGACTGCAGACTGTCCACTTGGACCATGACTCACCACTTTATTAGTCTGAAGAACCATATCCAGCAATGGCAGCATTTGCCACTTCATGGCCTGATCTGGAGGGTGCTGGCCTCTTATGCCGACTTCTACAGAAATCTTCATGTGCTTTATGTGGGGCACGTCATCAGTTTGCTGGCCCGAGGCTGGAGCTCTCGGTGTGCTGTACGGCAGAGCCTGCCAAGTAGACCTGTCTCATCATTGGTTTCTCTGGCAGCAATAAAGATTGAAGCATTTCTCTAAAATCCAGTAACAATCCAGAAGGGAATGAGAGCCTGTGGGCAGGAGCCTGCCTGGAGAGCTGAATGGAGAATTGTAGCCCTATGACACAATTTACAGAAGGTTGGCTCAAGAGCTTTTTAGCTAATTAACACTCCTTGCAGTTTCATGGGCTTTGCCACAGCAATATGTTCTTGCAGGTGATGTATGTCCTAACCAGTGCTTCAGATTAAAAATCCTAAGAATAGAGATGCAAACAGGGAGGCAACGGATATTCAGAAGGGGAGCATCCACTGAGGACAAGCAGAAAGGGCAGCCCTTCCAAAAAATGAGGTCACGGGAAACCTACCTATGTTCATGCAAGGTTGGTTGCTGAGCCTAGCGCTGTTCCAGTCCGGTGCTCTGCCCAAAACCACTGCCTTCTCTTTTGAAAAGCAGAACTATAAATTACAGGTGGGCTTGAAACAGAAGCCGGGATCTCAAAAATCACATTATGTTTCTGGAAACATCTGATTCATGTCCCAGATTTGCTGCTGGTCTCCGCTTCACTACATCTCAGGATGTGCTCAGCTGTGCGGATGGGCTCAGCTTCCCCTGGAGTTCAAGCTCTGTGGATCTGAAGACCTCTCTCATTTCACCTGTACAACTACTACTTTAGCCTGAATCCAACCCTCATTTATTTGACAGGCTGAATTCAAGCTGCCGGTTACAAGCCTATGTTCTGAGAGGTCCTTTCACCTGGAAGCTGCAGAATCCTCCCTGCAGACCTGGGCAGCTCATCCCTGTGAAACAACATGGGGTGGAAAGTCACATCTGGAGTATGTGACTTAAAAGGGAGTTGAAGAAAGTTGTCTCTGTGGAATAATCGCTGGAGGTGACTTAGAAATTAAACTTATGTTTTTAGAAAAGGTACAGCATTGAAGAAGCTTTCAGGGTGAAGTGCAGCTGATATGTGAGGAATCCATTCCATGGAAGTTCCCTAGTAACTTTAGATGTTGGCAATGCCAGGAGAACTTGGCGTACTGACTTTAAGAGTTGTTCAGAGGGTGGAGCAGTGTGGAGGCATCACGGCCAGGCTCTGTGATAAATGGGAACTCAAGGTACCATGGAATGGCTTATTTGATGTGAAAAAGCTGATTGCTCCTTCCTTGAGGTCTCCTTCATGCTCCACTTTTTAGACAGTTAATTGCCATCCCTGTTTTGTGAGCAGCAAATTGATGGCACACAGATCTCAGCCTTTACTGCTTCTCTGGCTTCCTCCCTGCTGCTTTGCAACATTCAGAGGTTTTAAAAGAAGGTAAGAGCAGAACATGGAAGGTTGTCCAGAACTGCTTATCTCCTTTTCCTGACCCCCAAATGGTCATGTCCTGCAACCCTCATGGAGCAAGGGAGGATGCTGGATCACCTTTTAACTCACTTTGTTTTCCTGACAGCATTGCCCTTCTGCCCAGGGGGGCTGAGGTCTCTTGGGATCCTGCCATCCCCTTTCTTGTGGTACAGAACTGGGGGTGCTTTTCTTTCTGTGTTAAAATATGAAAAATGATGGCACTTGAGGGGAGCCTCACCTCTAAACCACATGGTGCTACGGAGGGATGCCCAAGATCACTCCCATTTGGATGGGAATATCTGAATTAAAAAGCCTCAGCCTGCTGCCACCAGCCTGGTGGTTCATCCCCCAGCCATAGTCCCCTGGTGTTGTCCCCAAGGGATGTCCTTGAGGCATGACCCCTCCCTCTGCAGGCTGCCAGTGGCACATAGGGTGGCCGTGCCCCAGAGCTGCAGCTGGGCTTGGTGCAGGTGGAGGAGAGACCAGCATTGCTGCTGCTGTGGCAGGCGAGAGGAGCACAGCAGCAGGGTTTCTGACTGGCTGGAGCTGCCTTTCGAGGGCCGCCAGCTGCATGTCCTCTGAACCACACTGCCAGGGATGAGAGGGGTTGAGGCACATGGCAGCAAAGGCAGCCTGTCCCCCGGGTGCCATGCAGCGGGTGCTGGAGGGGACATTACGTTCATGCCCGTAATCCCACTACCAGCTTGTGGCCAGTGACTAAATAACCTCAAGACAATTTTTAACTTTCCCAGCACGAGCTCCTTTTTCAGCAAGATGACGTGGCCCCCTGGGAGGCTCAGGCACTGATGAAGCAGCAGTCTTGTTGGATTTCCCCTCCTGCCACTGACAAAAACCACAGCTTCCTTCCCCAGCAGTGGGTGGGTGCTTCTGGCGCCCTCCCAGCCCCGTTCCCTGGGGCAGCCAGGTGCCTGCCATCCTCCCCAGCACCCTTCAGCCCCGGGTAGAAATACCAGGTCCCCATATCATTTTTGTGCTCCTGATCCCCTGCACCCCCGGGGAAGGGATGATGGAAAAAGCTGTCCCAGATGGCATGTGCTAAATGCACCGAGGGGCATCGGTGCAGCACGAGGTCAGGGAAGAGGGTTTCAAGGCCCTTGACAGCACACGGCCATCACACCAGAGTGGCACGTGTGCACTGTCACTGTTGGTCCTGCTCTGGGCAGAGGCGTCAGAGTAATTGGTAGGCATGTGGCTGCCCTCCATCTCACTTAAATGATGATTTCCTGTTATGCTGGGGGGGGAGTGTGCCCAGCTGCTTTTGAAAGGATGCCAACGGCTTTCTGAAAGCAAATACGTTACATTTGCTGCATCAAGTCAGAGCAGTGCTGCCTCTCTTCTGAGCAGGGGGTGAGCCCCATCAATCAATTAGCACTGATTAACCAGAAGGAAGAGGAAAACTGCCTCAGGTAACATAGTCCTGCTCCCTGAGTACTGGAGCAGAGTGTGTCAGGTCACAGTGCTCCTCAATCACAGCCTTAGATGCATGGGGTAAACTGTTCCTGGCTGCTTTCCACTAGGGAATAAGCATCAGGGCTGGGCAGGGGGTGTCCTGGGTCAGGAGAGGGAGGAAGGGGTGGGGAGCAGAGGTGGGGGGACAGGGCTGGGCAGTGGGACAGGGTAGATGAGACATGGTCACCCCACAGGGAGCTGGCTAGCAGGGCTGCCTTTGGAGCGTACCTTATCTCAGAGCTCCCTGGTCTCAGACGTTTGTACTTAATTGCTTTAATTCCTCATTTCCTGGCTTTCAGCAGTCTGACCTGCACAGTGGCAAAGGCAGTGTTTTTCAATGCAGCGTTGCAAACAGACCCTGAAGGTGCCTGGCTGCAGTGCAAAACCATGGGTGCTCCTCCTACCGCAAGTGCCCAGCCCAGCTACCAGACATCAGAGTTGCCCTTGCAGGTCCAGCCCCAAGTGTTGAGAGGCATCTGTGATAGACTAAGGGCTGGGAATGTGGTTTAATTCAGCAGGGAGCTCTGCTGTGTTTTGTCCAGTTGAAATCGATGGTGTTGCTAGTGGGAACTGCCAGCTGCGTGGGTGAATGGGACCTGTGCGCACTCCTGAAGAGACTCACAAAGGAATATGGGCAAATCAGTGTCTGCCCAAACTGAGAGGCCTCAGAGAGTCTGATTTGCACATTTTTTTTGTTCCAGGGATGGAGTTTTTAATAAAATATTTTGCCAGCAGATGATTCCCCTTGAGAACTACAAGGGCATTGCCAGGGCATGCAGAGATGCAGTTAGAAAGCAAGAGATCAGCTCGAATTGAAATTGGCCAGAAAGGTCAAAAACTACAAGAAAGGGTTCCTCAGGTATGTAAACAACAAGCAGAAACAGAGGGAAAATACAGGCCCTCTGTTAAACAGGAGAGGTGAATTAGTCACCAACAGTGCTGAAAAGGCCAAGGTTCTCAACACTTTCTTCACCTCTGTCTTTACCAGCACTGTTGGGCCCCAGGCCTTGGGAGCGAAAACCAGGTTGATGCAAACACAGACCCACCATCAGTGAAGGAAGAGTCAACTATTACAGGAGCTTGACCCCTACAAGTCGATGGGCCCTGACGTTATCCACCCAAGGGTGTTAAGAGAGCTGGCTGATGTCATTGCGAGGCCAGTCTCCATAATCTTTGAGAAGTCATGGAGATCAGGGACGTCCCAGAAGAATGAAAGAAGGCTAAAGTCACCTCTAGCTATGAGAAAGGCTTACTTCAGTTCCCAGGAAAGTTATGGAACAAATCCTCCTGGGGACTATCACAAGTCAAATGAATCACAGCTGGGAAAAGCCAGCACGGATTCACCAAGGGCAAACCGTGCTTGACAAACCTGATCGCCTTCTGTGACAAAGTAACCTGCTTGGTTGGTGTGGGGTGAGCAGTGGACACTGCCTGCCTGGATTTCTCCAAGGCTTTCAATACAGTTTCCCACAGCCTCCTTCTACAGAAACAGATGGGTTACAGTCTAGACAAGTGGTCTGTGCGGTGGGTGGGGAACTGGCTGACAGGACGCACCTAGAGGGTGGTGGTAAATAGCTCCTTTTCAAACTGGCAACGTGTCACAAGTGGGGTCCCCCAGGGATCGATATTGGGCCCAATGCTGGTTTATATCTTCATAAGTGATCTGGATGGTGGGATCAAGTGGACCCTGATTAAGTTTGCTGATGATACCAAACTGAGTGGGGAAGGAGACACTTCAGAAGGGAGAGCCACCCTGCAGGAAGACTTGGACAGGCTGGAAGAATGGGCTAACAAGAACCTTATGAAGTTCAACAAAGATAAAGGTAAGGTCTTGCACCTGGGAAAACATAGTCCAGGAGTGCAGCACAGACTGGGATCCACTTGGCTGGGGAGCAGCTCTGTGGAACGGGACCTGGGGGTCCTGGTGGACAACCACCTCAATATGAGAGAACAGAATGCTGCTGCTGCAGCCAAGAAGGCCAACAGGATGCTGGGTTGCATCAATAAGGGCATCACCAGCAGATAAAGAAGTCACTATCCCACTCTACTCAGTGCTTGTCAGCCCACACCTGGAATAACGTGACCGGTTTTGGTCCCCGCTATAGAAGAAAGGTGTGGACAGGCTGGAAGGGGTCCAGAGAAGGGCCACCAAGATGATCAAAGGACTGGGAAGCCTGCCATGTGAGGAAAGGCTGAGAGAACTGGGTTTGTTCAGCCTTGAGAAAAGAAGGCTTAGGGGATACCTTATCGCAATGTTACAGTATTTAAAGGGTAGCTACAAAGAAGACAGAGATTCCCTTTTTAGGAGTCTCATGGAAAAGTTGAGGGGTAATGGGTACAAGTTACTCCTGGGGAGATTCTGATTGGACACAGGAAAATTTTTCACACTGAGAACAATCAGCCATTGGAATAATCTCCCTGGGGAAGTGGTGGATTCCCCAATATTGGACACTTTTAAGATTCAGCTGGGCAGGGTGCTCACCATCTTGTCTAGTCCATGCTTTTGCCAAGAAAGGTTGGACCAGATGATCCTTGAGGTCCATTCTGAACTGTTATTCTATGATTCACTTCATTATTAGTGGGAACAAGACTTAGCTACTCTTGAACTCAGAGAGATTTTTAAGCCCTCCTACCTCCAGCAGAAGCCAGCTGTACCTGGCACCTGAGCAGAGGCAACCTGAGATAGCCCTGCTTAGCCCTTCCTTCCCCAGCACACCGGGGCACGGCTGCTTGGGGAAAGCTGGGAAGAATACCACAGCATATTTGCTGCAGTATTTTAAGTACAAAGAGATACCAGGCTATGATTATCTTCCATGAGGATGTGAACAGATGAAACATGGTGTAATTTGTTATTCTTATGTTAAAATTGCAATGTACGAGCTGCTAAGGTGGCTAAGGATTGAGTGACAGCAGCAGCCTGCAGGTCGGCTTGTAGCAGGCATTGAAGTTTGAGGAATTCTCAAGGGCAGCTTCCTCTTGTTCCTCAGATCTGCATGGCATTTGGTGAGGTTTACATGGAGATGAACATCTCCCCCCCCTCTTTTCAGTGTGAGAGTTTGCCCTGGGCTTCCCCGGAGCGTTGTGGGGAGGTGTGGTTGGACACCAAGAGCAGGTCACAAGAAGAGTCCTTGCAGTGCTGTGGGTGCCTCTGTCTGCCTAATTAAAGACTAATAATTAGGGTTGCCATTCTCTTTATTTTTAATTATGAGGTAGCACTTTATTTTAGAGGGCAAAAATAACTCTGTAATTATCTTGCATGATTACTCAGTTATTAGCCAGTCCCTTTTGCTGCAGACACCCAGGAGAGCCCTTGGCAGGCTGTCACAGGGCTACGTGGGCTGGATGGGACCCCTGGTGAAACCATCCCATCCTCTTACCCACACCACGCACAGGCCCCATGGGGGATGAGAACAGCATGAGCCTCCAAGCACAGCGGATGACTCCTGGCAGTGAGACACAGCTGTCCAGGAGCCTTTGGCTCAGCTTCTGTGGGCTGCCCAGGCCTCACCATCCCATGTCCCCAGTGCACCCAGCCCAGCTCCTTTCACCTACGCAGGCACAGGCCAGGTCTGTCAGCTCCAAGCACCGACTATGCTAATGCCCCACGCTCGCCAGGAGCAGCCTTATGCCATAGGGCAGTGCTGAGCACTGCGGTGCACAGCAATATGCAAACAGTTGAGCAGCATCAGCCAAGAAACTGATGTGTTCTAAAACAGAATTATTTAAGAAAGAATGGAGGAGTGCAGAAGGCTGCTGTGAGCAGCCCTGTGCTTCTCAGCCATCTGGCCCCAGCCCCTGCTGGTGCACGGGGTTGTTCTTCTCCAAGGGCAGAAGGTGACATTGCCTTTGCCCAGGCAGGTTGCAGCACTGCCTGCCTCACTCAGTTCTGAAGGCCCGAAGAGTTTATGTGGTCACTGCAGTGAGAGCCAAATGGGGCTTCTCTGAGCACAAGGGAGGAAAGTGGTGCCTTGGCATAGGGAGCAGCTTGGCGTTGACCTGGCTGCCCAGTGCCCTGTGGGCTCACAGCTGTGCTTAAAATGTGATGGATGGGTTAATTTTTCCTTCTGCTCACAAGCCCTGGATAGGTGGAAACCCTGTTCTCAGCTTAGCCTCCATCACTGCCTGCACCCCACGCTCTGCCAGGCACGGGGAGGTCTCTCGTCCTCCCTCTCACCCCCGCCAGGTTTGCTTCTTTAGCTGAGCCATTCTGGAGGCTGGCTGGTATTTCAGTCACTGAAGAAATTAGTAACTGATTTATATAACATCTCGTGTGACTGCAGGGTCTTCACGGAGATGCAACTGTGAACAAGTACACTATTGGCAGAACAAGAAAATGCTGCCAGAAAACTACCCCATGGTTAACCATGGGAATCACATTGCCAGGCCAGCTGCCACTCCGCTGCCTTGCAGCAGCATCCGTCCCTGCGTGCTGTGGCTGTGTCCCATTTTGCCACAGCTCAGCTCCGCAGGCGAGGTCCCAGCAGCTGCGTTCTTGTGCCCCTCTTTCTACAGGCACCAGGTCAGGGCCTGTCCCAGCAGCACAGTACCCAGCATGTCCCCTCACCTGGGGCCTGGTCACACCAGCAACGCCTGCCAGTGCTAGCAGTGCCTCTCCTGCAGCCTCTGCCTGGGTATGTCGATGGTTGATGCCCAGCAGATGCAGGAGGCTGTGTCGTAAGGCCAGCTCGCGTTTCAGCAGGAGCTGGGTGCTGCTGGCTCTTGCTTTCTTTCTGGCGCCCTGCTGAGAAGCCAGTGGCCGTCTATCACCTCTGGCCATCGGCACTTGTGCTGGGGCAGGAGAGACGGACTCCCCGTGTACATATGGGCAAACCTGGGCAGAGCAATGCCAGGGCATCAGAGCCTGCAGCACTTCTCAACTCTCCTGGGACTGAAGCTCTGAGCTGGGACGGTCCAGGGGTTATTTTGGGTGTGTGCATGTCCATGGGCCACCAGCTGCAGACCTGACGCCTCTGTGCAGGAACGGAAACCCTGCCGGTTCAGCAGCGGTAGGTGGGAAGGCTAAGCAGCGGTGCCAGCTTCCCTCTCAGCACCTGTGATTTAGCAGTGAAGTCTAATTAGGAAATAACAAAGAAATGCTTGCAAAATAAAAATGCTTTTGATGTGAATAGAAATGTTTATAATAATCTGAATTTTTCTCATGTAGATAGGGCTCAGAAAATGTATTTTGTCAAAGTGACACGCAGTGAGCTCTAGTAGGTGTACCCATTTCAGGATAAAAGGAACCAAAGCCACTCGCTTGATGAATCTGAAGCTTTCTTAGAATTACAAAAGGAATAAATGATTTTAATCATATTAACTCCTGGGTGGTCGCCTGGATCTTTGTGAGCAGCATTCATCACATCCCAGATGGTGTAGTTTTAAGCGTGCACAAAAGCAACTTCAGATGATCTCTTTTTCAGTGGTATGAGTTATCGCTAACACCCAAAAGGCACTTTGGATTTAATTTCCAATATGAGAGCGTCCAGTTCACTAAACCTTGGTGTGGGAAGACAACTGCTGCTCTCACTGGTGGAGGAGCGCCCTGCGGCACCAGCACGTCCCCGCAGCCTCCCTGGGCCTCTGCCGCAGCCTTGGCATGCACAGCATCCTCCCCACCGGTGTCTCAGAGAGGGTCTGGTGGCTGACAGCTGGTGAGAGGAGAGGAGGAGCTGCGGGAGCTGGGCCACTTGCCTCTGCCACACAAACAGCTGGCCAGGAGACGTGGCCCCTCCTCATGCCTCCCACAGGTACCGGTTGCGACAGTGCAGTTCTGGCCCGAAGCCACAGCAGCTCAGCATGGCATCTTCCAAGCAGCTGCAATCAGGACATCAACTGTTGAAGCTGCTATATGGTCATGTTTATAAAGAATGAAGAACAATGTCTAGGACTGTACCTTTCCCTCCAGCAGCGTGTTTGCAAAGGCGATTTCTCAGGCTGACTTTTGTTCTCAGGTGAGTGAGGCCACTAAATTTTGCCATACTTACATTTGTTCAGCAGTTGTTGCCAGTCTTCTTGATTCAGTAAATCAAAGTTCTTCACCAAAGGACTTATTCAAATGCAAAATGAGTTAGACTTTTTTTATCTTACTGCACATCTACTTCAGGAATTTCAGAATATTAAGAACCCCCAGAGACTCCTTTCTTCTCTCCAGTTACCATGGTTCATCTTGACAAGCAGTGATGTCCCCACTTGCTGGCAGCTGCTGGCAATGCCATGGGCTCTGGGGAGTGATTAGGGCAAGCGGGAACAATCGCATGTTGTTTCTGGAAGAGGCACCAGAGTCCGGCTCCACAGTAGGATTGTGGTGGAGTATCTTAAGAAAAAACATTGTGGGGCAATGGAAACCAAATGAACTCCCCACTCTCCCTTTCCCATCCCCTCTCCTCTGACTGAGCTGGTAGGAGACAGCAAATGCTAGAAACTGTAAAATTCAGTTTATTCACTCTAGATCCTGACTATGTATGACAGAAAGATTCACAAGTGAAAAAGCACCGAGAAATGCTGTGCCGAACATTTACATTCTAAACTTGGTCCGATACAGCATGTTGGTATCTCCCTACAAACCTTGCTTGGCTTCTATCTCCAGCTCATCATGGTTACAGCAGCACGCTACTAAAACCATAATCTTGAGGCAAATGTTAAGAGATCTCATCAGCACATTGTTTACTGTCAAGTAACAACACAACATGAGGATGAGTTAAACTTCAGTGTTGAGAACCATTTACATGTATTGTCTATGAAGAGAAAGTTCACCTTCCTCTCTCCTTAGGGGAAAACGACGAAGCATTGTGCCTTTTTACTGCCTAACCTAGTTTCTTTTCAGGTATAGAAACAATTATAAACATTTTTAGGGTCAATACCTATTTATAATTACACAGGAGTAGAGAGCATGCAGGGCAGGATTCAGCAATGCATGACCTCTGTTTCACACAGGAGTGGCTCATCGATGAATCAGGCCAGCTCAGGTCATAGATGCTCACAAAAAACACAGGTTGAAAAAGCTGTTGCTTTTTCAACAGCTCCACGGGTTGAAAAAGCTGTGTACCACACGTGGCTCTTGCAAGTTTGCAGGCTCAAGCTTTACATGCAGACTGTGGTTTCCTAATGGGCTGTAGTCAGAAAGGGTGCTCCCGCACTCTCCTGGTATTGACACTGGCACCTTTATGCCCTTGTAATCAGGGACCCCATCCAGTAGAAAATAAAGATTAGTTTTCAGCTGCATCAGTCTTCTGATTGTGAAAGCACATGAAGAGATGCGTAGGATAGCCCAGCCTTCCTAGGAAAGAAACACAGCAGGACTGTAAATCTTTCTCACCAGTGTAAACTACAGCTTTTGCCATGATGCTTTTGCTTTTTAATTGCAACATGTGCTTTCTGCCCTGTTGAGCTTCCAATCCAGTTTCTCTGAAAGGCCACAGCAAGACCCCTACTGATTTTGGAAACAGCTAATTCCCCATTGGGTATGGGGCACAGCACAGCAGCAAGGACTAGCCTCCAAAACCAGAGAGAGACCTGCTCTGACGGGCGGCTGCACGTGGGGAGTATGGCTCCTTTCCTTTGCTTTGCAGTGAAGATGAGGTCAGTGGCCTGATGTACACCACTCCGTGCCAATCGCATCAACATGCTCCAGACGGCTTTGAATTAATAACAAAAACATGCCCAGGTCCCATTTGCAGGTTTCCCGAATGCTTTTTCTGCTTGAATACTTACTCTCAGCAGCTTTGCATGTCATTTTGCCTTGGTGTTCTGCTTTGTGTGTACGACAGGTTGAAACATCAAGAGTTTGTTATCTGCACAGCTCCTCTGTTTATTCAGAGATTATGATTTTGGCAAGAAATAGCTTCTTGAGGCCCTGGGGTGCCAGCAGGCACAGGGGTCACTTGCAGGCAGGGCCCACGGAGAGGCACCAGCCCTGCCAAGGGGCGGCTGCCCTGCTCCATTGCCCTCCTGCCCCAGCCACATAAGCACAGTAATGAGAGAAACCTGGAAGGTTTTGCAGGAGCTGCCTGCTGCTTTCCCCACTGCTTGGCAGTAAGGGAACCGGTTACAAAAACAACAGGGTTAGGAGTCTCCCTGCTCCTCAAATCGTCATCTCCAGACACACAGAGGGTGCCCTTTCAGGGAGCTGCTCATGCACATCATCTCAGGAATGCTGCCAGAGCTGCCTGCTCCCAGAGACACAGACTTTTAAACATATGCAGCCTGGCACTGATGTGGGGGAAAAGGGCAGTGGACAAGGCTGCACACATGAAACAGAGTGGGCACAAGCCAGGACAGGGAGGGGCAGCTCCTCTGACTTCAGCCATCGAAAACTGGGGCTCACTTGCCCATCGAGAGAGGAAAGAGGGAGAGAGGGACGTCTCCAGGAGACACAGTTTACCCTGCGTCTGTCACAGAGAGGGTTAGTCACCCCTCCAAAGGGTCCTTTTCTGTTGGCTTTAGAGGGGCCAGAAGAATTACTACCACCCTGCATGTCTAGGCCTGCTCCTGTAGCCAGATGGAGAGAGTGCTCCCACTCTGCCTCCTCCATCTACAGTACCAAGTCCAAGGGTTAGATGCTTTACAGGTCGGCACCTCGGCTGCTTTTATGGCTTGATGGTGAGGGATATTGTCCAGGGGTCTCTGTGCTCACAAATGCTCCATTAGGCTGGATGCGGTGTTGAATTTGGGGAGCCTGACATCTTTCTTGTACTACATGACCTGGCACACCAGATGCTTGCTGTCATGAGACAGATAACGATGCTGTCCTATGAGCTAGACAAAAAGAAAGATTACAGGTATCTCTGGACAGAAAACACAGATGTTGCTGCTCTACTAAGAGAGCTCAAGTTCATTATTTACTGCAGAAAATGGAGTTTCAGTGGGGCTTGCCAATAGCACGCACATGCAGGCACCAAGGCTTTAGTACTTAGGTCTCTGGACAATTCTCTGGTGAGGTTACAAAGCAGCTAAAGCTGCCAGGCAGTCACGGACAGAGACATGAACTCCAGCACCATGTCCAGCCTCTGGAGAAATTCTGCAGATGCACTGAACAACAGCTGAGAGCATAAGGCCCCCCAGGGCATGTGTTTTGTATGCCTCTGTAGAGCCTAGCACAGCATTTGCTGCCATTATCAACAGCACAAACATCTCCTTAGAGATTTCCCTCTTCTCTCAGATAATTCTGCATATTCTGGCAATTCTGAGGAGCAACAATTCTCTCAGTCCTCCTCCTTCAGCTACAGAAAAGCCACAGTTCTACACAGCATCCTCACGCTCTCCCTCAGACATGCAACTAAAGGTGGGTGTCAGACACTTAAGAGCTACTGCTGAAAGTAACTACAAAAGTACTTGTTTTTCCATCAACAATATAAGCAACATTTTCATTTTTTGAAAGGTAGATTTTACTTCTTGCTGTAATACACCACTGAAATTGCATTAGAGTATCTGATAGCTTCTCAGTCTGTTTTTCTTTTTTTAATTGAGTTTTATCTTCTGCTGCATATGGTCTTAGCATAAGGAGTTTAAGTTTATGACACAACTGGAAACCTTAGCACACACTACATGAAAGAAAAGACATAATTAAAGAGGAGCTAATACCACAAAAAATAGTGTTACAGTCCATTCTGAAGGGTTAACAACTAAGAGAAAAATGTGTCATCAGAGTCTAACAGACATTTCTTGAACAAAGAAAAGGTCATTTGGCTCATCCCTCTTGGACATCTTATTTCCTCTTGAAAGATATTTAACTGACTCTTTAATTTGTCCCAGGAACCTTATTAGGGAGAGTGTGATGTAGCTTTTGCTCAGTACGTGGCATGAAGTCTGCTCCTGATTCAGCTTATATTTCCTCAAAAATATGTTTTTCTATAAGGCTTAAATCACATCTTGAAGTTCCTTGTTTGAGTAATAAATGTTTTAATCAACATTTCAATTTGAAGATCTCTTATACGAATTTAAGTCAAACCTGGCAGCCCTGAAGACTGAAGTCCATTCTTCAGCCAGGGAACAGGAGCAGGAGCAAGGCAGGCAGCTACCTGCAATTTCTCTGCCAATGCCTCAGCTGTGACCTTCAGGGACAGCTTATAGGGACAGAGGAGAGTTTAGGCTTCCTCATTATCTTTCCAGGAAAATGTAATTTACTATTACTGTGCCACAAAACCTAGAGAGCCCCAATGCCAGATGGTGTGATTGCAGCAGAGAAAGAGCTGGCCTGTTTGGTTGGCCTTTGATGGATGAACTTTGCCATCACCAGTCTGCACTGGACGCCTGCAGCGAGTCCATCCAGCTCCTTGGAGGTTTATCACTCATGCTGCCTTCTCAACTGGAGCCGGAGCTGACAGGCAGGTGACGGAGGTTGGGCACATCATGTCCCCAGGTTCCAACAAACTGAATTTCCAGGGAACCATTTTGGAATATTGCATCAGTGATGATGCTGATGATGGCCACAAAGATATGCTCTCCTAATGGCTCAGAACTGGCTCTTCATTTTACTGGTTGACTTGTCATTCATACCGTCAGCCTTGGACAGGATTTTCATGTTCCAAAGCTTTAATGACCACAATGCGTTAACTGACTGATCTGCAAAAATGACTCAGGCGTCCATTATGTCAGCCTGCGGGTGGGAGATCGTCATGGCTTTATCTCTGAAATTAGTTAGTTTGGCGTTTCAGAGAAGCAAATCTCAGATGGGGATGGAGCCCTCAGAGCACTGTTATATTCAGCAACAGTTGCTAAACATGCATACTGCCCAGTCAAAATGCTCATAGAGACAGGAAAGCAGCACAGCTTGAAAGTCAGGTGCAGCATAGGCATAGGACAGAGACACTAAGCTCTTGAGCTTCTTTGGGGAAGAAGATGATTCCTTTTCATTTTGCAACAAAATACCCTATTTACCAGATAATAATACCAAATAATACCAGTATTATCAGAAGAAAGTGAACAGACAATTCAGTAATTGGCTACCTTGTTTCACCGATTTGAGAGGGAAAAGGAAAAAAAATATTGAAATTCAGAGCCAGAATATCCAGATTTTTTCAGTCTGAGTGAAGTTTCTTCTTAAAAAACCTTCTTGGCTGACTTTCAGGTGGTATCCCTAATTAAGCCCATTTTGACTAGAAGGCATCTGGGGTCCATCCTTTACATTTCCATGGGTTTGAAACATGAGGTACTACCGAAATATTTAACAAGGGACATCTTCGGACATTTTTACACCCCCATTATTACTATGTTTATCCCACCATAGAAAGACTCTCCATTGCATCCCAACCATCAGAGCTATTTTCTTCCCCTCCTTGAAAATCCATCGGTCCTTTCACTTTCTGCTTGCCTAATTCCTCACCCCTCCCCCAATCTGCTTAACACCCCTGGGAGGCCCCAGGGATCCTCTGGCAGTTCGTCCATCCTGACAGTCGCTCCTGACAGCAGGAGCCGTGGAAGGCGGCGAATTGCCTCTTGTTTGCAGCTGCCGGGATGCAGCTGGGTGGGTGGCAGGCAAGTAGCTCCTGCATGATGGCTGGAGATTGTCCTTGGCTTGTACACACTGCAATTGGGAATGTCAAGTCTGATTTTGATTTTACTTTGCAAGTGTATTCAAAACCTTGGGCCTTGTATGTACGGCAGATTCAAGAGCAGGGAAGAATTATTTCTGGTGCATATTATATCGTTGTAACAGTCACTGAAGCGAAAACTCCCTTTGCTGATGAACCCCTCAGGATAATAATTTTAAGCTCCTGCAGTAATGGAAAAGGAAAGACTGTTGAGTCTGTGATGACATGCCCCAGTGCTCATCAGGCACTGGCAGGTATTTTAGTTAAGAAAAATCAAAACCAATTAGGCACTTTCTTTAAAACCTTTATCTGTGCAGCATTTGGTAACTTCACTCTGATGATGTCATTTTACAAGTTGCCCTATGACTTTAATCATGACCTCAATTTCTGCTGGGGATAGCAGTAGAACCAAACCCAAATTTTAATCAAAAATCTCATCACAGTTTTCTAAGTACCATAGGCCTGACATATGCTTAACACAGAAATTCTTAGTTTAGAAAAAGGCAGAGAAAAAAGAAAAAAGATACAAGTCTAACTCTGCTTCTCTCTGAAGGTCACATTTAATGAATCTGATGCCATTTTGCAAAAGTCCAGACCATTTTTCTAGGTCATGTTCCATCCAAAAATTCTCATTTAACAAGTCCACATGCGAACAGTTTGTGAAAAACCTCTCAGTCCTACAAAATGGCAGGGTCTCACTGAATATGCTACTCTAATCGTCCTCACCGAAGTGCTCAGAGGGCTGGCTCAGAAGTTGGGTCATGTAATCTCCTATGTGCTTTGAGGTTAGATTCTTGCTGCCTCACTTCCCTATCTTTCTCAGCATGTCTTTTTACTTCCTTTTGTTGTACTCTTGTTACTAGCATTGTCTTTGCTCACCTCACCGAAGTATGTTTGCATTCTTTGCAAAATAATTATTTATCTTCCAGAATATATAATGCTACAGACTTATCTTCCCTAATGTTTAAAAATAAGCTATTTCTAAAGCCCCAGCTGTGCAACCTTCTGTTTTGTTGGGGGGTTAGCACACAGTGAATTTCAAGCCTGACAAAATAGACTGGGAAAAGATGGATAGTCCACAAAATTTGCTATGCAAAAGTTAGACATCTTTAATACCACTGATGGGTGGCGGGAGGTAAAAGCCATCTTTATGCCTTGTTAGGTCAGGACTAACGTTCAAGCTATGCTAGACTTGCAGGGTGACCATCAACCTGCCTCGTCTTGGAGGAAATCGCTCATTGCTGATGTTCGCTGCTTTAGGTAATAGACTTACACTTCTGTTTTCCTGCTATTAAAAGGTAAGCACTTTGCTTCTGTAACTGATTAATTTTTTTGCTCTAGTATAAGAGCCTGTCACCCCTTCATGGCCATTGCTCATGGACATGTGGCAGGATGATAATGTAGGAGGTGAATGGTCTGGATTCACACTGAAATGCCTTACATCATCTAGCTGGGGTGAAATCTCAGCTATAAGTGTGAAGGAGTTAACCCTTCTCTACTTTGAACAGAATTGTGAAACTGAGTACAGAAACGCTGTCAGGTCTCAAAACACGCATACAGATGTTTTGCTGAGGTTTAGTGTTTTCTCTACAAAGGCTACAGCCCATCACCTCTGGTCGTCCCAGGACACATTAAACAACCAACAGAGGCAATGGTACATCCTTACCTTTGGTCAGAAAAATTCTTATTCATGAAATGCCATTTGCTGGCAATCCAGAGGCAACCTCGCTGACCTAGAAGGGTTCTCCAGTTCCTTTTGGCAGTAGGGGTTGGAATTACATATGCTGATGATAAATGGCTTAGCATTAACAGCAAAACAGCTTAACTGCCCTGTCCCAGAAGGTTAAACTATAATGAGCCTCTTAAAAAATGCTCAATGCAATGGGCAAGCACTGGGCTTTGTGGTACAAGGTTGGTCATCTTAGAACAAGGTTCTCAGAAGAACAACACTTGTAACTATTACTTTTAAAATGTAAAGGTATAAAATGAGAAAGTTTAGATGTAAAGAAATAACCTGATGGAATGAAATCTGACATTCATCTAGGCTGAAGGATATTTTACCATGATAAGGATTTATATTTAAATAATTATTTCCTCTTTAAGGATCTTAAATTCAGCAGCTTGGGACTTGGCTTTGCAAATTCACATGTGTTGACAAGCTGTTATGCCTACCCTACAAGTCACCTGGGGTCCACATGTGCTTGCCAGTCTGCCTGGGATGGTCTGCTGTGATGGCAGCTCAAGTGTATGATGTTCAGATTTTATGTGGATGGCACTCTAATCAACAGCAATAGTGGCATTTGTAAATGAATGCTTCCAATATGCAGATATCACTTTACTCACCACAAATACATAGATTCCTCATTAAATGCTCCAGCTTTAAAGCATTACAGCACAGCTTATACAATGGACCAGGATTAAATGCATGAAGAAAGAACATGGAGCAAGCTGACGCCGTAAGGGAGAAATTCCTCCCACTAAGACCAATGTTTCTTGTCAGGCAAGAAATGGCTGGTCATCAGAAATAATTCACTGAGTTGCTTCAGGGAAGCACATCTCTAGTAAGAAAGAAAATATAAAAACCGCCAACCCTAAGGAAAACAAAAACAACCAAACAATCAAAACCAGAAGAAAGGTAGCCTACAGTTAAAAATACTTCTTAAACTATTTTCCAAGACTTTTTAAAGACAAGCCCCAGACATGTAATCCAGGGCACAACATATTTGAAGTTCTGTCCTTAAAACCTTTTCTTTTTTTCTTCTTCCTCCCAGTCAGGAGTCACATAAAGCAGTGGGTCTGCAATGAATTACAGCATTCCAGATCTGCATCTAGTAGTTGAGTGTGGGGGCCCCGTATGTTTCAGCTTCCTTCAGGGCTACTTTCAGCCACTACAATCTGGTAATGTCATGTCTGGAAGTTTTGCCAACAGGGCTAAGCATCCATCTAAGCAGCTGCATTAGAAGAAGTTTCTTTTAAAAAAAAATAATCTTCTGCAGAACAGCTCCCCCAGAAAGTTCTCCAAACATGTCTAAAACTGCTCTGCTCACTGCAGGAACCTTGAATGTTCCAAAGATGTGGGTTCCTGAGAGGCCATGCAAAAGTGCATGGCTGGCACAGTGAACCTCTGAAGCCCTTAGAAACTCCTACTTCCAAGCCATAATTGTTGCTGTATTTTGCCTAGAACAGAATCTGAAATGGCCATTTTCTCTCTAGTTCTAAAGAAGCAATTTGGTATGTAGCATGACTGACTTGGCTCTACCCCGTTCATATTTCACTGCTAGTAACTGTTAGCCCACTGGAAAACCAGCAGATGCATTCCTCATCTAAGTGGTGGAGGTAAGGGCTGCAGAGCTACACCCTCACCCTATGATCCAAGAGTCCTCCCACACCAGCCAGTGCTAACACAATGACTAACACCACCAACATCTCCTCTCATCTCCAAAGCAAATCTACACCTCTAAAACAGTTCATTCTGCTTCAAGCACGCATTTCAAGGCTGCTGTGCTTTGCACCTACTGAAGCTCCATGCCAGCCTTGCTGAGGAGGGGGTAGAAGATAACCACCCACAGCTCAAATGACCCATAATAATGCCAAGTGCCGACTCCAGTAAAAACACACCAGCTCAGGGTGGCTCCCTCACCCTGACACCAAAACAGAGCAGCCTCAGCTTTTCTGCTTTCAGCTGGAAATTGAATTAGATGGCATAGAAAGTCTTTGGAGCACTTTCCTGTCACTCATCTGTCAAAAGCAGAGCTTGGGGCTAACGAGGTGCAATGTAAAAAACACAGAATTGAGCTTCATTTTTCTAGGTTCATACTGGAGTTGTGTCTTGTCATGAACGTTTCTGAATTTTTTAAAAAGCAGGTAGTTGTTATGGCAATTAGCACTTGGCAGGTTTAAAATGAATTTTTTTGTTGTTATTTCAGACTAGGCTACAAAAAGATAGAAAAAAAAGGAGAAGAATCCTTAAAGCAAATGATTTTGTTACATTAGAACAGAATCAAACAGCCTTTACTATATAATTCGTAATCTCAAGAGTGGAAAAGCATGCTTCAGTCTTACCACAACTAGCAGCTCCTACTACTACAGCTGACAGGTAATATTAACTTTTCTAAGGGTGGGGTAGGCAAAAAATTACTTTTGGTCATATCCACAAGATTAATGCAAGGCCTCTGAATACAGCTCAAAGGCTACAGCGATTATTTAAATTAGTTCACTTCCTTACGAGTCTGAGACACCCTACCAGCACATCAGTAGCAAGCAATTTCCACTCTTTGAAAGGGTACTTTGAGTAACCATTTTCAGAGAGGCTAGGATTCCCTATCTTCCAACAACTTTTAACTGCACCCTGGATTAAAAAAAGCTACTTACCATGCAAAAAAATCCCAAGAGAAAGTTGGGAATAAAGGCTAAATCTTGACTTCCAGTACAATTTCTTATCCATAGGACTGTCCTTCCTTCCCTCCTCCGTTCACAATCTGGGAATATCAGCCTGCCAGGATCTTGCTGAGGTGTAAATTACTGGAAATAAGGAAGCATACCCAGTCACACACTGCCAGCTGCAGACGGCTTACCCACAGAAGGTGTAGCTACTTTAGCTACCTGCCTTCCAAAAGGACCTGAAGCAAAAGGCACAGTGAGTAAAATGTAGGCACTAACTGGGCTGGCAGCAGCTGCTTCTGCAGCACCTTCAACTTGCATCTTTACAGTTTCTGTATGCCATTCTACGTAATTCTTCCCCTTGAGGAGCACAAGGCTGCAGGTGGGTAGATGCTAGGCTGCCCTCATTGCAACAGGCGGTTCCACCTGAACACCCCCAACCTCTCTCAGTTTTGCCCCTTCAACCTGTGCTGTCTAGCCCGTAGTTTGTAAGCACTACACAGTTCCCGTAGAAATAACAGCCTGTATTGCAAGTGCGTGCAGTGCTACTACTGCACTGAAGGCTCAAAGAATTCAAGGCCCGTGAGCCTTTTCTGCTCAGCAAAGCAGGAGGCTGCATTGCAGAATGGGATATGCACCGTGTGTGAAACAACGCTGCCATGTTTTAGAAGGACCTTCCATGTCAGAACAAAGACTAAAACTACATGAAAATATGCTTGTAAGAAGAGGAGGCTGATAATTCAGTACAGGAATTTTTTTCATCATCTAATAATATAGATCACTCTAGTGGAGGAATGAAGGAAATGAACACTCGGGTGAACCTTCTGTGATATTTAAAAGATCAGCTTAGGTACTGAAATAAGAGGAGACTCTCTTAAAATACAAAAGCAAAAAACAGCACACCAAAAGAATCCAATGACCTTCTATGTAAAGCTACCATCATATTTGTGTTTAAAGAAACAAAACATTTCTGCTATAATCAAATGAGGACCAGTGGAATATGTGCTTTTTAATTTTCAGTAATACCTTAATTTCTCCAGGTACATGGAGTAACTTTACAGACCCCCATTAAATCAGAACTTTCTTAAACAGTTGGATAAAGCTTAAAAAGAGGCATTTTCAAGGTCACAGTATTTCATCTAGATTAAATTTAAACGTTTAGAGCAAAACAGCTTACCATGCAAGTTGAAAGTCAAATCCTTTCAGTAAGGGAAGCAGGCAACATCTTCACTGAAGCCTTTCTAAGAGACAGAACTCACAGTTGCCACAGAGTGAGCTATGGTCTTGCCTTCCTAAAAGTGGATCTGATACCCCCAAAGGAATTTTTTAGTCATGGTCTGCCAACTTGCATTGCTTCCAGACTGGAATGTAGCCCTTTATTTTGTAAATGTATTTGATTACTGCTTTTTCCTTTTGACAAGTGCTTTCATGTATTAAAGAAGTAGTTACTTTTTTTTTTGATGGTAATGGAGGGATATACTAAGTCCTCCCTTAGAAAGCCTCATTAACCTTTGCCCTCCATATTCTTCCCTTCTTCCTGTTCTTAAACAGATTCTAATTTTTATTACCTGTTATAATAGATTATTAACTTCCAATTCTAGGAATGGTGACTAGTGTCCCTAACTACTTTTTTAAGGTTTAAGATTTTCCTACCCACATTTTCTACCAATCTCAACCCTTAAATTCTCAAAGGTCTCAGCTGCTTCTCAAAACGGAGCATTGCATTCCAAATGCAATGATTGTATGTATTTTAACTTTTTTCTTTAATACCAGTAAGAGCCTATATTGAACTTCTAAAAACTCAGACCTGTAACTTGCTTAAGTCCACTCATGTGCAAAAGGGTAAGGCAATGGAATTCATGTTCAGTTACTTGGTTCGTCTTGTTCTTCCAGGTATCACATTAACCTGGTGACACCAAGATAACTTTTCACCCAAATAAAAGGTATCTAGAAAATACTTACACTGTGCTTACAGGTGCTGCTCAATCAAGAAAAAGGCCACTCAAGCTTCACTTGTGTTGACTACATAAATGCAACACAAATATTTTAATACATTTCAATTATTTTCCAAGAGTCTCAGTTCTTGACAGAGGTGTGACACTGAAAATTAGTCTCAATTTCCCTATAATTATTTTGGTTTCAAACCAAATATCTACAGATGCCACAGTTGTTCTGTGAATACCACCAGCACAGACCTGACCGGGGACAAGGAAAGGAAGAGCACTGTTACTCTGGGGAGCCCTTCCACAAATCGAGCCGTAGCAACCAAACCCTCTGACTCCATGGAGGCTCCAGCTCAGTTCTCCTTCAAAGACCTAACAGCAGCAAGCTGTGGGTTTCCATATAACTAGACCTATTCCAAAGGTCAGCTCTTAAAGAGCTTCGTATGCCTGTTGCTGTAAGTCTGGGGACCATATATTTGTTAATGTATCTCTGGAGCACCAGCCAGTCAGAAATCTGTAGGTATCTGAAAGTTGTAAATTAATTATTTAGAGCAATCTTAAAACGAGATCTGAAGTATTCAATCTTGACTTCCCTGAAATTAACTAAATGCCTAATGGGTATTAAGATTTTCCATAATAAAAAGACTTTCATGTTGAATTTGTATGTAATACTGTCATTACTCTAAAAGGTATGGCAAGACAGATCACATGAAATCTACACCAAAGGTAGTTGAAAAGTCCATTCATAAAACTTTTATTCCACTTACATCAACTTAATACACATGTTCTGAACAGTTATGCTTGGATTGTTCATGAAAATTTCATAAGACATTAAACAAAGCTAGCCATCATCTCAAGTTATTTCCCTGTTAACTATTTTTACAGCACATGCATGTTAGGCAAGTATCAAAAAAAAAAAATCACAAAAGCAAAAAAACCTAAAAAAGTTAAATACATGGGTTTTTGTTTTACTGCTGTGCTCGATATACAGTGTCATTATGGATACCAAGCAATTCATTTTTTACTGCATCTTTACTTGTACATTTGTTCTTAGGTTGCTTAAACCATTTAAATACAAATAAAATGTGTAGCAAAAATAATGAAAGCAACAGCAGGTAACTTTACAAGTAATGGAATGTGAACCGTTTCTCTGTCCTTCTCTAGAGAAAGTCGACTGGGTAATCAAACTGTCTTAAGGAACACTTCAGCTGCAATCAAAGATGTACACTTGACTGGTATATTCCACAGATTTCACATGTTGACCTGACATGCAATATCTATGGGACATCAGTTAATTCACAGCCATGTGTGCTCCAGCCTGAATACTCATGCTAACTACACCTGTGGCTGCAACTGATTATCCCTTTTTTCCATCGTGACAGACCAATATGCAAGCAGTCGTCTTCACTTGACATAGAAAGCTGTTTTAACACTGGCCTTGTGGGAAGCCACAATGTACCAAAAGTACTATGCCAAACATGTAAAACTTGTATAAAAATTTCACAACCCTATATTGGCCACCTCAGATGAAAACAGGTAAGTTCCCCAAATGTTAACTGGCTCTATTCCCCTAATATTAAACAAAACCACATGGGAAATATAGAAATCCAAATAGAAGTAACATAAACCTGTCAAATCGTAAACAAAAACTATTTGTGGGACAGCATGGATGACAAATGGTCTACTGTGTAAATTTCAGAATGAGGCAGACGTTAGTTGGAAGGCTGGTTAATTCTCCCCTCCTTCTCCTGCTTCAGCTTCATCTCCTTGGGTGTCCGATGTCCACAACTGTTTGGGAAAGAAAAGAGAGTAAAATATCTAAGATATTAACATTTGTGACTAATAATTAGTAAGGAGTTATTAGAAGGAAAACCTACTACTTAAACAATAATTTTCTAAGAGGTACTACTAAGCACCATGGAATAAAACCCCCACACATTAACATGAATATATTTCTTGGCTATTACTTCCATGCAAGACAAAAGGGAAATCTAGTCCTAGGTGCCCCAACCCCACACTGCATTTCATGAGGAAGTTCATGAACAGCCAAAACCAAAGTCTCATATTCACAAGGTTCACTAAAATACTATTACAAGCAGGCAAGAATCAGACATACAGAACACATACATGAGAATCAGGAACTAAGAATACTTGGTTTCCTGCGGATTTGTACCTTCTCCTCAAGTAAGCTTTATGCATCTCTCTGAAAGAAGGTCTTTGGTGAAGGTCTCTCTCCATATTCAACATAATAGAGTGAATGCTACCTTTTCTTCAAAACAGGCATCTGAATTTTTTCGTTTTTTTTAGAAACAATCATTTCACCAAAATCTCTGCCCCTTGGCTCTATTCTGTCAGTTGTGTCCCCCTTCAGCAACTTTTGGAACACAGAGCTTCCAAACTTGGAGGGCAGGGCAAGGAGGGAAGTCAATCAGGCTAAACATGCAGTATGCACAAAATCTTATTTTCAGCTCCATAAAAATCATACTAAGGAGCCATATATCAAGACTAAGTACCAGCTAAGGAAACTAAGTGTCTGCTCCAGAGCAACACCCAGGGCAAAGAAATTATTCTGTGAACCAAGTATTTCGCCACGCTAGCTGCTTCCAAACTATAACCAGCCCAGTGTGATTTTTAATCTCTCGCTTTTTATGGAGTTATAGCAGCATTAACTGAATCCTTCATGCTCTACAGCATAAGGTGGTAAAACCTAAGAACAACTAATTTGCTTTCTCCCTACAGTCTGCTCTCTACCTACACTAAGGTCTCACAAGATGCTTATAGAAAAAAAAAAAGAAAAAACCCAAACAACCAACACATTTTGTCCTTTCCAGGAGTACAAGACCATAGAGAAACTTGCACAAAACCAGTAGCCTTGTTCTTGCTCTGAACATAATACACAATAGCAGCACTAAATGGTGCTTAATGCCTTCAGCAAGGAACAAGTTAGTTTACTGGAGACAACAGCATACTCATCAGTTTCTAGCCCCTGCACTACATTCTATACTACATTATTAAAATACCATGTTATTCTCAACTTCGGTGCTATTCTTATAGGGAACAATTTGTAAGAACGGTTTTATTAGAATTTTATCAGAGACTTCTAAATCCTCACCTCTAGAGTACCTACAGATATGTACATGTATACATACCTTTATTCATTAAATGAAAAGGGCCTGACTGGTATGAAAGGAGAATTACCAATTGAGAGTACCGTTTAACGAATCTACTGGGGAACAAACCCTTAGGAGGAAGGGTTGACTTTGGGTTTTGTTGTTGTTTGTTTGCTTTAAAAAACAAACGATTTTATAAAAAGAAAGAATTATTTAGCAATCCCAGTAAAACAGACTCTGACTTGACAGCTTAAACAACCCCTGAACCCTCCTCTGCCTTCAGCCCCCGTTGAGAATGAACACAGGCTTTTCTTCAGCCACACAAGACTCAACGTAAAAAGAACTGAGGAAACCGCTCCTGCATATAACTGATCAACATGTCAAAAGCCTTTGTAACAGACATATTACTAGCAAAACAGACTTTTTTTTACATTTATGAAATTCATTGCAGTCTTTGTCAGTCACATGTACATCAAAACTTATTTTCTACCTCAAGAAATTGTGTTCAAACATGGAATCAATGTACTCATACACGTCATGCTAAGCATTCACGGCAAGATATATCATCCATTCAAGAATATGGAATCCTGCAGCTGTCTGCAGCTTTCCTCCTTATAATGGAAAAGCTCACATCAATTATCAGGCCTACTACCGTAATTTTCACGCTGTGGTAGCTCAGCCCAACTTTTGCTGTTGTATGAAACAATTTGCTTTCCAACTGCTGTGACAAGCTTTACATTATTTTTACTGGGAAGCTAGCAATTAAAGCCAGCTTCTATTCTCTATTTCAATACCACTCATTCAGAGGACAGCTCTTGAGCAATCTCAGTCAAGGGGACAGCACACACAGACATTGAGAATGATGCCAACCCTGTATCTGCCTCCATTTCAGCAGTTGAGAAATCTCTTCGTTTGTTTTGTAAGCAACAGCTGGAACAATCACAAGTAGTTTTTTCAGTAGTGCTAAGTTGCCATTCTAGTAGAAAAGGTTCCAAGGAACAGGGACATAAAGTGTTAGAAACAAAAGCAGAAAATATGGCAACTCCAATTTTATGCAACTGTACAACTTTACTTCCAGTCATGGTAAAAGGAGCCCAGCTATTTTGTAAATAATCTCTGAGATCAGATGCATGGAACATGAACAAGGGGTTACATCTGGCGACAAGAGGTGCTTCTTATTTTTTTCAGTTCTGGCTTGCAGCTCTCCCTTCCCCCCATGAAGACCGGGGAGTGAACTATGCCATTAATTACACCATTGCATGTTTGCTTACATTTACTCTTTCATTTGCTTTAGATGTTTATCTTTGCCAGTTTTAAAGTTCAAAGTAGGTTAGAAAAACCCCACACACAAGATGAAGACTTTGATTACTCTGACAGAGCAACACAATCTTGATCCATAACTTACACTGCAGACAGCTATGAGTCCAACAGAAAAAAGGATTGAGACTGTTGTTTTACGACTGCCATGGAAATAGCCTGGTTAGCATTGAACCCAATTTCAGCTTTACCAAAATTAAAACCTAACAAAAAAAAAAACCCCAAACAACAGGCCCTTAAATGGACCTGCTAGCTTTGTTTGTAGTTTTTGTGTAGGATCTATTCCTTGCACATGCAATCACACAGAATAAGCTTTATGAAATTTGACATAAGTTTTGAAGAGGCAAATGCAACTATACTCTCAAATGCTGTTTAACAAAAGATAATAGGTTTGCTAGTCACGGTCCAAACTAGGTCACTTAAACAAGCTAAATTCCTTGAATTAAAAAAAATTAAAAATTGAAAATTTAGTCAGTTTGTCATGTCAGGAAAGTGCGTTAATTGTCATGCAGACAAAATAGATTAGGCAGGAGAAAAAGATGTAGCTTGGAGACATGATGTACTGGAAACTCATCTGGAAGTAAATGACAGACAGCTCCACAGCTAAGAATGAACAGGACAACTCTGTGTGCCACGAACACCAGCCCTGTTACCAACAATATGCAAACTTTAATGATACTCACTGTCAAGTTGTCTCTCAGTAACTGCATTATTAGCGTGCTGTCTTTGTATGACTCTTCACTTAATGTATCAAGTTCAGCAATTGCTTCATCAAAAGCCTAGTGTGATAAAAACAAACAACTCCATTGGCCATTTGACAAAAGGTTATGCAAATAATATAAATGGAATTTTTCCCCCTCCTTAGACTTACCGTTTTTGCAAGGGAACAGGCTTTCTCCGGGGAATTAAGAATCTCATAATAAAACACGGAGAAGTTTAGAGCCAGACCTAATCTGATAGGATGCGTTGGCTGCATCTCCTTTTTACTGATTTCAAAAGCTTCTTGATATGCTTGTTGTGATTGCTCCACTATCCCTTTGGGGAAAAAACACACACAAAAACCCCACAACAAGTAAGTAATTCACATACCGTATTCAGATATGCAAGAGTGAACACAGTCCTGATTGTATGAACAAAGTGTGTTAAGAGTGAATGCCTGTGAACAAACACTTTACCTAACAAGTCGCTATTTTAAAAAAATTTTACTAAATTACATTTTTTAATTATTCAGAAAAAAGAGTTGTCATTAACCAAATCACAGCTTTGTGTCTCTCCCTGACACCCTGTGACCACTGGTATTTACAAGTGTTTGCAGCAGTTTCGTAGCACCTGAGGAAAATAAAACCCACCACCTAGATGAAAAGCTACAAAATTGAAGTTTTAACTACACACAGGTTTGATACAGTACTACAATTTCAGTGTCTTCAAACACTGCAAAGCACTACAGATCTGCATTTTAGTCACAGAAAACACTGATGACCTTTGCCTATTATGCTGAGCCCTTTCAATAAGAGTCATCTACGAATTCAATTGCTTGGCAAAGATACAGTGGCATACCTCAACCTGAATTAAATATGTGTTTTTAAAAACTTTCAACACAGTTCCATTTCCAATGCAGATATGGAAAGCATTTTTATATCCAACTGAAATGTTCTAGTACCTATGAACTTTGAAGTAAGGGAGGAAAATTAACAACTAGTCTCTTTTTTTAGAGATTAATCTTTTGCCTTTCTTTTAATTGGTTCAATTGTACAAGTTATAAATGCTTGCTGGAAAAAAACCCACGTATATTGTGCACACCAAGATTGAAGAGCTCAACAGTTTCCATTCTCACTGAACGCACTTGAACTTACGAGCAGACTATGCCTGCACAAGTCAGAGATCATGGCCCAACACAGCCCACAAGCCAGACTATGCCCTTGATGACTGCAGGAGGCAAGAGACATGCTAGACACCAAGCACAAAGGGACCATTGTTCCAGCACTCTTCAAGACTGTTAATAGCATCTGAGAAAGAGGTGGGCAGGAAGTCAGTTCAGATGCAAAAGGATTTCAATCCTAACATTTCTGGATCAAACCAGAAATGCACCCAGCACGATCTCTGCAACAGCACCAGTCACGTGCATTCAAAAATAAAGAAAGGAATTTTAGGCTAAGGACTCAAAAATACATTAGTATTGAAGTCAGATGTCTGAGAAGAACTGACTACCACTATTCAGGATGTCTATGCAATCTCTGTTTGTTCACCTTTACGTATTCACAAAAATTAAAGCATCACATTGCCCTCTTCCACACCAAAGAGGAGGACACTCACTGCACAACCATTCAACACTTTGTCCTCTCTACACTCATCACTGATGATGGAGTGCTTCAGAAAAATCAGACAACTGCCATAATACCTTGGGAGTGGCCAAAAGTGGGTATATTACAGTCGAGAAGAACCAGGTCTAACTCTAAGTTAAATTTAGAAATAGTGAGAACCATTTTACTCTTCTCATAATTGAAAAGCCTTACAAAACAGCACTGTTTATGAAAGGCAAAAGAAGCAACATGAAGAATAAGTAACTTCATGAAGCTGAGCATTTTATTTTTTAATAATTTTTCTTTAACATAAGTAACTTCCAAAACAAACAAAAAAGGACTATTTTTTTCTCCTTATTTTAGAAAACACAGTTACCTTTTGAGTGGCGATTTGGTGACCTTAGTGCAAAATTTGACGTATTCTGTCATTTTTTTTTTAAACAGTCACCCAGTATAAAAAAAGAGTTGCAAGATTTTTAACCTTGAATTCTTTAATAAGTGTTGTACAGTTCCAAAGTTCAAGGCTAAAAGAGTAGGGTGAGGTACCTGCTTGACATTCCTGTCTGCTAGACTGCTGTAAGAAAACCCCAGTTGATAAAATAAACAATCTGGTTTATGAAGATCAAAATCCCATTCCTAGAGTTGGGAGCTTTATATTGCTGCTGTTTACTGCAAAAGGCTGAAAGAATACTGTCTAACTAAATGGCCGTTATTTCCTAAACAATAATTATCAACTGCTCCTCTTCAAGGTCACAGACAGCATACAGGAAAAAGCCTGTGAGATGAAACATGGGGCGGGGAGGGGAGTCTTAGGTTTGGGAGCCACAGCAACTAGGAGCTAGATGGGCTTTCAAAAAAGTTTTCTTCATCTGGAAGCTCAGTAAAAACTGCTAAGCAAGGAGACTGGATTAAATAAAAGTTAACTCCAAAATCACTTTAAACAAAGATTTTCACAGTCTAATTTTGGAGTCTGCAACTTAACAGAAAAAGAAAACTCTGGAACTCAAAATATTGTACCTTCTAGGCACGTGACTAGAGATTACCAAAAGGAAAATATAATTACTCTCTGTACATTAACAGCGCTAAAGTACTGGTTACACATGCAATTCTGCCACCACCAAGACTGGGTCAGTTTGTACACAGTGAAGCATCAGAAGTCAAATCAAGTCCTATTATACTAAGTCTTAGTATCTTTATGCAACTCCCTACCATCCAGCATACTGGGGAAACTGGGCTACCCTATGTAACGTGGATATAACACATAGGCCACAAAACTAAAGCAGACACATCTATCCTCTTGAAATTATTCCAAGTCTGTTTCACCTCTATACCAAACTCAACCTAGTTTCTGTAAAGTCATGCAGACACCTTTCTGTATCATACTGGGATAGCTTATTAGCTTGAGAGCTGCACAAGGCGACAGGGGAACCACACGTTCTACAGCACTGCAAGGAACCTTACGAAGTCCTACAAAAGGGCAGAGTGCTACCGAGCACTAGCCGCACAGACAAACTGTTCTCCAATAACCCCCGAGGGTCCCAAGACCATGCATTCAGATTGGCTGCAAGCATCCCACACTTCAACAGACTAAACTGAGTCTGCAAGAAAAGAGCTCAGGAGTAGCAGACGTTACCAGATTGGGCTCTGTGCTGAAGTGTGCTGCTCTTCAGGGCACGCTGGCACCGGTCCTAAACTGGCTCCAGGAAACAGCTTCGCACTGTTTGCAACGAGCTGTATCTAAACATAACATGTCATTCTGAACTGAGGGAGACTGCATAGAGTCAGCATGTTAGGGGGTGTCTTCAGCTACAGCAGTTAAGCCACCTAATGTATTAGGTGCCTTATATTAAACCTTTCTAACTAAATTTAAAGTGAAGGCAATTATGACAAGCTGCTTACATGAAGATAAAAAACTTAAGGAAATAAAAAAACATTTGGACATTAAACTACCATGGTTATAGAAGAAATATTCCTAACAGTAAGATTACTTTTATCAATCCTTTTCTTCTCCAGGTGGTTTCTAGTCTCTTTGCTCATTGAACCTATGCAGACCTTTTTGTATTCTGTAAAAATGCAGGAGAAATAGCACAAGTAAGGCTTCAAAAAAGCTGCAAGATTTTGTTGCCCCCTACAATGAGGTAAAAAAATCCAATACTCAGCCAGGCAGAAGATGCACAAATCTGTACTCCAGTAATAAACCAGATGCATGCATGCATAAGTTGGAGCTGATTTCAAGATTTTGTGACTGAACATCTGTTCCCTGTTTCAAACAGCAGAGGTACATGGAAACTTTCGTAACTCATTTGAAAGCCAACAACCTATGATTTTTCTTCAGAAAAAAGGAAGCCTAAAGAAATTTACATAAAAATCAGAATTACTCTAAAATTAGAGTCACATCACCACTCCCCCAAACGCAATCTAATTTGACAATATTTACCCACAAGCTCACATACAATACCTTTCTTATCATCTCCAGCAGCAACCTCAGCCAAGTAACGGTAGTAGTCTCCTTTCATTTTCAAATAGAAAACTTTACTTTCTGCTTGTGAAGCATTGGGGATCAAGAACTTTTCCAACAGAGACTAAAAGAGAAACAAAGAACAGGGTTTAGAACATACATACTGTTACAGCGTGCTTAACCAACAATTCAATTATACTACGATCTATTTCAAAGTCAAGACAGTTTTACGTTTTGCCTATTTTCTTCACATCCTACATAGCACATTCAGCTAAGGAGAACGTGTTCTGGACCACAATTCTAGGTACAAAAAGGAATGCTGCATGCTGTGACTCGATGGGGAGAAGAGAAGGCTGCATTAATTTAGCAGACGAGTCTTGTATGGCCAAAGGAAGGGTTTCTATAAGCTGTTATACACTACCCTGACAAAAATAAGGTAATGCAAAGAGTCTGGGCAGAGGGTGTACAACTGCAGAAAGTCTGCATCCACAGAAGATATTAAAAGGATCTGAAGTATCAGCTGCCAAATGAGACACCCAAACATCTTTCTTACACAGGCAATAAATAAGCCTTGTTAACCTAGTTCCCATCAACTGGAACTCTGTACTGCCATTGCCAGCAAGAAACTGCAAGGTGAACCTGGATTCTTGCATTTCCAGACAGCTGACAAACTGACAGTCAACTGTGTAGCACTGGAAAGGATCATCCATTTGACTTCATATGCTGCCCTAACAGGTGTTTCCTACATCTTCCAAAGCAAAAGTAGCTCTCTGGAGTCACTCCACCAAATCCTCCCTGTGGGCTGCCAGTTAAGACCAAGTTTTTCTGTATTATTCTAACTGCTTATTAAATTAGTATAGCAAGTTCCCAGCTGCAGCAGTCATTTAATTTAGCAGGAGTTCTATTATGATGAAAAGAAAAAAAAAGGGGAGGGGGGGAAATCACTTGCTCCAACACATTTAGTCAAATCAAGGTACAAGCTTGTCAAAATTCTTGAGTGCTTGAAGTCAGACTCCGGAAGAAAAGTCAGTTATTTAAAAGCCAGAAAAAGTGCAGAAGTGCTCCTGAATACTCAAAATTAAATTAGAAGCTGTTACATATACTTTGCTAAGGCTATGTAGCAAACTATTTTTTAAAAGAGGTTTTAGTAAGAATTTTTGGGTATCTTTTTTTCCCCCTCTGTAAATTAGATGACTGGCATTTCAGTTTTGCCTCACTGTTTTTGGCTCCTATTTCCAATGACACCACAGAAATGGACAATCTAATTCAGTTCCAACTCACAGACTGATGGCTGCTTTAGAGTACTTTCCTTTACATAGTACCCTGCAGGTTAAGTGAGCGTCTTACCTGACATACTCCTGGGATAGGCATACCCTGAACATGGTAAGCGGTACCACTGTACACAGATACCCATGGTACCTACTCTGCTTAATAGCCCAGCTGACATAAAGCTACAGAAAACTGTTTGTAATTCACAAAAAGATCATGAAAAGTGAGCAAGGTTGGTTGGTTCGTTTCTCTTTTTTTGGGTTTGGGTTTTGGATTTTGGTTTGGTGGGTTTTTTGTTTGTTTTGGTGTTTTTTTTAAGTAAAGTACTGCTAATTTGTTTATATAAGTAATGATTATTTAGCCTGGTAACCTCAACCTTGTGTGAAACCCTTCAAAACAAAGTGACCTATTATGGCAGTGCTCTCTCATTTCTATTCCAGCAGACAGGCTAATGAAGAAATCTGGCTGATAGAAACCAAAATCAGACAAGGTTCAGCTACGCCTATGCTCCAATGAGATAAAACCCTGTTAGTGGACTTTCTTTATTGGTTTCAACATAACAGAAGCTATTTATTCAATCACCTTTACTGTTTGCTATTTCCAGTGTCGTGGGAGTTGGTATATAGCTTCATTTTATAACTATGCAGGGAGACGTCAAAAAATACTGCATGTCCTTGCTTTCTATCTGAATGACAGGAGAGACAACCCTTTGGCAACAAAGGAAACACAAGCAAATCAGCAGCAGCATTTTTATGGAGCCAGCCAAATGGGCTGCTGAGCTGCCTCACACCAAAAGCACGCTTCTGGAGGCTGTACCACTATGTGAGGAGAAGGGTTCAGAGCCCCCTCTGCCCCAGTGTGCCTGGAACGAAGCAGAAGGCTGTAAGGTATGTGGCTTATGCGCTTCAGCTCTCTGTAACTAGTTACGCACTCTGTTCTCACCATTAGAGAACTTCAGGATTCACAGCTATGACATTTTTCATCAGTGCCAAGAAATTGATTTCAGCGACAAATGAAGGTTCCCAACTACTGAGAATAAGGCTCCTTATTAGTTTTTCTCTGTAGGACTGCAATTAAGTCAGGTGTGTCAGTCTGCACCTACCCTTCTGGCACCATGGGGAGTTGCCCTCCTTCTGTACCCTCCATTAATTCGACAGACCAAAATTTTTTCAGTGATTCTAGAGACAGAAATTATTCACCATCCATATAGGAGGTTGTTCAATTAAAAAGTACTGCTCTGCTCACTCCCGTAGCAGCAACCAAACTCCCAGACTTAAGCTTCGCTTAGGTCACAAATGAGGTAAAGTTGTTTGCAAACACCTAACTGAATGGGTGAATTGCAGCAGCAGACAGAGAAAAGGAAAGACTACAAATTGAGAGAGTCTTCCTAACCAGACAGATACTAGCAGGGCAACAGCAGCTTGGACTGTGTGTAAACCTTGTATTGCAAGAAGTTCTAAACCCACATCGAATTTGGAAGACTGACAAACTAAGAAAATCCCTTTGAACAGCTATTCATAGAATATAAGCCTATGCAAAGAGGTTCTGACTCCAAGACTGCACTGGTAGCTTGCTCAAATCTGGATGAAAGACTCTATTCTACACAAGCAACACGTAGGACTGGTAGGCCACATATCTTTGGGAGAATGTTATTTATGCCAAATACTTCATAAACAGCAACAACAAAACTTGAAAGCAGATTAACATTTAAAAGCTAGCATGTGAAATTACTGAAAGGAGATCTCTCCCCTATTATTTATCACTACAATATATCTGGTTTCTCCTGTTCATACCAGTCTTTTTATTTCAAGATATATTTTCTTTTACTGGCATAAATAAACACAAAACCTTCCTTTAAAGTTATCCTGAAGATTCAGAGTATACCGATTAGGCTATCCTAGAGAGAGGCTGTGAAAGCCCCAATCTGCATAGAGGTGGTGTGGCTACAGAAAGCCATACAGGTGAGACCAACAGAACTACTGTCCTTTTAGACTTCAATTACAGAAGATAACATAAAATGTTAGGCATAACGAAAGGCATAACCAATCTAACACTTTGTTATCTGCTAACACGTCTGCTTATCGGGAATACTGTTTATCTTTTTTTTTTTTAAATAGCTTTATCTGCAAAGCTTCTCTGAAGGATACAGTTTTTTCCACTAGGAGGAATATCTTGATATTTAAGTCCTATTGATGGGTTCTGTTTGTCCAAAGCAGAACAGAAAAAAGAACTGTTTCAATAGTATCGTCAACATATGCCTACCTTCTCTCTCCTTTACCAGTTGATACGACAATGTTTATCAGTATAGACCTGATCACCATATGGGCCACTGAACTACTAACAGCTAGTCCAAGACTGGACCAATAAACTGATCTGTAATTACTAAGTTTTAGGTGATCCGCATTGCTGCGATGCATACAACACCCCAACAACTGAAGTCCATGCAGCATGGGCATATTATAGCTACATGGTATGTAGCTAAGCCCTCATGCTTGCTCACGACATTCCTGCTATCATACCAAATTCCCATCCATTTTTTATATATTCTAATATGCACTAACTACAACGCCATGGGCAGTCAATTACAGTGCCTCAATCAGAATCTGTTAGAAACAGCTTTTTAAAGAAAACCAAAACACCACTCCCTCCCCCCCAAACCCCACAGTTCCTCAGCTGTAGCTGTCAGAGCTTTTCATTTGACAGCAAGAATCTAACTGCTGTGAAACAAACCATAGCATTGTAGTCCATTAGGCAGATGCAGCAGCATTTTAGAGCACTTTTCAGTCAAAACCTGTAACAGCTTGTACAAGTACTTCTAATACTTTTCATAGCAAAGTCATACACAGTCGTCTTCTGGAAAGACTTAAAAAAAAAAGGTGGTAATTTTCTACTAAAAAATGTATGTACTAAATTTGAATATCAACTCTTATTAATATCTTGGCCATTAAAAGATCGGGCTTCAACACTTCACATCTGCAACTGTGATTACGACTAAGTTAACAGCTCTCTGGTACTCTGGACTGGGACAGACAGTGCATTCGAACTCAAGACACGTCAGCTATGCTCACACATACCATAGATAAGAAATCTCATAAATTTGGTACCTTCCCCCACCCTCAGCAAGTATGCACGAGAGAAAAGTCTTTGTCTCCAAAGACAAAATAGAGGCTGCATGCACACAGCTTTATTTTTCTACTGGCAAACTTCAATCCTGGCTTATTTTAAACACTAAACTGGAAAGAGATTCATTTTCTTCACTCTTACGCACGTTCCTTTGCCAGAGGAGGACAGAGTCAACAAATAGCAACATTAAGTACAGTCCATTTTGAGCCTATTTTGATGAAAGGCCCTATGGATTTTTTTCCTGTGGTTTTGCAATATAAAGTCTGAAAGTAAGAGTTATCAGACTCTGGAGTGTGAAGGAAGCAAAATAAGTAGTAATTCTGTGTAACAGAAAACCCCCAACACCCAACCCTCTACAAAAAGTCTGCCTGATTCTTACGGCAAGTAGACATGCTTCAGTTTGTCAAGTGGTGGTGAGAACTTTAGTTGAAGACAGGAAGCCACCCCATAAGGCCTTGAACAGTCCTTTCCTGACACTTGCAGCCTAAAACTACCTTTCTTTTAGAATCATTTGCTTACATTTTTGGCAAATGATGGGAATAGTCTTCTGGCTTACACAAATTCATAAGAGCATTAAAATCAAGGCCTCAGTTTTGCCTTGTTGCTTATAGTTCTGTGCATATTTCCCTCTAGTAAAGGCTTGGTCTCAGTACATGTTACTGCCTGGGAACTTTAAATAATTATTAATGCACTTGAGGGCTGCATCAACTTTATTTAAGATATTTCCCTCCTGACAAACATGAGAGTAAGAACAAAAAATCACCAGATGCTAGAAAAATATAGTTGTAAACGAGCAGGTAATACATAGTTAAAGTACTAAAAGCAAGAAACTTCTTTAAAAATAACAAAAATTACGATACCCTGCTCAGTAAAAGCTCTAGAACTATTGGAGAAACAAAAAGATATTGCTCTCAAATGAAAGAATCAAGCTGCAGAATGGCAAAAATCCAAAAGAATACACTCATAAAGATTAGGTAGTTTAAACAGTATCAGTTTTGCTCAGAGTTAACCAGGCAGGCCTTTTGTTTTCACGCAGTGCCAAAAGCCACCTGATATAGTTGTAACATTCCTCTAATTTTGAAGACACATTACACAGGAGTATTAGCTGAACTTTAATTCATTTGTCATCCACCTGTGGTACATGGCAGAGGGATGAAGACGACACGGAAGAACTTTAATTTTTAAATTCATGGAAGACATGAAAGAAACAGCCTTTTTTAAGCTCAGCCTGAAACCTATTTCACACTAACTGACAATAGCTTAGTATTTTCATGATGTAAGCAGCATGCCAGTATCTCTCTCTGAGACATTACAAGAACACAGGAGGGATTGTACTGGCTTACAGGACTCTTCCGTCTACTAGAATACCTGTAACACTGCCCAAAAGAGGATGCCATTAAGAAAACACATAAAGAAAGCAAGAAAATGTCATGCTTCCATTAGCCTCCATCAATGCCTAGGGACTTTCTGAACCAGATGTGGTTTCTTCGAATGTAGTAACCTTCAACAGGCTTCTATCCACATTCCACACATTGTCCAAACTCCACTTACATCAACATAACCTTAATACCCACAATACACTACGGATTAGAAGCTGGAGATACTTGACTACCTGCACATGAGAAAGTGTTACTTTTGCCTTAAACCTACTTCCCAATTTAATTAAAAAAAACCCAAAAGTGTAGCTTATAAAAGCACTGGTACTCACGTCTACGTTTCTTTTAAAGGACTAACAGATCATTTCGGACTATTTGAAGAGTTGCAGTACCATTTCCAAACATGAATCAAAACCCCCTGCTGTACTTTCACACCATCCAAGTGGCTATTTACTTTGTTCTCTACAAAGGAAGAAGGTGAGCAGGGAGGAGGGAAAGAAAAAGATGATGTGATGGATATTAAGAAAAGGGACATCCAGCTGAAACACTGTGTTAGAACAAGCAATAAAGTTACAATCTACTGAATCTTAAGATTCAGGTTTCCAGATGCATCAAGATACACTTACCAGCTGCAACCCAGAGTACCAAGCTCCTCTTGTGTCCCAGTGCTCCTAGGGCAACAACCCTTCCTTTGTGGCAGGAGACACAAAACTATCCAGACTACTGTTACAGCGTTGAGTTGCTGTTTTCTCACTGCCTGCACAGCTGAGCACAAGTATTTTAAAGAATTACACATATAAAAGTATTAGGTGTACTTAGGCATTCAAAAACATTGACTCAGATCAGTGTTTCCAGGTATACACTTTGCAGGGGGGAAGAACTTGTACTTGGTTTCATCAAGTGGAACCCACTAACCAACCAGCACAGTAACTGTAGCACATCTTTGTTAAGCTATTCTTTTACAGACTTATATTCTGATGACAAAGTTACTGAAGTAGGCCACCTGTGTCAGGCAAGTTCAAGACACCTACCATTCCCATAAAAGGCTAGCATGTGATTTTCTATGCATGTGTTTTCTGCCTCAGCACCACAGTTAAAGTTACTTGGGCTACAGAACACGTGATTAGCTGTGCTGCACAGATTGGCACACACACTACAAAGGGTTTAACCAAGCCATTTGTGGCCCATAGAAATTTTGTTTACACACATCTATCTGAATTGTTGGAGGAAAATGACAGGTATTTTTATTTTTAAGGGGAATGTTTTTAGACAATCTCTTTCCAAACCGAGGCTGTTTTGACACAGACTCATTATGCTGCTTCTGATTACACTTCTACCCAGGGCTCTGCAACTGCTGCCTCATGGGTGACCTCCAACCTTCTTGGGGGAAAACCAAAAGGACTGTTCTGCTGTCCGCCTTTTACTCTGGCTAAAAGCAAAGCCTCTTGTTTAAAGTTAGCTACAGATTTCTACATACTCTTTGGTCACTAGACAAGGAATACAGGAAAATCTTGTCAAATACTGGTGGGCTGCTGTAGCACTAGAGATCATTCTGGTAAAACATCTGCTGAAGAAGGAAACAAGCCTGGTGCCTGTTCTCAGTACCAGTTATTCTCTTCTCTTCCCATCAAGTTGGCTGCCCACACAGACAGTAGCAGAAGTCTGAAAAAGGTGAGAAGAGAAGCCTAGCTGGAAGAGATGAGGTGAGAATGATGAGCCTGAGTAGGGGAGAAATTTAGAATTTGGGACAAAGGACCTACAGGGGGCAGGGAGGAATTAGACTGTGCAGTTCATGCAACAGTAGGAGATGCAGCATGCATAGGGACACCTGGGATTGGTAAGAGCAGGAAAAAGGTATGCTTGGTTAGCAGCTTTGCTGCAATCTGTTTAAGATCTAGAAAGGGGAAAAATGGAGGAAATGAGGCCTAAGTAATGAGAAGATAACTGAAAAAAAGAACTAAAGGACTAATGGAGAAAAGGGAATCCTATACAACAGAAAGAATAGCAAGAAATTTTAGCTTATTAAAAAAACTACTACTAGGACAGCCTAAATGTTTGTTTAGAAAAAAGGACAAAAGCAGTATCACACATGGGCAGTTGGAGGAAGACATGGGAGAAAGAAAGACACCTGAAAAAAAAAAATCTTCATGCTGACATGTACGCTGGGGGATCGAACTAAGTCAACAAGAAGTAGGTAGCCTAAAACACCTACAGCGTGCTTAGAGGGAAGATATGGTATGTATGTATGGATACACCACCATTCTGCATAAAAAGAAAAGGATGGGAAGTGAGGCAATGGGGAGCAGCATCTCTCATTCCGCCCTTTTGCAGCCATATCCATAGCTCTCCTTGCAGATCTATCTTCCTCAGCTTACACTACTGTGCCCTTCATTACCTTGTTCCTTCTATCGCTTTGCTTTCCAATTAGTATTTATGGCAAGGGAAGCAAATGTGCTAAGTATTAGGATACAATCTGTGAGATTATTCATAGAATATCTCAAGTTGTAAGGGACCCATAAGGATTATCAAGCCCAACTCCCTGCTCCTCGTGCGACTACCTTAAACTAGACCATACGACTAAGAGCGTAGTCCAGATGCTCCTTGAGCTCTGACATGTTTGGTGCCATGACCGCTGCCCTGGGGAGCCTGTTCCAGTGACTGACCACCCTCTCAGTGAAGAGCCTTTTCCTTATGTCCAACCTGAACTTCCCCTGATGCAGCTTCATTCCATTTCCTCCTGTCCTATCACTGGTCACCAGAGAGAGGAGATCAGCACCTGTCCCTCTGTGAGGAAGCTGTAGGCTGTGATGAGGTCACCCCTCAGAAGACTAAGTTCTTCATGCCAATCATTACAGGTTTTTACCAAAGTGTGCTTAACAACACGTGACAGTGAAGGAACCAAATTCTGATGCATAGGCAAAAATACTTCTCCAGTATAGTAACTAGCTCTGAGAAAACTCATATGGAAGACAGCAGCCAGTAAGACATTTAACAGAAAAATAATTAGGATTAAAGTACTTAATTTGTTGAGCCTTTGCTCTAGATATTAATACACAAAACAGTTTCTGCTGAGGATCAAAGACAATATGCAATTTTAACCTTTTTTTTTTTGCATCACTTCATTAATTTGTTTCTAGAATATTGGTGACTTGCAACAAAATAAAATGGTGCCAAATGCATCTATCAGTATTCTTTGAAGAAACAGAAAATCTGAGAAACTTGAGATAACACAAAATTGAAACCAATTGAGTTGGATGATAATTTCTGCTAGACAGGTAGGTTTTGTAGCTGTACTCGGAACCAGAACACGTTCTAGCTGTCTTAAAGACTACAGTTTTCTTCTCTGAAGAAATACTACTACCCCCTCCCCTTATGATGTAACACTTTTTTAGGAAGCATTTATCTTTAGCAGCTTGCACTCTGAGCAGATCTGAAACCTCCTGAAGTAGACTATGTATCTTTTAGGAGTTCATTATAGCATACAATGTTAATAAAAGCATTTTGTTAGCAAAAATGCCACTTTAGTGATGTAAGCCTACTCTGCACTGGGAGATTAGTTAGAGATCAGACTCCCATTGTTAAATATTTTATTACCAGCATAATCACAAAGGGTGACAACATCCAGAAAAAAAGAAAAAGCCCACAACTGCTCCCTACCTCATTTGAGTTGCATTAAACCTGATCAAAAGAGTTAAGAATTTACTGTTCATCTCAGCAGCAGCATGACTTCTTATTCCTTCTCATTAGAAGAGGCATTGCCAATCTTCTATCAGATTTCAAGAAAAATAAGCAAACACAGAACAGCTGACATTCAGTAGAAAATAACTTTAAGTAATAATCACAATCTAACGCTCTCCAGTCAACTCTAATAGCACAGGCTTTCTCAAATTATTTGAAAATGGTAGTTAGCTACTGCCTAAATGGACAACCAGCTTCAGGTTCACGGCCAGGAGCTGCTGTGTCTGCCTACAGCAAAGAACACAAAAAGCACTTGAGAACCTGTTTCAGAAACATGCACTTCGGTCAAGTGGATGGTAACCAGACAGAAGTTTCCAGATAAAAACAGAGATAGTGTGGCATCTGATTATACAGATGTTCAGAGATAATGTGCTAACTCTGCTTATATTCTGAATTTTCAATTTCTACCACTTAAGGCTTTCACAGGCACAGTAAAAGCTGGTATGTTAACAATGCAACATTTCTACTCTTAGCCTTCTAAGTAACCAACCAAACACACACATTTGGCAGCCTTGCAAAATTACAAGTACACGCGATGACATTCTTGCTTCAACAGCGTGGAAGAAAGAGGAGTATCTGTCATAGGTGGCTAAACTGATCAACTTTATTTTGCTGTTTAGAACTGCATACCAGCAGTAAGTGCATGAAGTACTTGAACACTGAAGGCTGCTGTCAAATAAAGGAAGTTGTTACCTAGTGCCTATACTGTTCAAAAGCATCCATGTACTTTTTTTTTTTTTAAATCAAAGCCAGTTAAACATTAATGACAAATGAAATTAATACAGTAGACTACTGGTTATAATCAAGATTTGTTCCATTTCCAATAAATGCAAGACGATATAGATACATGTACGTACATATATACATCCATGTATGTGCACAGCTAATGTAAGCAGAGGTAACTGCATGTTTAAATTTTTTTTGCATTTCTGCAGAGTACCTTAGCAGATTTTTATGATAAATGGGTGCATTAGAAACACATACCAACATTACAGATGCACTTCTTGCTGAGATTAATAAATACTGGCTCACCTTTGCTCATACAGCCCAGCCACCAGTAAGTTATTTATATATGCTAGAATCCAAAATCCTTTCAAACATGAGCTGAAGTTTCATGCATTTACAAAGAATTACACAAACAATGTAGAATAAGTAAAAACCAACACGTCATCTCATTTTTTAAATGATCCATTAATGATGTTTTAATTCTCCAAGATTCAACAGTTTTTCAACTGTTTAGTTTTCTTAAACAAAACAAAAACAAACAAACCAGATCAAACCAACCAGATCATTTACTTAGAAAAAGGTAGTTTAGGCAGTGCTTTCACTGCATGAAGAAAAAAAAAGAAAAAAGCAAACAAAAAACCCAACCAACAGCCAAAAAAAAAAAAACCCTGAAGGGGTGTAGCTACAACCAGGGAAGCGGTTAAAGGATTAACAAAGTGAAATCACGAGGTTGATGCAAATTGCCTCAGCCTCCTACCTTCAATATATGTGAGCAATTATAACAGCCAAACCCTAACTGTAAAAGCTAGACTTTGAGAGTTAATCAAAAGCTTAAATTATAACCATCCTGGGGAGTTAGTAAACCCTGGCTACATTCTGCTCTGCAATATTTACAAGTTCATTCAGAGGAGCATTTATGAACCAGAGGTACTCGCCTGTTTTTACATACACCACTAGCACATGACCAATTACCATCTTTTAAAGAAATTTTAACAACTTGAGATGACATCTGGAGTTCTATGTCCAGGTTTGAGCTCCACAGTACAAGACAGACATGGATATACTGAAGTGAGTCCAGTGGAGGCCGCCAGCATGATTATGGGGCTGGAGCACATGATGTGCAAGGCAAGGCTGAGAAGGCTGGGTTTCTTCAGCCTGGAGAAGCCAAGATCAGCAGATCTTATTGCTGTGTAGACCTGCCTAGAGAAGATGGAGCCAGGCTCTTCCTGGAGGTCTATAGTGAAATGACAGGAGGCAGCAGACAAACTGGGAACATGAGAAGTTTTGATTACATATAAGGACTTTTTTTTTTTTCTTTTAACCATAAGTATGACCAAGTATTATGACAGGCTAGACAGGGAGGTTATGGAATCTCCATCCTTGAAGATATTCAAAATTTAACTGACAAAGCCTTGAGCAATGTGATCTAACTGGATCCGTTCTGAGCAGAGTTGAACTAAATTACCTCCCTTCAAATCTAAATTATTCACTCCTAGATTTCAAGAAATTAATAACCCTGCTGCTTGTGATCAACTTTCTGCAAATAGAAGCTTCTACAAATGCCTCCCATTCTTTTCCAAAAAACATCAAATGAAGGACACAGATCTCAGACAGAAATAACATGCAGTCAAAAATAAAAAAATTAAGCAAGCCTGAGGCACTAAAGTTAGCAATTTTCAGTCAGAATACTTTTTTGTTAATATCAGGTATTTTCATAGCATAGAAGGTTGTATGGTATAATCAGTCACTTGAACTCATGAGCAATCTACTCATCTGCTTGTTAGCACCACTCCATGGGTTAGCTGTGTTCTTTGACTAACAGGAGGACACACTGGGCGTACAATGGTTGACTTTAAAAAAAAAAACAAACCTCACACGTGCATGCCGAAAAGCATATGGACTCTTATAGGAAAGGACTAAATTTCCTAATCCTGTCATTAAGAATTAGTGCAGAAACAGATTTTACAGATGTTAACATAGTAACCTATTCATTGTTTGCAGGCAACTAGAAAATAGTCCCACAGTAATTAGAGTATGACGGCAATAGGCATTAATTCTGTGGTATGTTCTGTAAAAAGCTATTTAGATGCATTCTGAATGGAATTACACTCCCTTCTCCCCAGTGAACTGCAGCCCCACGACAGGTTACTAAACCTTCTCCTATTCCCCCCACAAACAACGTGCATAGGAAAGAATCGCAAACCTAAAGTCACTAGGTTGAGATTCAACTGCACCTTCTCACAATTACCACTTCTAAAATGCAAAGCATCCATATAACAAGTGCAAAGAAATCTAAACAGTATAAGCACACAAGGCGTACCATTTTAACATGTTTGAGCATCAGGTGTGGAAGGAATAACAACCTGGCAAAGAAAGCATATTATTCATCTTACTGAGATGGTCCTGAATAGCACGATTAATCTCCAGCCCTTCTGGCAGAGAGGGAGTGGGGAAAGAGAGCTATGTAGTGCAAGAGCAACCCCAGAACACTGAGGGGAAGCCAAGGTTTCAGGAAGCTCGTTAGCCCTTAAGGGGAACAACCAAAAGGGAAAAGAAACAGTGAAACAGAGTGCTTGAGCACTGCAAGCAAAGAGATTTACTTGAGGTATGACTGTGGGGGAACTTGAGGGAGACGGAGGCATCACCCAGAAGACTGGGTGTGGGGGAAGAACATGAGAACCATCACACACTGTAGGCTTTGTATGTGCCAGCCTAGGGAAGAGAATGTAACTGACTAGAATTACATTCACACTAAAGTGAAGATAGCGGGTGTGTTTTAAATTATTAGTTTACATTTAGCTCATGTCAGAGACTGCCTGAAAGCTACTAGTAGTTCAGAGCTCCTGAGAACTTCCAACATGCGAGCAGTATTGGACGTTAGTTATTCAAAGACCTCTCCATATATTCTTCTCTGTACTTCAGAACCCTCATTAGCTGAAAAATTAATCTTACTACAGATTTAATTTGAACCATTTCAGTTATGGCTCTGTTTCCCATTAACTGCAAAAAGCATTTTGAAGAAAGTCCACACCTGTTAGATTAATAACTATTTTTATTATGGAAATGACAAATAAAACATCATTATACTGGTATTTTAGACAGACCCTCCCTTCTACTACAGAAAGTGAAACAGGACATGAAGCACACACTTAGCTAACACAAGGAAAAGTACTTAACAAAAAGCTTAATTTCCTGTTATCAGTATGAAATTTCTGAGGCTAGAAATTTTCTATAATACTCAAGCACATTTAAGATGCTCGATTATGGCAATGTACTTCCTTCCCCCCATACACTGTATTATTCTTGAAGAATTTGGAAATTCCGTCTTTATTGTTACAGTGCGAGGAACTTGGACTATATACAATGCATCACAATTATTTGCAGTTTATCAGCACTACCAGGCCAACTCCAAACTAGAGTCAGTTACACATACACTGGGGTATTTTCAGGTGTAATCTGATAGAATTGGTGCTGGACCAAGAGACTTTAGGTGTCTCTGCTTTGTACAGCAGCACTCTGAAGCTGTGGCAAACAAGAGGACGAGTTCAGCTGTTTGTAGGGCTGTAGAGGTACTCCACAGCAGGTTCAAGCAACACAAGATTTAAGAAGTGGCAAGGATGTAGATGCTGGCTTTCCCTGCTGCAAGGTCAGCATAAAGAAGAAAAATAAATGGTTGGACCTGACCCATGTAACCCCTTAAGATTTTGTCACTGACTCTAATAGTTATGAAGCAAGAAAAAAAGTCTCACATTAATTGCTCTTACTCACTCTGCAAGTTAGGGGAAGAGCTGGGAACAGAACCCAGGCACAGTTCAGTATACTCTGTGCCTACTGGATTAGAGAAGCTGTTTCTTCCAATCCACTAGTAATTTGATTCCAACAAATGAGGGAAGAGAGCAAGAAGCTGCAGAGAAGCCAGCTTTGGCTACATTCTGCTAGTCACAAACACATTCTCTTAATTGGTTTCCTCCCTTCAACACTGAAGTTAGGACACCAGTCACTTCCATGCTCAGCTGTGATGTAACACCCCAGGGTATTAAATATTACTTAAGAGAGCCTAGCAGGCAACTGAAGACACAACAACAGTTCAAACAGATTCACAGCCTTAATAAAAAGACAACAATTTCCAAGCTGCTTTTGTACTGTAATTGGTAAGGCTCGTGACTGAAATATTTGAAAGTTTGTTAACACCTCAGGTCCTATTAATGGCATCCTTCACACCAATCAAGATTTGGTAAGCCTTGTTTTTCACTTCTGTGGACAGTTATAGACCAGATTATGCTGTACAAAAATTACAGGCGCTCTTCTGAAAAAAATCCAAGTTCTACATTTCCATGTACCATTGTGCAGATTCCTGTTCATAAAAAACCAACTAACTAGGTTACCACAATTCTTTTTCTCTCTGATAAAGCAAAGTGGCTTTCAAATAAAGCAATATGGTGAGCCATCTTTCTAAGTAAGGATGTACGTGAACAGGATATTCCAACAAAGAAGCAAGAATATAAAGCTAATTCTTCAATGCAAGTAGCAGCAGTGTCAAACGTAGTGCATACCGTTTGAAAGCGTTTTTAAGTCCCATCCCTTGAATTAAAAAAAAAAAAGAAGCAGCTTTTCTTTTTAAACCTAAGTCTACAAAAGTGGTTTTATTACTGCTAATCACTACCTAAGGCATTGTTTCTTCTGGACAGTAATCTTCCCTTAATCTATTAGGGAAAATTGGACTGGTAACACTAAAAATTTGTATGCCATTTGCTGCATAAAAGTAGTAACATGTAAAAGAATAATAATGTATTTGAATAATATATGTACCTCTTTAATGAGAGAAAATTTATTTTAATGAGAGAAATTTTATTACTACCTCTTTAATGAGAGAAAACAAAGAGAATTTCAAGTCCATTTTGAGATTCAGAAGATTTAACAATATTCCCCACCCGTGCATACCCCCTGCTACTTCAGCTGCTGCAGCAAACTCAAAAGCTGGGGTTTTGTTTTAGTTTTTATATTTAGCTTGCACAATAAAAGCTAGTTTTACCTCAATCTGGTTCCCATTATCAGAAAAAAAAAATTAATTGCAAACACTAAGTTCTTCTAAAAGGGGTTTCTAAGCCCAGTGACTTAATTAAAACGATTTCTTAAATCCAAATGTAGTACAAAAGCATTTCGGATCACTCTGAACTGAAAGCATCCACTCCTGAGGAATTTCCCATCAATAAACTAAATAAATAATTGGGAAAAAACCCAACCCACAAGAAATTAGAATGCCAGATTAGGATCCTTGTTTCCCTGGCTTAAATAGATGACCCACCACTTAACAACACTAGTAAATCAGTTCTTTCCTACGTGTAAGTTTGGCTTTTCCATTTTCATAGTGGAAGTTTAAGAGTTATCCTTACACAACACAATGAAACATACGAAACTGGGTGCGTTACAGTAACCATGGAAGCCAGCCTAAACTGGAAGCCAAGACTCAAGAGTTATCCATGCCGACTTTCACACACCCTTGGAGAACCAGTCTTCTAGAAACGATCACCGCCCATGTCATTTAGTTATCTTACACAGCAAGCAAAATTTATGCTACTCATCCATCTTAATTTTCGTTTGACATCAGATCTTCAAGCACATACTTCGCTATTTAACACCTCCCCCATATCACACATTGTTCTGTCATCTCCAGGTATGTGATCCCATGTCACATATGGGATGACACACCAGCAGGGTCCACAGGCCAGCGGACAGTTGTATTGCTGACAGTTAGCATCTACCTCACAACTGGTTGCAGGACTGGATGTCCGTTCATCATGTGCTCGCTGAAGCACCACAGGCATATGCACTTGGAAAAAAATTTGACAATCTGGAATAAGCATTTGGAAGAGGTTTGGATTTCATAAACCAGCCTCCTAATGAAAATATAGGGTTGTTTGCCAGGTACATGCACATTTGAACATAACTACAAACCACAGAAAGCATCTAATTTGAACACCCTTTTAGTTTGCTAATAAAAATTTTAAGTTTAAGAGGGTATCACAGCTTTTCTACTGCCTCTTCCTGCAGACAATTTTCTGCATGGCTGAGTCATAACTAACATTACATCATCTTACCCAGGGAGGGGCACAGTTTCCGTAGAGTGAGAACTACCTCTTACAACTAGAGCAGCACGTTAAAGTTGCAGAAATCAAAGCGAACTAGGATACAAATACTGCACTGAAGGGGAGAGGGCAGAGGAGAAAACCCCAAACCAAACCTGTACCTAGTTCAGTCTCGGAGGCATATGTTGACTTTTCATACCTATTACTTTATATGCAATAATGTTTCAGCATGTCTCCAAATTCACACTAGCATTCATAACTATGATGATTTGTATATAAATAATCAATACATTAGAAGGAAAGAAAGAGCCAGACTTTTTTTTAAACCCTGTCCTTCAGATATAGCACAGGAGACCACAGCTTTACTGACAGACTAGAAGTAGTCCCAGAGGACCCAGCACCCTTTACCCTGTGACTCTAAGTAAAAATGGATCAACAGTTTCATTATTTCTCACCAGCACATCATTGCAGATGTCTCTTAGCTCAGTCTCAATTTTCTCTCTGTATTCTCGAGCCATCTGCTGTTTTTTCTCAGCGCCTTCCGTCTTTTGTTCAATACTTGAGACGACTCTCCAAGATGACCTACGGGCTCCTACAACATTTTTATAGGCAACAGAGAGAAGATTCCTCTCTTCATTGGACAACTCAGCTCCTTGCTCAGTCACAGACTTCATGCAACTTGCCATGTCATCATATCTTTCAGCCTGCTCAGCCAGTTTGGCCTTCTGCACCAGCTCATTTTTATCCATGCTGATATTTCTGAAGAGGAAAAATAGTGAGGCATTATTCAGACATTAATCAAGGACAATGGTGTTTTAACTTCATATGCAGAGCAACTGTTCTCTAAGTAGTTTGGAACTGTAAGAGGCACAACTGAAATGCAGAACACAAGGCATACAAACACTCAATGCTCTGACACATGGATATGTGTATCAAAGACTTAAAGCCGCTGCTTCCGCCTGAAAAACTGGTACATTTAAAAAGTATGTTATTATTTTAATATTTTGATATTATTTTAATAAATGCAAACAAAAGCATCCAAAGGTGAACTGAGAGCAAGTTGTTTGATCTTATGCATATAAATGATCTTAGTTCTTTGACACCACTCTCTCGTAAGACTACATTCAAGCTGCAGCCATCAACTATGTCCAATTATCAATATAACAAAAATTACAAAGAACATATCCAACAGTAGGTTTTTCACAGGAAGAGACCAAATAAAGGTCTCCCTGTACCAGGTGACCCCCTGTGCCTTAATAGAATGCATAAAGACTTGGCAGAGGAATCTGCAAATCAAATCCCACGCTGGATGTTACAAAGTCATAATCCACCAAATATCTACATTTACAGCTGTACACCCATCAACGTTAACTTTCTTTCCCAAAATGGGATACGGTAGACAGAGGGCTGAACAAGGTACTGCTTCTTCAGCCTGAGAGACTACGATTTCAGAGACAAAAGGAAATTTTAGTTTTTAAAAATATTCCTTCAAGATCAGTATTTGAGATAGCACAACCTGGCTAAGATGCTTCATAACCTGCATCTTATCAGCACTTAAAATAAAAAACCAACAAGCTCTGCTGAACAGAGATAACGGGCTCTTTTTTTTTGGTACGTCAGGAAAGAATACTGATCCCTCACCCCCCATCCTTTTATGTATCTTGACTTGATAATTTTGAGGCCCTGGCAATGTGCTTTGGGATATACACCTTTTAGAGTTCAGCCAGCTTATTAAATCAAGAACCAATTTTGGTCACGTACGCTTTATGTATTTCTGTATGTTCCGTAGACAACAATACAGCATCTAGATCTTTAACCATTAACCTTTTTGTCGTTTTACAGGAAGTTACCACAAACAATAGCAGCACTATCTTCCATTTAGGAATAAATTAAGCGCAGATCAACATTCTGGTCACCTGAAAGGGAAAGTTTTAGTAGCTTCTACCCCCAACACCGGGGCACAAACTCAAAGGCTGTTCTGCTGCATTTGCTACCGTGTGCGTTGAAAACTTGACCGCACGGCGAACAGCCGGTTAAGGAGCCATTTTAAGGCAAGGTATTTGGGCTACGGTTATTTACCACCCGGCGTGATCCAGGAAGAGCGTGGTTAAAACGCCAGTTGCTATCAGGCCACCGAAGCTGCTCCGGCAGCATCCTTCCCGGCGGCGGAGGGCGAGGGCGCGCAGGGGCGGGGAGGTCTGGGCGCTGCCCGCCATCCCCCCGCCCGGGAGGTGACAGGAGAAAATGGAGCGGCCCGGGGGAGGAGCGGGCCACCCCCTGGGGCCGGGAGGCGCGGTGAGGCGCGGGACCCCCCGGGGCCGGGAGGCGCGGTGAGGTGCGGCGCGGGCTCCCCCCGGACCGGGAGGCGCGGTGCGGGCCGCTCCTCCGCGCCCGCCGGCCACCGCATCCGCCCCGCCGCGGGGACACCAAGCCCGCCTTTGTCATGGCGGATGGGCGCCGGAGCCCAGCCCACTTTAGCGCGCGTTAATCCCGCTCACCTCCGCCCAGCGCCGCCACCGGCGGAGAAGGGGGGGGGGAGAGGATGCCGCCTCCCCGCCCCGGCAGCGGCCGGACGAGGGGAAGCCCGTGGGGCCCAGCCCCGGGGAATGGCGGGGCGGGTGGGGAGGGGGAGGCGGCGGAGGAGGAGCGCCCCCCCCCCCCCCCCCGGGGAGCCGCCGCTGCCCCCCGAGACCCCCCGAGCGGGGTGGGGGGGGAGGACGGGCGGGGGTGGCTGAGGGGAGGGGAGAGAGCCCGGCCGAGGGGCGGCCGCTGCGGCTCTTCCGCGCCCGGGCAGCGCTCCCGGCGGGAGACCACACCCAGCGGCGGCGCCGCGGCCCCCCGCCCCCTCCCGGCAGAGGCGGCGCGACCCCCACCGCCCCCATCCACCCACCCCTCTACACCCACGGGCGCGGGGTCGCCCCCTCCGCATCGCACCGCGCCACGGGCGGGTCCCTCACCTGCCGCCCCCGCCCCGCCGCCCCCGGTGGCTCTCCCCCTTCCCCTCCGTTCCTCATCGCCAGCGGGGAGGGGCACCCGCCACCGCCGCCTCACCTGCGCGGCCCCCGCCGCCCCGCTCCCGCCCCGTCGCGGACGAGGAGGGGGGGGTAGGGAGGGCTGGGCGCTGCCTGCCCGCCCGGCCGCCGGCCGGCCGTCTCGCTCGGCTCGCCCCCCCCCCCCCCCCGAGCCCCCGGGGGCGGGGGGCAGGGTCCTGGGCCCCAGGGCGGCGCGGCGCGGCGGGCCCTGTTACCTGTGCGCGGCGGCGGCGGGAGCGCGGCGGCGGGTGTCTCGGTGCGGGCGGCCGGCGCGGACTGTGCCTGCCTCGCGGCTCGCTGCGCTGCAGCCTCCCTCCCAGCGCCACACACGGCCCCTCCGCCAATCACCGCGCCGCAACGCGCGGGCAGCGCACCGCCCGTGACGTCAGCCGGGGCCATGGCAACGGCGAAGGCGCGAGCACGAGCCCGCGCCTCCCTCTCCCGTTCTCCGGCGCGCCGCAGGGCGGAGGCCTCGCCAACCGCCACGGGCGCGCGGGTCGGCGGGACACGCCTAGAACTGGCGGTCCCGCCCGCGGGCGCGTGCACCCGCCGCCCCCCCCATTCCCCCAACAACGACTGCGGAGCCGAGCGGGGCGGGGGGTCGGCCGCGCTGCGGGGCTGCCGCAGGACCCGGCCCGGCCGGGGCAGGGCGGTGTCCCGCCCCCTCGGCCCTGGCCTCTGACACGGCTGCCTCGTCCGGCACGGCTTGGCTTGGCACGGCACGGCCGGGAGTCCCCTTCACCCGCCCCTGCCTTCACCACCGGTCGGCTGAGGAGACCCGCGGTGGCGGAGCGGGCCCCGGGCGCTGTGTGGAAGCGTGTGGAAGCGTGTGGAAGCGTAGCGGGGGGTCGTGGGCGGGGGGCACCGCCCGATGTGGCCGTGGGTTGCATGTGGGTGTCTCCCCCACATTCACCACACGCCCCATGCGACCTCTCTCGGATTCGCGTGTTCCACAAGGGACGAGTTTTTCCCGTTAAACCCCCGCCAAGCCCCCGCGGAGCCTGGCTGAGTGTCCGGTACCGTTTCAGTTGCAGGAATGCGATGTGGGGTGTCTGTGGCGAAGGCCGGGTCGGTGGGCAAGCTCCAGGGTATGGAGGAGACGGGGACCATAGGGGTCTGCGTGACGGTCTGCGGCTGCTGAGCAAGGTGCCAAACCGTGTGCCAGGAGCCGAATCCTGGAGTGGGAGCAGGAAGGAGGTTGTGGGTTGGGAAGACCCAGAAGAGGACAGCACACGGAGCCTGGGCAGGAGCCCAGGGAATGGCAGCAGGGCTCTGGGAGACCCTGCTAGGGGCTGGTGGGGTGGAAACATGGCCAGGTTCTGCAGATACAAACAGTCCATTTGCGGGCCTCCCCCTTGGAAAGGCAAACGGGCATGCAAACGTTGATAAGAATGTGCTGACAGGAGTAGGAAGAGTATTAAAATAATAAACATTGCATTCCAACAAATTGGAAATGCTTTTTTTATTAAAAAAAAATTGTTTCCCAAAGGGGTTCAAAGCATGCGTTCACTTGTCCCCTTTTTGAAGAGCTTGTCCCAGCTTGATTCCCTGACTCAAGTAGGCGGTGTCCTGGCCTCTCATATGCTTTCTCCTGGGCTCTGGGATCAGTAGTATCTCACAGAATTAGAAATAAGATGGAGAAAGCACCTCAATAACGTTTTTTGAAAAGGGTCGGGTAGGATAGAAGGGCGATTTTATCTTCCAGACTCAGGCTGTGTCTGGCAATGCCGCAGATCAGGAGCACCTCCAGCAGGAGAGGGAAATTCCCCCCGGGGGCTCCCTCCAGGCTCATGTGGCTATGTGAGGCTCCGGTGAGCACTCCGCCCTGTCCCTTCTGAATGCCAGGTCTCCTATAAAACCTCAGGCTCTGGTCATGTGGGTGGTTACTGTATCCGAGCTGTGGATCCGGCCGTAACTGGAAATCAAGCGACAGCAGCTTTCTGAGCGACTCCTGCTCGGATCACAAATACTTGCTTGACTAATGGTTCAAAACAACTCGTGCAGGAATAGCCACAGCACAGGATGGACGTGTATTTATGTAGAGAGAGTCATAAAAACCTGTTGGTAGGGTAGTATGTGGGAAGGGTGCAGTGCTTCCTTATCGGAAAGCAAGATGAAGTTATGAATGTATTTGCGTTCTTGACAAGTGTCTGGCCGAGACCAGGTTGGTGCAGTACCAGAGACGGCAGCGTCAACAGGTTCTCCTGCAGGCGCGCTGCCTCCTGCCTCCTCGTCTTGCCTGCATGCTTCTCGCTGTCTTTTCCAGGCGCTTTCTGGGGTAGCTTCTCGGTATGTTCCTTGTCTCCCTTCTGCCCTGCATTGATGAGGTGACTGTAGACCTCAGAGTGCAATACAGTGACCAGGACGAGCGTTTTGTTTCTAAATCTTCAAAGCAACGATCATGTGTTTTGACTGCATATCAGAAAGGTGCTATTTTAAGCTCTGCATGACAAAGTTGACTTTTTAAGAATAGGGCTTTTCTTCATTTACCCTTAAAATTGTATCATATAAAGAACATCTAGGTTTTCTGTCATGGCATTTTACCTACAGGGCTTGTTTATGGATGTCTTATTACCCTTTCTCATAGCCTACGATGTGTGTTAGGGTTTGTCATAATGTATGTTTTCCCCCATGTAAGTTTTGTCCAGCAACTTCTGTTATCTTAGACATTGATTTAACAGTGGGTTGTTTTTGGTTTTTTTTTATTTCTCATTAGTTCTAGTGCCTTCCATTTACTCCAAGGTTTAATGAATTTCATTCACGTTCCTGTGGAATATTGCTGGAACACTTGTGAAGAGAGCTAAAAAAAAGCAAAGCGGGCAATATCGGGTAGAGCAAAGCTCAACAGAATTTACTAGCTGTGTCAGGTGAGAACATTGCTGTTGCTTAATTTAAATGTGAAGAAGAATATAACCTTTCTTTTTACTTCCCCAGTGATGCTTTGTTGGGCTATACAGATACAGATTTCGTTTTTGAAACAAGCATTGTAACACTCAGGTTCATAATGTATTCCAATACACAATGCTTCATCTTATCTGTTTTTATATTTTATCATTATTTTCCACTTTGGGAAGCAATAGGAGGAGAGCTCGAGAGCTGTACTTGAACACAGATGGTATGATGGCACAGCATTTGCTGCAACTTGCTTCAAGTTATGTTACAGAGTTCATTTTTAACATAAGCTTTAAACCTTTATTTTGTAGAAAAGTCTCATTGAAATGGCAACCACCCATATATAGACTATACATTTTCAGAGGTGCTTGAATATTTTGGGGTAACATGATGAAAAATTAACTGATACAGGAAAATTAATAATCCTTAAAAGTGCGTAAAGAATCCAGACTGGAGCATATGTTAGATGAAGCACAGGTATGTATTGCTTTTTGGTATCTCCAGGAAGTATAGGGGAACTCCTTGTGAAGTAGCCTGCAATACTGTATTAATAGTTTTGTGGAAGGAAAACATCAGCCTTTCCATTCATTCCTTTCCATTATTTCTGGTTTTGGAGTGAATGGAACATCTCCTGCAACAACCCTAATTGCCACTAACCATAGTTTGTGTTTGCCAACAGCCCCATGTGTCAATAGATGCTGCACTCCTTCCCCTTTAAGTGGGTTATTTCTGCCAAACACCATTTCCACTCCTCTGGATTTCATGAATGCTGCCATTTGAAACAGATCCAAGGAATTAGACATTACTCACCTTTGCATACGCTGTCTCGTGAACAGATACTCTCCTGCTGTCTTCTATTCTTCTATTTCCTGCACTTTTTCCCCAGCATGGAATGTTTTATTTTGTCTTGCTTATTACAGTTTTGACCAGGGAACTTTGTCTCTTAAAAAGATAGGCTTTAAGCAGTTTCCCTTTTCTTCAAATGCATTTTCCCTGCTGCTCTCCACACAGCTTTTTGTTCAATGACTTGCACTTTCACTATCTCAGACTGTCAGGCGTACTTGTCGGCAGCTAGGAGCAAAAACTCATTTGTAGTTAGACACATTTGCATATAAAAGTATATATATGTATGTTTATTTACATTGCTTCTCTCTTTCTTATATGAGAGGAAGAAACTGAGGGACAGGGTGGGGGGACGACCCAGATATCTTTTATTTTCCCTCTACCACAGCATTTAGTTCTTTCTTCTTCCCTCTCATCCTTTCTCCCATAAGTGTTTAGTTATTCTTCCCTGTGCCTAACCATGTTTAATTAAAAGTGGACAGGTAGCAAGGCAGGGTTATCCACGAACTAGAAGACGGCAGGATTTTTGGGGGGTTACCGTTGCATAGGCCACAGAAGGCAGTCCAGGAAGTCTGTAGGAATAGCTCTTCAAAGTCGGCGAATGTGGTCAGGACCGGAAGGCACGGCAGTGGTTGCTCTCAGTGCTAACCAGGCTGCTGCTAGAAAATGGAGATGTTCTGATTGACTGTTTTTTTCCTGGGAACAGGAAAATGAGGAAAGGCAGCCTAGCAAAGGGCATTTCTCTGGAGACCAGGAGATGATTCTGCAAATCTGCGGCCTGCAGGGGGAAAAAAAAAGAAGAGTTGGCAGCTCTGTTGTATGCTCTCCTGCTGTCAGGAGCTACTTTTCTGAAAGCTGCTTGCTCAAAATCCTGACTGTTTTGACTTTGTTACATACATACCTTTCTGTGCTGATTCTCAGGCTACATGATTATACTGTATATAGGAGTACTCTTATGCAGCCTTTGTGTGTTTCTGTAGGGCTTTGAGCTTCTTGCCTTCCACTTAGCAAGAGCAAGACCATCAGAGTATTACCACTTTTCTGGAATAAAAAACATTTATTAACATTTTTAGGAATATGTCCTAGCTATCTTTATTTCCTTGGCCACAGCCTGTGATTTACAAGTCAAACTTCAAGCTTTGCCAAGGGAATTAGATACTTCATTCCTCTCCCTTGTAGTCTGTGCTGTTGGATCAACTGACACCCTTTGTCCTTGGGACACTCTTGTAGGTTGACCCAACTGAGAGACTTCAGTGAAGGATGGGTGCATTTTAGATTTTTCTTTTTGTTCCTTTTTCCCCCTGCAGTGGTCTAAAATTAGTCAGGTTCTGACTCTGTGTCAGGTGCCAGTGATAAAACATACAAATTGTGTAAAAGGCTGCTATTTTCCATCACTGAGTGGAAAGTAGTTAGAGCTGCTGGATCCCACATGGCCTTTCTCTCTGTCTCATCAAAGATGTCATGAGAACCTTCTCTAACCTCCTCACCTGTCTATCCATAGCCAAATTTTATAGAAAATGGCATATTTAGCTGAAGAATCAGAGTACCAGTGAGGCCTGCTTAAGTAATCCCATACCTTGGATTAAAATCCTGAAACGATTTTGGATGTGGACTAGTTTAAATATATATATATTAGAGAGTTAGTGAGTGATTGGAAGTGTCCCCAAGGATGATTCCTGAGATTTGGCCGTCAATAAAACACAAAGGTAATTTTCACAAAAATAATTTTAAAATGTTTGCAAACATCTTGTCACCAAATTGACAAGTATCCAAGAAGGATGTCAGGGTACCCGCTGGATAAATGGCATTGAAGTGATGAACATTCCTTCATTCTGAAAAAAAGTGATGTAAAATGGCAACTTCCTTCACAGAACTTGTCACCAAATGATGAAGATAAATCAGCACTGTTCTTTACTGCATACTGACCTTCCTGAGAAAGGAAGCTAGATAGTGTTCTTTCTCATTTATAAAAAGCTCCAGGAAGGTATGAAAGGCTTTAAGTTTGTACAGGTGTCATTAAAAAGCTGAATTTAATCTAAATAACTTCTATTTCTGACTTTTAGCATACGACATGGGGAAGAACATCAGGACCTGGTTGCACTTGAAGGGCTGCAGTAGCTTTCTGTAAGCAGTGAGTTGGCAGGAGAGCTTGAGAGGTCTGGGTGAGAAGGCTCCTATCTGTAGAGTGTAGGTCCATATACAGATCTCATTTGGTTCCTTTCATTGTCGTGTCTGAGTGCATCAGTTACATCTGAGCACCTACGTATTGAATGTAAAAGTGTGCAAAGTCTTGCATTGCTGGGAGCTCATTTTGAAATCAGGCAACTTGGCATTGCTTTAGGTGTATCTACTTTCCCATGGAAAATTCAGTTTGTTTCTGTGTTGTACCTGACTTGATTCTACAGTATTAGATGCAAACTCAAAAGCTGCACAGAAGAACAAAGTTCATCACTCTTGAATAAGATTGATTAATCAGACTATTTCGAGATGCAGCAAGGGAACGTTTTAGGGATGCTGCTGCAGTCATCAGAACCGTGAAGAAATCAAGTGAAATATCCCCAACCATCAGCAACATAAAGGAGGTTTAACATGGGTGTTTGAAACCGCTTGGCTAGACAGAGACCTGCAAGTGCAACATATATGTTTTATATATTATGCTTTTATTATATTCTCATTCCTATCTGATTGCCCAATGCTGAGGCTTTTGTGTGTCTTCCAAAGATACATTGAAAGAGCATATCACATATGTTTTCTCCTCCATTTCTCCCTACAGGAAGCAAGATGGATGGTGCCAAAACGGCGTACTTTGTGCTGGGATGCGTGAAGGCAGTTGGCTGCCCACACCACTGGGAGCATCGACTGAACGTGGGTCCTCCAGGGCTGGAAGTATGTGTTTGAGTGAATTTAACATGGTGTTGATAAATTATGCGTCTGTCTTATCCTGGTCCTCCACACAGGACTGAATTACACCCTGAATTACTGAATCCTGAGTAATTCTGTTGGTTTATAGATGAAAACAGTTTTTTTTCTTTTTGCAAGCAATAGCCATTGGGATTTGGGAACTGAGAACTCTTTTAGCTTGTATTCATTTCTGTTATGTGTAACTGCTGTTGAGTGAGCAAGATAAAACTTAAAAAGTGTTACCAGAAGAGACAGGATGTCTTGAAGCAAACTTGTGACTAACATCATTCTATTACACCTACTTTAATTTTTTTTCAGACTTATTTTTTATTTATTTGAGCTTACTAGCTAATGTTATTTTAATGTTGATTGTCAGGAAAAAGGCACTGTAATGTCTTGTTTCAAGTTGATTCTACCACTTAAGTTCAGACTTTCTTGTCTGCTGTGCATTTACTCTGAGTTAGTTTGTCCGTTATTTTTTTAAATGATAAATTATTTATTATTTTCTTTACATTCTTTAGAAATATACAGTAGCTGTTAGAGTTGAAGGCATCAGAAAAATGCCAAGTTACCAGTCTCATAAGGTACACCCTGAGGATTTCTGGAGGACCTCAAAAACAAAATAGTGTAGCTGCTATAGGGTATATGCAAACTCTCGCTATAAATGTTTGCCATTAAAAGGATCAATGGGTAATGTATTGAACCTGTATTTTTTAAAGGTAATCCAATGAATTATTCATACAGTGATGATCATTTGAAGTTCTACTTAAAAATGGAATGATACAGCACCTCAAAGGTGATTTTATGAGGTGGTCTAAGAAATGACAATTTCTAGAGCCAAAAAATCTGTCTCGTTAATCTCATCCTGGTACCTGAATGGTTCGATAGCGGTATGGATGAAGGAGAGCTAACTAGTATATTCTATTTAGATTTTCGCAAGCCCTTGGTAAAATTATCACAACAGACTACTAAAGAAATCTAGAAGGGAAAATTAGGCCCCTAATTAAGTAACTTTATTCAAGTTATAGGCATTAATTGCATGTCTGACCTTGAAGGTTTTCTTAATGCAGTAGGAACTTACATTTTCCACTGGTAAGATCGCTCAGATCCCGTTTTTGCTGCTGAGCATGTGCAAAACCATCTTGACAGCTCCAGGCTGCTAAGCCCCAAAGAAATACATAAAATAAGCATTTTCATGCAAGTTTCCTCTCAACTGCCTGTCAACCTCAGTTTTGCATCCCAGCAACCAACTCATTTTATTTTATACTGACTACATTTATCACAATTTATTTTATATTCTTGATAGGATATTGAAAGAGGCTCTCAGGGCCACAGATTGCTGCTGAAATGTTAGACAACATTTGGCACGAACAGGATCAGAAATTAAAAACTGGCATTTTTTAGCCTGGTTGCCTTTGAAATGAGGTTTATGAGATTGTGTTGTTTATCTCTCTGTACATTCAGCAATTCGCCTTAAAAACTTTGGGACCCAATTTCAACCAAATTTGAAAGATGAGCTGATATCTCAAGATAAATAAGGTCTATGAAAAACTGCAGCTGTACGGAGGACAAAGCGCGTAATTAAATGCCTGCGCTGTGGAAAAGGCAGGTGGAAGCCAGCCTTTATATAGCGGTTGAGAGCTGCCAGCCTGCCAGAGTATGCTCAAAGATTTTTGATTGAACATAGCATGTGCCCTATATGGAGAGTGGGTTTCAGAAGTGAGGTTGTTATGGCAGAGGAGCTTTTGGGAGACAAAGAACACAAGTCCATGAAAACAATCTATCAAACCCCACCTTGTTTGTTTTATTTCTTGCAGAGCAGCTTGATTCTCTTGCCCTGCCTCTTCTTCCTCCTTCCCACCCTGAACACCTTTTTTCCTCCTAGGATCTCCAGGGTCTGTTACTATCTTTGTATTCCCCTTGCTCTCCTGGCTTGGCATCAATTCCTGTAACTTAACCAGCCTAAGAATTCTGTCTGATTTAGTAATGAGGTCTCAGATATTCTCTGGTGGGAGCCAGTTAATGGCTGTTTCTTCATCCATAAAGTTCAGCTGGGCTGTTAGGATGTGCTTGTATCAATAGCTGTAACAAAACTAACTGGTTCTGACCCCTTTCCATTCTGACTAGAGAATCTCCTGCTTTGATAATTATACTCATCAAATATTTGTGGATTTTTATTGTGCCCCCCTGCCAGCTACCTGACATTTTAAAGATCCAGCCATTGTGTGGTAGGACTAGTGAATCTATTTTAAAAGAAGCTAACTAGAATTAAGCAAATTATTTTTAATTTTAAAATCTATACACACATATCAAATGGTATATCCAACCCAACATCACAATGTTTTTAGAATATGCCTATAAGGTACAGAGGTTTACAATTGTCCCACAGGGTCTGTATTGCTCTAAAAAACCAGGCAAGAGTTGTTTATGTCACAGATTAGGTTAGCTGGAGAAACAAATTAAAATGCCTTATCTCCCTTTTGCCTTTCTGTCAGGTTCTTCCTCAAGATGGATACCTTATCTAGCATGGAAAGTTTTTGTAGCTTCTCTCTGGTCAATTATCTAAACAGGACACAATTGAGCTGATGTCAAAACAGAGAATAGACACATACATAGTACTGGGCTATGATAAAAGCTGCTCTTCTGCACAACTTCCCAGCTTGTGAAACCTGTCTGGTTTTGCATAATAGATAAGCCCCAGGAAGTATAAAATTAGTGGGAGTGCTTGCAGTGTGGCCAAGTTACAGTTTTACAGTCGTTCAAAGGTCAGCAGCAAATTGACATCTACACCCAGTCCCGCAGGATGAGGCTCCATAGGGACAAAGCTCTCAGGCAAACGCCCGCGTGATTTGCCTGTGGCCATATGGAAAACCTGAAGCAGAATTAGAGGCTGAGATCCCACCCTATCACTTGCAAGCCAGGGCCAGAGTTACCAAGTCAATCTTTCTGTCATTTATCTAGGGCAGAATTTGAAACCTAAGCCTTGAGGAAAGATTTTTGAAGCAAAGCCTCCAGGCCTGCGGTCTCACAGGGCAGGCACTCTTTTTTTTTTTTTTTTCCCCCCCCCCAACTTCTAGATTCTCTTTTTCTTATTACTTAACTTGAAAATGAGGTTTTGATGAGAAGAAAGTTAAACTGCTGAAGAAGACTACCGAGTTTACGGATGCTATTATGTCTCAAATAGTTAATGTCTCACTTCTCTGTTAAACATTTTTTTTCTTTTTCAAACTTGGCAGGCTTCTGGCTAAGCTAATTAAGAGTGCAGCTAGGCTGTAACCAAATGATCTCTATGATACGATAAGCAGCATGCAAACAGCAATAATAGCAGTAGACTAACTTCAGAATGCTGTGAGTTCCTCTGAGCTTCACCAACAGATTTGTTGATAAGCTCCAGATTTTACAATGTCACTTTTCTTCTTCTTTAACAGAAAAACTGTCACCAGAGCTGGTTACAGCTCCCGCCTGCAAATGCAAAAAGTTGTATGGAGACAACAGCACACAGGAAGACTTGCTAGGCCATGGATTAAGATGTGTACCACTGCCAATTTTCAGAGAAGATGGTTTGACAAGGAAAGATCAGAACCTGAAAGCAGAGATTGGGTGTTCTCCTAAGGAGAATAGGTAGAGGGTCAAGATTTGGGGATAAAAACTAAACCCAAAAAACCTAGTGTAGAAAATGTTCTACCTGCTGTGAAAATGAAAAGGAAGGAGGGTATTAAAAGAAGTCTGAGGCCTATCTAATTTCAGAATTTGGCTGAAGAAAAAGAAGCAATAAAATCACTACTACAGATGAAATCCATAGATGGTCTTAAAGGATGGAAAGATCTGTACTGCATCCTGCAACTATTGGAAAAGCAATGGGGTGGGGATATTAATAAGCAGATTATAAGACAAGGCGGAGATTTGGAAGTGTCCAGCTAGAGCTATGGTTGGTCTTCAGGCAGGAAGTTCTCAAAATGTCCTGATCTCCACAGAGCAGGCTTAAATCCATGAGTCAGTGCGTATATGCTACAGCTACTCAGCACTGACAAGAAGCTCTCCAAACTATTTTCTCCCATCTCCTACAGATAGTGGTGATGAGGCAAATGCAGTTAGTACTTCTCTTTCTGAATGCTCTTGGTGCACAGGTACCTGAGCTACAATACCAAACCTACCCTCAAACAGCTGGACGCAAACCAGGGGAAGACTTTTTCTGCAGATTCTTGGGTAACAAGCTAGGCTGATGTACGTGTACGTCAACTGTATCTCGAGAAGCCTTTCCTGGCGCTTGTGCAGCATGCCACTCCCAGCAAGATTTGGGAGTTTGCTCGGCATGTCCTGCCCCTGGCTCATGCAGTCCCTGGCACCACCCCGACATTCACAGAACAATTCATATCCCCAGCATATCACCTCTTCAAATAAATAAGTCATAGCAGCTCAAAGGATGTTCTTCAATACGTTTATTTGGATATACACGGCGCTAAAGTGCTCTTTTTCTATGACTTGGTGCTTTGCCACCAACCAAAAATCCACACCCCCCCGCCATGATCTTCCTCCCACAGACCAGCCTTGCTGGTGATTTTGGCCTACTCCTACCATCCCCAGCGCTCCCCAGCCAGCTTCTTGCTCTGACAAATTCTCCCTTGGCAACAATAGCTCCTGCTGGGTTCCTCCCAGTCTGTGGCCATGGCTACTGGGGTGTGAAGTGTTCTGCCCACCTGAGTCAGAAATGTTCAGCAGCTCTGCTGACAAAGAGCAAGTCATCAGCTGAACTGTGCCCAGCCATCGGGACTGTCTCAGCTGAAAGGGCTGGATGTGAGAATACCTGGACCGAACACTGCAAACTCTCAAATTATTTTTTCAGCTCTAACAGCCTGCAAACTGCTTCAAATTTATGAATCCATCCTGCACGTAATTTAAAAGCACATTTTCTTCAGAGGAAAAATAAGTTGCAAAAATAAAAATGTTTCTCTACCTAAAAATGAGCCTGTGCTATGTTTTGGGAGTGAAAAATAATCCCCAAACTAGATTACAAAAAGGCACAGTATATTATTTTGATTACAGTTGTTCTAACTGAATATTTTTACAGATCTGAAAATGTTCAAAGGCACTTAAAAATAAGGGAGGCATATATTTTTTTTGTTCTTAGGGCTTTAAAGTCTAAATTCTATCTCCATGTTTGCTAGAGATCCTCTTTTCTGCTTCTTTTGATCCGAGCTTCTTAAGGAGAGTACTGTTTTTTCTTGGGTTTTTTGGGGAAGGACTTAGTTAATCTGAATGAAATACGTTGAGAGAGGCTGGCTGCTGAGCCTACAGAACCATTGATACTGCAAAACCAGTGTTTGTGAGAGGTGCAGTGCCAGTGGTGGGGGGCTTGTTCTGTAACCTAGTGAGGGCCGTCTTCTCTGGACCAAGTGCCTGTGCTGTTTTTGTGTCACACCTGTTGTGTCTTCCTTGGAGCCATATGTTCGTTACTGTCAAGTTAACGACCCCGTGCAGTTGGCTGCCTGCAATGCCGAAGGGAATGCCTTTTATCAGGTTGGGGGGTATTTACACGTGGTTTCCTTGTGGAGATGAAAATGGCAGGTTTCTGCATACGTTTGTTTCTTCCCATCTTGTTTTTATGATGATGTAAGTCAAGGTCTGATTCGTTATCTACAGGGTGGTTTCAGTCTTTCACCATACTGCTTACTGCCACAGGGAAGATGCTAGGGAACCCTGATACTCCTCAGAAAGGTAATCTGAGTTTATTTGTTTTACACAGTAATAATCACCAGATAAGGCACAGAAGTAGTCCTTAGGGCACGGAGCAGGACCAGATCTCCTTGCCCTCAGCTGCGAGCTCTGGCCAGCAGACCAGCAGGCTGCGACTGCTCTCAGGATCAATGTGCTGTCACTAATTTTTGGACAAATGTGGCAAATTTTTAGCAGGAGCTAAAGGTCCCCTTGTGGACCCTGATAGCAAGAGTGTGTCCTGAAGGAATGGGTTCGTCTTCTCTTGGGTGGAGGAGTGAATTAAATCTGGGTCCCCTGTGTTGTGGGTGACTGCCCATCCCTCTGAAGTGCTGGGTTTAAGGTGATGGGGAAGAGAAGGTAGGCAACTTCCTTCACCGTTTGAAAGGAAAACTTGATACCCGCTTGCTCTTCTCCCAGCACCGTCTTCAGAAGAAACAACTGGCTCTTACCCCCTGGCAAAGAGAGATCCTTCCTTGCGACCTGGGATGCAGGCAGAATGAAGATGCACAATTGGAGAGATGGTGCAGGGTATCTGGAGGCCTGGCCTGCTGCATGCTGAAGCAACAGAGTTTTCAGGAGACAACTGGCATGGCTCCGACGGGGCTGTGTCGTGCACAGCAAGTAGAGGTATCCTTCTACGTAGGCAGAGAGCCTGTCCTCTGGGAAGTACCAAAATCTTGCCAGAACTTGATATGAGGTGGGTGGGGAGGAAAGGGAGGTTTCCACATTTTACACTGAAACGACAGGCATACTTACAAGCCTCCGTGTTCATGGTCTTTCTTCCTGTGCTCCGTATAAAGAGGAGTCAGTCCCAGTTAGACGGCAGCTGCCTATGGGATGGGCTGTGGGTTGTTATTGTTATTTCTGTAAGACTTGAGTGTGAAGATGTCAACCTGTGCTGAGACCCAGTTAGGCTATAAACACAGCAAGCTGGAATCCCTTGGAGTAACAGAAAGATAGATGACTTGCCTGCAGTCATACATAAGTCAGTGGCAAAAATAGCACTTGGTCTTTGGACTGAAAAAACGGCATGGAATCAGCCTGGTTTGTCTTGTGCTTCCCGCAGCTCACAGTCGGATGTGAATATGTTGGGCTGAATTGCGATCTGTTAGATCTAATTGAGCCTTAATTATAATACATTAAACAATTAAAATAATGAAGATCAGGCACAATCAAATTTCAAAACAAAGAGATTTAGCAAGATTAGACCGTTAAAACTGTACAGATGATGCCATTAATCTTGGAGGAGGTCCAACATAAACAATAAAATATCTAGCCAGCTGGGAAGACGGCAAACTGGAGGTAATATCAGATTCCCAGCATAAAGTCTAAAGGAGTAAATGGATTTTCCCCTTCCATTTTACAGCTTTATTTTTAGACAAGAGCAAAATACTGAACATATCAAAACATGTATATGCGTGCACACAGAACATAGGTGTGATGGCTATGAATCATACAAATGTGTGGACTTCAAGGAGGCAGGGAGTCAACAGCTTGAAATGCTTGGTGAATTATATATACTACTGTACTTCCCATTCGTGTTTTTAAGAGTTATTCTGATATTTATAGTAACTTTAGCACCGAGGAAGCTAGCTTTGACTGACAACTCCGGGAGCAGAAGTTGTTCTTTGTCCATAAAACATGTACAGCACTTCAGGAGGTGAGAGGGAGCTTTGGGCCCCACATTCATTCCTTTCCTGGCATCTCCAGGGATCTCATCATCACTGTTATCAACAGTAATGCATTTATGACACTTTGTCATTTGTGAGAAGAACCCGCTGTGTTGTTCACATGAAGCCAGGCTCCCCCCAGGAAACCCAGAGCTGGTGGAAGGTCCTGGAGCCCGGGCACAAAGCCATGGGGAAGGAGTGCTGCAAAACACCCTGAAGCTGATTGTTGGAGGCAGAGCATGGGGAAGAACAATATATAACAGCTGATAATGGAAAAAGCAGGTAAATGTGACCAAAAACCTGGCCTGCAGTTCACAGGTAAAATAAATTTACCAGAAAAGGAAATTCTTTCTAAAAAGCTAAAGAACAAAGATATATGAGGCCTCCTCTGGGAAATAAGGATGAGCAATCTAAACTGCAGGTTTTCTTTGTATAATCGAACACTGTATTCCTGGAGGGATCTTTTTATTTGGTTCTTTGCTCTCTCTGATTCCTCTCAACAATGTACACAAGCTGCAGTACAGAAAATAGAGATAGTCAGAGAGAGATAACACTGTACCAAGAGAATTTAATTAATAAGTCCATGTGGGACTGTGGGTAACTATGGAAAGAATGGAGGAAGATGAGCAAAAATAAATCCTCCTAATGTGTGAATGTATTAAATATTTCATTGAAAGAAAGCAAAAGAGGCACCAAAAGGAGTTTATCACTCTTGGAAAACCTAAAAAAGAATATTAGGCAATGTATTCTGTTTTCTCTTTCAATTTTGCTTTAGACAAACTTACTACTGTGCCACTTTCAGGGAGGAGAATTTGGGCCAAGGATTTAGCAATAGACATCTGAAGACCTCAGAAAAAGCCAGGGACTGGGGAAACAGAATAAAAGAAGAGACTCACTCTCTTTTTCAACAACCACCATCTTTTACAGTTCTTCAGGAGACACATGTGAAGGCCTGCATGGGTGGATGCCATGCACACTGAGATGCAAATGCTAGGCACCCTTTGGTCCTCAGCAAGCAGCAGATAGACAACAGCAATGCTGCTTAATTTCAGGCTGACCCAGGAATGAAAGATTTTTGGCATACTGATCTTGACCTCTCTCTTCTGTCCTGTCAGCTGTTACTTCCCAGTGCCCTTGGGCTGGCTGAATTGGCTCTTGCTGATGGCCTTTTTATAGTTCCCTGCCCTGGTACTTGTGTTGAAGCTGGGCTTTTAGGTCTTTGGGTAGATCTCGGAATTGCAGATTAAAATCACATATTCCTGCTTTTATTAGAAGCTTTGCTGAGGTCCAGAATTTGCTGGAAGCCTGATACTCTCCACCATTTACTGGCTGTGAATTATGTAGATACTCATATTTTTAATTTCCTTTCATTTAGTTGTGTGTGCAGGACCTCTGTCATGACCAGCAGGGAACTCTCCCCTGGGTAGAGAGAGGCAATTCAGCATCTGTGCCAACCCTGGCTTGTAAAAGCCTGGCAGCTCTTCACAAACAAAGCCTAGAAATGTTGCTATTAAAAGCATTTATTGAATAAATCCATATGTGACAAAATGATAGCTGCAAAAAGCAGTGGAATTGTTTTTTAATGGATAAATCTTATTTGAAAGGTAAAGCTGAGCTGCAAAAGCTCAGAGAACAGTCACCTGAGGATAGAGCTTTGAGCAACGTGGGAAAAATTAGAACCACTATGAACAATATAGAGGATAATAGATTTGAGAACATGTCTGCTTTGAGTGGGAGCTTTTATGTAAAGAAAAGAGGGGATAAGCCTGGATTTAACTTCGGTATTTGAACGCTTTCACAAATAGAGATAGAAGAACAAACCCTCATTCCCTTTAGCAAGTCTGCAGCAGTTAGAAACAAGAGGACCCCTAGTCTTCTACGCAGGGGTCAGCAGACTGCAAAGGGGTGCTGTGGCAGGCTCTGACCTCCCAGCGAGCCACGCAACTGGGCTGCAAGGGCCCTGGATCTGCCTTTGCACCTTGGCTGTGTGTCACACCAGCTTGTCAGTCTGTGCCCAGCCTTTATGTTTAAGGGAGGCAGGGTGCAGAGCTGGGTTGATTGAAATCTCCCTTGTGTGGGGGGGAAGCAGAGGAGCAGCGATTGTGTAAAGGCTGTTGCAACAACTGAAGAGCAGTTCTGCTGGGAATCCAAAATTGCCATGGGAGAGGATCCTATTTTTATGTCTTTCTGCTTAAAGTGTCTTTGCTTTGGCCTTGATTGGGTGATCAGAACTTGCTCTAGACACCAAAAAAGAAGAAAAAAAAAAGATCATTCTTTAAAAAGAGGCATCTGGACAGTATTTAGCCATAAAAATAAACCAACATTGGCTATCTGCATTGTTTTGTAGGATGTTGAAAGAATCTGTCATGATGGGCTTTTGGCAGGTGATAGCTGGGGGTGGATATTTCCCGGTGAGGGATGGAGAGCCCTTTATTGGAACCGGCAGAGGCCAATGTAGTGACCTAGAGGTGCAATATAGCCTCTCTGGGAATGAGCGGTCTCCAGCAAGGACAGATGGCTCCCGTGACTGCTGCTGACATACATGAATGCAGTATGGAAAGACTCTAACTAATTCAGGAATTTCTTGGCACACATAATGTCCACATTAGGGAAATGTTTTACATCACTTGAGGGATGGTCTAGCTTGTCCAGTCTCTTCAAAGAGATTACTGGAGAAACTATGAAAACAGCACATCAGGATTATAAAGGTTTACTGGAAGATCAGACAGAAGTGGAAGGGAGGACAAAAAATATGGAACAATGAAAACAAATAACATCTGAAAATATAACATCGGAACTGATCCTGCAGAGAACTCCAGGGTGAATATCACATCCAAACTCATATTTAACATGGTATTTGGGAAGTAAGGAGTTCAATCTAGCAAGGAACAGATTTTTCAAAATCAGACATAGGAAAACAGTCAGAAGCACCTACTATGTTTGGAATATTGCGCATGCAGGTGCAAGTGCCCAATTTAGAAATGAGTCTCTGACATTCCTGCTCACAGTCTAGAAGCAAATGGATCTTTGTGTGCACCTAATGCTGTAAATCACTCTCATCACCTATGAATATCTTGCTTTTGGAAATGTCAGTATTTTCTGGAAAAAAAAAGGCCTCTCTTCAGTGTCTTCCCAAAATAGGATGCCTAATGTTGGTAAAATTGTAGACCTTTTATTTCAAGATAGATCTACACTGGCTTTTTTGTGATGGCAGTTTTCCCATCTACTGCTTCCCAAAGTGGTTGTGGTAGAGCTGTGATATATCATCAAAGAGTGTCATGTGCTGGGTGCTTGCAAACCATCTTTTTATTAGAAAACATCCTTAGGGAAAAAACCATTTTCCAAAAATTGGGGCTATTTAAACTTTCAGCAGTGTCTAGGATCCTTAATTTCTTTCTTATTCTTAAAAAGCCAGATGGGTAAAAGAAAAAGACTCAGTTCGACACCTTATCCAGGGGAGAATAGCTAGAAAATGGAGAAGAGAAGCACACTGCATTTAATTCACATGTAAAATTCTTCATTTGCATTACAAGTGAGCTGGGGTACCACTGCTGTATTCCAGTCCCCAACTAAAGTAGCTGGAATCCTGTGTAAGTAAAGCCCATCTCTGCTGTCTTGCCTCCTTTCCTCTTTTCCCAGTGGTTCTGTTGTTCTGGGGATGAATGCAGGATGCTCTGCTCAGCGCCAACCCCAGCCACCCCGTGATGGTTTCTCTTTCTGGAGGAGAGGCCTTACCTCCAGACATTTTGCGAAATGCTCGCTGTATGGGATCCCACCACTGGGAAAAGTAAGATGGCTCTGTGATAATAGAATAGAATAGAATAGAATAGAATAGAATAGAATAGAATAGAATAGAATAGAATAGAATTAGAATAGAATAGTTCAGTTGTAAGGGACCTACAATGATCATCCAGTCCAACTAGATATTAGATATTAGCCAAGACTTCTGCAGGGACAGGATGGTGTTTTGCCACAGAGAAGAAAAGTGCTGCAGATGCAGCCAGGGAATGTACGCCGTCACGTGCACCCCACACAGGGTGAGTGCTGGGCATGGGCAGCACGGGTGTAGGGCTGCAGGCTGTCACAGCAGCATGATGCATCAGCCCTGGGAAGCCAGGCTCACAGCTGCAATGGTCGGCAGAGGAGTGCAGACAGCCAGGGCAGCAGTTAGGGGTAAAGGGAGGGCCCCATCCTCCTGTCTTCACCCTTCCTATCTCTGCAGTAGAGGCAGCAGAAACAAGCCTGGTTTTCCGTCACAGCGCTGCCCTTCCTTCCCCTTTCCTGTGGCAGGAGCAACCCAGCCCTGGCCCCTTGTCCTCAGGATGTCAATATTCAGTGCCACTGGCTCTTCTGAGGAGCCTTTGGCTGGCTGTGCCTTGAATTCCCCATAGCAGAGGGCTACATTTGAAGCAGGGGGCTCACAGCAGTCTGTGGTTCTAAGGCAGTCCACAGGGAAGGTATGAATGTGTCCCTCATGCGAGTTCTTAGGGAAAAGTCAGATGCTTCAGCTAAATTAGGATTCAGAGCTTGCAGTCAGGTTTTGTACTAGAAGAATAGCCTGACGGTTAAGGCAAGGTCAGTGAAACCGGCAAGCTCACCTGTCTTAGCCTGCAAGGATCTGAATGCACACATCCTTCAGGAATATCGTAACCACCAAACTGCGCTGCTGCCCATCTAACAGAAGTGGACCTCTTCACCGCAGGACCCACTGAGGAGCTGCCGCCTTGTCCTCACGGCCCTCCACTGCCTCTTTCTGAGGGAATTTAGGCAATCCACTCCAACCTTGAACCTGTGCTATGAACTAGAGAAAGCACTGGACTTGGATGCCTTTGAAATCACTTTGAGCCTTGCATTGCTCTATTCCTCCCAACAATTCCCATTTGTATACTGTGACATTTAAGTCTCCCAGACCCTCAAAGCAGAACGGCTGGGCAATTATAAACCGCATTTGTTGTTCAGCTTGCGCCCCCCTCCCGTGAACTGAACCGTGAAAACGGAGCTCACGCCGGCTCTGCACTTGTGACCAGCCACACCATTTATAAAGCTCCGGGATGAGGCTTTATGGCCTGTCCACAGTGACAAACGCAGAACTCCTGCAGGTGGACAAGGCTTGATATTCAAACAGTCAATGTGATCTCCAGAGTCTTCCTTTTGCAAGGCCAAAAAAAGCCTCTCAACAGAGAAGGGCTGAGCTGAATTTCCTATCCAAAAATCCTGCTTGCACCTCTGTTTGCAGGCTGCCTTTATTCCTGGCCTCTTCACAATGGAGGGCACTGTATAAACATTATCAGCCTCCCTGGGAATGGAGTGTGACTGGTTATAATAATCCCTTGTATTTCTTAAACACATTATACCTGATTCCCTAGCCTTTGGCAAACTTTAGGACTTCAGCCTCATAGTGTCTGATCAGGAAGTTAATCCATGTGTTATGGGTGGGAAACTGAGGCACAAAGGTTTTAAATGGCCGCTGGGATCTCTGACTGTCATGTGAAGTGGATCCAGATGCAAGGCATTCCCAGCCTCAGGTCTGTGCCAGCCCTCTAATAACAGGCCGCCAGGAAGAGATGAGTATGAAGGATTCTGCCATCCCAATATTAGCACCATTGCTAGCTTTCCCACGGATATGGGGAGCTCCAAACAGAATGGACGGGTCACAGGGGCTTGAGCCTGAATCATCTTCCATCACCGTTGCTCTGGGGCAATGACTGCTGGCAGAGCTGGGTGCTCAGGTAAAGACAGACGATACAAACAGCCATCGCAGAATTGCCCAGCGTTGTCTGTCAGAGACCTTGACATGACACAGAAGATACATTTCTAACCAGAGCCAATTCCTTTTCAGCCGCAGAGGCATCCTTCCTTCCCCATGCCTCTGTGTTACTTGTTTCGACAGCTGTGGTATTTTTCCAACATGAAATAAACACATGTAACAATTTTTCCCCCAGCTCTCGAGTTTATCTAACCCAAACATTTTTAGGATCTGGATAATAGAGCAGAATGCCACCCTCAAAATCATAACTTTTAAAGTTGAGTGAAAATTAAAACAAATTAAAAATAGATATTAAATTTGAGAGAGGCTGAAAAAGTCCTGTTGGAACTTGGAGGAGTTTCAAATGTTATTTTTAACCATAGACATTTAGCTCTTATGGGAAACAAAACTTAGAAGGACAGATATAATTAGGTCAGATATTGAGAAACTTATTATGCCTTGCTACAGATGATCCCAGGAGAATGTAACTTAAGCCCTTTTTTGTATTAAGATTTAATCATGGTTTCTCACTTTTTTATGTAGAGTTCTCTTCAAAGAGTAAAATAAAGTAGAATAGGAATATGCTTTGTATTACTGCTTCAGCATATGAAGCAATGAATGTTTGACAAGAAATCTGAGGACAGACGGCAGGATTTTTATTTCATTTTGTACTAAAATACATAACATTATGCTAGCATCTGTGCTTGCTTTTGTTCACTGGGTAGATATAATTGATATATGGACGATACTGGTATCTCTTGGGAGTATCCAATGCTTGGCACCTCCAGAGCACCACTGTGCAAATATTAACTACGCCTTGCAAGGCGATTACAGCATAGACATTATTCATATTATAAGTGGGGAAACTGAGGCAAAGAGCGCCAGTTGTTTGATCAGCACCGAGTCTGTTTCACAGCCGCAGTCAGGACTCAAGATCTTCTGCCTTCTGCTCCCACTGCTTCTGCAGAGAGATCCACCTTCACACAAGAAGTGTGCATTTCATACATAACCAGAGGAGAAAAGCTTTTATCAAAAGAAGAAATGAGCCAGTAGGTGGCTGATAGAGAGTACTGTTAACACATGGATCTGTCATTACTCATAGCATTTATCATGTCTGTTACTGCGAGGCACACTGTTCTTTAAAGTAGGTGTCTAATTTGAGGGATACTGGTTTTCCTAGCAGCTACGGCAATCTGGGGAGGGATTCTTGGTGAGTTGCCTGAAATGAAATATTGCACATCATTCATCATAACGTCTGCTCAGAGAGAGGTGGAAGCGGACTGGAGTCATGCTAGGCAGGTTCTGGATACCACGTTTTCCTACCACAACCCCACTGGCTCAGGAGTAGGAAAAACAATATTTTCACTGACAAAGATTTGCCGGAACCTCTCCTGGGACCCACAGCCAAAGCAGACACAACATGTACAGGCAAAAGAGCCTTTTGGCTAGAGAGCTTGAATTTTTCAGGGAGGTGGTTTAACTATACCAGCAGCAGGTCTCTGCTGCTAGCATAAAATGTTCCTCCAGCCAGCAAGGCATTTGTGTGTATATCTATTAGCAAAACTTCTGTAGTGTAGATGGGGTCTCAACAAGGATCCAAATGCGAATTTTTAAAATGACTGGAGTATGTGGATTTGGAGTTCAGGTCAGACCCTTCATTACAGGTGAATGAAATAGAAGGAAGGAGTGTCTTCTCGCTGATAGACTGTGTCCAGCCTGGTAGTGGTCAGAAGCTACTCTTGAATCCATCTTTAATCTGAAGCGAAGGATAGTAAAATGCAATGGTAGGACCATCTAGACGTAAGTACATTCAAGATAAACTGATCCAATTGATGTTAACATGGAACAAGACTCCATACCTCGCGTATCATCGGAGGAACATAAGCCAGGAAACAGAATACATCAATATTTCTTATAATATATTTGAAAAGCGTGGGTGAAAGGAAAACACATAAATTCCTAAGGTAAGTAAAAATCTCATGCTTGTCCTATAAGAAATCTTGATCAAGACAAAGTGGTGGAAGGTAACTGACCCCTGTGCTGCATTGGAAAGCATACATTTGTGGCAACTATAAGAATGTCATCCATCCCACTGTTGCAAATATTCAGGAGTTTACTTGTTTTCTATCCTTGTAGATGGTAGAGATTGCAGTCAAAGTTTCCCCGTCTGCCACAGAGGTATTAAGGTTGATGAGCTGTTCATAATTATTGCTAATGACTACAAGGTAGTGATATTGCTCTTCACCTTCAAGGTAATAAGTGGCATCAAGCTATGGCAATAATTTCCTGGAATAAACACTGTACTCTTACTCTCTGATGTAAATTGCACTCTTATTGATGCAATAAACTGCAACTGTTTCTTCAGGCTGGGGAAGACTTCCAGTAAGTGATAAAAGCTTCAGTCACATAATTCTGCTGGGTGCTAGTTCCTCTCAGTGCTTTGCTTGCTGAGCGTGCAACAGGGGCCTTACAAAAGAAACACATTCCCTGTCTGCAGCATATGAACTGTACAGCAAGTTTTTCTTTTTCCATGTGGCTCAAGTGGAGCCTGGTTGATGTCTCTCAAATGTACCGCTTCCTACGTGCAATTGCAGAACCTCACTGCCCTGAGAAACCCAAATCAGCTGAGTTGTAACTCAAAGCCTAGAAGTAACTGTTCCAAGATTGTGCTTGTTAGAGATAACATTTCCTGGTGGCATACAGACAATTAATTTACTTAAATTAAAGCTTATTAGATTAATACTCTCTAAGAATACATGTGCCTTCCTATGCTGAGTAACTCTGCAGCCACACTTCTACAACAGTCCTTTGTTCCCCACTGCTTCCCTGCATTTCTGTTTAACTCTCAGTCATCTGTCAAGTCTACCTCAAGTCTTGTCAAGCCTTGTATAGTTGTGCCAAGAAAGTAAATTTCCTTACTCAAGGTACATTGGCTAAAGAATTTTGGTGGGGTTTTTTTGTTTGTTTTAGGGTTATTTTTTTGCTGAGGAAGGTAGTTTAACTTTTCTCAATCTAAAAAAACCTGCCCCAACAAAATTACTTTTTTGCTTCTGTACCAAAAGTCAACTTTTTCCAGTGTACAAATATCATTCGGATGTGTAATGTTGCACACTAATGACTGGTGTAGCAGTAACAGCTCTCTCCTGGCACAATGGCTGAGCTCTGAATTTGACATTTGAGTGTTCCCTGCTGTAGGCAGTCACACCTGCATCTCTAGAGTAGTGGCAGGGGAGCAGGCTATGCAAAAAGCAAACTGTGCTACAGGTTTTTAGGATGCTCAGCTAAAAGATATTATTAGGCAAATGTGGAGCTTCATCCTCAGGCATTGACAGGTGAAACTGTGTTCCTTTTAATCCTTGAAGCATCATATTTCTCTGTCAGTATTCAAGGCAATCAGTGGGATGGCTACTTGCCTTTTCTATTTTTCAGAGGAAAGAAAAACCAAATTCTTCCTGGTTTGATACCAGAGAGACACTGTCTACTTGAAATAGAGCCAGCTCTTGAAAATGAGTTAAAAGTCATCTCCTTGCCAATTTTTGTGGGTGTTCATCCTGCCTGGGTAGCAAGAAAAATCCTGCAGGGAATCTCATGAATGTCAGTGCAAGCAGGTAAAGAAGAGCTAAGCCCCTGCTAAATTTCTTTCTTCCTTCCTTTGAGGAGGAGGAGGAGGGGGGAAGGCAGATGGTAACTGTTTGCTGGAGCACTGCGCGTATGCTTGTTTTTTAAGCTTTACCTCTATAGAATTCATATGTTTGACTAAAGAATTATATCCTTGCTGTAGAAAACAGGAGCAAGACATCAGCCTGTTCCCTAACAGAATTCCTCTGAGCTGGGGAAAAAGTACTACAGAAAGCGGGGAGAGGAGAGGGTAGGAGCTGCTCACTGCAGAGAGCACTCCCAGCTAGAGGAGAAAATGTCAGGACTACTGCCAACATACTGAGTGAAAGGTGTTGGGGAGTGTTGTTCAGATTTACCAAATTGATGTGATTTATTGTGCTTTTCTTTCATCCCTCTCCAAAGATGTTATGTCTGTTTAAATGCATTTTTTTACTTTATTGCTCACAGTTGGAGATGTTTCACACAATGAGGCCCAGGTAATATAATGCAGTTTCCCAGATTTCTCCATGGAAGCTCAAAATAATGCTTAAGTGCTTTTTTTGCAAAGACCCGCTAAAAATGGAACCCAACCCCTGCTTCATCTGTCAGTTTGTGGCAGAACAGTAGGAAAGCCTGTCTCAACCTGGACTTTATAGCTACATTAAAATACTTTTTTTTTCACAATAAAGACATAGCCTAGGACTACAGCTTCTCAGAAAAAAAAAAAAAAAGGTGTTTAAGCCACTGTTAAAGTAATTTTTATTCATTAGTCTCTGATCACATTTCAGGGAAGACAAAGCAGTGCATCCTCTTAAATCCAAGTGAAATATTTCCTAAATTTAGGGGGACATAAAGTGTTTCTACTTCAGCCAGCTGTGGAGTTTGGAGTCCAGCACACCGAGGGGAGGAGAGTATGTTAAAAACATGTTTAAGTCTATGGTGAATGCACTGAATTTTGTTCGTTTCAGCAGTCACCTTTCTGAAAATATTTTATTCCAACACGTTCAAAATGAAACCTTTTGTTTTTCATATCTAAAAGCTTTTTCAAGTTTTACCTACATTTAAGTTAGTAAAAATCAACCTATATCCCCAAATAAAACACACCATCTTTTGCCCTTGTGCCTGGTTCCCACACTTTGTTTCTTTGCTGGTTTTCCACTTCAGCCAAAGGGTTCACAACCTCTGGCCCAGACCAGCCACAGACCTTATGGATCTTTATTTCATCAGGTGAATGTAAAATACTGGCAATTTGTGAAGCTGAGCAAAATGGAGGATTTTTGCCTGTACTGGCCCAGCAACATTGTTGCCCTCACCAGGACATCTCCTGGAGCAGAGCGCACACTGTCAGGGCAGGGCTCGGGGAGCCCTAATTAACACCTCCATTGGGTTGTGGTTAATTGGGTTAATTGGCGATCTGAGCCTTGAAGTGCAGAGCTGTGGTCACAGCCAGCCCTGAAAGCAAGGCCTGGCAGGGCACAGGCAGGTCTGGCTACCATTGCTACCCTGGAGCAAGGGAGAGCACAGGGCCTCACCACCATTTTAGGGCAATGCCAATGGGTGCTAGTACATGGCAGGCTGGGTTGGTGGCCAAAACAGCTCCATTTGGCAAGGGAAGAAGCTCCTGGAAGGGGAGGAGGTGGTGGCAGTGCCCATCCTGTTTCTGGGAGGAGAAGGGCACTGAGCAGGGTGGATCAATGCAGTGGGGCTGAGCAAGGTGAGAAGCCCCGGGGGGCGGTTTAGCTGAGACAGGAAGGACCTGGTGATGAGGAGTGACAGGGTGTGGGGGTGAGGGGCTTCTGGGAACAGAGGAAATCATGTGCCTCTCTTGTTTAAACAGCCTTGGCACATGTGTAAGGACTTGTCCTTTGCAACTCCTCGTATGTATGGGAGCAAGAAGTGAAGCAACAGTTTTCAAATAGCTGATGCGTACACAAAGAAAATCAGTCAAAATGCTAGAGGGATGATGCTTCCTCTTCCTTTCATCTCTCTTGTGAGGTATTACTGTTGTTGCCTTTTCCCTATGGAAATATATGGAGTTTTCTAGCAAATTCTGGGCAGAGGTAGCTGTGGAAAACTACAATATCCATAGAGCAAGTGACAGTGGCAAATCCAAGTCGTCCCTGCCAGCTACCCATACAATGTCTGCCATGTTGCTGTGGGGAGGCTGGTGTTTTGTTTACATGGTGGAAACATGCAGAGGCCATAACAAACCACCTGCTATTCTTGTCACATCTGCCCCTTGCATATTCCTGCCCCTAAGACCCTTTCTGCGCCTACAGCATTGGTTTAATGCCAGATAATGCCAGCAGGTGTCACTTCCATGGGGAGCTCTGTGAACATGCAGCAGAAAGATGGCACGAGCACTGAGAACTTTATCTGAAGTAAGCAAACAAGAGTCTAATAAAGAGCATGATTGTTACGTTTGGGTGCTAGCATCATCAGACTACGTGTATTACTGAGTGTCTAACAGTCCAGACAGTGTAACTGTCACCAGAATACAGTTTCAGAAAAGATCTGATGCCTGCTGCTGCAGAAGATATACATGGCACTGGAAAAAGGTGGGCAGCCAATGCCATCAAGTGGGGTTTATATCAGTTCGGCTGCCTGCAGCAGACAGCAGGGAGGGATGGAGATGGTGGAGGGAAAATGAAGCCAAAGGTATACTGCCGGGGTGTTCAAGGAAATAGTAGATACGAAGTCTCAGTAAAAGGCCATAGAGAATAACCTTTCTTCATACCCCTGGTGCTTAGGACTTAGGTAGAATACTTGGGTGAAATCTGGCTAAACTGATTCCAGGTAGTGTTTGTCTCAGATTGTATCTGTGCTGGTGTGGGAATTGAAGCTGAGGTTTCCAGACTGTCCTGCACCGCAGTGTGCCTTTCAGGTGGTGAAGAGTACCCGTGAGCTTCCCAGCCGCAATGCTGGAAGCTGGGCATGGTGCAGCTGAAGAGGATGCAGGCAGGACTGAGCTATGTTTGGTGTGAGACCCAGGGAAGTTTGAAGCCACCTTTTCGTGCACCTTCTCCTTGCTCTCTCATCCTGCTCTAAGCCAAGAACATGAATGGTGAAGAAAAGAAGTCTTGGAGATACTGCTTCCATTTTACAAAGCCATGAAAATAAGAATTCTTTATTTAATTCTGACTATTCTGCAATAGTTTACTTCTGCTTTTGTATTTATTATCCTGCATACAAAGCCCTCAAAATCCTTGACTGTTTTCTTTCTAGTGGATATGGCTAAAATAGACACAGGGCAGTCCCAATGAGTCAACATGCGGCTACCCTGACCCATTGCTTCTGCTGAGATCTCAGCAATACGTGCAGCAGTTATGAAACGCCTGTCCTGCTTTACATTCAACCCCCAGCTTATTCTGGGATAACGTTCATCTGTAGACAAGCCAGGACAAGGCTGCAGTGCTAACCACCCTGTCTTTTTGTCTTCAGGAATTCTCCCTTGGGAAGGGAATACTTTATTTCCTCTTTAAAGGAGTTATTCTGATTTGTCCCAGTATCTTCACAAAAAGGGGGAGACTAGACACCAGGATTTGTGCAAAGTGAGGCGGGCTGGAACCAGAATAAGCAAATCAAACTCCCTTCATGTTAAGGTCCCACCTACCATTGTAAGATGGATCCAAAACAGAACAGTGAATGCGACTCCTCTCTAATGCCAGGGAAATTCAAATCCAGGTCCAACTGTAGAAACCTAGGAATGAGAGGTGAGGTAACATGACACTTCCCCTTGGGATGGCTGTGCAAAAGAATGCAGGAAGAAGGAAGAATTAACCCTGTCTGCATGCAAAGTGAGCCATGTTCCACCCACGCTCAAGTCCTGGGGGAAAGGCTCCCTTTGCACGTTCAAGATTTGAACATTATTCCTGTGCCCCAGGCAAGAAAGGGCACAATACATTTCTAATGAGTGGGATCTAGGGGCATGTGGAGTTCATTATGAATATTGCAGACCTTGCAATACTGATTGTGCTGGTATAGAGGATGCATAAAATAATAAACATTTTAGGAACATTTCCTTTCATTTGATGAAAGAAAGTTAGTAAATAAGTTGCACTTAATATTTATTACATTTTTACAGGTGAGCCTTACCTATACTGCAATATTCGGTCAGTTGTTTGTGCTGGATTCAGAATGCATGCTGTCTGTGGTGACTAAAGGTGATCCTAGAACTCAGTACCGCTAATGCTTGCTTTACTGTCCCTTTTATCATCGTTTCATGGCATTTATACTACAATACAGAAGTGGCAAAGTGATTTTGGAGGCAAATACAGCAGCTATAACACTGTCACTCAGAGCTTCCATTAAAACATTTTTTGGAGAGGGAAGAGATGAAATTTGAAAAAAAAAAAAGCCTGGGGCAATGGCTGATTTCCACTTCAGCAGACATCAGAGATGGGCAAGGGAATCTCAGCTATGGTACCATCTGAAAGCTGATGCTTTTAGTTCAGTAGCACCTAAGTGCCATACACCATCAGCGAAAGTTTTGTTCACTATTTATTTAGAGCCAGCACCTGTGATGTTCTGGTCTGGAGGCTACAGGAGTACCAGCTAATGCGAAAATGTAGCACCTGATAATGCAAACAAATTAATTTCAGATACGAACACCTATTGCTTGACAGTGTTGTGTTTGCTGATAAAAGGCAGATATTTAGTCCTGAGTTTGCAGAGGTACTTGGTCAAAGTTGAAGAAGTGAAAAGCTCAGGTGGGAAGTGCTTCTGACATTAAAAACAGGACCTGCATACTACATGAAACATTCCAGTATGGAAGGTTTAAAACATACGGTGACTTTACTTACTCCTACCTTTTGGATCAGTGACTATTGCAGTTAGCTGGAAAAAGCCCAAGGCAAAACACAGCCAAAACCATGGAGCTGCATATGGTTTTGACTCAAAACTGCAAAAATGCAGCCTTTCAATGGTTTGGGGAGTTGAAACCATAATTCCCTGCTCTCATAATCTGCTCCATAATTCCCATGGGGAAGTATACCCATCAGGAAACTCAGTCCTGCTGCACCCCTAGATTGGCCTTGGTTTGTTGGGAAGGGCTGCAAAGCTGTCAGGGGAGCTCAGCTGAGGCATGGTGCTGGAACAGTGAACCCTGTAGCCGACCTCTAGAGAGGTCTTAGGTGGTTCTATTTAGAAGCTACACACCCAGTTTCTATCAAATTAGTTATAGCCCCCCATGGGCTTAGATCTAGGCCAGTTTTAAAATGATCGCAGAGCCTATTATATTTAAATATGTACTCCACTCACACAGCTCAAGTGGTAGCGGTGCCACTTCTAAACCAGGCCGATGACTAATCAAGGGCAGTTTGTACTAAAAAGTTAAAAAAAAGAATTGTGGCACATGCGTGACTTCTAGATGAGGCCTAGTGTCACACGCTCTGCCAATGTGGGGCTCGGCAGCTCTGGGGTCAGTCTGGTCCCAAACTAGTCTGGCCATTAACCTGGTGACTATTTAAGGTCACTCTGATATTTTACCCAGCTCTAAGTACTAAAAGGCTCTATGTTATTGCAGCTATCTGACTGTAGGATTAAGGATACGGTTTATGTAATCTTAAGGATGATACTTTCTCATGCACATTGGTATGTTACACATGCAGGTGTCTCCACACATAATTGACTCCACATATAAGTGCCATATGTCAAGCCCTTGTGTGAAATTGCCCTGGTTTCTAAAGGCGTGATGGGATTGATTACACCTGACTTCAGTGCTTACCATGCTTCTTGTGTCGGTTAGGCAACTGGCCCCCCTTTGTAGTCAGAGAGAAACAGGTGCTTAAAAGGTATTTTGCCTGATCTCTTTGGGACATCTGCACAAGGATGAGAGGAATCAAGTTCTGGACATGCTGATTTCTCTCCACTTACTATCAGAAGAGTCCAGCGTTTTGCTTTGGAGCAGCTGTCCTAGCACCCCAGCCTCCTGCTCCCTGTGTCACTCATGCCTCCCTGCATCCTTGACTGATCATAGCTTCCGCAGGAAGTACGTGTAGGCAGCAAATGCAGTCAGCCCCACAGCACAATCCTGGCTGATACACAGTGTGCTGCAACCAGAGATCCCATCTGGAGGTGGGGTTAGCTGCAAGGTACCACTGTGGGAAGGGAAAAAGCTCAGTTATTTGTCATGGACAGCCAAGAGACTGGAAACTCAATGACCCTGAATGTTCTTCATAAAAGCAGCACAGGAACCATCACACACTAGTATGCTTTGCTATGATTTCTTTCTGTTTTTACAGACCCTTGTTATTTTAACTCTTTAGTGAGGAAGATTTCTCCTTCCTCTTTCTCTTCAGGCCTTTCAAGGTCTGCCCCACACCCCTACTCCTGTCAGGGTGGCAGCCTGCCGAGCCATTTACAGCCGGGGCCGATCCCACCACATGCTTGGTTCACCCTGCCTGGCCATACCAGTCTTTTGCTGGAGGATGACTGGGGCTGCCCCAGCTCCAAGCTGCAGGGAAAGCCAGGACACGAGGGAAACTGGCCAGCAACCCAAACCTACCCTGGGACTGTGTACAAACAGATCTGGCAACGAGCCTGGCCTCCCAGGAGCTCCCAGGGAGAAAAATCACGATGAGCAAATATAAAATGCAAAGAGGGGAGGGTTAAGGAAACAGCCGAGCTTTTCAGATGATCTGAAGCAGAATCTAGTGGGTGTTTCAGTCCTTTCAGTTCCCTCTGAAAACCCTGGCTCACAGTGATAAGATCACATGGGTGCACAAGCCAGTTATTGCACAATTTTGTTCCAGACAGTTTAACAGGCTGTGCGGTTGTTTTTTAATATACACTGCCCCCTCTGGCTTTCTTCTCTGCTGCTGCTTTGCTGCCAGGTGCCGATCTCCTGCAGGAAGCGGGAGTGGATGCGGAAGGGTAGCAAGGGTGCAGAGAAGGGGATCGCGTCAGCTAGGGCATGCCATGTCCTCAGGCAGCATGGGAGAAAGTGGGAAGATGCTGGTTGGAGAAGCTGGCAAGCAAGTGGTGTCATTTCTGGAGTACAGGAGATGTAAGAAGATTTTTCTGCCTTGAAATGCAGTTCATATTCCTGCAACTGGCACCACATGGTGACAGGTTTCAAATTATTTGACTTCCATTTATTTTTGTTTCTTTCACGGTTTTGCTTAGCAATGTTACATAATCTCTAGCAGGCTCTGATATTAACACCTCATTAAAATGAGCAGGGAACAGGATTCACACTGCTACGACTGCTGTGTTTGCTTAGAGACAGGTGTTCTCTGGGATGGCTGAACGAAAGTAGATTTTTATGGAGAAAACTATCTTTATAACAGATAGGGCTAAGAATAGACGAACTCCTTGGCTTGCACCCATCTTTCAAAGAGACATCCAGATGGGAATCCTGAGTCCAGTGAGTCAGACCGTCTGTGCAAGATGAGGGGGCAGAGGGCTACTTCTTTGCGAATCTTCTTGCTAGATAAGCAGGATTTAGAGAGCATTTTCACACCGCGAAGGCTCTCTGTGCTCCTTGAGGGTGCTGGGGCACCTGTGCAGCAGGTTGTAGCTGTATGCAAGACTGCAAGACAGCCCATCAGCACATCCCTCAGTGGGGGCTGCACATCGGTAGGGCCTTTGCACACTGGGAAAACTCTTCCAAGAAGGGAAACGTGATGGCACTATTCCAGAAGAGGAAATGATATAGAGATACACACAAGTGTCTGAGGAAAAGGGCCTGTCCCTCCAGTGGGTTCAGAATCATTTTTATTCAAAGAAGAGAAGGGAGAAGGTGGTCCAACCAGTCTGAATTTGCCCCTTTTGCAAGGTTTTCGATTGCCTCCCCTTGCTGGCAGTTGGAAGGGCCGGCAAAAGCCAATATTTCTAAAGCAAAACTGGGCAAAGAACAAGGTGATGGGATGACTCTTTGAAGCTGCCTATTTGATATTTTTTCACACATGACAGGCATTAACCCTTACTTCATCGAATGTACAAAAAAATGAACTTTCTCTTGAAAGTATGGTATTTCTGAGCCAGCACAGAAGAGCTGGCCAGACAAACAGAACACTGAATTTAGTATTCTTTTCTTTCTTTTTCTTTCCCAAAGTATTTTTAAAGAATTAAGGATTACTGCCTTTGAATTAAGTGATTTTAGGAATCATCCCCCACGAAGGAACTAGGTAATTCAGAAATGCCAGATGACCACTGCCAGAAACAATTTATTTTAAAGGCAGTACTTGTAAGAGTGAAGTGAGAATATAGAAATCCTCAATCTTACACCTCCAGATTGACAGGTAAGTGAGATATCTGTTGAAGTTCCATCACTACAATAAAATGCAGCTCCTTGGGGTGCCATCAGCAAACTGGATCTTCATTAACCTCTGTATATAACTGCATTTTTGTAAATGCCAAATAGGATGAAAGACCTAAATTGTTGAAGAAAAACACAGCCACACTACAGAAATTTTTTTCAAGCTGTTAAAATAAAAATATATATATTTTATATGGATTCACCTACTCTTAAAATCAAAGCCTAAAGGAATGTCTTTGGTGCTCAGAGAAATGGCACAATATGTATCTTTCCCTCACTGCAGGATGGTAGGTTTCAGTAATGCGAACACTTAGAGTGCACAAAGCTAAATAAAAGGTATTGCATATCTCTTTGTGTGTGGGATTCATTCTTGATTCACATGGCAACTTAATTTATACTGTCTTTGTTATGTGAAACAAATCAGACCAGCTGTTCAGTGTCAGCAACTAGAAAATGCAGCTTTTGAGATTATGGAAACCAGTATTGTTCCTGTAGTATGCCATTACTGGTCCCACGGGAAGGTCTTTTCTATGGTAAGGAAAAATAGTACCTATGTGCACCATTTATTTTTAATTATTTTACAAAGAATGCTCTAACAGAAATATCCATGAGGCAAAGCAATCATAGAAATTTGTCCTTGTTTCTTCCCTATTATTAAATTTGTTAAGGAGGAGACCCACTGTGATCCGTCGTCCATTCTTCTGAGATGATAGTGTACCTGGCATACTGTGCATTGGTGAAGGATCACTTGCTATTTGTAAAGTGTTTTCTGATGCTCTCAGAGAAATGAGATATTATAGGATAAAGTGTTAATTCTATCTGATCTTGCTGTTATCCCTATAAATCCCAGAGGCAAATAACGCTGAACTTAGCAAATCAGTCCCTATCTATTAAGGATGACATTTCAGGGTTTGGTAGAGCAGCAAATTAATACTGCATTCTGGATGACTGGTTGAAGAGGTCTGATCATCTCTTTAGTTTCTCTGCTCGTGGATTTTAAATTTTCAATATCCAAGGATGCTAACAAACATAATATTCCCCAAAGCTACTCCTCTGTAATGTCATCTGTATAACCCAGTGCTGCATCATGAAACAAATGTACCTCTTCTGCATTCATAACATGACTTTTTCTTTTGCTTGCATTCTGTGTTTAGAACGACTAAGGTCCTGATCTATAACACAGCCTAATACCCATAGAAATGAATGGAAGTGAGGCAACTGTCTGCTTTGTGGTTCTCAATCTGGTTCCTTAATTTTCAGGTTAGCCTCATAGAGATCATCTGCTTGTATGGGAGGAGATGACTGTGTATCTGTCAGGAGCCATTGGTATAGTTATGTAACATGACGGAGTGAAACTTCTGGCAGGTATCAGTTTCACAGAAGTAAAAAAGAGAAATGTCTAATCCTCCAGCGAAACCATATACAGATACTCCCTTTTTCAGATTTTCCTCTAACCTTTATAGCTCACTTGTAGCACGTCAAAGACTAGCTCTTAGACACGAGCACAGACTTGGATCTCATCAAATGCCACCTAAAACCACTGTGGATACAGGGGCCAGCAGATGGAACATGTTGTTCAGATGTTTCCAGAGGCTTTCGCAGAAGCCTCCCTTGGGCAGAGCTAGCCAGATATTTTCCTCAGTTAAAGATACTTCCGACGGAAACCTGTCTAGCTGCCAGTAAGTACTGGCATTTACCCAGCAGCAGATCAGGCAAACAAACAGTGCCCCCTCCCCTTCCCCGCAGTACCAAGTTGCAGAACACCTCTATCTGTAGAAATGGTCCAGAAAGTCTCTGTCGGACTGGTGCTGGTAAACCTCAAACCCAAAATTCACCTGGCTGCCCTGGTCTCTTCAATCTCCCTCTGGTGCTGTTGGTGGCAGATGAATGTTTCTCCACTTCCCTCTGGAAGCTTATGCTGGACCTTTCATTGAGCCGGTTATACCTTTGCTTATGATCAGCACTGATACAGAAACTGAGCCCTTAGCACGTGGGGCCAGCAGGAACAACCTCCCATCCCTGCTTTTGGAGGCCAGTGCCTCCTGTCTTCCTACCCTTGGTGTAGGTGATGCACTACCCCCAAAGGAGGGACTTCATCTACCTGTAGCACCTCTTTCTAGAAGCACAGCTCCTTCATCCAGTTATCCTTTGGAGCAAAGTCATCACCTCTGATCCTGAGGCCATACGTATGCTTTAGGCTCGCCATAACACTCACCTCACCTATATTTAGAGATACATGCATACTGATACTCTGCAATGTATTTACCAACACCATATTTATCAAAAAAGGACATTTTATTCTACAAAGAAGTAGAAAAAATGCAGCATAAAAGAGTGGAGGAGAGTTTTGATTTACCAGTTGTAGAATTGCGTGGTGTTCAGCCACAAGGAGTAAACACAGAACTTAGCACTTGCTTACGTAGGTAAGATAATATGAAAGGACTAAGCGCTTTCCTACATAGAAAAGATAATACTAAATGTTAGTAATTGCATTAGATCAGTCATGTAATTCTCCTAATTCTGTACATAAGCAATGTGGCCCTAATTGCAAGTGCTCTAAATTTTAACAGAGTAGAGCTGCTCTGGGCTGACATTTCTGTTTAGATTATGCAGTGAGTTATGCTTAGACAAAAACTGTATTAAAAAGCTAAGTGAAATTTGACAAACCATCAAGATATGTTTTATGGGGAGAAAATGTATAAAATGAGTAATATTTATGCATAATTAAAACATATTTGCCAAATGCTGAGGAAACAGGGGAAATATTAATTAATAGTGCTTTTTACAGCAGAAAATTAATTGAAATTATTCAGAGTCCAATTCTGCTCTCCTTGTGCTGTGACTAATCTAATTGAGATGAATAGGCTACTTGTAGAATGAGAAACTACTCAGCATGACTAACTTTGGTGGAATCAAGCCCTCCATGAACATTATTAACCAGTTTTGAAATACAGCGCTCATTTTGTGTTCCTCTGCAGAAAGACAGGCAATTTTATCTACCCCTTCAGATTTCCAAGATGCCCAGAAAGGTTAAATTGTGCCAAGAAAAAAAAAAATAGCTATGAGATGCACAAAAGTTATTCTTACAGGTGTAAAATGGTCACTGTATGTATAAGAAGTGAAATCACATTTCCAAACTTCTCAAGGAGGCAGGACCTCTGCTAGGTTGTTACACCAGTGAAGGCTTAGCACCCTCAGTGTCAAAGTGATGTATTAGGTTTTCTGGTGTCAGCTGATGACAGATAACGTAAAAGCACAGCTCAGGACTGTCTCCCAGATTTCTCAGGGCACTCATGTTCTGCAGCCATCTGCTGTACAGAGCTGATGCTCTCAGTGGTGTTCGTTATGAGACATGGTTTTAAATCATTTAACATAACCACAGTCTGACAGACAGGAAGATGTTTATCCCCTTAGGGAAGATATCAACAAAAGCACATCTGGATGCAAAGCAAAGCTTTTGGATCCCGTCCTTGTGGCCTGACTCCATAACCGATGAAGTCAAACCTTTTTTTGCCTTCCAGAGGACTTTACCCTTTTGATCCAGAGATGTGTTAACAAAGATCAGAGAGTAGAGGTGGCATACCAGATGGCATGTTGGCAGATCTCTGGATTTCCCCAAAAGGAAATCCTAATGCTGTTTCCAAGTCCTGCTTTTTGTTTTCTGGGTTGTGCGCAGGCAGTTCAGTCAGTCTCCAAGCAGAGAGGAGGCATCTGCCTGACAGGTGCCCAGGCGTGCTGAGTTGTTGGTGCAGGTTCCAGATAATTATTGGTTTTCTCTCTGTATCTGACCTAAGGTAAGAACTTTTTCCTTGGTTCTAATATTACAAGAAAAACAAAATCCTTACATTATGGCTACTTATTAAGCTATTCTAATGTATTCAGTGTTGGTCTTTACATAATGAGCTCTTAAATAAAACTACAGACTTTCTGACAATCCAGTCTTCAGCACGTCTGCTAATGATGCTGTGGACCCACAGGAAGATAGCTAACCCAGAACAGGATGTCAAAATGTTCTGTGTTTACTGTCCCATATGTTCTACCACCTTAATGATAAAACGTTCTGCACTGCTGTTTAGAACATGACAACCAGTGTAATGCTGCCTACACTGGTCACCTGCCAGAATTTGGACCTCACTCTCACACTGGCCTATATGGTACTGCCACCACATGAAAGAAAGGGTCTGAGATATGATATAACCAAAGCATGACTTGTCTAAAGTTGTGAAAACCATTTCATAGTTTTATCCTCCAGCATACATAAGGCCTTAACTAAATGCATCAGGTCCCAGACACAGTGCGTATTCCTCCAAAAGTCCTAGGTCATAAGTATGTGCAAGAAGACAGAGAAAGTAATATCTTGTCGTGCAAGACAGGCATATCTGAAAGGCAGGCATATAATTTATGCTATGATCTAGGATCCTGTGAACATCCGTGGAGAGGACCACCCTGAGGATGAGTCATCCCACCTACTCTAGACACCTCACTTAGGAGGGGGTGAGTCATCCGCGAGAGTGCCTATCTCTCTCCATTGATTCCAGAGGAGATGGAGACAGCCAACACACAGCAGCCACCCAGCTTCTCTGTGATTGGTGTTAGGTGAATTCTGCCTCAGCTGATGGGTGTCCGATAAAGGTGGACATGTCCTTCCATGCTGAGTGTGTGGGGTGATAAAGTTAGCACCGGTTGCTGGAATGAGGTCCAGATAACCTAGGTAGATTTTGTACTTTTCAGGGCTTTGTGTCTTTCCTTTGTGGAAAGGGCATGACACTTGCAGTCCCTTAGTTGCTACCACCCATCAGAAATGGGTCATTTTGCCTTTAAACTCGGATGGTTGGCATAGTGATTAATGAGAGTTTAATTTAATGATAGCACTGAGGCTGAAATAGTTCCTTGGGTAATGTCTTTTTCCGTTTGACTTCTGTTCACAATTTATATACAAATTTGACTCCCTTCACTTGGCTAAGCCTGTACTGCTCATCTTCAAGAGCTGCCTGTGGAAGTGTTTGTTGGACTGAAACTATTTACAGGAGAGACCTCCTCTTTACTGGGGCCTCATAAGTCCTTTCTAAATCGCTGACGTGTGCCTAGTAAAGGGAGGGTGGCCTTGTTGCTGGGCCCATGGTGCTTTCTTTATCTTTGTTCCCATCACACTCAGTGGGGCTGGCAGGGGAGATGCAGCACACGAACCATGTTCTGTTTGTATGCAGAACTTCTCTTTTCATTTACGTGCTGCTTATTTGGCCTCTGCCTAAAGCTAGTGTTATGCCCACATGTCTTAACAGAGTCAATGTTTTCATTTAGGACTCTGCAGTGTGTGGCAGGCACCGCTTTTTTCTTTTTAGCAGGTACTTTCTTGCATTTATCTGCATTGCATTTCCCGGGTCTTGTGTTGTCCTTCAGCTAGCTTGTTTTAGCTTCT